>NC_079189.1:292020275-292620275 GCF_029499605.1 Hyla sarda
GAAACAGCAGAGAGACAGTCACTGGTATTCTGTAGGAGTGCAGGGGTGATGTTGGAGGAAGAGGCATAGAGTTTGGTGTCATCAATATAGAGGTGGTACTGGAAACCAAATCTACTGATTGTTTTTCCAATGGGGATGTGTAGAGTGAAAAGAGTAGAGGACCCAGGACCGATCCCTGGGGAAATATTCATTTCTGCATACTATATGAGTTGTGGTAGTGTTTTTGGGGTTCAGAGGGGGTTGGATCCAATTAGTTTTAAAGGGTAGCTCCCACCATCCTTTTTTTTTTTTTTTTTTTTCCATCCCTGCCTATTACCCATCTATCCCTAACCCCCTCCCTGCTTTTAATTTTTTTTTCTTTTACCATGTTAAAAATTACTTTTTGTCTGCTTGGTAGTGTGCTCACTACCAGGCAGACTTCCCCAGCAGGCACCACGTCACTGATGCCTGCTGGGGCATAATGAAAATGCATTAGAGATATGTTGTAGTACATATGTACTACAACATATCCAAAAAAAAAGTTCATGACAGTGCCCATTTAATTACTTGTCTCTGAACTATGGCTTGTACTATCTTCTATTAAGGTTAATGAGGAATCCATTAACCCATTGTGTGCTGCCACTGATTCCAAGAAATGAAAATTTCAGGAAAGGTAAATTTTCCACATATGGCTCCTTGGTCTAGGTATTGTGGGTTTCCTCAAAAGAGAATTTGTGTGGACAGATGATGTTCTGATTAACCCCTTAAAGGGTACCTCTCATCAAAAAAAAACTTTTGATATATTATAGATTAATGTATGCAGAATAACTTTACAATTGCATGTTATAAAAAAATATGCTTCTTTCTATTTAATTTTCCACTTTGAAGAAATGACCACTAGGGGTCTCCCTACCAGTCCTGGCAGCAAGCATTTCTGACTCCTGCTAGTCCTAAACACTACGAGCTGCCAGTCTGCTTTGTTCACAAAGGAGAACACTCAGAGCTGCCAGCCTGCTTTGTTCACAGCCTGTTTGGCTGTGAACAAAGCAGGCTGGCAGCTCTGAGTGTTTAGGACTCCAGCATGAGTCAGAAATGCTTGCTGACAGGACTGATCGGGAAAAATACAATAGAAAGAAGCATATTTTTCATTAACATGCTATTGGAAAGTTATTCAACATTCATTAATCTAAAATATATCAAAAGTTTATTTGATGAGAGGTACCCTTTAAGGACTCAGGGTTTTTCCATTTTTGCACCTTCATTTTTTCCTCCTTATCTTCTAAAAATAATAAAGCTTTCAGTTTCCACCTTCAGACCTATATGAGGGCTTGTTTTATGTGCTGCAAATTTTGCTTTGTAATGACATCACCACAAACTATACAGCGAAACAAAAAAATATATATTTGTGGGACAAAATTGGACACCTTATCTTTATTCTCTAGGTCCATACGATTAAAATAATACCCAACTTTATAGGTTTTATTTTGTTTTAATTCTGTTAAAAAAAATTATAATTTTTGCATGTGCATGAAAATTAGTACATTTAAAATTGTCCTCTTCTGACCCCTATAACTTTTTTATTTCTTGGTATTTCTTAGTATTTGTAGTTTTTATCGGTACCATTTTGTTTTTATGGGAATTGATTGCTTTTTATACATTTTTTTAGGTTATACAAAATGACCAAAAATACACAATACGTATTTTTTACCTATATGCCATTGACCTTGCAGTTTAATTAATGTTATATTTTTATTGTTCGGACATTTAAAACCGCGGCGATATTACATATGTTTATTTTTGCTTACATTTTTTTATAACCCTTTAAGGACAGGGCCATTTTTCATTTTTGCACTTTCATTTTTTCCCTCCTCACCTTCTAAGTATCATGACTCTTTCAATTTTCCACCTACAGACCCATATGAGGACTTTTTTTTTTTTTTTTTTGCACCACCAATTTTACTTTTGTAATGACATCAATCATTTCCCCACAAAATCTACGGCAAAACCAGAAAAAAAATATTTGTGGGGCAAAATTGAAAAAACTAACAAACACCATTTTGTAACTTTTGGAGGCTTCTGATTCTACACAGTGCACTTATTAATAAAAATGATACCTTATTTTTATTCTGTAGGTCCAAATGGTCACAAAGATACCTAATTTATATAGGTTTTATTTTATTACTTTAAAAAAATTATAAGTACATGCACCAAAATTAGTATGTTTAACCTCCTGAGCGGTATTCCCGAGCGTGACTCGGGGTTAATTTTCCCTGCCAGAATCGGTAACCCCGAGTCACGCTCGAGGTAGAATTGCAGAGTTCCCGGCCGGGCTGCACGATATATCGCAAAAGCAGTGCGATATAGCGATGCGGCCCCCCGGGAAAACTTGCGATTATCTGCTCTGGTCGGCTCCCGTTGCGGGGGCCGGCCAGAGCAGGTAAAGAAAAATACTATAAGTCAGTGTTTCCCTACCAGGGGGCCTCCAGCTGTTGCAAAACTACAACTCTCAGCATGCCCGAACAGCCAAAGGCTGTCCGGGCATGCTGGGAGTAGTAGTTTCACAACAGCTGGAGGCACCCTGTTAGAAAAACACTGAGCTAAATGTAAAAGGAAAAAGTAGTAAAATAAAAAAACCTTTTGCTCACCTAGTCCCGGTCCCTGAAGATGTCGTTCCCCTCCGTGCGCTCTGGTCCCTGCTCTATTCATCTTACAGGACCTTTCACTTTTCAGCCAATCACAGGCCGCAGTGGTGTAAAGCCTGTGATTGGCTGAAGGGGAAAGGGCTTGTTCTGCAGCAAATACACTAGGTTTGAAATCTGCCGGTGCATTGCCGTGGAATGAGATTTGCCATAGAATGAGATGGTCCGCCTCCATCACATCCTATTGGCTCTCTGATGTCACGTGACATATTTAAACTTCACGCATCGATGCGCACAGTAGTCTCAGTTTGGCTATCACAGGGAGAGGATCTCCTCACCCTGTGATAGCTGAAGCTGCACGGAGCTCACATGGCCTCTGTAGCCCGACAGAAGTTCACACATGTACGCAGCTCATACGGCTGCCTCATATACATTTACTCTATTATTACATGTACTGTTGATCCACAGCGCTATCGGGATCCCTATGCCCGATGGCGCTGTCATCAGTGTGCGTCCCCACGAGCGCCCCACGCCCGCAGCTCTACTCCCCGTCCCCCGCAGCTGTACTCCCCGTCCCCCGCATCTCTACTCCCTGTCCCCCGCAGCTGTACTCGCTCTACTCCCCGTCCCCCGCAGCTGTACTCCCCATCCCCCGCAGCTCTACTCCCCGTCCCCCGCATCTCTACTCCCCGTCCCCCGCATCTCTACTCCCCGTCCCCCGCAGCTGTACTCCCCGTCCCCTGTGAACGCTCAGGGAGCGATCCACAGCGCTATGGGGATTCCTACGCCCGATGGTGCTGTCATCAGTGTGCGTCCCCGCGAGCGCCCCACGCCCGCAGCTCTACTCCCCGTCCCGTTAACGCTCAGGGAGCGGGGAACAGAAAGTAGAGCATCGGGTGCAGGTAAAGTAGTACTGCGCATGCGCAGCACTACGCGAGCGCAGCACTACGCGAATAACTTTACCTGCGCCCGATGCTCTACTTTCTGTTCCCCGCTCCCTGAGTGTTAACGGGACGGGGAGTAGAGCTGCGGGGGACGGGGAGTACAGCTGCGGGCGTGGGGCGCTCGCGGGGACGCACACTGATGACAGCGCCATCGGGCATCGGGATCCCGATAGCGCTGTGGATCAACAGTAAATGAGGCAGCCCTATGAGCTGCGTACATGTGTGAACTTCTGTCGGGCCACAGAGCCCATGTGAGCTCCGTGCAGCTTCAGCTATCACAGGGTGAGGAGATCCTCTCCCTGTGATAGCCAAACTGAGACTACTGTGCGCATCGATGCGTGAAGTTTAAATATGTCACGTGACAACAGAGGGCCAATAGGATGTGATGGAGGCGGACCATCTCATTCTATGGCAAATCTCATTCCACGGCAATGCACCGGCAAACCTAGTGTATTCTGCCGCAGGATAAGGTGACAAGGGGGGGGGGGGGAAGAATGTGACAAAGGGGGAATGTGACAGAGGGGGGGATGTGACAAGGGGCTGGGAATGTGACATGAAGGGGGGGGGGGAATGTGACGACAGGGGGGGAATGTGACGACAGGGGGGGAATGTGACAGGGAGGGGAAATGTGACAGAGGGGGGGATGTGACAAGGGGCTGGGAATGTGACATGAAGGGGGGGGGGGTGTGACAGGGGGGAATGTGACAAGAGGGGGGAATGTGACAGGGGAGGGGGAATGTGACAGGGGAGGGGGAGAATGTGACAAGGGGGGGGATGTGACAAGGGGGGGGAATATGACAAGAGGGGGGAATGTGACAAGAGGTGGGAATGTGACAGGGGAGGGGGAATGTGACATGAAAGGGGAGAATGTGACAAGGGGGGGGAATGTGACAAGGGGGGGAATGTGACAAGGGGGGAAGAATGTGACAAGGAGGGGGGAGAATGTGACAGGGGGATGTGACAAGGGAGAGGGGGAATGTGACAAGGGAGGGGAAATGTGATGGGGGAGATGTGAAATGGGTGGGGGGGAGATGTGAAATTCAGTGCAAAAAATTGTACCGCTTTTGGTACAAATTTCCAGAAAGAATCATACCGCCAGGGAGGTTAAAATTGTCATCTGACTTTTTTATTTTTCCGCATACGGGGACTTATGAGGACTCATTTTTTGCACTGTGATTTTATTTGTACCATTTTTGTTTTGATGGGACTTTTTGATCACTTTTATTAGTTTTTTTTAGGGTATACAAAATGACCAAAAATATGCAATTTTTTTTTACATACACGCAATTGACCGTGCAGTTTAATTAACGTTATATTTTTATAGTTCGGACATTTACACACACGGCAATACCACATATATTTATGTTTATTTTTGTTTGCATTTTTTTATGGGAAAGGGGGGGGGATTCAAACTTTTATTAGGGAAGGGGTTAAGTCACATTTATTAACTTTTTTACACCATTTTTTTAGTCCCCATAGGGGACTATTACAAGCAGTCTTCTGTTGCATACACTGTTCAATACTATGCCGATCAGATAGCCAATCGGATGGAGAGGAAGCAGGTAGGAACCCTTCCCCCGTCACTGCGGCGGTCCCGAACAGCCTGACTGAGCTGCTGGGAACCGTTTACTTTCATTTTAGATGCTGTGATCAACTTTGATTGCCGCATCTAAGGGGTTAATGCCGGGCATCACTGCGATCGGTGATGTCCGGCATTAGAAACAGATAACCGCCAGGATCACCCGGCTACGGCGCGGGGTCAGCCCGTGACCCCGCATAATAGCAGGGGAGCGGGACCAGGTGTTAAATGAGAAAAGGGGAGCATTCAAACTTTTATTAGGGAAGGGGTTAAATCACATTTATTAACTTTTTTTTTTTACACAATTTTTGGGTCCCCATACATGCAATCCTATTACATGCAATCCTTGGATTGCATACACTGTTCAATGCCATAGCATTGATCAGAGATATTGGTGCTCAATTGCTCCAGGGTGCTAAAGGCTTCATAGAGCATCAGAGCACCGATCGGACGGTGAGAAAGCAGGGCCCTCCCGCTGTCCTCTCAGCTGATCGGGACACCGTGGTTTTATTGTGGTGGTCCCAATCAGCTATGCACAGCTGCCAGAAATGTTTATTTTATTTTTTATTTTAGACACAGCAATCAACTTTGATCACGGCATTTAAGAGGTTAATGTCGGGCATCACCGCAATCAGTGATGTCCAGCATTAAACATGGGTCCTGGCGGCTATCAGCTATATGCCCTGTGTCCTTAAGAGGTTAAAGAGGTACTCCGCCCCTAGATATCTTATCCCCTATCTAAGGATAGGAGATAAGATGTCTAGGGGCGGACTGCCCCTTTAATGATCTATTCATTTGAAATCCTGAAATCCTTTAATATGACATCCTGGTGCTTGAAGCTCTCCTATCAGTACAGGAATAAGACTCAAGAGGTCTTCTCCATTAATCTTTTCAGGTTATCAGTTGAATGATCTTGCACACATATCATCTTCTTGAATGAACTGTTTAAATCATTTTGAAGCAATAATTATATCAATTCATGATGTTATTATGGTGGCATCCCTGCATATTGTCATCAATCTATCCCTCAAGTACACAAGTCATTTTGTCTTGTCTAAGTGGTTTTCATCTTTCCCAGAGTTCATCCTGGTCTTGTCCTAAGGACCATTTATAAAGTGGCTATAGTGGTGGCAGCAGATCTGTCTTCAGATTGTTCATGTGGTGCCGTACTTAGTAACATAGTTCATAAGGTTGAAAAAAGACCAGAGTCCATCAAGTTCAACCTTTAACCCTAATGAGTCCCTACTGAGTTGATCCAGAGAAAGGCAAAAAAAAAACCTCATACTAGAGTTAAAAATTCCTTCCCGACTCCAAATATGGCTGTCAGAATAGATCCCTGGATCAACGTTCTGTCCCTATAAATCTAGTATACATAACCAGTGATGTTATTATTCTCCCAAAATGCATCCAGACCCTTTTTGAACTCTTTTACAGATTTCACCATGACCACCTCCTCTGGCAGAGAATTCCACAGTCTCACTGCTCTTACAGTAAAGAACCCCCGTCTGTGCTGGTGTAGAAACCTTCTTTCCTCTAGATGTAGAGGATGCCCCCTTGTTATGGCTACAGTCCTGGGTATAAATAGATCATGGGAGAGATCTCTGTACTGCCCCTGATATATTTATATATAGTTATTAGGTCTCCCCTAAGCCTTCTTTTTTCTAAACTAAATAACCCTAATTCTGATAATCTTTCTGGGTACTGTAGTCCTCCCATTCCCCGTATTACTCTGGTTGCCCGTCTTTGAACCCTCTCCAGCTCCACTATATCTTTCTTGTACACTGGTGCCCAGTACTGTACGCAGTATTCTATGTGTGGTCTGACTAGTGATTTGTACAGCGGTAGAATTATTTCCTTGTCGTGGGCATCTATGCACCTATTGATGCACCCCATGATTTTATTTGCCTTGGCAGCAGCTGCCCGACACTGGTCACTACAGCTAAATTTACTGTTAACTAAGACTCCCAAGTCCTTTTCTACGTCAGTCGTCCCAAGCAGAGATGAGCGAAGTTACAGTGATTTGATACATCAGTAACTTCTCAACTAGACAGTTGCTGACTTTGGCCTGCATAAATGAGTTCAGCTTTCAGGTGCTCTGTGGGCTGGAAAAAGTTTATACAGTCCTAGGAGAGAGTTTCTTAAGACTGTATCCACCTTTTCCAGCCCACCAGAGCACCTGAAAGCTGAACTAATTTATGCAGGCTAAAGTCAGCAACTGCCGGGCCGAGAAGTTTGTGACAAATCGAATCACTAAGTTCGCTCATCTCTAGTCCCAAGTGTTCTACCATTTAACACATAATCCCAGCCAGGATTTTTCTTCCCCATGAGCATAACCTTCTCATCAGTGTTGAACCTCATCTGCCACTTCCCAGCCCAAACCTCCAACCTATCCAGATCCATTTGTAACAGTGCACTGTCCTTTATAGTGTTTACCGCTTTACAGAGTTTAGTATCATCTGCAAAGATTGCTACTTTACTATTCAACCCCTCTACAAGGTCATTAATAAATATATTAAATAGAACAGGACCCAAGACTGACCCCTGTGGTACCCCACTAGTAACAGTCACCCAATCAGAATAAGTACCATTAATAACCACCCTCTGTTTCCTTTTACTGAGCCAGTTACACACATTATCCCCCAGCCCAATCCTTCTTGACGGTTGACCATTTATTAACAGATATTCTCCATTAACAGGAAGCTTTCATGAAGTCCATCCATAAATGTTGTTTTCCCACCAGAAACATCGCTACCATAAAGACCTTGACCATAACATTTCAGCCCCAGATGCTCTGTCCTGAGCTATTTCAGATATCTACAGCAGGTATGCCTTTTAGCTTCTGGTTCTAGTAAGAGTGTTACACTCAAACTATCTATTTCTTGCCTGAAGGAGAAGAACCCTACAAAAGCTAAGTTAATTACTTGAATTCAAAATAAATTTTTACTGTGCACTTGGAGATGTGGGAACTCTGACCATGCAGCATACTAAGTTCCATAGAGTGTGATGCTTACATTGCTACATGAGTATCTGAAAAAGCAGTTGATTCAAGGGTCCTGTCCCAGCAGATAAAGGAACCAAGCATCAACTTCTGTGAGAGGATAGCTATTGGGCTAACCCTCTGGAATGTAGCCCTGATCTCTAATCCAATAAGCGCTGATTGTAATCCAGTACTTATCAGCTGCCGTATACTATAGAGGAAGTTCTATTATTTTTGAATTTCTTTTCAGTCTGACCACAGTGCTCTCTGCTCACACCTTTTGTGTTTCCAAAGGATAGGGGATAAGATGTATGATCGCAATCTGTTATACGCACCCACCTTTGTGAGCTCTGGTCCTTTGGATAGGGGATAAAATGTATTAGGGCCGGAGTACCCATTTAAGGGGTGCAGTTTTCATAATAGGGACCATTATGGGGGATTTCAAACAAAGACCCTCAAATTTACTTCAAAACTGTATTGGTCCCTGAAAAATTCAGATTTTGACATTTTTGAAAAAAATTGCAGCTATACTTTCAAGCCCTAAAAAGTCAAAAAGTTAAAACATGTCAACTTTATGATGCCAACATAAAGACGACATTGTATATGTGAATCAATATATATTTGGCATGTCCATTTTCCTTACAAGCAGAGAGTTTCAAAGTTAGAAAAATGCTAAATTTTCAAATTTTTCATGACATTTACAAATTTTTCATCAAGAAATGATGCAAGTATTGAAAAAAACTTACCACTAACAAAGTAGAATATGTCACAAAAAAACAAATCTCTGAATCAAATTCATAAGTAAAAACATCCCAGAGTTATTAATGTATAAAGTGACAGGTCAGATTTGCAAAAAATACTCTGGTCCTTACAGGGGAGCTCCAGTGGAAAAATGTTTTTTAGCCAGAAAGCTAAACAGATTTGTAAGTTTACTTCTATTTAAAAATCTTAATCCTTCCAGTACTTAGCTGCTGTATACTACAGAGAAAATTGTGCAGTTCTTTCCAGTATGACAACAGTGCTCTCTGCTGACACCTCTGTCCGTGTCAGGAACTGTCCAGAGTAGGAGAGGTTTTCTATGGGGATTTGCTTTTAATCTGGACAGTTCCTGACACGGACAGAGGTGTCAGCAGAGAGCACTGCTTTTCAGACTGGAAAGAACTGCACAATTTTCTCTGTAGTATACAGTAGCTAATAAGTACTGAAAGCACTACTGAAAGTACCAGTTGCTGGATGGTGCTGTTTAGGACTTGTCCATTGTACACATGGTTTTATCATGTAGTACAGTAGAACATACACTTCTCAAAAAATAAAGGGAACTCTTAAAGACGTACTCTGGCCCCAAGACATCTTATCCCCTATCCAAAGGATAGGGGATAAGATGTCTGATTGCGGGGGTCCCGCCGCTGAGGACCCCCACAATCTAGCAGGCAGCACCCACCTGTAAGTACTGCCGTAAGCGCTGGAGATTCGCAGTCTTTTGCCTCCCGACCATTATCATGACGTCACGACTCCGCCCCCTCGTGATGTCACGCCCCACCCCCTCAATGCAAGTCAAGGGGGGGATCCCCGCGATCAGAGATCTTATCCCCTATACTTTGGATAGGGGATAAGATGTCCTGGGGCCGTTGTACCCCTTTAAACAAGACAATGTAACTCCAAGTCAATGACACTTCTGTGAAATCACACTGTCCACTCTGGAAGCAACACTGATTGACAATCAATTTCACATGCTGTTGTGCAAATGGAACAGACAACAGGTGGAAATTATAGGCAATTAGCAAGACAGCCCAAATACAGGAGTGGTTCTGCGGGTGGTGACCACAGACCACTTCTCAGTTCCTATGCTTCCTGGCTGATGTTTTGGTAACTTTTTAATGCTGGTGGTGCTTTCACTCTAGTGGTAGCATAAGATGGAGTCTACAACCCACACAAGTGGCTCAGGTAGTGTTGCTCATCCAGGATGGCACATCAATGCGAGCTGTGGCAAGAAGGTTTGCTGTGTCTGTCAGCATAGTGTCCTGCTACCAAGAGACAGGCCAGTACATCAGGAGACATGGAGGGGCCATAGGAGGGCAACAACCCAGCAGCAGGACCGCTACCTCTGTCATTGTGCAAGGAGGAGCACTGCCAGAGCTCTGCAAAATGACCTCCAGCAGGCCACAAATGTGCATGTGTCCACTCAAAGGGTCACAAACAGACTCCATGAGGGTGGTATGAGGGCCCGACATTCACAGGTGGGGATTTTGCTTACAGCCCAACACCGTGCAGCACATTTGCCAGAGAACAGCAAGATTGGCAAATCCGCCCTGTACTCTTCTCAGATGAAAGCAGGTTCACACTGAGCACATGTGACAGACGTGACAGAGTCTGGAGACGCCGTGGAGAACTCTCTGCTGCCTGCAACATCCTCCAGCATGATCGGTTTGGCGGTGGGTCAGTAATGGTGTGGGGTGGCATTTCTTTGGGGGGCCGCACAACCCTCCATGTGCTTGCCAGTGGTAGCCTGACCGCCATTAGGTACCAAGATGAGATCCTCAGACCCCTTGTGAGACCATAGGCTGGTGCGGTTGGCCCTGGGTTCCTCCTAATGCAAGACAATGCTAGACCTCATGTGGTTGGAGCGTGTCAGCAGTTCCTGCAAGAGGAAGGCATTAATGCTATGGACTGGCTCGCTCGTTCCCCAGACCTGAATCCGATTGAGCACATCTGGGATATCCTGTCTCACTCCATCCACCAACGCCACGTTGCACCAGACTGTCCAGGAGTTGGCGGATGTTTTAGTCCAGGTCTGGGAGGACATCACTCAGGAAACCATCCGCCACCTCATCAGTAGCATGCCCAGACGCTGTAGAGAGGTCATACAGGCACGTGGAGGCCACACACACTACTGAGCCTCATTTTGACTTGTTTTAAGGACATTACAATAAAGTTGGATCAGCCTGTAGTGTGGTTTTCAACTTTGATTTTGAGTGTGACCCCATATCCAGACCTCCATGGGTTGATAAATTTGATTTTTGTGTGATTTTGTTGTCAGCACATTCAACTATGTAAAGACAAAAGTACACTGCTCAAAAAAATTAAGGGAACACTAAGATAACACATCCTAGATCTGAATGAATTAATGGTATGAAATACTTTTGTCTTAACATAGTTGAATGTGCGGACAACAAAATCACACAAAAATTATCGATGGAAATCAAATTTATCAACCCATGGAGGTCTGGATATGGAGTCAAACTCAAAATCAAAGTGGAAAACCCCACTACAGGCTGATCCAACTTTGATGTAATGTCCTTAAAACAAGTCAAAATGAGGCTCAGTAGTGTGTGTGGCCTCCTCGTGCCCATATGACCTCTCTACAACATCTGGGCATGCTACTGATGAGGTGGCGGATGGTCTCCTGAGGGATGTCCTCCCAGACCTGGACTAAAGCATCTGCTAACTCCTGAACAGTCTGTGGTGAAACGTGGCATTGGTGGATGGAGTGAGACATGATGTCCCAGATGTGCTCAATCGGATTCAGGTCTGGGGTACGGGCGAGCCGGTCCATAGCATCAATGCCTTCCTCTTGCAGGAACTGCTGACACACTCCAGCCACATGAGGTCTAGCATTGTATTGCATTAGGAGGAACCCAGGGCCAACCGCACCAGCATATGGTCTTACAAGGGGTCTGAGGATCTCGATACCTAATGGCAGTCAGGCTACCTCTGGCAAGCACATGGAGGGCTATGCAGCCCCCCAAAGAAATGCCACCCCACCACCAAACCGGTCATGCTGGAGGATGTTGCAGGCAGCAGAACGTTCTCCACGGCATCTCCAGTCTCTGTCACATGCTCATTGTGAATCTGCTTTCATCTGTGAAGAGCACAGAGCGCCAGCGGCAAATTTGCCAACCTTGGTGTGTTCTGGCAAATGCCAAATGTCCAGCACAGTGTTGGACTGTAAGCACAACCTCCACCTGTGGATGTCAGGCCCTCACACCACCCTCATGGAGTCTGTTTCTGACTGTTTGAGTGGCCACATGCAAATTTGTGGCCTGCTGGAGGTCATATTGCAGGGCTCTGGCAGTGCTCCACCTTGCACAAAAAGGCAGAGGTAGCGGTCCTGCTGCTGGGTTGTTGGCCTCCTCCATGTCTCCTGATGTACAGGCCTGTCTCCTGGTAGCACCTCCATGCTCTGGACACTACGCTGACAGACACAGCAAACCTCCTTGCCCCAGCTCGCATTGATGTGCCATCCTGGATGAGCTACACTACCTGAGCCACTTGTGTGGGTTGTAGACTCCATCTCATGCTACCACTAGAGTGAAAGCACGGCCAGCATTAAAAAGTGACCAATACATCAGCCAGGAAGCATAGGAACTGAGAAGTGGTCTGTGGTTGCCACATGCAGAATCACTTCGTTATTGGGGGTGTCTTGCTAATTGACTATAATTTCCACCTGTTGTCTGTTCCATTTGCACAACAGCATGTGAAATTGATTGTCAATCAGTGTTGCTTCCTCAGTGGACAGTGTGATTTCCCAGAAGTGTGATTGACTTGGAGTTACATTATGTTGTTTAACCCCTTAAGGACGCAGCCCTTTTTCGCAATTCTGACCACCGTCACTTTACGCGTTAATACCCAATATGTGGATGTAAAGTGCTCTGCAGGCAAACTACAGGACTCAGAAGAGAAGGAGCGCCATTGGCCTTTTGGAGAATGTGTCTGGAATTGAAGGCCATGTGCATTTACAAAGCCCCCATATGCCAGAACAGTGGACCCCCCCCCCCACGTGACCCCATTTTGGAAATTACATCCCTCATGTAATGCAATAAGGGGTGCAGTGAGCAATTAAACCCCACAGGTGTCTGACAGATTTTTTGAAAATAAAAATTTTCATTTGCACAGCCCTCTGTTCCAAAGATCTGTCAAGCACCAGTGGGGTGTAAATGCTCACTGCACCCCTTATTAAATTCTGTGAGGGGTCTAGTTTCCAAAATTGGGTCACATGTGGCCCCCTCCCATGACCCAATGCCCACTGTTCTGGCACCATGGGGGCTTTGTAAACGCACATGGCCTCTGACTTCCATTCCAACCAAATTCTCCAAAAGCTCAAGGGCGCTCCTCTTCTGAGCATTGCAGTTTGCCCGCAGTGCACTTTATATCCACATATGGGGTATTTCCCCATAAAATGGAGAAAAAGCCCCCAAAAATCAGTAACCCCATTTCTTCTATTACCCCTTGTGAAAATGAAAAATTTGGGGTAACACCAGCATTTTATTGAAAAATGTTAAGGGTGTTAAGGCTCATTATACCCCTTGTTACATTCCTTGAGGGGTGTAGTTTGTAAAACAGCATGCCATGTTTTTTTTTTTTACTGTTCTGGCATCATCCTAAACGCACCATGCCCCCCCTCCCAAAAAAAAAAAAAAACTGGGGTGCAGTTTTCATAATGGGGTCCATTATAGGGGATATCCAACAAATCCCTCATTCATTTTAATACAACTGGTCGCTGAAAAATTCAGATTTTGAAATTTGTGAAAAATTGCTGCTGAACTTTGAAGCCCTGTCTTCAAAGAGTAAAAACATGTGAACTTTATGATGCAAATATAAAGACATATTGTATGTGAATCAATATATTAATTCGACATGTCCCTTTTCCTTACATGCAGAGAGCTTCAAAGTTAGAAAAATGCTAAATTTTCAAATTTTTCATTAAATGTCAGAATTTTTCACCAAGAAATCGATGAAATTTTACCACTTACAAAGTAGAATGTCTAAAAAAAAAAAAAAAAAAAAAAAAAAAAAAATCTAATCTATAACATAAAGCATCCCAGAGTTATAAAAGCATAAAGTGAGAGGTCAGATTTGAAAAAAAAAAAAAAAACTCCCGTCCTTAGGGTCATAATGGGCTCCGTCCCCAAGGGGTTAAACGTATTAATTTTGGTGCATGTAGTCATGATTTTTACCAGAAGTATAACAAAAATAATAACTATATAAGTAGGGTATCATTTTATCGTATGGACCTAGAGAATAAAGATAAGGTGTCATTTTTACTGAAGTGCACTGCGTAGAAACAGAAGCCCCCAAAAGTTACCGTATATACTCAAGTATACGCCGACCCGAATATAAGCGTAGGTCCCTAATTTTACCCCAAAAACGCATGTAAAGTTATTGACTCGACTATAAGCCTAGGGTGGGAAATACATCTTTCCCCCCCCCCCCATGTAATCATCCAGACCCCCGTCATCATCCCCCCCCTTCATCATCACCGCCTGTCAATCCCTTCAGTGGTCTTCAACCTGCATACCTCCAGATGTTGCAAAACTACTACGGCCTTCATCATCATCCAGCCCCCGCGCCCCTTTTGTACTAGCGTCCCCTCGGCGGGAAGTTAGAGTGAGCTGGCCTCTTTTCCGTGCCCGGCCCAGGACTAGTGACGTTGCCTTGACAACGACACACAGGGACGTTGGGCATTAACGTCCCTATGCGTCGTCGTCAAGGCAACGTCACTAGTCCTGGGCCCGAAGCGTGGAGAAGAGGCCCCCCGCTGAAAATGGACAGCCCGCAACGACTAACCCTCCCCCACCAGACAGTCCCTGCAGCATAGATGGCCCGGACCAGCTCTCCCTAACTTCCCACTGAGGCGAGGAGAGTACCCAAAAAAAATAAAAAAATAAAAAGGGGGGTTTGGATGATGAAGGCCGCAGTGGTCTTCAACCTACGGACCTCCAGAGGTTTCAAAACTACAACACGCAGCATGTCCAGACAGCCGAACGCTGACCGGGCATGCTGGGAGTTGTAGTTTTGCAACATCTGGCGATCCGCAGGTTGACTACCACTGATGAAGGGATTGACAGGCGGAGAGTTCACTCGAGTATAAGCCGAGGGGGGAATTTTCAGCACGAAAAATTGTGCTGAAAAACTCACTCGAGTATATACGGTAAATGGCTTTTTTCTCAATTTTGTCCCACAAATATTTATTTTCTGGTTTTGCCATAGATAGTAATTAAATCAGTCATTTTACCTCCTAAAGTAAAATTGGTGGTGCAAAATCAAAGTCATGATTTTTAGAAGGGGATAAATAAAAAATTAAAGTGCAAACTCTGAAAAACCTGGCATCCTTAAGGGGTTTAAGCAATCATAAAACTGCTAATACAGAATACCAGAGCCATTGCATAAGATTAGTTAGGCTGGGTTCACACTACATTTATCACATACAGGGACTGACACTAGCTGGGAAATAGGAAACCCGGGCGCTCCTGTATCCCAGCCGGACCTGGCCCATCTCATTCATTTAACCCCTTGGGGACCAAGCCCATTTTGACCCTAAAGACCGGAGCATTTTTGCACATCTGACCACTGTCACTTTAATCATTAACTCTGGGATGCTTGTACTTCTAAATTTGATTCAGAGATTGTTTTTTCGTGACATATTCTACTTTATGTTAGTTAGTAACATTTGGTCGATACTTGCATCATTTCTTGGTGAAAAATTCCATGAAAATTAAAAGGTTTAGCATTTTTCTAACTTTGAAGCTCTCTGCTTATAAGGAAAATGGATATTCCAAATAAATTATATATTGATTCACATACAATATGTCTACTTTATGTTTGCATCATAAAAGTTGCCATGTTTTTACTTTTGGAAGACATCAGAGGGCTTCAAAGTATAGCAGCAATTTTCCAATTACATTTCAAAATCTGAATTTTTCAGGGAACAGTTCAGTTTGTAAGTGTAAGGTGGTGTCTGTAGGAGACAGTGTAAAGTGGTGCATATGTAGGGTTTTACTCTTTATTTAGGATTAGTGTAGCGTTTTAAGCGTACATTCACACAGGCTGGTGTTTACAGTGCATTTCCCACTGCAGCAGAAAATTTGCCACATCTCAAACTTGAAGCGGGAAACTTGCGGTAAACACCCGCCTGTTTGAATGTACCCTGGTTGAGAAACACTGAGTTAGGAAACAGACAATGTTTCCCAACCAGTGTGCCTCCACTAATTGCAATACTAACAACTCAGCATGCCCAGACAGCCGAAGGGCATGTTGAGAGTTGTAGTTATGCAACTGTAGCACTCCAGATGTTGCAAGACTTCAACTCAAAGCATGTCCAGGCATGGTGGGAGTTGTAGTTCGGCAACATCTGAAGGGCCAGATGTTGCCGAACTACAACTCCCACCATGCCTGAACAGTCTCAGCATACTTTGAATTGACATCTGGAGCACTAATTTGTACAACACTGTTTAGTGGTCTCCAAACAGTGCCCTTCCAGATGTTGCAAAACTACAACTCCCAGCATGCTGAGACTGTCCAGGCATGCTGGGAGTTGTAGTTCTGCAACATCTGAAGGGCCAGATGTTACAGAACTACAACTTCCCAGCATGCCTGGACAGTCTGGGCATGCTGAGAGTTGTAGTTATGCAATATCTGGAAGGACAGTGGTCTCCAAACTGTGGACCTCCAGATGTTGCAAAACTACAACTCCCAGCATGCCCACACAGCCAAAGGCTTTCTGGGCATGCTGGGAGTTGTAGTTTTAAAACTCCCAGATACAGCAGTGAAGATCACTTTACAGCAATCTTCACTGCAGTATCTAGGAAACCACCACCGCCTCCTGTCAGCCGCCGGTCCCTGGTCCTCCAGAACCCAGGTAAGCAGCGCTGGTGGTCCCTGCAATGGCCCCGACACATCGCCACCATCTTCCCCTGCTCTGCCCCATCCAGGGGCAGGCAGAGCGGGGAAATTAACGTAAGTTGGTTAAAAGGGGTACTCTGGTGAAAACCTTTTTTCTTTTAAATCAACTGGTGGCAGAAAGTTAAACATATTTGTAAATTACTTCTATTAAAAAATCTTAACCCTTCCTGTACTTATTAGCTGCTGAATACTAGAGGAAATTCTTTTCTTTTTGAAATTCTCTCTGATGACATCACGAGCACAGTGCTCTCTGCGGACGTTATTATAATAATGCTTTATTTATTGTTGTCCTTAGTGGGATTTGAACCCAAGTCCCCAATACTGCAAGACAGCAGTGCTAACCACTGAGCCACCATGCTTCCCTCAGCATACATCTGCTATGCATGGTTGCTAAAATGGACATAGATGTCAGCAGAGAGCACTGTGCTCGTGATGTCATCAGTGTTCCAAAAAGAAAGGAATTTCCTCTGTAGCATTCGGCAGCTAATAAGTACTGGAAGGATTAAGATTTTTTAATAGAAGTAATTTACAAATATGTTTAACTTTCTGCCACCAGTTGATTTAAAAGAAAAAAAAAAAAGGTTTTCACCGGAGTACCCCTTTAAGCTTTCAGGTGCTCCGGTCGGCTGGAAAAGATGGATGCAGTCCTAGAAGAGAGAGTCTCGTGATGAGTCGAATCACTACTTGCCATCAATGATGCAAGCTAATTGCTACTTTGAGGGCTAAAGCCCAGGCATCATATTTCTTTAGGGGAAGAATGCCAAAATCTTACAGTAAAAAATTTAAATCTAACGAGGATTTATAAGAGACAGGCCTCTTCAAAGCAGCATTTCTAGACACCAATTATTGTGCAGCTAGACCCACCACATCTAAAAACCAATGTAAAACTAGAAAAAAATATATATTTATGTTGAAGGGTCACAGAGCAATTCAAACTTAGACCAAACTTATGGAGACAATAGTTGCCTTGTCTGGAGGAGTCTTCCACTACAATAATCACACAAACCAAATACTTAAAAATGTGTTTATTTACAGCATTAACTCAAATCAGATTCACTCATCTGAGGCATCCTGAGGAATAAAAAACTAAATAAATGAACAAGGGATTAGAGGTGCATCATCAATTGGGTGTTTCATGTGCAGCTATTTGTAGCAATTTTTTCATTTGCTTTTTGATGATTCAAAGGAATAGGTATTTTGTACTTCTGCCTGCTGGATCCACTGCTGCAGTTTGTTTCAAAAACAGTAGACATTTTCTTGCATGCCTGTGTATTTTTTAACAGGCTTTAATGGGGACCATCATCAGGGAATTTACCACTTAAAGAGAAGAAGAAAAAATTAAATTACTGCAGCACTCAGATGGGGAGATCAAAACATATGTAGAGGTAAAGTTAGGGCTGGTTCACATCACGTTTTCTCCCATATGGGAGCGCATACCGCAGGGGAGAGCTAAAAACTTGCGCTCCTATGTGTAATTCATTTCAATGAGCCGACCGCAGTGAAACGTTCAGTCCGGTCAGCTCATTTGAGCCGTATGCGCTTTTACAACCGGACCTAAAACCGCGATTGACCAGTGTTCGATCCAAGGAAAAAGCGCATACAGCACAAAAATGAGCCGACCGAACGTTTCACTTCGGCCGGATCATTGAAATTAATTACATGCCGGAGCGCATAGAAAGGCATTCGGGAGCGTGAGGTTTTAGCTCTCCACTGCTGTATGCGCTCCCGTATGGGAGAAAACGTGATGTGAACCCAGCCTTACCCAGTTTCCCATAGCAACCAGATTCATTTTTAACAAGGCCTCTGCAAAAAAAAAAGCAAAGGAGCATGCCGATTGATTTATCAAAACCTGTCCAGAGGAAAGGTTGACCATAGCAATCTCCCTCCAGTGACAAACATTTTTTATGCTGTCAAATAAAGGTGCAATGTTTGGGTTCTTAAAGGTTCTGCAACAGAACAAAGACATTGTACACTTTCATTTGTTATAACAGTTTGCACCTGATGGAAGTGCCTCTGTTTAACACAATGCTTTAATAAGTCTTCAGACCCCTTCACTTTTGTGAAACTGCAATAAAGGAGGAAACAAAAAATTTTGTACTGACAAGTATTCAGACCATTTGCTGTAAAACATAAGAAATGAGAGGACCTCAGATTGTTATTTATCGGAGGTCACCTGTGGCACATTCAGATGGACATGTTTTGGAAAAACAGTCCTGACAATATGAAGTCTCACAGCTAACAATACCTCTAGGGGGAGATTTATGAAAACCTTTGTAGAGGAAGAGTGATGCAGATTTCCATGGCAACTGCACCACTCGGCTAGGTTTTCATTATCAAAACCTGTGTAATGGTAGAAGGGATCTTTAACTCCTTGACGCAGGACATATATTTACGTCCAGCTCCCACGATATAACATGGGGTCACACATTGACCCCGCGTCATAATGGGCCGGTCCCGGCAGCCATCAACGTCTGGGACCCGCAGCTAATACAGGAAACAGGACATCACCAATCGCGGTGATGCCATGTATTAACCCTTCAGACGTGGCGATCAAAGTTTACTGCCACATCAAGTGAAACTGAAAGTATCCTTGCTGCTCAGTCGGGCTGTTCAGGACCGCCGAAATCAAACTGCAGCATCCCCAACAGCTTACAGGACACCAGGAGGATACCTGCCTCCTGTGTCTGATCGGTGAATGACTGCTCCGTGCCTGAGATCCAGGCAGGAGCAGTCAAGTGCCTATAACGCTGATCAATGGCATGTTAATATATGTGCAAGTTAGTATACGTGTAAGATCAGTTTGTGCAGTGTTCTAGCCCCCTACGGGAGCTATAACACTGCAAAGTGAAGAGTTAATGTGATTTAATAACCTTCCCTAATAAGTTTGAATCTCCCTTTTTCCCATAAAAAAAAAAAAAAACTAAATAAAAACAAATGTGGTATCCTGCGCATGTAAATGTCCAAACTATAAAAATATAATCGTTAATTAAACCGCACCGTCAATGGAGTACACTTAAAACAATTCCAAGAAATTGCGTATTTTAGGTCCCTTTTTATACCAGGGGAAAAAATAAAATAAATGGCGATCAAAAAGTCCAGTCAAAACAAATTTATGTTCGATAAAAACTTTCGAATGTATACATTTTTCTGCACGTAGTTATGATTTTTCCCAGAAGACAAAATCAAACTTGTTTAAGTAGGGTATTCATTTTAACCCCTTAAGGACTCCATTTCCATTTTATCCTCATCACCTAAAAATAACGCTTTCAATTTTGCACATAAAATTCCATATTATGGCTTATTTTTTGCGCCACCAATTCTACTTTGCAGCGACATTAGTCATGTTGCCAAAAAAATTCATTGTGCGACAATTGAAGAAATTCTCATTTTGTAACTTTTGGGGGCTTCCGTATCTATGCAGTGCATTTTTCAGTAAAAATTACACATTGTTTATTCTGTAGGTCCATACGGTTAAAATGATACCCTACTTATATAGGTTTGATTTTGTCTTCTGAAAAAAAATCATAACTACATGCGTTTAAAATAGTCACCTTCTGACCCCTGTATGGGGTGGTATGAGGGCTCATTTTTTGTGCCGTGTTTAAGTTACTATCGGTACCATTTTTTGCATTGATCGGACTTTTCGTTCGCTTTTTATTCATTTTTTAGGATCTAAAAAGTGACCAAAAATACGCTATTTTGGACTTTGGAATTTTTTTGCACGTACGCCATTGACCGAGTGGTTTAATTAATGATCTTTTTATAGTTCGGATATTTACGCATGTGGCGATACCACGTTTGTTTTCACTTTCTTTATGGGAAAAGGGGGGAGATTCAAACTTATTCGGTAAATTTTGTTAACTTTTTGTGCAGTGTTCTAGCTCCCATAGGGGGCTAGGACACTGCACACTGATCTTCTACCGATTGATGCAAAGACATAGCTTCGCACGGATCAGCATTAGGTGCTCGATTGCTCAAGCCTGTAGCTCAGGCTTGGAGCAATCAAATCCAGATCGGACATGACAGAGCAAGGTAAGGGGACCTCTGCTTGCGTCCTAGCTGATCGGGATATCGCAATTTTATCGCGATAGCCTAACTGAGCTGCCGGGAAGCATTTGATCGCCGTGTCTGAAGGGTTAAGGTGCCCATAGACTTCCCATTCAAAACCGTATGCACATAATGTATACGGTTGTCTCCGTTTTTCAAACCATACGGTTTTTAACTTTTTTTTATCTTGACAGAAAATCGTGGTCTACCACAGTTTTTGGTCCAAGTGAAAAATTGTATTAAACCGTATACATTTTTCAACATGGGAGTCATGTCAAGAACGGTTCCATCCGTTTTGGCTTTGCTCAGTGTTTTTTCCTTGGAATTTCTATCAAACAAGTAAAACTTTATTCATAATGGAGTGAACGTATACGGTTTTCTTCAAACCGGAGGCAACCGGACATCATTTTTGAAACCATATACAGATAAAAATTTGTACACGTTATGATACAATTTAGGCTGGGTTCACACTACGTTTTTCAAATACGGTTACCATATACGGTTTTCTGCTAAAAACGGATGGCAATAACCGTATGCAACAGTATGACTCCAAATAGTTTTTCCCCGTATATGGTTCCAAAACGTATGTACAGTTCTATCCAACGGTTTTGCTATTTTGTTTGAATTAGTTTTCAAGCAATTTAATAAAGTTACTATTGTTCTATTGAAATTCCTTCTGCGCGCGTGTCAACTCCAAAAACAGATTGGAGAACCGCATACAGTTCGCATACGGTTATGAAACAGTAGGCAAAAACGTGGTCGACAGAGATTTATATATATATATATATATATATATATATATATATATATATATATATATATATATATATATATATATATATATATATATATATATACATATACATATACACACACATACACATATATACATACATATACACACACACACACTATCTATATCTATCTATCTATACACACATATACATATATATATATACACATACACACATAAATATAAAAATCGGCAAAACCGTATCCGAGGCAAAAGGGATGCAACCGTACACAACATTTGGAATACGGTTTACAATGAATTCTCTATGCATACGGTTTCGGACGTATACGTTTTTTGCGGAAAACCGTATACGGTTATCGTATTTGAAAATCGTAGTGTGAACCCAGCCTTAGTCAGGTTTTGAGGAATCCCTTTTTTTAATCAAAAACCTGATACAAAACTGTATTGCAAAAACGTGGTGTGAACCCACCCTTAGCAATCAAATGATTGCTATAAATAGTCCCCTATGGGATATAAAGTGTAAAAAAAAAAAAAAAAAGTTTATGAAAAATCCCCTCCCCAAAAGAAAATTCAGTTTTTCCCATTTTACCCCCAAAAAGCGTAACTTTTTTTTAATAAACATTTGGCATCGCCGCATGCGTAAATGTCTGAACTATCAAAATATGTTTGTTTATGATCCTGTACGGTGAACGGCGCAAACTTAAAAAAGTCCAAATGCTGTTTAGTCACATTTTATTTCCCAAAAAATAAATAAAAAAAAAATCTAAAAAGTTAGTTATATATGCAAATGTGGTATTGATAAAAAGTAAAGATTGCGGTGCAAAAAATAAGCCCCATCCAGAAAAATGAAAAGTTATAGGTGGTCAAAATAGGGCTATTTTAGATTAGCGATTTTGTACAAAGTGAGATTTTAAACAGGTACAAAAAAAAAAAAAAAATCTAGCCAAGGGTATCATTTTAATCATATTGCCCCACAGAATATATAAAAAAAAAAAAAAAAAACGTCATTTACCGTAAAGTGTACAGTGTAAAAACGAAACCCTCCAAAAATTTACAAAATTTTGTTCTTCATTTAAATTTCCTAGCTGTACATTTTATGGTAAAATAGAGGATTATTACAAAGTAAAATTGGTCACGCAAAAAACAAACCCTTATATGGATCTGTAGATTGCCTGGCAATGAGGAAAAGCTCAAAAATAAAATAGCCTGGTCCATAAGGTTAAAATTGGCTTGGTCCTCAAGGGGTTAAAAAGGCAATCAAGAAGCTAAAAGGTCATTATGGGTTAGCTTCAGAGTTCCTGTGTGCCCCGGGCTCCCCCAACAGCCATCACCCTGCTGTCTGCTAACAGCAGTGTAAAAGAAGCCTTAGCACTTTGCACAGGGAAGCTAGTTAGAGTTAACGGAACTCTAAATTGACAAAAGTAGACCATAGTCAAAACCTGATGCAGTTGTCTGGACTTACAATGAATTAAGTAAGCACACAGCAGAAACTCCCCAAATCCAGGCGTGCAAACAATGTGACATTATACCCAGGATGACTACAGCTGTAAATCACTACCAAATATAAGTATTCATCTATTCACGGAGTTAAGAGTTTGAAGTTATATGAATGCAATATTTTTAGTTTCACACTTACAAAACATTGTTTTCACTCATTTTGGGGTATTATGTGCAGAATGATCTGGGAAAAATTAGAGCACAAAGCTGCAATAGACTAACCAGACACATGGAATGTAAACTGTCCCCCCTTGTTCTCTTGCCATCAAGTTGCCTTGAGTGGCTTACCACACCCAATTCAGGACATAAAATGCTCAACTGAGATGTTTAAGTGT
The DNA here is from genome assembly GCF_029499605.1 of Hyla sarda. Lineage (NCBI taxonomy): Eukaryota > Metazoa > Chordata > Amphibia > Anura > Hylidae > Hyla > Hyla sarda. The sequence continues at coordinate 292,043,706 of NC_079189.1, forward strand.
ATGGAGGAATATAGTATTTGTATAGCCAGCTCTGTTTTGAAATTCACATAGCTAAAACACCTACCTGGCCATTGCAATTCTAAAAATCTTTCAGACTTTACAGCCAGAAGTGTAGAACAGTACTGTTTAACGGGTCATCAGCTTTTCAGAATCCTCCTAGAAAACAAAATATGTAAAGTTGGTAAGCTTAGAAGGAAACAAGTTGGGCTAACATTACTAATGGGCATTCATTTTGACTGTAGCCTAGTGGATGGCTGTGTCCCATAGTTTGAGTGGCACATTAGAGTTGAGAGAATAAAAATAATGGAGGGGTTCACAGTAACAAGGAGTTTGCTGCGATATTAAAAGGCAATAGGCAGTAGCCAAAGCATCAGATTTCCAGCACAGTAGTACCATATATCATTTAAGCTATTTGGAGGTTTCACAAGCACAACATGAATTCGAGGATGTGGACATGAGCGAAAGAGTTACCTCAAAATACCGGACTAATTCCACAACTGAACTAGCCAAGAGCAGATTTCGTCAGGCTTCACAGGATGCACAACACTTGACTTCTCCAAGGAAACTGTAGTCTGTATTCTAGCAGGAGATTCTCAGAAGGCAACAGTTGTACTAACATTTTTAATCCCACTCTACAGAGAATCTGATCTAATCTATAGCGGTTAGGGTAGAAATCCATTCTTCTTGTTTAGTATAGCACAATTACTCTACATGACCTTTAACCCTACTACTGCAGCTTTCCTGGATACTTGGCTCTATGCTCAGCCAGACATGAATGATCCATATTCAAAGCAGGGCATGACAGTAAGCCAAGTATGAAGCCTCAGACTCCTACAGCGTTTAAAAAGTCCCAAGCCTGATCAGTACAGAAACCCTTCTAGCCACAGGACAGTAGCCCCCAGCTCTCCCACAGTGTGCATGTCATGCCCCTGCCCAAAGCAGGGGCCACCACACCCCCTCCATATATCTATGGGAGAGCCAAAGCAGCATTTGGGCCCTAAAACTAAACCGCCTAGCCACAGGATAGGATACAATTTTTCTATACCGATTGGGCATGGGACGACTTTAATGCCTTGCAGGAATATCTGTAATACACCTCTTCCAAACACTTAACTTCTTGGCTTCTAAAGGTCTCAGGGCATCATTTTTAAACAGCTGGAAGTGGAGGCACAGGAGGCAACCAGTAAAATAAATCTGATTTGTCACGATTAAATGGGATATCCAGGAAAAAAGTTTATCAACTGGCTCCAAAAAGTTACAGATCTGTAAATTACCTTTCACCCTTTCAGTACTTATGAGCTTCTGAAGTTGAGTTGTTCTTTTCTAAGTGCTCTCTGATGACACGTGTCTCAGGAACTGCCCAGTTTAGAGGTAAATCCCCATAGCAAACCTCTTCTACTCTGTGCAGTTCCCGAGACAAGCAGCGATGTCAGCAGAGAGCACTGTTGCCAGACAGAACACAAGTCAACTTCAGCAGCTGATAATTATTGAAAGGATTAAGATTTTTTTAATAGAACTAATTTACAAATCTGTTTAACTTTCTGGAGCCAGTTGAAAATATAAATTTGGGTCAAGTTACCCAACAATGTTATAGGCCTGTTGGCAGAATAGGTCAGTACTAGAGATGAGCGAACTTACAGCAATTCGATTCATCACGAACATCTCGGCTCGTCAGTTTCTTACTCTGGCCTGCATAAATTAGTTCAGCTTTCAGGTGCTCCGGTGGGCTTGAAAAAGGTGGACACAGTCCTATAAGAGAGTCTGCAGGAGTGTATCCACCCTTTCCAGCCCACCAGAAAGCTGAACTAATTTCTGCAGGCCAGAGTAAGAAACTGCCGAGCCGAGAAGTTTGAGACGAATCGAATCACTAAGTTCATTCATCTCTAACTAACTGATTGGAGGTGTCCCAGAAGCTGGACCACACTAGACTAACAGATGTGGTCTTGTTCCATTTCTTCAGTAATGACAGCTGAGTGGGATGGGGCAGAACAATGGTGCGTCACTGGCTGCATTAATGTCCCCTTGGCATTAGTGTCCCCTGGCTGCATTAATGGCCCTGGGTTCTTCCATAGATTGTAATGCTTCAGAAAGACTATTTTCAGGGACTGCGTGAGCACAAGTAGATGTTTTTATACCCCACATAATGGCCACGATTAGAACTGTAGCATATTTTCAAAATCCTATATAAAATGTAGTGACCTCAATAAAGCTTGAATACAAAAGCAGCCAAGTGACTTAAATGTATGACATCTACCTAACCAGTGTGATGCAGAAGGCAAGCGTCAAGAGCAGCATTTATTTTCAGATGGTCTTTTAATAGGCTTCATGAAGCCAAATGAAAGTTAATAAAAAAAACAATTCTTTATAGAGAACACAAGGATTCAATTTCTTTTAGTGAAATAAAAATGACAATATAAACATTTTCAAAAACTTCGAGATATTAAGAAATTTGATTTTTCTCTTTAGATATATCAAGGAGGTCTAGCGGTTATTTACAATGCACCCATGCTGTACCCTGCCTTGTTATACCGAAGGATTCTTTCAGAGTTAAGCTTCAGGGCCTCAGTCCCCTTCACTATATACAGAACATATGATCAAACAGATCTTAATACAGAATAGAGCTCATAGATTGACCGTTTTGCTCAGGAAGAGTAAAACTATTCCTTTAGTAGAACTAGTCTGTCACCAAGGCAAGTATCTGCCAAATTAAAATTGCAATAAGGAGCTCCCATCTGAGCAGCGCAATAGAACAGCAAAACCATAACATTAGAACCAAGGTATTGATGTTGTAACTTAAGTAAAACTGTTCCATGTTCTACCAGCGAGGCTGTCAGAATAAAGTAACATGGGTATATAAAAAATGAACATAATCAAAGACTACATATTAACTGTTCTGCGAAGCTCCATAAATCTTTATAAATACAGCCACTGGAAGGATGATCTTGAGTCAGGAGTTTTAGTCGTGTGAAGCTGAGGACAAGAAGCAGGCACAGTTGTAAAGTCACTTGAAGCATAGGTCAGAACATTACACCCCCTATACCAGATGTCAAAACCCACCCATGTTGACAACTAAACCACCACTATGTATTTATCAGATTTCAGGCAACCCTATAATTCATAAACGGGCAACTGAGCAAAGGCATACCTCAAGACAACCCACCAAGACACCACACCCAAAACCCTTTGACCAAATTACTTACAATAGTTGTCTCTGTAGGATCCACTTGATCGGTCACCATATCCCCCTTGACTCCTTCCACTAAGAATAGAAAAAGTGTTACTAGACAATCAAAGCCTGTAATAGATTTAGCTAAGTGACCTATATTCATTCTCCTCTTACCTGCCATAATAATCTCTGGATCCACCACTGCCACCATAACCTCCACTCCTGCTTTCAAACCGACCGCCTCCATAGCCTCTGTCTCCACCACCTAGAAAACACCACCACGTTTAATGTTACAGTACATTATATTTGCACAAGTCATGCTAAAATGTACAACTTTTGCAAATGAAAGGACCATTAAAGAATAAATTGACTACTCACCACGGCCTCCACGGTAAAATCCTCGTCCTCCAGAGGATCCTCCTCTATAACCTCCACGTCTGTCACCTGAAGATTTGCCAGCCTGATCAACACGAATCTGTCTTCCATCAACAGACTAAAAAAAACAAGAGAAAAATAAAAAAAAAAGCTAGTCAGCATTCTAGGATTTAATTTTATGTCAATTTTTTTGCTTCAGTGCTTTTTATGCATTAACCTTGCTACTAAAATACAGTTCTAAAAAAACTAGAACACATTTTACTCATTTAGGCAATGTTCACGGTCTTATTCTTTAGAGCCTCACCTTTCCATTCATTGCGTCCATGGCATCCTTTGCGTCTTCTGGGTTTTCAAATGTAACAAACCCAAAGCCCCTAGATTTCTTTGTCTCACGGTCCTTCACAACCACCACTGGAAGATGTAGGGGAAAGAAAAAAAAAAATAAACTGTCAGCCATGGATCAAAGATTGCATTTACAGAAATTTAAGACACCACTAATAATCAATTCTGTGCTAGAGAGTTGTTGCTAACCATGCAATCAACAAAAATTCACTCAACTTCTACACAGAAAGTTTATTAAGGACTACAGAGCTATGTACAGGTAGATAAGGGTAGTCAGCAAGTTTTTTCTTCCAGAGACCATGTTGAGCACACCATATAGAACACGGCAAACCATTTTAAAGGGGTTCTCCGGTGCTTAAACATCTTATTCAAAGGATAGGGGATAATATACCTGATCGCAGGAGTCCTGCCACTGGGGACCCCTGGGATCATGCACGCCTGCGGGAGGGGGCACAATAGCCATCACGTCGCCCTCCCATAGACTTGCACTGCAGGGCGGAGCGGGACATCACACGCTGGCGCAGGCGTGACGTCACACGCCGCCCGCCCTGTAGTCGCCCGTAAACAGACCCTGAGCAAACACTTCGGGGACTGATTACAAACGGGGTGTTGCGTGCCTGACCCCTGGCGTCCCCAGCGGCGGGACTCCTGCGATCAGGGGATAAGATGTTTAAGCGCCGGAGAACCCCTTTAAGTAGCCACTTCAATTCTAAAAAATTGATAAGACAAGCTTTCCCATCATTGACAAACTGTACACCAGTGTCAAAAGTATTGATTGCAGGGGGTCTCACTGCTGAGACCTCCTGCAATTGCTGGGGGGGGGGGGGGGGAGGTGGCACTCTACCAGGTAAAGTTGAGGAAGAGGTCGTGATCACAGCAGGTCTCAGAATTTAGACCCAGTGCAACAAAAAAAAAATCATCATCATACGAAGTGGTTAGTGGCACACAATATAATGCCTATGAGTCAAGAGCTTGCAGGAGGTAAAAATAAAGACATGTAGGGCATAAACAAACATGCAGGCCAGTTATTACTGCCCCAAGTGCAAAAACTTTATTTGCACTTAAAAGCAGGCGATGCTATAGTCACTTTAAAAGGAAAACTCAGCATGTTTACCCACACTAAACCCAATGAACTGGGTTATAGCACGGGAGAACAGGAGTCCAACGACAGGTCACTTCTCTAAATATGTCCAGTAGGTCCCGATATGTCCCCAAGATGATCCTATGCTGAATTCAGTGAACCATGCACAGGGGTAGGGCTTTACTGGCTCAATTTACATATACATTGAAGCCCCACCCCCTGTGCACTATTTACTGAATTCAGCAGAATATCTTCCGGGGACCTCTCTCAGGACTCACTGGACATATGTAAGCAAATGACCCCTTGTTTGACTCCTGTTCACCTACACTAACTCAGTGTATTGGGTTTAGTGTGGGTGAACTGGCACTGTAAAAGTGCAGAACACCATGGAAATATACCTGTCGGGAATCAAAACCCACAAAAAAAAAAAAAAACTACACTTCACTCTTAGTAAAGCAATGGGACAATGTTTCTTTGCTCTAGGGACTTATGGGCTCCCTGTCAGTGAAAAAAAACTGTCCCTATTGCAGCCATATAAACCTGTGGTCCCATTACAACCACATGTAGTGAAGGAGGGAACAAAGGAGGACAGCCATATTATAGCAGCATTAGTCATGTAGCTTGTGGAGAACTTACCCTCACTTATTTGTCCGTACTTGCCGAACACCTGCTCCAAATTCTGTTCTTCGGTATCGAAGCTCAGACCCCCGACAAAAAGCTTTCCTTCATCTGAAGAAGACATGATGAGCTGCGAGGAACAGGAGAGTTCGGGTTAAGACACAGCTGACAGGATTACAAAATGGCGTCTGCCGGCTGAAAGGCGCCATAAGCACGCGGCTACAACAAAGACACCAAGATGGCGCTTCCGCCCAGGAAACAGCAGGGACACCTCATGGCTCGCTATTCACAAACCATTACACAGGCAGATAAACATGCACAACATCTAATAGGAATCTACTTAATAGAATAAAACATTACTACAAAGAAACCAAGATGGCGCCTCCGCCCAGCAAACACAGTCGGCAGCCTGAAGCGCAGCTCACGCCTCACAAACTGGCCCCAGAAAACCGCAAGCAACCACAGGCCGACAAACATGCACAACATCTAAATAGGAATCTGCTAAATAAAATACAACTGTCCGAATTTATGAACGACACGCACACAACAACTACAAAGAAGAGATAATCTGGCGGCATAGAGTGGCTTTTCCTCACCTTATAGGTCTCCTTTGTGCTGACAAGAAAGTAACTTTAGGAGCTGCAATTCAGAGTGCGCAACTGCCTCCCCCTCTCGCTATTATATACTGTTCAGTGTCCCCGCCCACTTCATTAGAATTCAGTTACGTGTCGGACTGTACCAAGTACCGCTCAAGGGTGCGCAATTCTCTACTAGGAGCGGTTTAGTTAGACCATGTGGCGGGAATAGATCTTGGAGGCTGTATTAACATGGAAAAATGTATAAAACGTCTTTGTAGCCGCAATAATATTAAGAGGACGACTCACGGCTGCTTTCTCATATTATATCGGGGTGTGGTGGGGTGTGAATAGCGTTGGTTGGGAGGGGGAGCGTCTTCCGCCATTACAGACAAGCGAGGATGCTGTAGCAGCGCTGTTAGGCGCCATTTTAGGTCCCGTCGAAGAAGTCACTGACTGTAGTTTTTATTTCTGAAATAAATGTGTGCGGAATATGCCTGGCGCACTTATAATAAGAGGAATCACGTACTATTCACTAGTAACGTTATATCCAGTAGGGACAACAGTCTATCATAACCCTGCCGTCCTATCATCTGCTTTCTAATGCTGCACGAGACCTCAAAATGGCGACTGCTTGAGGAGACACGTGTCTCTTGTTCTCAGAGCATCAGACCCCAAGATCTATTCAAACTTCAGACGTCCAACCAAAATTGAATTGAGATCACAGACTAGACAACTGCATCAGACCCCAAAAGAACTGGATGCAAGGAAAAATTAGTTTTTTTTCTTCTTTTATCCTTTTTGGCGTTTTTCAGCTATTTTGGGCTCAGAGACTAGTTTTCCAAAAAAGTGATGGAAATACCTTTTTATTAAAATTTCTTAGGGTACCATTAAAAAATAGTACAGATACAGTAGTGATAGAAAAAAATAGTATTTAAATCTAAATGTATCTTTTTAATAATTTTTTTTAAATTTTTAAACAGCGCTGCGAAATCTGTAGGCGCTATATGAATAAAATCTATATATATATATATAAAACTCAACGTGTGTGTGTGTGTATGTTCCAGCATCACGTCAAAACGGCTAAAGATATTAACATGAAACTTGGCACACATGTTACTTATATGTCATCAACAAACATAGGATAGGTGATTTAACCCTTACTCACCCCAATTTGTCAGGGGCGGGGTTTATGTTTAAAGTCCCATACAAGTCAATGGGAAATATATGTTACTTCATAACTTCCAAACGGCTTGAGATATTTCGATAATACTTGGTCACATGTTACTTATATATCCACTTAAAATATAGGATAGTTAATTTAACCCTTAACTACCCCCATTTGTGAGGGTCAGGGTTTTTGTTTAAAGTCCCATGCAAATCAATGGGAAATGTATGTTCCCAAATAACTTCAGTACGGCTGGAGATATTTCAATAACTGGTACACATATTACAGGTTGGGATATGAGGATGGGATGGGAGGTCGAGATAGGAGGTCGGGATAGGAGGACGGGAAAGGAGGACGCGATAGGAGGGTCGGGATAGGAGGTCGTGATAGGAGGACGGGATAGGAGGACGAGAAAGGAGGATGGGATAGGAGTTCGAAATAGGAGGTCGAGATTGGAGGACGAGATAGGAGGACTGGATAGGTCAGGATAGGAGGACGGGATATGGGGTTGGGATATGACAGCAATATATGAGGACGGGATATGAAGTTAAAAGCTTCCTCCTTTGTTTATTTTCCTCCCCAACAAGGATTAGGAAGGAAAAAACGGGCAATGCCGGATACTCAGCTAGTTATTATTAATTATTATTAAACAGGGATCAATTTATGTGTGTGGGCAGGGCAATAAAAATGTAACTGACAATAATATAAATTAATGTGTGTTATTTTATTTTTTTAACATTTTTTTTAGGTAGTACTACTCACAGCATGGAACTAGTAGTACCTGTACTAATTGACAGATCGCCCCGAGGTACGTTGCGATCCTCCTGTATAATGTATAGATCCGGCCGGCTCTTCTATGGCCCCCTGCACTGCCGTATGTATACACCTATTCATATTTCCCACAGAGAGCTGTGATTGGCTGTATAGAGCCGCTCCGTATCTCTGCAATAGATAGGACGATCTTTACTGCTGCCCTTCTAGTGGTTGCCAAACTGCAACTCCCAGCATTGCCCAGACAGCCAAAGGCTATCTGGGCATGCTGGGAGTTGTAGTTTTGCAACATCTGGAGGGTCACAGTTTGGAGACCACTATTACCTTGGTGCCCAAATGGTAGCCCTCCAGATGTTGCCAAACTACAACTCTCAGCATGCCTAGACTGCCCAGGCATGCTAGAAGTTGTAGTTCTGTAACATCTGTCCCTTCAGATTTTGCAATTTTCATAAAAATTTTGAAAGTTGCTGCTATATTCAAAAAGTAAAATATGTCCATTTTATGATGCCAGCATAAAATAGACATATTGTATTTGTGAATCAATATAAAATTTATTTTGAATATCAATTTTCCTTACAAGCAGAGAGCTTCAAAGTTAGAAAAAGGCAACATTTTCATGAAATTTTGGGATTTTTCACCAAGAAAGGATGCAAATTACAACAAAAATTTACCACCAAAATAAAGTAGAATGTCATTAATAGATTCATCATACAGATCAATGAAGTTCCATAGAACTCCATTGATCAGTGTGATATTTTTTTATTTGATTGAGCCTGCTCCAGGCAGGCTCAATCAAATACGCATCCACGGAGCCAAAGAAGAGAGGGAAAACCTCCACATTGTGCTGCCTGGGTCCAAGAGTGAAATGCTGCTCCCCTCCTACCCACCCCCAAAAAAAGAAAGCATTAGGTAGGCAGCAGTTCCCCCACATTATAGGCATTGTTTCCCCACATTAGGTAGCATAGATTCCCCACATTAGGTAACAAAGATACCCCATGTTAGGTGCATAGTTTCCCCACATTAGGTAGCATAGATTCCGCACATTAGTTAGCATAGATTCCCCACATTCGGAGCATAGTTTCCCCACATAAGGTAGCATAGATTCCGGACATTAGGTAGCATTGATTCCGCACATTAGGTAGCATAGATTCCCCACATTAGGAATATAGTTTCCCCACATAAGGTAGCATAGATTCTCCACATTAGGATCATAGCTTCCACACATAAGGTAGCATAGATTCCCTACATTAGGAGCATAGATTTCCCACATTAGGAGCATTGTTTCCCCACATAAGGTAGCATACATTCCGCACATTAGGTAGCATACATTCCCCACATTAGGAGCATAGTTTCCCCACGTAAGGTAGTGTGGTATGGCGGGGTGTGAGATGCAGGACAGATGTTATTACCCTAGGGGCAGATGGCATTAACCCTTGTATTCGTGATGCCAGGGCTGGCTTAGCCTATAACCAACCAAAGGTATACCACTGGATCCTGGGCTAGGCACAGGAGCAATGAAAACACCAAGTTACGGACAACGGTAGCTTTACTGAGGGTAGACAGTTGTTACAGTCTATGCAGTACAGCCGGGGCCCAAGGAGGTTACCAGTGACACAGAGACCTTGCAGGCTTGTTGGGACTTGTAGCTGGACGGGATAATTTAGTGCAGGCCACACTGGGTAGACAGATGACTTGACTTACTTGTGACTGACAGGACGGTGACTTTATCTTACTTGCACTTGACTTGTGGCTGCAGGACCTGACTTGAGGCCTCCACTACTCTGAACACACACTCTAGGCACGACTTGACTGGACCTCAGCAGGAAGCAAGAGAGAGAAGTCAGCTCCAGCCAGTGCTTATATGGGGGAGACTAGCAGGGAGCCCATAGGTCACCCTTGGGGTCAGCTGCTTACTGGTACCTCCTGGGTAACAATTACATGGTACATTTTATTAAAGGTATAACACATAGCATAATGCATAACATATTTACTATGGGGAAAACACTGCAGGGGGCCCTTGGGACACAGAGGGAAACTGCCTGACAGGGTAGGGAAGGTATGGGGAAACACCATCCCGTACTGGGCCACCCCAGTAGCATAGTTTCCCCACATTAGGTAGCATAGATTTCCCACATTAGGTAGCATAGTTTCCCCACATAAGGTAGCATAGATTCCCCACATTAGGAGCATAGATTCCCCATATTAGGAGCATAGTTTCCCCACATAAGGTGGCATAGATTCCGCACATTAGGTAGCATAGATTCCCCACATTAGGAGCATAGTCTGCCCACGTAAGGTAGCATTGATTCCGCACATAAGGTAGCATAGTTTCAAACCCCTCCCCTCCCACATACAATCAGACAAACACAGAAACAGACAAACACAGAGACGCACACAGACACACTAAATGGGAGACTTTAAAAAATATCTTAAACTCTAACTGTAAGATGTATATACCTTATGGGAATAAAAGGGTCAGAAATGAAAGAAAACCAATGTGGATGAATAAAAACGTTAAGGGGGCAATAAATGACAAAAATAAAGCATTTAAACTACTAAAACAGGACTGCAGTGAAGAGGCATTAATAAATTATAGAGAAATAAGTAAAATATGTATAAAACAGAAAAAAGCCGCAAATATAGAGACAGAAAGACTCATTGCCCAAGAGAGTAAAACTATCCCCAAAATGTTCTTTAACTATATAAATAGCAAAAAGGTCAAAAATGAAACTGTAGGCCCCTTAAAAAATTACAAGGAAGAAATTATAAACGGGGATCAGGAAAAAGCAAATATATTAAACAAATTCTTCTCCACTGTATTCACGAGGAAAATTAAATTCCAGGTGAAATACACTTCCTGTCTAACCCAGGAAGAAGTACAGTGCCGCCTGCAAAAAATCAAAATAGACAAATAACCAGGTCCAGATGGCATTCAACCCTGTGTTCTAAAATAATTAAGTAATGTAATAGATAGACCCCTATTTTTTAATATTCATGGACTCCATAGTAACAGGGACTGTTCCCCAGGACTGGAAAATGTGGTGCCAATATTTAAAAAGGGGACAAAAGGTGACCTTGGGAATAATAGGCCTGTTAGTTTAACCTCTGTTTTATGTAAATTGTTTGAGGGTTTTCTAAGAGATGCTATTTTGGAATATCTTGATAAAAATAAATGTATGGCTCCGTATCAGCATGGGTTTATGAGGGATCGGTCCTGTCAAACTAGCCTGATCAGTAGTTATGAGGATGTGAGCTTCAGACTGGACCAGGGGAACCGCTGGATGTCCTATATCTGGATTTTTCCAAAGCATTTGATACGGTTCCACAAAAAAGATTGGTGCATAAAATGAGAAGGATTGGGCTGGGGGAGAATGTGTGCAAGTGGGTAAGTAACTGGCTCAGTGATAGGAAACATAGGGTGGTTATTAATGGTACTTAGTGTGATTGGGTGACTGTTAATAGTGGGGACCACAGGGGTCAGTCTTGGGTCCTGTCCTGTTTAATATATTTATTAATGACCTTGTAGAGGGGTTGAATAGTAAAGTAGCAATCTTTGCAGATGATACTAAACTCTGTAAAGCGGTAAACACTATAGAGGACAGTGCACTCTTACAAATGGATCTGAATAGGTTGGAGGTTTGGGCTGGGAAGTGGCACATGAGGCTCAACACTGATAAATGTAAGGTTATGCTCATGGGGAAGAAAAATCCGGGCTGGGATTATGTGTAAAATGGGAGCACACTTGGGACGACTGACTTGGAAAAGGACTTGGGAGTCTTAGATAACAGTAAATTTAGCTGTAGTGACCTGTGTCGGGCAGCTGCAGCCAAGGCAAATAAAATCATGGGGTGCATCAATAGGGGCATAGATGCCCATGAAAAGGAAATAATTCTACCACTGTACAAATCACTAGTCAGACCATACATAGAATATTGTGTACAGTACTGGGCACCAGTGTACAAGAAAGGTATAGTGGAGCTGGAGAGGGTTCAAAGACGGGTAACCAGGGTAATACGGGGACTGGGAGGTCTACAGTACCCAGAAAGATTATCAGAATTAGGGTTATTTAGTTTAGAAAAAAAGAAGGATTAGGGGAGACCTAATAACTATGTATAAATATATCAGGGTGCAGTACATAGATCTCTACCATCATCTATTTATACCCAGGACTGTATCTATAACAAGGGGGCATCCTCTACGTCTTGAGGAAAGAAGGTTTATACACCAGCACAGATGGGGGTTCTTTACTGTAAAAGCAGTGAGACTGTGGAATTCTCTGCCAGAGGAGGTGGTCATGGTGAACTCTGTAAAAGAGTTCAAAAGGGGTTTGGATGCATTTTTGGAGAATAATAACATCACCGGTTATGTATACTAGATTTATGTCACGATGCCGGCTGGCAGGAGGTGGATCCTCTGTGCCAGAGAGGGATTGGCGTGGACCGTGCTAGTGGACCGGTTCTAAGTCACTACTGGTGTTCACCAGAGCCCGCCGCAAAGCGGGATGGTCTTGCTGCGGCGGTAGTGACCAGGTCGTATCCACTAGCAACGGCTCAACCTCTCTGACTGCTGAAGATAGGCGCGGTACAAGGGAGTAGACAAGAGCAAGGTCGGACGTAGCAGAAGGTCGGGGCAGGCAGCAAGAATCGTAGTCAATAAGGCAATAGCAGGAGGTCAAGTACACAGTATGGACAAACACAGTAACGCTTTCACTAGGCACTAAGGCAACAAGATCCGGCAAGGGAGTGCAGGGGCAGTGAGCAGATATAGTCTGGGAGCAGGTGGAAGCCAATTAAGCTAATTGGGCCAGGCACCAATCATTGGTGCACTGGCCCTTTAAATCTCAGAGAGCTGGCGCGCGCGCGCCCTAGAGAGCGGAGCCGCGCGCGCCAGCACATGACAGCAGGGGACCGGGACGGGTAAGTGACCTGGGATGCGATTCGCGAGCGGGCGCGTCCCGCTGTGCGAATCGCATCCCCGACGGCCATGACAGTGCAGCGCTCCCGGTCAGCGGGACTGACCGGGGCGCTGCGGAGAGAGAGACGCCGTGAGCGCTCCGGGGAGGAGCGGGGACCCGGAGCGCTAGGCGTAACAATTTATAGGGACAGAACGTTGATCCAGGGATTTATTCTGACTGCCATATTTGGAGTCGGGAAGGAATTATTACCTCTAGTATGAGGGTTTTTTGCCTTCCTCTGGATTAATGAGTAGGGACTCATTAGAGTTATAGGTTGAACTTGATGGACTCTGGTCTTTTTGAAACCTTATGAACTATGTTACTATGTTACACATAGACACACACACACAGAGACACACACACTCACCTGGCCTGCTCTGCGCTTCTTTCTGGCAGCGGCATGACGAGTGAAGTCACTGATGTCCAGACCCGGTGAGCGGCGGAGCAGGGGAGCTGTAGTCAGAACCCCACCCCCGACTTGCAAAGAAAGAAAGAAAAAAAAAACAAAAGAAAAAATAACTGAAAGTCATACTCACCACCCCTATTGCTGCTCCGGTCAGTGCGCCTGCCGTAGCTCACCCGGGTTTCTGCCGGCACTCATCTCCCTCCTCTGCGCTCCGGCGCACGATGACGTCAGTTATCTGTGCCGGAGCATAAGGGAACAGACACACTGCCTCTTGTGGCCGGATGCAAACACTGCAGGCGGCTACAATAGCTCACCGCTCTGTCAAATTCAAGAAAGTGCTGCGGCCTCCCTGGAGGTGATGTGTCAGTGACACATCAGCTGCAGCGGCCTATAGGGGGGAAGAGCCGGCCCACTAGACAGCGCGGCCAACCAGGCAAACGCATGGTATACCCGGTGGCCAGTCTGGCCCTGGTGCATACCGCCGCCCGCAAGCGCTGATACAGTAACCTGGCCAGCCCCACAATCAAAGACTGCCGTGCATACATCCGCGCCGCTCCATGAGTGAGGGCAAAAATGATCGGGAGGGAGCCGTATTGAGCTGCAACATGATAAATATACATAGTGTATGTATGTATATATATATATATATATATATATATATATATATATTAGCAAACATACAAAAATAAACAAGATACCTTCTGAAAAGTGGTAGAAGGGCAGTAGGCAAAGTGTATTGTTCTGTACTGCGTCACTGTAAGGTTGCTCACAAGTGTTGCTAGGTAGAAAAGGTCTCCCGCTCTCCCTTGCAGATGGAGAGTCAGGTGGTCCGTCTCAGCAGTTGAGTCATGTGATCTCCATCTTGGAAGGTGTGGGCTGTAGGAGGAGGGACAGCAGCCGAGACAGAGATGCCAACACAGGGAGGCAGAAAAGGGTTTTGATGACATTTCACCAGCGGAATAATGGTGGAAGGAGTATAAGTTTTTAATGGATGTTTATTGCAAAAAAAAACTATAAAGGAGGAAACTAAAAATAGATAAAAATTATTAACTGAACTACCCCTTTAAGGACTCGGGAACGGGAGTGTACCTGTACGCCCTGCGTCCTTGACTAGTTAAAAAAACAAGGCAAAAACAAACTGCAATTCTGCCATTTTTTTTTACTTCTTTAAAAAGTATAAATAACATTTTAACTCTATTGTACAGGATGATATAGTGGTACCATTATTATTAATAATAATTATAAGATTATAATTACATATTATTGAAGAGCCACAAATGTGGTTTATTTTTCCACTACATTTTTGAGGGAGGAGCTATATATTCTAGGGGAACCCTTCTGGGGTACACATGGGCCCTGGTTTATCAAAATATGTGAGAGAAAAACTGCAAAGAGATTTTGCCCACAGCAACCAATCACAGCTCAGCTTTCAATGTAGGCTGCATTACAGAATCACTTTGGAGATGGAATTATATCCAATAAGGAGCCTAACCCATGCCTGCCACATCAGCTAAAATAGGTAATAAGCAGAAGGTATACACAAAAACCTTTACATTATTCACCTATTTATAGCCTGTGCTCCACTACATAACAAAAATAAAATTCCCATAAAAGGCGCATGTTTGTATTTCTGTGCATCATCAGACTGAAATATATGGCATAGAAATATATGAAATATGGTATAAATTTCAGGTATAATTTACGCTAGTTTCTTTTGTAAATGTGCCAGGCTATGGGTAGCCACAACCCCTGCCAGTAAGCCCTGGTTTTATATATTCCCCTATTGTTTTTTTTGTCCAAAAACTCAATAGGAAAACACCCTCTAGTGCCTATAATTTTATGGTTGAAATGGTTATATCATTTTATGGTTAATATGAATGTGTACCGCTACTTTCTGATGACTTTTGAGGATAAGCTGTCAACATGAGTGTACATAAATAATAAGCAATATTTCTCCCCATTTTATGTCTTGTATCTGGCTTTTTTTTTTTTGACCCGTTTTACCACAAGCTCTATATCTTAGGCTAGGTTCAGACTACGGAATCTCCGGGCAGAAAATTTCCGCCTGGAGATTCCGAGTGTGGCCAGCTCTGACTGACAGTCGGCGCTAGGACCGTGCGGACACTGTAGTCTCCAATAGACTGCAATGTGTTCCGCGTGGATTTCCGCCTGAAGAAAGAGCAACGCCTTTCTTCAGGCGGAAATTTCCAAGCGGATTTTCCGTTCACAAATTCCGCTTCACAAATTCCGAAGTGTGAATTTGTGAACAGAAACCCATTCACTACACTATGCATTTTAGCAAGCGGAATTTCCGCCTGCAATTTCAAAGCGGAATTGCAGGCGGAAATTCCGTAGTCTGAACCTAGCCTAATTGTACAGCTCCAAAGTGGGTTGGGGCTAGCTGCTAACATCTTTTCTTCATGCAGGACACACACACAAAACAGAGTATCTTGTTTCCCTACCTCTCTGCAGCATCCCCCTCCCCCTTTCCATAGACTTTTGTAGTGTAACTTGATCAATCAGTAAAGCTGAAAGTCCTGTCCTCCATGTTTCACACATTTCCTTAAAGGGGTAGTCATGTGAAAAACTTTTTTTTTTTCAAATCAACTTTTTTTTTTTTTTTTTAAATCAACTTAATCCTTCCAGTACTTATCAGCTGCTGTATGCTCCACAGGAAGTTCCTTTCTTTTTAAATTTATTTTCTGTTTGACCACAGTGCTCTCTGCTGACACTCTTTTTTATTATAAAAGTACAAAACTTATACAAAAACACAAAACAAGCTTAACCGGCTATAACATAAATAAGAAATACACTGGTACCAAAACACAAAAACAAAACCCTGCCTAACCGCCCAGCCCAGCTTTACAAAAACCTAAAATATGCCAACCCACCTAACTGAACCAAACAACACACTCACACACATACCAAAAATGAACATAAAAATAGCACAACTTGGCTTATCAAAATATGAAAATAAAATTTAGCACTACCTGGCTACAACTCAAAACCATCCATACTCAGGAAACACAACGAGAAAACAGAACAGAAAATATAACAAGCACACCGCTACAAAAATAAATAAAATAAAATATAAAAGCACAACTTGGCTTAGCAAAATATAAACATAAAATTTAGCACTACCTGGCTACAAAAAAAAAGAAAACATACACTATACCAAATAAACTGAAATAAACCAAATAAACCACGTAACAACATACCGTAATAACTGGTCCGACTGCCATAACTACTGTAATGCTATAATATAAAAAAAACAATATATAAACAATATACATACAAAATCACAGGAACATAATAATATAGTATTTAACTAAAAATAAATATATACACTACAGAAAACCTACAAAAACAATAGAAAACCCTACCAAAATCCCTACACTAAAACTGTACCCTCTCCCACACCACCCTTCCTACACATGGGTCAGAGTCCATATGTTCATACACAAAGTCCTGTCTCTAACTGACCCATGTCAGGTCCCCAAAAGAAAAGCAAAACACCACCACCCACAAATACACCCTCCCCACCTAGCACTCCTCCCAACCAACTTACACACAAACTTATACATACTAACATATACACACTGAACCAAAACCATCTTAGGCCCAAGTTTGGTCACCTGTAAGCCCTTCTTACCATATGAGCTTAAAAGAAAACAAAAAGCTAGCGAGCACATGCATTAGCCCACCACCAGGAAGAAGGATGGCAGACTTGATACATGCAAATAATTTTAAACTCTTTCCCTAACTCCCCCCTACAATTTTCCCTAATTATATCCCTCCATTAAAACTGACCCTGCTCTCACCCTATCACTATCCCTATAACACTGCCCCAACCAAAATAAAGGTACTCTACCTAAAAGGTCTAGTACCTAGGGCACATCAAAAGAAAAACCTCTCCACAGGAGAGAAGCCCTACTGGTACCAAGACTGCCATACTCCAAAGACCTAATCTTCCCGAGGTCACCGGTGATATTCCTACAGACCTCCACCTCGTAGAGGATTTTCTGTTGGGTCGACACTAAACACTGTGCGTTCCACGTGTAGTACCTAACCACTAAGCTAGCTAAGAATAAAGTGCCCCGGTCTCGGCCACCCAGGTTCCTAAATGCCCCATAAGACCACTCTGGGTAGGTAAGGCCGGCAAGTTGACTCCAGCCGATGGAAGCGCCTACCCGGTTGTAGACCCCTATATTAAAGGGACAATGAAGCAGGAAGTTGTCCATGCTTTCCAGCGTGTCCCCACACTCTTCTCGGGGACATCCCCGATCATCAGAGTTCCTACACTTCAAATTATCCCTCACATATAGCTTCCCTTGAAAGCAGCGCCAGGCCAAGTCCAAAAACTTCTGAGGGATCCTTTTCATGTTCAAAAGATACAACCCCACCCTCAGATCCCGACCTGGGCAGTCCCTGAGCGCCAGAGGCTTCTGGAAGTGGGTCAACAGAACCCGTTTGTCAAGGAACTGCCTTGACTGGGTCCTGATCTCCCACACTCCCAGACCCCACCGACGTATCGCCTTCAGAGTCGGGGTAGCGTAAGCTGGAAGATATCCATGGGGCGTATGGAGGTCCTTCACTCGCCCTCCTCTCTCCCATTCCTGGAAGAAAGGCCGAAACCATTCCCTGCAGGAGAGTACCCACGGAGGAGCCCTCTCTTTCCAGAGGTTAGCGATGTTAGCTTTCAAGAAGGTGTTCGTAAAGAACACCACCGGGTTTACCATAGATAAACCCCCTAGTCTCCTTGTGCGGTACGTAACCTCCCTCTTGACTAGGTTCACCTGTTCCCCCATAACATTTGGAAAAACAGGCTGTAGATCCTAGTATAGTAAGCCTCTGGCAAGATACATACGCTGCCCAGATAGATAAACAAGGGGAGCAGGTACAATTTGATCAGGTGTACCCTTTCCCTGAGGGTCATAGACCACCCCTTCCACTGGTTCACCTTCTGAGCGGCATCCTGGAGCTTACAATCCCAGTTTTTGGTGGGATAATCATCCTGGCCAAATGTGATTCCTAAGACTTTTGCTGATTCTTGGGGCCCTGGAAGGGTGTCCGGGAGATCAAACGTGGGATCCCCCCCTCCCAGCCAGAGACTCTCACACTTATCCCGGTTGATCTTAGACCCGGATGCCTCCGAGTAGCGGTCCACCTCCGACATCACCACATCGACCTCCTCTCTCGAGGAGACAAAAATAGTGACATCGTCAGCGTACGCCACCACTCTCTGGGTGACAGCCGGCTCCGCCAGACTCATCCCGACTCCCGCCAATGGTCCGCAATTCACCCTCCTAAGGAAGGGATCGATCGCGAACACATATAAGAGCGGGCTCAAAGGACAACCCTGATGGACTCCGGACCCCACCTCAAAAGAGCGGCCAGACCACCCGTTCACCAGCGGGAAACTCTCTGCCCCTGCATACAAGATCTTAAGCCAATTAACAAAAGTACTCGGTAAGCCATATCTCAGGAGGACGGACCAGAGGTACTCGTAATTCACCCGATCAAATGCTTTGGCCTGATCCAAGGACAGCAAGTATCCTTTCCAGAGACCTGTACTACTCTGCTCCACTGCCTCCCTGACACTAAGGACAGCACTTAAGGTGCTTCGGCCTGGAACACTGCAGTGCTGGGCCCCCGAAAGGAACCGGGGTGCAAACTTCACCAGCCGATTAAACAGTATCTTGGCCAGAAGCTTCCTGTCCATATTGAGAAGAGCTATGGGCCTCCAATTCTCAATATGGCTGGGATCTTTACCCTTTGAGAGAAGAATCAGGGCTGACCTCCTCATTGACTTCGGCAGAATGCCCGAGGAGAGACACTCATTGAATACCTCAGTCAAGAGGGGAGCTATAGACTCCTTAAAGGTCCTGTACCACTCGGATGTTAAGCCATCGACTTCTTAGGGGCAAGCCCCTCGATCGCCAGTCTCACTTCCTCTTCCCTGATCTCTTCCGTCAAAACGCCAAGAGAGGGGTATACCCCTTGATCAGGAATGGTTTCAGCCAGGAAACCCGACATCACATCCCGATCCAGATCCTTCCTCCCCAAGAGGTGCGAGTAGAAGGATCTGACGACCTCCAAGATCCCTGATCTGGACCGATTCAGAGATCCTGTACTATCAATCAGTCCTGAAATGACTTTACTACTCACTGACATCTTGCAGTTTCTGTAAGGCTCGGGTGTAATCCCTCTCAAAAACTAAAGATGCGTGCCTATTGTACTGACACCTCATCAGCAAGGACTTCACTCTGGAGATATCCTCTCGGCTACCTCCAGTCGAGACGAGAAGTTCGAGTTTCCTCCTCAGACCCTGATACAGGCGATACCTGTTCAGGGACCTGAGGCTCGAGAGCTGGCGGAAGAACCCCACAACCCGCTTCTTGAATATCTCCCACCACTCCAGCTTATTACTACAAAGATCCAGTAAAGGTACCTGACTCTGAAGAAAATCCTCAAAGGACTGTCTTACCTCCGCTTCCTCCAGGAGGGATTAAATTCAGCTTCCAATAACCTTTACCCATCCGAGGGGTCTCTAAAACATTCAGGGAAAACAAAATCATACAGTGATTGGAGAACTCCACCTCAACCATGGACACTGCGGAAGAGACGGCTTCCTCCTTTAAATAAAACCTATCTATCCTAGACCTGCGACTACCTTGATGATAGGTGAAACCCGTGTGGCCCGAGGGGCTCCAGATGGGGGCATCCTCTAGGCAAGCTTCTCTAGCTATGCTAATCAGTGCCACACTATCGCAAGTCAGCGGACCATTGGAGCCTCTCCTATCTTGGGACCTCGTGACATTATTGAAGTCCTCTCCAAAGATCACTTGCCGACTCGTAAAAAGAAAGGGCTTAATCCTCATAAAGAGATCTTTACGGCCCCGCTTAGTTTGCAGGGGCGTAGATGTTAATGAGCCGGAGCTCTTGTCCCTTCATGAAGACATCTAAGATCAGGCACCTCCCCATTTCTAATTCAATTATCCATCGGCATTCAACAGGAGCGGTAAAAAGGACTGCCACCCTACTATACGGCTCAGCCGCAAGAGACCAGTGGGAGGGACCACGCCTCCACTCTCTTCTGGCTTTTACCAGAGAGGCTAGATCTGACAACCTGGTCTCTTGTAAAAAGAAAATGTCGGCTTCAACACGGCCGAGAAAATCAAAGGCTGCAAATCTAGCCATATCAGACTTTATGCTGGCACAATTAATAGATGCCAGCGTCAATGGGGTGAGTGCCGCCATACAGGGTGATTAAATTAGACGGCCACACACTTTACTTTTTCTTTCCTTTCTTTTTGGTCCCCTCATCCCCCGAAGAAGATGAGAGGGCAGGACCACTCTTTGATCTTTTTTTGGACTCGGATAGATCCATATTGTCCCCGTCTCCCTCCGGCCCCGGTCTAGCCCTGCCCTCCGAGGAAGGTGCCTCAACAAGACAGGACCCAGTTCCCCCCAGAGGCTCTTTCTTCCTAGGCACCCCACCCTCACCTTCCCCCTCCAAGGAGGGCAGGAGATGGTATCGAGGACGAGGTACCGGTTTGACAGGTCAATCAGAGGGGGGGCAGTCAGGCTTCCGTTTTGGACCTGGCCCGTAATACAAGGAACAGAGGACTCTGACCTCTTCTTTCTCCCTTTCATTTTGCCCTTATCTTTCTTTTTAGGCTTCTCTCCACTATCCTCATCCACACTTTCATAGTGGGAGGAATCAGAACGGTCGGCCATATTGCCATCCTCTTTGTGCAGTCTCATGATCTCCTCATCTAGCACGTTCTTCTCCAGGGCTTCAGCAGTTACAGGGCCAGCTTCAGGAGCAGGGGCTGAAGCTACCCCCGCCACCTGGGCACTCTCCAGCTCCCTACTCCTTCTACGATTTTCCTCCCACCTTAGTTTGGTGGGGCCCTTTTTCCTCCTCACAAGCCCTGTTGCGCTCCCATCCCTGCCCGTACCCTCCCCAGCTGAGGCAACTTCACAGCTCTCCTCAGCCGGAGCAGTCGCTGCACGGGCAAAGGCGCTAGGACAACGGCTAAAAGGGTGTCCGAGGACACCACTCAGGTGGCACCGGATCTGCCGACAGGATGCGGCCAGATGACCCACCCCACCACACAAAGCGCAGACCTGCACAGTACAGGCTGCGCTAAAGTGGGTGGCGCTGCCACACCTGTGACAGACCTTAGGTTGCCCCTGGTAGAAGACCTGAATCCTATCACGTCCAAGGAAGGCGGCTGACGGAATGTGGGCAACCGTACTGCCTGAACGTTTGAGTTTGACTGAAAACGTCCAGGCCCCGGACCAGATTCCCTGCTCATCAAAGTTTTTCTTGGGCATGTCCGTCACATCCCCATACCGACCGAGCCAGGTCATGATATCATAACAAGAAAGCGACTCGTTACGGGTCAAAACGGTAACTTTCTTGACAGAGTTCTGACGGGAAATCGCCTTTACGGCGAAATCCCGCCAGCCGGGCTTGTTCTTCGCCACTTCGTAGTTTGACCAGAAGAGTTCAAGACCCTCTGGCCGAACGAAACTGACGTCAAACTCAGACGAACCGTAAGGGTGAATCAGGGCAAAGATGTCACTCGCCCTAAATTCCATCTGAAGGAGGAGTTCAACCAGTTTAGCACGAGGTGGACACGCATCCTCGCCGCTCCAAATCAGACGGACCACATTCCTACGGTTATTGTCCTGCCCGGGTGTCGGGAGGGACCAGACCACCTCCCCATTCCGCTCTCGGAAAGCCCCCAAACCGTGCCTCTCTATCCAGAAAGACAGGTCGACCTCACCCCTTCCCTCTACCTGAATCGACCTGTCGCCCCTGCGTAGAGCCTCCAGGAGGCACTGTTGCAAGTGGCCCCCAGAGCCGGACGGAGAGGGGGACCCCCTCGAACCCCCGGCAGTGACATTGGCATAGCTCCTAGGAGCAGTCACTACCGGGGGGGGGGGCAGCCAGACCCAGAACCAGATTCAGAACCACCTATACCACCTATACCACCATTCACACCACCACTCTCATCCACCCTATCTCCATCCATACCAGACTTCCCATTCATACCACCACCACTCCCACCAACATTCACTCCACTCACACTCCCACATACACTCCTCTCATCCACAACACTACTACACTCAGCATTCACACCCTGCACTCTTGACCTGACTAATAGATTCTGGGCTGGCTGGGAGTTTTAGTATTGCTGGCTTCAGAATAGTCTTTTTCTCTGGCTTAGGTGCTGCTGCTGTGGTCGACACTGATGGCTCCTCCTCCATGGCTGGTGTCATTATCCGAGTCTGAGGCTGCCCCACCGGGCGCACCCCAGCTCCTCCCACAATGCCAGCACCTGTTTTACCCGACCGCACGGGCTCTGCGGATGATTCCGGCACCCGGACACCCCCCCCCTCACAGAGGAGTGCCCCGCAGTGCCCGCAAAACACACTATACTCGGAGGACCGCCCCCGAGCACATGGACCTACCACTCTCTGCCACCGGCACCCGGACACTCCCCCCCCCTCACAGGTGAGTGCCCTGCAGTGCCGGTAGTGCCCACAGCACTCGGGGAACCGCCCCCCGAGCACACGGCAGCATAGCTGGCCCCTGGCACTTTAACACGCTCCCCGCCACCCTGGGGCGGTCCTGTAGTGCCAGAGCTGCCCACCTTGAACCCATTCTGCCCCTCTCTACCGGCAGGATGGGTGGGCTTCACTTCTATTGCGTCCACAGCCTTTACTGACGCCATGCTGTACCCCCCATGCTGGCTCCGTTCCACCACAGAAACGGGGTCTGGCAGTCTGGGGGGCCCAGCAGCCTGAACCAGCTTTGCAGCTGGCCAAGATTGCTGGAAAGGAACAAAGACATACTGCACAGTTTCCTGGATCTTATGTTTATTTGCCTTATGCTTCACTGCCACATCCTCACATGGGTCATCTCCAAAAGTGAAATGCCCTCAGCCATCCCCCAGCCTTACTCTCCACATCCTCCTCCTCGCTTTCACTAAGCGGAAGCGCCACCTGTGCTGGCTCCATGTACCTGTCCTGGGTGGTGACACAGGGAGTAGAAACATGCGCAGCATCCTCCTCTACCATCTGTACATTTTCCTCCACCTTCTCCTCCTCCTCCTTTACTCCGTGCAGTCATTCGGGAACAGTATGTGGAGCTGGACTCTTTGGGCCCTCTCTCAGCCCACAACTCCACACTTTTTCTCCTCACATTTCTTCCACCAGATCTCTGTCTGGCACCCGTTGCCGGAGGAGCAGAGCCTGCATTGCTGTAGACTCTGCTGGATCTTCTGCCTCCGGCAGGAACAATGGCTGTAGCAGTTTTCTCTCCACCCCCGCCAGCCTTGAAGAACGGGGAATGGAGGCCTGAGGCTCCATGCAGGAAAGCTGTCCCAGGGAGCCTGCCACACCCCTGGAAAAGGCTTGATAGAAAACCCTGCTTCTCTGGAAGTCTGGAGCTCAAAAGAGACACAACCGCTCGCTGCTCACACTGAACGGTTCTGGACTGCTGTGTTCACATGAATTGCTCTCTGCTGACACCTCTGTCCATGTCCGGAACTGTCCAGAGAAGGAGTAAATCCCCATAGCAAACGTATCCGGCTCTGGACAGTTCCTAACATGAACAGAGGTGTCAGCAGAGAGCACTGTGGTCAGACAGAAAACAAATTTAACCTGTTCAGGACCACGGGCATACAGGTACGTCCTGACACCCTGGGTCTTAAGGACCAAGGACGTACATGTACGTCCATGGGAATTTTGGTCCCTGCCGCACAGTGGGCAGGGATCGGACCGGGGTGACTGCTGATATCGATCAGCAGGCACCCCACGCAAATGCCCAGGGGGGTCATCAGATCCCCCCATGTCGGCGATCGGCGCAAATCGCAAGTGAATTCACACTTGCGATTTGCGTCTTTTCCGGTGATGCGGGTCACGGGTGACCCGCTGACCTGGAGATACATAGCGATCGGGGGTGTAGGATACACCCCCTATCACCCACTGTAACTATGGGGAGGTGGCGATTTCGTCACCTCCCCAGGATCGCTGCTATTGGCTGGACGATCGTCCGGCTAATAGCAGCCGGCAGGCGAGGGGTCAACTGCATCCTCCTGCAGCTCCCACGATCGGCACGATCGGAGCCCCCTCAGGACCGAAGATCCCCCTTAGAGCAGGGACAGATTAACCCCAGGGACAGGTAGGTGTTAAAAATTTATAAAAGTTAAAAAAAAATGTTCAAGGCCATTCGGAAATGCCTTAATTATGCAGATCACTCATCGATCACTTTGGGGCCAAATTTTTGGAGGTCTACGTACCGCTCAGGGACCTCTCGGTAGATGAGTCTCTTATCAGTTTTAAGGGGAGACTCATCTTCCGCCAGTATATTCCCTCGAAGCAGGCGCTGTATGGCGTGAAGCTATAAATACTTTGTGAGAGTACCTCTGGGTACACTTACAAGTTTAGGGTGTATAAGGGACGAGATTCCCGTATTGAACCCTCAGATTGTTCCCCCACTCTGGGTGTTAGCGGGAAAATCGTTTGGGACCTTGAGTACCCATTGCTGGATAAGGGTTACCACGTGTATGTGGACAACATTTATACCAGCATCCCTCTGTTCACATTCCTTGCTGCCAGATCCATGTCCGCTTGTGGGACCGTGTGGAAGAAACAGAGAGGCCTCCCTCTAAATTTGATCCAGACACCTATGCCCAAGGGTGAATCCCGTGCCCTTGCCCATGAAAACCTGTTGCTGGTCAGGTATAAGGATAAGAGGGATGTCCTTATGCTGACCACTATTCATGGCAGCAGCAGCTCACCTGTCCCTGTGCGAGGTACCACAACACCGGTCCTGAAGCCCGATTGTATTCTGGACTCCAATCGGTATATGGGGGAAGTTGATCTTTCTGATCAAGTCCTCAAGCCATACATGGCCATGCGGAAAACACGGGCATGGTACAAAAAAATTGCGGTCTACATGGTACAGGTTGCCATGTACAACGCTTTTGTACTGTCCCAGTACGCTGGCAACACAGGGACATACCTTCAATTCCAAGAAGAAGTCCTTAAGGTCCTGATCTTTGCTAACCGGGAAAGAGCAGGCCGGACTTCCCAAGGAACTGAAGTTATAGGTGCCAGGATCATCCCAGGCCAACACTTTCCAGGTGAAATCCACCACACTGGAAAGAAGGGACGAACCCGGAAAAAAATGCAGAGTGTGTAACAAGAGAGGAATACGGAAGGATACCACCTATCAATGTGACACTTGCCCCGATCATCCGGGCCTCTGCATTAAAAACTTCTTCAGGGAGTATCACACTTCCATGCTAAATTTTCCCTCTTCATTTTAATTTCCCATAATTTGACCCCAATGTACCAAGTCCAGAGTACATTCCAAATTTCAACCCCATAAAACCACTAAATTGCCCAAAAAACTCTTTTATAATAATAATAATAATAATAAAAAAAAAAAAAATGATAAGACCTCTGGGGGTATTTTTTCCAAAAATGGGTCATGGGTCACTGAGTGACTATTATTGGGAACTTTTTATGTTGCCTCAAATGCGCAGCGCTCTCTCTCCACCTGAGCAGGGTGCGCATTTGAGGTTAGGGACGGCCACACACATCACATTCCCAGAAGGATGATTCAGAGCATAGGGTTTGGGGTGGGCATATTCTGGAAACATAATTTATAATTTTATGTCCCACTGTACCCCACTTTAGTTACTTAGTGTACCCCGCTGTTCTGGCTCCACAGGCATCAATGCAAAGCTCAAGGACCCTGACTGATCTTCTGCACCTCTGAGACCGGTGTGCACGCTGTTTACGCCAAGATATGAGGTACCGTATTTATCAGCGTATAACACGCACTTTTTAGGCTAAAATTTTTAGCCTAAAGTCTACCTGCGTGTTATACGCCGATAAGCCGCTGCAGTTCAATGATTTAAATCAATGAACTGTAGCGGCTTTGCAGGTGCAGAGACCGCCACCGCTGCTGGCTTCTCTGCCCCTGCCTGTCCTGGGGTCTAGAGCCCTGCTGCCGGCCCTTCTCTCCCCCTGGCTATCGGTGCCGCTGCCCGTTCTCTCCCCCGATAGCCAGGGGGAGAGAAGCGGCGCCGGCAATGGGGCAGCGGCACCGACAGACATGGGGAGAGAAGGGGCAGCGGCACCCATTGACATCGCCGCTGCCCCGTTGCCTCCCCCATCCCCGGTTGTATAATAACCTGTTGCCGGGGTCGGGTCCGCGCTGCTTCAGGCCTCCGGTGTGTGTCCCCTGCGTCGTTGCTATGCGCTGCGTCACTCGTCATTGCGCCGCGCCGTGCAGAGGTTGGAGACCACTGCAGTACACTGTATCCCTATGTCCGGGCTGCAAAAGATAAACAAAATAAACTTTAACTTACCTACGTCGACCTTACGCTGGGGATGGGAACGTCGGACAGCCGTCAGCCTATCACCGGCCGCAGCGATGCCACGCCTCGGCAGATGATAGGCTGAGCACCCTGTCATGTAAGAAGCCGGATTCTAACATGACAGTGGGCTCAGCCTATCACTGGCCCGGGCGAAACATCGCTGCGGCCGGTGATAGGCTGACTGCTGTCCGACGTTCCAGTCCCCAGGAACAGCGTGAGGCCGACGTAGGTAAGTTAAAGTTAATTTTGTTTATCTTTTGCAGCCCGGGCATAGGGAAACAGCGTACAGCAGTGGTCTCGAACCAGCAGACCTCCAGCTGTTGCAAAACTACAACTCCCAGCATGCCCTGACAACCGTTGGCTGTCCAGGCATGCTGGGAGTTGTAGTTTTGCAACATCTGGAGGTCCGCAGGTTGAAGACCACTGGCGTACAGTATAGAGTTCCAGCGCCAGCGGAGGAGGGCAGTGCTTGCGGGTGACATATGTGAGTAGTACCCCGCTGGGCTGATAATTAATTGGGGGGGAGCAGAACAGCGCTGGCGGGTAACATGATTGGGGGGGGGGTGAAAGAAATACCGTTATATACCGTGGAACTGCCATAAGTTACAAAAATACCGTGATACACATTTTTGGTCATACCGCCCAGCTCTATGGGAAACCAGCATTTTAGTGGGGAAAAAAAAAACATTTACACATCCAACTTTAACGAAAAGTCGTCAAACACCTTTGGATTGATAATGCTCTTTATACCCCTTGTTACATTCCTTGAGGGGTGTAGTTTCCAAAATAGTATGCCATGTGTTTTTTTTTTTTGCTGTCCTGGCACCATAGGGGATTCCTAAATGGGACATGCCCCCCAAAAACCATTTCAGCAAAATTTGCCTCCTTCTCTTCTGAGCATTGTAGTTCGCCCGCAGAGCATTTTACGTCCTAATATGGGGTATTTTTGGGGGGCATTTTGTCCTATTATCCCTTGTAAAAATTTTAAATTTGACTCCTTTTCTTCTGAGCATTGTAGTTTGCCCGCAGAGCATTTTACGTCCTAATATGGGGTATTTTGGGGGGGGGGGGGGCATTTTGTCCTATTATTCCTTGTAAATATTTTAAATTTGAGGGAAAACTAGCATTTTAGTGAAAAAAAAATTATAAATCATTTACACATCCAACTTTAACGAAAAGTCGTCAAACACCTGTGGGGTGTTAAGGCTCACTGTACCCCTTGTTAAGTGCCTTGAGGGGTGTAGTTTTCAAAATAGTATGCCATGTGGTTTTTTTTTTTTTGCTGTCCTGGCACCATAGGGGCTTCCTAAATGTGACATGCCCCCCAAAAACCATTTCAGAAAAACTCGCTCTCCAAAATTCGCTCCTTCCCTTCTGAGCCCTCTACTACGCCCGCCAAACACTTGACATACGAGGTATTTTCTTACTCAAGAGAAATTGGGTTACACATTTTAGGAAGATTTCTCTCCTTTTACCCCTTGTAAAAATTCAAAAACTGGGTCTACAAGAACATGCCAGTTTAAAAAATGAAGATTTTGAATTTTCTCCTTCAAATTGCTGCTATTCCTGTGAAACACCTAAAGGGTTAACAAACCTTTTGAATGTCATTTTGAATACTTTTAGGGGTGCAGTTTTTATAATGGGGTAATTTATGGGGTATTTCTAATATGAAGACCCTTCAAATCCACTTCAAAACAGAACTGGTCCCTGAAAAATTTCGATTTTGAAAATTATGTGAAAAATTGGAAATTGCTGCTATACTTTGAAGCCCTCTGATGTCTTACCAAAAGTAAAAACATGTCCACTTTATGATGCAAACATAAAGTAGACATATTGTATATGTGAATCAATATATAATTTATTTTGAATATTTATTTTCCTTATAAGCAGAGAGCTTCAAAATAAAAAAAAATGCAAACTTTGGAATTTTTCACAAAGAAATGATGCAAGTATCGACAAAATTTTACCACTAACATAAAGTAGAATATGTCACGAAAACAGAATCTGGAATCAGAATGAAAGGTAAAAGCATCCCAGAGTTATTAATGCTTAAAATGAAAGTGGTCAGATGTGCAAAAACCGATCTGGTCCTACAGTGAAAATTGGCCTGGTCCTTAAGGGGTTAAAAAGAAAGGAACTTCCTGTGGATCATGCAGCAGCTGATAAGTACTGGAAGGATTAAGTTTTTTTTAAATTGAAGTAATTTTCAAATCTGTTTAACTTTCTAGCACCAGTTGATTAAAAAAAAAATGTCACCAGAGTACCCCTTTAATGATTTATGATTGAGTAAAGGGTGATCAGAAAAGGAGCCTGATAAGGAGAGAATGTAGTATTTTTCTTTAGTATTATATTTTACTGAGCTTCCTACATCTGTTGGTTTTATTAATTTATGCAAAGTTGTTTACTACTGAAGCTACACTAAGCATTGGGCCTTTTTTAGCGCACCTTGACACTGATAATACATCCCAATAAGAAAATTTTGGGAAGCAGCCTATCAGCATTCATTGACCCCTGTGATGTCACAACCCTATATAATCGGCAGCTATCTTGCTTCTGCTCATTTCATCCATGCACTCAGAGAGAGAGGATGGACTGCCTTTGTGTGTGTGCATTGCTTATACCAAAGCTTATCATGGCAACTGCTAGTCACATCAGCATTGTGGACAGACAGAAGTGCTGTGCTTTGGTTGTTCTCACTGAGAAGAATCTTACGACATAAATCTCCTATTCACGTTATTGAGCATTTAATCAGAGAGGGGCAGATAGCTTTTCGTTGCCTCATACATATCAACAAGCTGCCTGAACTGTATGAACCACCTTATCACCTTATTTTTCAGCGCAATTTTGTGCTTTTTTTCCTCCAGAAATCATATGCTGCTTATAATTGTGTGTAGACTGTATAAAAACCAGTGCACACCATTCTTAACACTCTGTGACAGAGTGCAATTTAGGGTTTAATCCCCGTTTTTTTTTTTTTTTTGGTGCTGCACTGTTGTGTCCTGCTGCTGTTCAAAAATACGTTGACAGGACTGTAGTGCATTTGTCTGCCCTCATATGTGCATACTACACACCTACATCAAAGCAGTCTACTATTTTGTATCTGTAACAAGTCTAGATACAGGGAAAGTCCTGGCAAAAGTAATCACCTGCTGGTGTTTTACAAAAATACTGAGTTTTTTGGCGTATTGTTGCGCATTTTTCTGCCCTCATCAGTGCATACCGCATATGTACATCTAATTAGTGTACCATTTTGTAATTGTTAATCTGTCAAGGGCCTACATACTGTGAAAGTCCAAGCAACAGTACTCACCTGTTGTTGTTTTACAAAAATAGAGTTTTTGCGTATTGTTGCTCATTTTTCTGCCCTCATCAGTGCATATTGCATACGTACATCTAATTAGTGTACCATTTTGTAACTGTTAATCTGTCAAGGGCCTACATACTGTGAAAGTCCAAGCAACAGTAATCACCGGCTGTTGTTTTACAAAAATAGAGTTTTTATGCGTATTGTTGCGCATTTTTTTGCCCTCATACGTGCATACCACATACGTACATCTAATAAGTGTACCATTTTGTACCTGTTAATCTGTCAAGGGCCTACATACTGTGAAAGTCCAAGCAATTGTACTCACCGGCTGGTGTTTTACAAAAATACTGAGTTTTTTTGCGTATTGTTGCGCATTTTTTTTGCCCTCATACGTGCATACCACATACGTACATCCAATAAGTGTACCATTTTTTACCTGTTAATCTGTCAAATGCCTACATACTGTGAAAGTCCAAACAATAATACTCACTGGCTGGTGTTTTACAAAAAATTACAGCGTTTTTAGGCTCATTGCAGCGCATTTTTCTGCATTCATCAGTGCATACCGCATACATACATCTAATTAGTGTACCATTTTTTACCTGTTAATCTGTCAAGGGCCAACACACTGTGAAAATCCAAGCAACAGTACTCACCAGCTGGAGTTAGAGTTTTTTTTGCATATTATTGCGCATTTTTTTGCCCTCATACGTGCATACCACATACGTACATCTAATAAGTGTACCATTTTGTACCTATTAATCTGTCAGGGGCTTACATACTGTGAAAGTCCAAACAATAGTACGCACCGGCTGGTGTTTTACAAAAATACAGAGTTTTTCTGCGTATTGTTGCGCATTTTTCTTCCCTCATATGTGCATACCACATACGTACATCTAATTAGTGTACCATTTTGTACCTGTTAATCTGTCAAGGGCCTACATACTGTGAAAGTCCAAGCAACAGTACTCACCGGCTGGTGTTTTACAAAAATTACAGAGTTTTTAGGCTCATTGTAGTGCATTTTTCTGCCCTCATCAGTGCATACCGCATACGTACATCTAATTAGTGTACCATTTTGTACCTGTTAATCTGTCAAGGGCCTACATACTGTGAAAGTCCAAACAATAGTACTCACCGGCTGGTGTTTTACAAAAATACAGAGTTTTTGTTACGCCGAGCGCTCTGGCTCCTCCTCCTCCTCCGGAGCGCTCCCGGCGTCTTCTGCCCTGCAGTGCTCCGGTCGGCAGCTACTCTGTTGTGCCTGGCGGGGATGCGATCCGCCTAGCGGGACGTGCCCGCTCGCGGATCGCATCCCGTCCCACTCACCTGTCCCGATCTCCTGCTGGGTCCCGGTGCGTGCGGCCCCACTCTCTAGGGTGCGCGCGCGCCGGGGCTCTCAGATTTAAAGGGCCAGCGCACCGCTAATCGGTGCCTGCCCAATCACCCTAATTAGCTTCCATCTGCTCCATGTATATAAAAACCCACTTCCCCTTCCTGTATTTGCCGGATCTTGTTGCTTTAGTGCCCTGAGAAAGCGTTTAGTGTGTTCCCAAGCCTGTGTACCCAGACCTTCTGCTGTTGCCCCTGACTATGACTCTTGCTGCCTGCCCTGACCTTCTGCTATGTCCGACCTTGCTCTTGCCTTGTCCCTGTGTACCGCGCCTGTCTCAGCTGTCAGTTGGGATTGAGTCGCTATCGGGTGGAACGATCTGGGGGTTACCTGCCGCTGCAAGTCCATCCCGCTTTGCTCTGGTGAAAACCAGTAACCCCTTAGATTCCGTTCCCCTGGTACGGCCCATGCCATCACCCCACTGACACAGAGGATCCACCTCCAGTGTCCTCGCTGCATACCAGTCCGGATCCTGACAGTAGATCCGGCCATGGATCCCGCTGAGGTCCTGCTGCCTAGTGTCGCTGACCTAACCACGGTGGTCGCCCAGCAATCACAACAGATCGCGCAACAAGGACAGCAGCTGACTCAACTGACCGTTATGCTGCAACAGCTTCTGCCACAATTACAGCAATCATCTCCTCCGCCAGCTCCTGCATCTCCTCCGCAGTGGCTGAGTGGCTGCTCCCAGTTTCCGCCTGTCTCTACCGGACAAGTTTGATGGGGACTCTAAACAGTGCCGTGGATTCCTGTCCCAGTGTTCCCTACACCTGGAGATGATGTCGGACCAATTCCCTACCGAACGGTCTAAGGTGGCTTTCGTGGTCAGCCTCCATACTGGAAAGGCCTTGTCATGGGCCACACCGCTCTGGGATTGCAACGATCCCGCCACCACTACTATCCAGTCCTTCTTCTCAGAAGTACGTGGTGTTTTTGAGGAGCCAGCCCGGGCCTCCTCAGCCGAGACTGCTTTGCTGAACCTCGTCCAAGGGAGTTCTTCTGTTGGTTAATATGCCATCCAGTTCCGTACCCTCGCCTCTGAGCTATCCTGGAACAATGAGGCCCTCTGCGCTACCTTCAAGAAAGGCTTATACAGTAACATCAAGGATGTCCTGGCCGCACGAGAAATTCCTGCAAATCTGTCTGAACTAATCCATTTGGCCACCCGCATCGACATGCGTTTCTCGGAAAAACGCCAGGAACTTCGACAGGAAAAGGATCTTGTACAAAGTGTATAACCAATCCTCAAGGATTCTACCCAAAAAGGTACATAATGATATTTGAATAAAATAACATAGGATGCTATAAGTATAAGATTTTTATTCAATGCAAATATAAAATTGTGATATAAAATAGTAAAATGCACTATATATCCTCTGGCATGCAATATAACAGGATGAAGAAAACCACTGGGCCCAAGTGGTAACACACCCCCTATACGTAAAGATCAAAAATGTAAAATAATGTCCAGCACTCTGGTGACCTTGTTGTATGTATGAGGTCTAATTGAAAAATTCCGGTCTGAAAGATTGTTACAAGTCCTTTGTTGAGCAGTATTACAGTCTTTGCAAATGGTAGCAAATAATATAAGGTGTAACTTATGACTGGTTACTAAAGTTACTTAATTGAGCTCAAACAAATAATGCTGCTGGTAGTATCGCTCACCCGCTCCTATAGGACTCTGCGTACGATATCCTCTATGGTGTACCTCGTGCGGAGGCGTTGGCAGAAGGTCACTCTGCTGGCAGAGTGGATGCCTCTGTGGGTGCGCTTGGCAGAGCATCTCCCCTGGCCTCCGAGTTGTTATTAACAGAGGGGGTACCGCTGGATGGTATGGCGTCCCTCGTGATGTGATGATGGAGTCCTGGGCGGGTGAACAGATGATTCTCTCACAGCAGGATTTCGGCTTAGATCGTGGCAGGCATAAAGAAAATCTGGGTCGGATTTTGAGCTAGAGTTGTACTGGTCTCAATCTTTTCCAGGTACTGGTGCCAGATTCACACTTTGTGTTTAAGTGCGATATTATGTGAATATCCTAGACGCGTTTCAGGGTTCTTTTGCAGATAGCGCACAACCCTTTCTTCAGTAGGAATTAGAAGCGAATGATTCCTACTGAAGCGCTTCTAATTCCTACTGAAGAAAGGGGCGACCCGGATTTTCTTTATGCCTGCCACGATCTGAGCCGAAATCCTGCTGTGAGAGAATCATCTGTTCACCCGCCCAGGACTCCCTCATCACATCATGAGGGACGCCATACCATCCAGCGGTACCCCCTCTGTTAACAACAACGCGGAGGCCAGGGGAGACGCTCTGCCAAGCGCACCCAGCAGAGTTACCTTCTGCCAACGCCTCCGCACGAGGTACACCGTAGAGGATATCGTACGCAGAGTCCTATAGGAGCGTGTGAGCGATACTACCAGCAGCATTATTTGTTTGAGCTCAATTAAGTAACTTTAGTAACCAGTCATAAGTTACACCTTATATTATTTGCTACCATTTGCAAAGACTGTAATACTGCTCAACAAAGGACTTGTAACAATCTTTCAGACCGTAATTTTTCAATTAGACCTCATACATACAACAAGGTCACCAGAGTGCTGGACATTATTTTACATTTTTGATCTTTACGTATAGGGGGTGTGTTACCACTTGGGCCCAGTGGTTTCCTTCATCCTGTTATATTGCATGCCAGAGGATATATAGTGCATTTTACTATTTTACACAACTAATTACCTAACCCCAAGGCCGTAGCCTGGGGTGCAAAACACCTCTAAATAGTACCCCCTAAAACATAGCTTTTATTATGTATCCAATTAAAATAAAATTTATGTAAACCCAGTGAGATGAATATTAAAAATGGGATGTCAGGTAGGTTAGTGCTTGTAAGATCTGAGCATCATTGCTCCACTGTCAAGGGTTCTGCAGTAGCCCTGTATGCCTACTCTGACACCAGCTAAAAACACTAGATTGCCGCCTCTACATGTTTCGCCGTCTCCACGGCATTTTCAAGAGGCAAACTGTGGCAACAACACTACAAAATGGCGGCAGGGGCTATTTATAGACAATGCCCCCAAACATCATCACTCGGCGACAGCTTCCTGTCACCTATCCCATGCATCCTAAGATTGCTCCAATCCCTCATAAGGATCCACAACCATTTCCCGGGTCATACCCTCCTGAATCACCAATGGGAATATATAGCATGTACTGACCTCATCTCTCTACGTCCTTCGGGAGCGCTACGTCATACTGTAGGGCCGGCCGTGTAACATCGTGCCGCGCTTGCGCACTAAGGCTTTCAAACATTGCTGTTGTCTATCTACCGCGAGTCAGCCGGCGCATGCGCCCGCACTTAAGTTTAAACTCGCTGCGGCTCTCGCTAGTGCGCATGTTCTCGCACTTATACTCCGATCATGATGACTGTTCTAACTGCGCTTGCGTGGGGAAATATAGTTGTTACTGAAACTCTTATATGAATGTGTTAAGGAGGACAGTATACTGCTCTTAATATCTTATGTTCTATGTATTCTATGTCAATTCCTACATACTATAGTGCATAGAGATAGTGCATAAATGTGTAAGAACACTATTGTATAATGCATATATAGTGCCCTAAGTTTGCTTATATCATCCAATATACATAGTTAGTACGGTCGAAAAAAGACATATGTCCATCAAGTTCAACCAGGGAATTAAGGGGTAGGGGTGTGGCGCGATATTGGGGAAGGGATGGGATTTTATATTTCTTCATAAGCATTAATGTTATTTTGTTCCATAAATGTATCTAATCCTGTTTTAAAGCTGTTAATTGTTCCTACTGTGACCAGTTCCTGAGGTAGACCGTTCCATAAATTCACAGTCCTCACGGTAAAGAAGGCGTGTCGCCCCTTGAGACTAAACTTTTTCTTCTCCAGACGGAGGGAGTGTCCCCTCGTCCTTTGGGGGGGTTTAACCTGGAACAGTTTTTCTCCATATTTTTTGTATGGGCCATTAATATACTTATATACGTTTATCATATCCCCCCTTAAACGTCTCTTCTCAAGACTAAACAATTGTAACTCCTTTAATCGCTCCTCATAGCTAAGATGTTCCATGCCCCATATTAGTTTAGTCGCGCGTCTCTGCACCCTTTCCAACTCCGCAGTGTCCCTTTTATGGACAGGTGCCCAAAACTGAACAGCATATTCCAGGTGAGGCCGTACCAATGCTTTATAAAGGGGGAGTATTATGTCCCTGTCCCTTGAGTCCATGCCTCTTTTTATACATGACAATATCCTGCCGGCTTTGGAAGCAGCAGCCTGACATTGCATGCTATTCTGTAGTCTGTGATCTACAAGTACACCCAGATCCTTCTCTACCAGTGACTCTGCCAGTTTAATCCCCCCTAAGACATACGATGCATGCAGGTTATTAGTACCCAGATGCATAACTTTACATTTATCCACATTGAACCTCATTTGCCAAGTGGATGCCCAGACACTTAGTCTATCCAAGTCATCCTGTAACTTATGCACATCCTCTATAGACTGTACCGTGCTACAAAGCTTGGTGTCATCTGCAAAGATAGAAACAGAGCTGTTAATACCATCCTCTATATCATTGATAAATAAATTAAACAACAGCGGGCCCAGTACTGAACCTTGGGGTACACCACTAATTACCGGGGACCAATCAGAGTACGAATCATTGACCACCACTCTCTGGGTACGATCCATGAGCCAGTGTTCAATCCAGTTACAAACTAAAGTTTCCAAGCCCAAGGACCTTAACTTACCTGTCAAACGTCTGTGAGGGACAGTATCAAATGCTTTGGCAAAATCCAGAAACACTATATCCACAGCCATTCCTCTGTCAAGGCTTCTACTCACCTCTTCATAAAAGCAAATTAGATTGGTTTGACAACTTCTATCCTTAGTAAACCCATGCTGGCTATCACTTATAATACAATTATCCCCTATGTATTCCTGTATGTAATCCCTTATAAGTCCTTCAAACAATTTACCCACAATGCACGTTAAACTTACCGGTCTATAGTTTCCTGGGGAAGACCTAGAGCCCTTCTTGAAGATTGGCACCACATTCGCCTTGCGCCAGTCCCTTGGCACAATACCAGACACCATAGAATCTCTAAATATCATGAACAGGGGTACAGATATTACTGAACTTACCTCTCTAAGAACTCTTGGGTGTAGTCCATCCGGCCCTGGAGATTTGCTTACATTTATATCACTTAACTTACCTTGTACCATCTCTACATTAAGCCAGTTCAGTACATTACATGATGTGTTACCAGCACTGACCTGGCCAATGTCAGCTCCTTTTTCCCTAGTATATACAGAACTAAAGAACCCATTCAGTAGCTCCGCCTTCTCTTGATCGCCTGTGACAACCTCCCCATTATCATTATTAAGGGGTCCTACATGCTCTGTCCTTTTTTTTTTTGCATTTATATATCTAAAAAAATATTTAGGATTAGTTTTGCTTTCTTTGGCCACCTGTCTCTCATTTAGAATTTTTGCTGTTTTTATTACATTTTTACAGATTTTATTAAGCTCTTTGTACTGTTTAAATGTTATCGCTGACCCATCAGATTTGTATTTTTTGAAGGCAATTTTTTTGTTGTTTATTGCTCTTTTAACATCATGTGTCAGCCATGTAGGATTTAATTTTAATCGTTTATATTTGTTCCCCTTTGGTATATATTTAGCTGTATAGTTATTTAGAGTTGATTTAAAGATGTCCCATTTACCTTCTGTATCAGTATTTGAGAACACTTCCCCCCAGTCTATGTCCTGTAGTGCAGCCCTCAGCCCAGGGAAGTTTGCCTTTTTAAAGTTATATGTTTTTGCCTTCCCCGCCTGTCTTTGTTTTCTACATTTTAAGTCAAAAGTAACTATATTGTGGTCGCTATTACCAAGGTTTTCCCGCACAGTTACATTACCAATCAGCTCTGCGTTGTTGGAAATGATCAGATCCAACAAGGCATCACTTCTTGTTGGGTCCTCCACAAACTGGCCCATAAAATTATCCTGCAATAAATTTAGGAATTGTCGCCCCTTTGTAGTTTTAGCCAACCCCGGACCCCAATCTATATCTGGATAGTTAAAATCTCCCATTAT
Source organism: Hyla sarda (assembly GCF_029499605.1). Lineage (NCBI taxonomy): Eukaryota > Metazoa > Chordata > Amphibia > Anura > Hylidae > Hyla > Hyla sarda. The sequence continues at coordinate 292,081,390 of NC_079189.1, forward strand.
TACCACTGTACCTGCCCGGGTGGCCCTCTCTATTTGTTTATGAAGCCGAACATCTATCTCTTCAGTGATATTAGGGGGTCTGTAGATTACCCCAAATATTATTTTTTCAGTATTTCCCTCCTTTTGTAATTCTACCCACAGTGATTCCACCTCCTCAAAATCATCACACACTATGGCATCGTTCACACTGACTTTCATACCACTTCTTACATACAGACAGACTCCACCACCTTTTCTGTTCATTCTATCCTTGCGAAACAATGTAAACCCCTGCAGATTGACAGCCCAGTCATGCGAGGAGTCCAGCCATGTCTCAGTGACCCCAACTATATCAATATGTTCCTCCAGTATCAAGGCCTCAAGCTCCCCCATTTTATTTGCTAGGCTTCTGGCATTTGTGAACATACACTTTACATTTCCATCCTTTATGTTATTGGGGTTAATGGGATTCAGGGGTGTAAGTTTTATTTTCCTATGAAGCCTATTCCTATTAACTATTCTAACCCCTCCCTCCGGTCCACCCCCAGGTACATTTATAATTCCCACCTCTCTATCTACACTATCTTCCCCCTCTTTGCTGTAGGTTCCCTCCCCCCAAGTCCCTAGTTTAAACACTCCTCCACCCTTCTAGCCATCTTCTCCCCAAGCAAAGCTGCACCCTCCCCATTGAGGTGCAGCCCGTCCCTACGGTAGAGCCGGTAACCGACAGCGAAGTCAGCCCAGTTCTCCATGAACCCAAACCCTTCCTTCCTACACCAGCTTCTGAGCCACTTGTTTACCTCCCTGATCTCCCGCTGCCTCTCTGGTGTGGCTCGTGGTACTGGTAGTATTTCAGAAAATACTACCTTGGAGGTCCTTGCCTTAAGCTTGCGGCCTAAGTCCCTGAAATCATTTTTAAGGACACTCCACCTACCTCTTACTTTGTCATTGGTGCCAATATGTACCATGACTGCTGGGTCCTCTCCAGCCCCGCCCAGCAACCTGTCAACCCGATCCGCGATGTGCCGAACTCGTGCGCCAGGCAGACAACACACTGTTCGGCGATCCCGGTCTTTGTGACAGATTGCCCTGTCTGTCCCCCTAATAATTGAGTCCCCCACCACTAGTACCTGTCTGGCCTGCCCTGTACTCCTCCCTCCCTCCTTACTGGAGCAGACACCCCCCTGGCGGTCAGAGGCGGTATCCTGCTGCAGTTCTGCTAGCTCTGGAATGGCATCCCCCTCATCTGCCAAGCGGGCAAACTTGTTGGGGTGTGCCAGTTCAGGACTAGCCTCCCTGACACTTTTTCCCCTACCCCTCTTTCTAACTGTAACCCAGCTAACTGCCTGACTGTCCTGCAACTCCGTCCCACTGTCCTCCCCCACCTCTATTCCCGAGAGTGCCTGCTCAGTGAGCACGAGACTCCTCTCCATGTTGTTAATGCTTCTCATTGTTGCCAGTCGCCCCTCTAGATCCAGGATCTGGGCTTCCAAACGGACAACTAGCACACATCTCGCACAACAATATGCACCCTCAAACTGTTGTTCAAGGATTGCATACATTGAACAGGATGTACATTGGACTGCATTTTCCAACATGGAGGCCATCTAGTTATGGGGATTTCACAAATGTATAGGAAAAAACAGACAGTCAAAATGACACTTAAAATTTTTTGTAGACCTTGTGGGTTCAGAAATTAACACTCACAGCGATCTCAACCTCCTGCTTTCAAACTCCTGTTTTTGTAACTCCTCTTTCACGCCCCCTCTTACACAGCAACACTCAGAAGAGCAATTAGATCATATATATAAATAAATAATATAGTGCAAAAACAGTAAATAATCAGTCTCAATATAAATAATAATAAATAATTAATAATCTATTGTGAATAAATATAATACTGATGATAATAATATGATCAATGTGTATAAACATAACAAACGAATAATACAGTGATGCCAAAAATGTGATACCTAATGCAATGACCTATATCTCAAATACAGAAAGTATTGAGCAGCCTACCCTAACTAATTCACACATAATCACCACCCTCACTAGATGTATTCGCCGACGGGTAAGTATCTAGTAGTCATATTACGATATATACATAATCAATATCATATTCTGCATATCAGATAAAGAAAAATATATATATATTTTTCTTTATCTGATATGCAGAATATGATATTGATTATGTATATATCGTAATATGACTACTAGATACTTATCCGTCGGCGAATACATCTAGTGAGGGTGGTGATTATGTGTGAATTAGTTAGGGTAGGCTGCTTAATACTTTCTGAATTTGGGATATAGGTCATTACATTAGGTATCACATTTTTGGCATCACTGTATTATTCGTTTGTTATGTTTATACACATTGATCATATTATTATCATCAGTATTATATTTATTCACAATGGATTATTAATTATTTATTATTATTTATATTGAGACTGATTATTTACTGTTTTTGCACTGTATTATTTATTTATATATATGATCTAATTGTATATTGGATGATATAAGCAAACTTAGGGCACTATATATGCATTATACAATAGTGTTCTTACACATTTATGCACTATCTCTATGCACTATAGTATGTAGGAATCGACATAGAATACATAGAACATAAGATATTAAGAGCAGTATACTGTCCTCCTTAACACATTCATATAAGAGTTTCAGTAACAACTATATTTCCCCACGCAAGCGCAGTTAGAACAGTCATCATGATCGGAGTGTAAGTGCGAGAACATGCGCACTAGCGAGAGCCGCAGCGAGTTTAAACTTAAGTGCGGGCGCATGCGTCGGCTGACTCGCGGTAGATAGACAACAGGGATGTTTGAAAGCCTTAGTGCGCAAGCGCGGCACGATGTTACACAGCCGGCCCTACAGTATGACGTAGCGCTCCCGAAGGACGTAGAGAGATGAGGTCAGTACATGCTATATATTCCCATTGGTGATTCAGGAGGGTATGACCCTGAAATGGTTGTGGATCCTTATGAGGGATTGGAGCAATCTTAGGATGCATGGGATAGGTGACGGGAAGCTGTCGCCGAGTGATGATGTTTGGGGCATTGTCTATAAATAGCCCCTGCCGCCATTTTGTAGTGTTGTTGCCACAGTTTGCCTCTTGAAAACGCCGTGGAGATGGCGAAACATGTAGAGGCGGCAATCTAGTGTTTTTAGCTGGTGTCAGAGTAGGCATACAGGGCTACTGCAGAACCCTTGACAGTGGAGCAATGATGCTCAAATCTTACAAGCACTAACCTACCTGACATCCCATTTTTAATATTCATCTCACTGGGTTTACATAAATTTTATTTTAATTGGATACATAATAAAAGCTATGTTTTAGGGGGTACTATTTAGAGGTGTTTTGCACCCCAGGCTACGGCCTCGGGGTTAGGTAATTAGTTGTGTTCTTTGGCCTCTATAGTCCCCTTTTGGTCTAATTTGGGGTTTTTTGTTTTACTATTTTATATCACAATTTGATATTTGCATTGAATAAAAATCTTATACTTATAGCATCCTATGTTATTTTATTCAAATATCATTATGTACCTTTTTGAGTAGAATCCTTGAGGATTGGTTATACACTTTGTACATTATTTTTCATAATTCCGGCCGTTGGGTTTCGGCTTATAACCAATTATATCCTCAGATTGTGTTTTGTGAGCTGAACACATTTCTATATTTTTAGGAAAAGGATCTTGTTCGCACCAGGCGGTTTCTCTCCCCAGCTCCTCTCTTCCAATGTCCTTTGCAATCTGTTCCTGTGCCTCCTGCCGAGGAGGCTATGCAAGTGGATCGGTCCCGCCTGACCCTACAAGAGAGGACTCGCCGCCGTAATGAGAATTTGTGTCTGTACTGTGCTAGTACCGAACACTTCCTAAAAGACTGTCCTATCCGCCCTCCGCGTCAGGAGAAACGCACGCACCTACTTCACAAGGGTGAAACGACTCTTGGTGTGAATTCTGCCTCTCCACGTCTGACTGTACCTGTGCGGATTTCTCCTTCCGCCAACTCCTCCTTCTCAGCAGTGGCCTTCTTGGACTCTGCAGGAAACTTTATTTTGGCCTCTTTCGTTAGTAGGTTCAGGATCCCAGTAACCCGTCTCGTCAAACCGCTCTTTATCTCTTCTGTTAACGGAGAAAAATTGGACTGCACTGTGCGCTACCGCACTGAACCCCTGCCCATGAGCATTGGACTTCCCCATGAAAAAATAAAATTTTTCGTTCTGCCTAACTGCACCTCTGAAGTTCTTCTCGGCCTGCCGTGGCTCCAACATCATGCTCCTACCCTCGACTGGACCACCGGGGATATCAAAAGTTGGGGTCCTTCTTGTCACAAGCGATGCCTCACATCTGCTCCCACTTGTCAAACCCCTGAGGATCCACCTTTACTGGGCCTTCCCAAGGCTTACCAGGACTTTTCAGATGTTTTCTGCAAAAAGCAAGCAGAGATCTTACCTCCTCATAGACCTTATGATTGTCCCATTGACCTCCTTCCTGGTACCACTCCGCCCCGTGGCAGGATTTACCCTCTGTCAGCTCCAGAGACTCAAGCCATGTCTGAGTATATCCAGGAGAACTTAAAAAGAGGTTTTATTCGGAAGTCCTCATCCCCTGCTGGAGCGGGGTTCTTCTTTGTTTCTAAAAAGGATGGATCCTTACAACCATGTATTGACTACCGCGGTTTAAATAAAATTACCATCAAAAACCGCTATCCCCTGCCCTTGATCTCTGAACTCTGTGACCGTCTTCGCGGAGCAAGTATCTTCACCAAATTGGACTTAAGCGGCGCGTATAATCTTATTCGCACCTGGAAAGTTAATGAGTGGAAGACCGCTTTCAATACCAGAGATGGACATTTTGAATATCTAGTTATGCCCTTTGGGCTCTGCAATGCCCCTGCAGTCTTCCAGGACTTCGTTAATGAGATCTTTCGGGACTTATTGTATACCTGTGTTGTGGTTTACTTGGATGACATCTTGATTTTTTCCTCTAACTTAGAGGAACACCGTCGTCATGTCCATCAAGTGCTCCTAAGACTTTGTGAAAACCACCTGTACGCTAAATTTGAAAAATGTCTCTTTGAATGCAACAGTCTTCCTTTCCTAGGTTACCTAGTCTCTGGCCAAGGGCTTCAAATGGACCCAGATAAACTGTCAGCGGTTTTGGATTGGCCACGCCCTTCTGGACTCCGTGCTATCCAACGCTTCCTGGGATTTGCCAACTATTACCGACAGTTTATTCCCCACTTCTCCACCATAGTGGCCCCTATTGTGGCTCTGACCAGGAAGAATGCTAATCCTAAGTCGTGGCCTCCACAAGTGGATGAGGCCTTCAATCGTCTCAAAACTGCCTTCGCCTCTGCACCAGTTCTGTCCAGACCTGATCCGTTGAAGACATTCTTCCTGGAAGTTGATGCTTCCTCAGTCGGAGCCAGAGCCATACTTCTTCAAAAAAACGCTACCGGACGTAACATTACTTGTGGGTTTTTTTCAAAAACTTTCTCTCCGGCAGAAAAGAATTACTCTATTGGAGATCGTGAACTTCTGGCCATCAAGTTAGCACTCGAGGAGTGGAGACATCTATTGGAGGGTTCCAAACACCCCATTGTCATTTATACTGACCACAAGAATCTCTCTTACCTCCAGTCCGCTCAGCGTCTGAATCCTCGCCAGGCTAGATGGTCGTTGTTTCTTGCCCGCTTTAACTTCGAGATTCACTTCTGTCCAGCTGACAAGAATGCCAGAGCTGAGACCCTTTCTCATTCCTCTGATGCCTCCGAATCTGAAGCCCCTCTGCAGCATATCGTACCGCCTGAGTCCCTGGTCTCCTCTGCTCCAGCCTCACTGGGGCAAATCCCCCCTGGAAAGAATTTTGTTCCTCCATGCCTTCGCCTCAAGATCCTCAAATGGGGGCATTCCTCTCACCTGGCTGGTCATGCTGGCATTAAAAAGTCCATTCAGCTCATTTCCCGTCTGTATTGGTGGCCTACACTAGAGGGTGACGTTACTGATTTAGTTCGGGCCTGTACTATTTGTGCCCGGGATAAAAACCCTCGCCAGAAGCCTGCTGGACTCCTCCTTCCTTTGCCCATCCCTGAGCAACCATGGTCCCAAATTGCCATGGATTTAATTACTGATCTTCGTTTTTCCAAAATGGCTCACTTCATTCCGCTTCCAGGCCTTCCTTCTGCGCCACAGTTGGCGAAGCAATTTTTTCTGCACATTTTTCGTCTTCACGGGCTTCCCACGCATATCGTCTAGGGTAGAGGCGTTCAATTTGTGTCAAAATTTTGGAGAGCTCTCTGTATCCAATTAAAGATCAAATTAAATTTCTCGTCCTCCTATCACCCCCAATCCAATGGACAAGTAGAGAGAGTAAACCAGATTCTTGGTGACTACTTGCAACATTTTGTCTCCTCCCGCCAAGATGATTGGGTCGACCTTCTGCCCTGGGCTGAATTCTCGTACAATTTCAAAAATTCTGAATCCTCCGCCAAATCCCCATTCTTTGTGGTGTACGGCCGTCACCCTCTCCCCCCCCCCCTCCCCATTCCCACTTCTTCTGGAGTTCCTGCCGTAGATGAAGTAACCCGGGACTTCTCTGTTATCTGGAAGGAGACTCAAAAGTCGCTCCTACTGGCCTCGTCTCGTATGAAGAGACATGCAGATAAGAAGAGAAGAACTCCTCCTGTCTTCACTCCTGGTGACAAAGTGTGGCTCTCTGCCAAATATATCCGGTTTCGTGTTCCTAACTACAAGCTGGGTCCACGTTACCTTGGACCATTTAAAGTCAAAAGTCAAATAAACTCTGTCTCCTACAAGCTTCAACTTCCTCCTTCTCTTCGTATTCCTAACTCATGTTTCCCTTCTCAAACCTCTCGTTCTTAACCGCTTTTCCCCCAAGGTCACCGTTCCTGCTCCTGTCTCTGGCTCCTCTGATGTCTTCACGGCAGCGCTGACCGGAGACGCTGCTCTGTTGTGCCTGGCGGGGATGCGATCCGCCTAGCAGGACGTGCCCGCTCGCATCCCGTCCCACTCACTTGTCCCGATCTCCTGCTGGGTCTTGGTGCACACGGCCCCGCTCTCTAGGGCGCGCGCGCGGGGCTCTCAGATTTAAAGGGCCAGCGCACCGCTAATCGGTGCCTTCCCCAATCACCCTAATTAGCTTCCATCTGCTCCATGTATATAAAAACCCACTTCCACTTCCTGTCCTTGCCTTAGTGCCCTGAGAAAGCGTTTAGTGTGTTCCCAAGCCTGTGTACCCAGACCTTCTGCTGTTGCCCCTGACTACGACTCTTGCTGCCTGCCCTGACCTTCTGCTACGTCCAACCTTGCTCTTGCTCCCTGTGTACCGCGCCTGTCTCAGCTGTCAGTTGGGGTTGAGTCGCTATCGGGTGGAACGACCTGGGGGTTACCTGCCACTGCAAGTCCATCCCGCTTTGTGGCGGGCTCTGGTGAAAACCAGTAACCCCTTAGATTCCGTTCCCCTGGTACAGCCCACGCCATCACTCCACTGACACAGAGGATCCACCTCCAGTGTCCTCGCTGCATACCAGTCCGGATCCTGACAGTTTTTCTGCGTATTGTTGCGCATTTTTCTGCCCTCATCAGTGCATACCGCATACGTACATCCAAGTATTGTACCATTTTGTACCTGTTAATCTGTCAAGGGCCTACATACTATGAAAGTCCAAACAATAGTACTCACTAGCTGGTGTTTTACAAAAATAGAGTTTTTCTGCATATTGTTGCACATTTTTCTGCCCTCATCAGTGCATACCGCATACGTACATCTAATTAGTGTACCATTTTGTACCTGTTAATCTGTCAGGGGCCTACATACTGTGAAAGTCCAAACAATAGTACTCACCGGCTGGTGTTTTACAAAAATACAGCTGGCCAGCTGACTGATTGAGCACCTGTGGCCTAACTATTTAACCTAGCAGTTTGCTCTCAGTCAATGCCTGTGAAACAGTCTTCTAACCTAAGTAGCTAGCGTGTGTACCCTTTATCTTTTGTATTACCTGGCATCCTTGACTTCTGACTTCCTACTCGACTTCCCTCTGGTTATAGCGATTCGGTACTTCTGTCCTCTCTTGGCTTTGACGCGGTTTTCGGACTCTGACTTTTGTGTGTGTGCTTCGTTTTATTTTTGTTAGTTGCCTGTATCCTACTGGTCCCAGACTTTGATAGTTTCTTTGTATTTTATTGTGTTGTGTATACTCCCCTCATGTATTCAGGAAGGGACTGTCTTCGTGGTTATGGACTTGTCGGTTAGGGCAGGTACGTAAGTAGGCAGGGATATGGGAGTGGGCAACATCAGAGTGCACTCCTTCCCCTACGTGACAGAAGGAAGGCGAGGAGGAAAAGTATTGAGTTGTGGGCAGAGAGAGGGCCCAAAGAGTCCAGCTCCACATTCTGCTCCAGGATGACTGCACGGTTTGCAGAGTATGAGCGGTGCGGAAAGGAGCTCAGGATGGCCAGAGAGGACCTGCGTTGGGCCCAGAGTCTGGCAAACTCTGGGTCCAAGAGAAGCAGACCTGAGCTGAAAAAAAGAATTACATCCCTGAAGGCTGAGATCACAAAGCTGGAGGAGAGGAGGGCAGAGATCTTGGAGTGGAGCAGTCTCTTCAGGGAGAAACTAGAAAACGAGGATCGGTTTGCCACCATGAAATCCCCAGGTAAGATAAAAGTGGAGGTGGATGATGGGGAGAGTAGTGGCAGTGAAGATAGTGAGGATGGCGGTGAAGGTGTAAAGGAGGAGGAGGAGGGAATGGAAAGTGTACAGGAAGAGGCTGTAGCTATTTCATGTGATACACAGACCACCAAGACCACCCAGGACAGCTACACAGAGCCCATCCAGGTGGCGCTACCATCAAGTGAGAGTGAGGAGGATGACATGGATAGTGAGGCTTGGGGATTGTTGAGGGCGATTGCAATTCAGAAGTCCCCAACCAACCTCCAGCATTTTACTTTCGGTGACGATGAGTGCGAGGATGTGGCAGTGAGGCGTAAAGTAAGGAAACAGAAGACCAAGGAGACAGTGCAGTATGTGTTTCTACCTTTCCAGACCCCGTTTCTATAGTGGAACAGCATGGGGGGTATAGCATGGCATCAAAAATGGCTGAGGACACAATAGATGTGAAGCCCACTCATCCTGTCGGTAGGGAAGGGCAGGATGGACTCATGGTGGGCTCTGGCACTGCAGGACCGCCCCAGGGTGGCAGGGGGTGTATCTGAGCGCAAGAGGCAAGTCATGCTGCCGTGTGCTTGGGGGGTGGTTCCCCGAGTGCAGTTGGCATTACCGACGCTGCAGGGCACTCCCCTGTGAGGGGGTGGAGTGTCCGGGCACCGGTGGCAGAGAGCAGTGGGTCCATGTGCTCGGGGGGCGGTCCCCCAAGTTCTGTGTGTTCTGTGGGTGCTGTAGGGCACTCCTCTTTGAGGGGGGGGGGGGGGAGTGTCCGGGCACCAAGATCAGTTGCAGAGTCCGGTCGGACAAACTAAGCGCTGACACTGTGAGAGGACCCGGAGGGACAGCCCCAGACTCCGGAAGTGACTTCAGCCATGGAGATGGAACCATCAGAATCGACCCTGGCAGCTAAGCCAGCAAAGAAGAGTGTAATAAAAAGAGCAACACTACAAGTCCCAGCCAGCCCAGAATCTGTTAGTCAAGATAAGAGTGCAGGATGTGAGAATGCTGAGTGTGGAAGTGTTGGGGATGAGAGGAGTGTATGTGGGAGTGTCAGTGGAGTGAATGATGGTGGGAATAGTAGTGTTTTGGATGGGAAGAAAGGTGATGAGAGTAGTGGTGTGAATGGTGTTATTAGTGGTTCTGGGTCTGGTCCGGCTGCCCCCCCCCCCCCCCCGGTAGTGACTGCTCCTAGGAGCTATGCTAATGTTGCTGCCGGGGGTTCAGGGGGGTCCCCGGCTCCGTCCGGCTCTGGGGGCCATTTGCAACGGTGCCTCCTGGAGGCTCTACGCAGGGGCACGGTTTAGGTGCTTTCCAAGAGCGGAATGGGGAGGTGGTCTGGTCCCTCCCGACACCCGGGCAGGACAATAACCGTAGGAATGTGGTCCGTCTGATTTGGAGGGGTGTGAATGCGTGCCCACCTCACGCAAAAGTGGTTGAGCTCCTCCTCCAGATGGAATTCAGGGCAAGTGACATCTTTGCCCTGATTCATCCCTACAGTTCGTCCGAGTTTGTCAGTTTCCTTCAGCCAGAGGGTCTCAAATACTTCTGGTCGCACTACGAAGTGGCGAAGAACGAGCCCGGCTGGCGGGATTTCGCCATAAAGGCGATTTCCCGTCACAACTCGGTCAAGAAAGTGACTGTTTTGACCCGTAACGAGTCTCTTTCTTGTTATGACATCATGACCTAGCCTGGACAGTATGGGGATGTGACGGACATGCCCCCAAAAAATTGGGATGAGCAGGGAATCTGGTCCGGGGCCTGGACGTTTTCCGTCAAACTCAAGCGTTCAGGGAGTACAGTTGCCCACATTCTGTCAGCCGCCGTCCTTGGACGTGATAGAATCCAGGTCTTCTACCAGGGGCAGCCTAAGGTCTGTCACAGGTGTGGCTTGTGAGGAGGAAAAAGGGCCCTGCCAAATTAAGGCGGGAGGAAAATCGTAGAAGGAGTAGGGAGCTGGAGAGTGCCCAGGTGACGGGGGTAGCTTCAGCCCCTGCTCCTGAAGTTGGCCCTGTAACCGCTGAAGCCCTGGAGGAGAACATGCTGGATGAGAAGATCAGGAGGCTGCGCAGAGAGGAAGGCAATATGGCTGACCCTTCCGATTCCTCCCACTATGAAAGTGTGGATGAGGAGAGTGGGGAGAGGCCTAAAAAGAAAGATAAGGGCAAAAGGAAAGGGAGAAAGAAGAGGTCAGAGTCCTCTGTTCCTTGTACTACGGGCCAGGTCCAAAACGGAAGCCTGACTGCTCCCCTTCTGATTGACCTGTCAAGGAAGTTGGGGGCGGGGTGCCTAGGGAGAAAGAGCCTCTGGGGGAACTGGGCCCTGTCCTGTTGAGGCACCTTCCTCAGAGGGCAGGGCTAGACCGGGGCCAGATGGAGACAGGGATAACAAGGGTATGGCCGTCTCATTTAATCACCCTGTATGGCGGCAATCACCCCATTGATGCTGGCATCTATTAATTGTGCCAGCATAAAGTCTGATACGGCTAAATTTTCAGCCTTTGATTTTCTCGGCAGCGTTGAAGCCGACATTTTCTTTTTACAGGATCTAGTCAGATCTAGCCTTTCTGGTAAAAGCCAGAAGAGAGTGGAGGCGCAACCCCTCCCACTGGTCTCTTGCAGCTGAGCCGTATAGTGGGGTGGCGGTCCTTTTTACGCTCCTGTTGAATGCCAACGGGTAATTGAATTAGAAATGGGGAGGTGCCTGATCTTAGATGTCTTTATGAAGGGACAAGAGCTTCGGCTCATTAACATCTATGCCCCACAAACCAGATGGGGCCGTAAAGATCTCTTTATGAAGATTAAGCCCTTTCTTTTTACGAGTCGGCAAGTGATTTTTGGAGGGGACTTCAATAATGTCACAAGGTCCCAAGATAGGAGAGGTTCCAATAATCCGCTGACTTATGACTGTGTGGCCCTTAATAATATAGTAAGGGAAGCTTGCCTAGAGGATGCCCACATCCGGAGCCCCTAAGGCCACGCAGGCTTCACCTTTCATCGAGTTAGCTGGAGGTCTAGGTTGGACAGGTTTTATTTAAAGGAGGAAGCCGTCTCTTCCGCAGTGTCGGTGATTGAGGTGGAGTTCTCTGATCACTGTATGATTTTGTTTTCCTTGAATGTGTCAGAGACCACCCGGATGGGTAAAGATTATTGGAAGCTGAATTCGTCCCTCCTGGAGGAAGCGGAGGTAAGACAGTCCTTTGAGGATTTTCTTCAGAGTCAGGTACCTTTACTGGGCCTATAAAGAAACTGCAAGATGTCAGTGAGTAGTAAAGTCATTTCAGGACTGATTGATAGTACGGGATCTCTGAATCGGTCCAGAGGTCAACCCTTATTCTTCTCTCAAAGGGTAAAGATCCCAGCCGTATTGAGAATTGGAGGCCCATAGCTCTTTTCAATACGGACAGGAAGCTACTGGCTAAGATACTGTTTAATCGGTTGGTAAAGTTTGCACCCCGGCTCCCTTCGGAGGCCCAGCACTGCATTGTTCCAGGCCGAAGCATCTTAAGTGCTGTCCTTAGTGTCAGGGAGGCAGTGGAGCGGAGTAGTGCAGGTCTCTGGAAGGGGTATTTGCTGTCATTGGATCAGGCCAAAGCATTTGATCAAGTGAACCACGAATTCCTCTGGTTCGTCCTCCTGAGATATGGCTTACCGAGTACTTTTGTTAATTGGCTTAAGATTTTGTATGCAGGGGCAGAGAGTTTCCCTCTGGTGAACGGTTGGTCTGGCCGCTCTTTTGAGGTGGGGTCCGGAGTCCATCAGGGTTGTTCTTTGAGCCCGCTCTTATATGTGTTCGCGATCGATCCCTTCCTTAGAAGGGGGAGTTGCGGACTATTGGCGGGAGTCGGGATGAGTCTGGCGGAGCCGGCTGTCACTATTTTTGTCTCCTCGAGAGAGGAGGTCGATGTGGTGATGTCAGAAGTGGACCGCTACTCAAAGGCATCTGGGTCTAAGATTAACCAGGATAAGCGTGAGAGTCTCTGGCTGGGAGGGGGGATCCCACGTTTGATCTCCGGGACACCCTGCCAGGGCCCCAAGAATCAGCAAAAGTCTTAGGCATCACATTCGGCCAGGATGATTATCCCACCGAAAACTGGGATGGTAAGCTCCAGGATTCCACTCAGAGAGTGAACCAGTGGAAGGGTTGGTCTTTGACCCTCAGGGAAAGGGTACACATGATCAAATCGTACTTGCTCCCCTTGTTTATCTATCTGGGCAGTGTATGTATCTTGCGAGAGGCTTACTATACTAGGATGTACTGCCTGTTTTTCCAACTGTTATGGGGGAACAGGATGAACCTAGTCAAGAGGGAGGTTACGTACCGCACGAGGAGACTAGGGGGTTTATCTATGGTAAACCTGGTTCTTTACGAACACCTTCTTGAAAGGGCTCCTCCGTGGGCACTCTCCTGGAGGGAATGGTTTCGGCCTTTCTTCCAGGAATGGGAGAGAGGAGGGTGAGTGAAGGACCTCCATACGCCCCATGGATATCTTCCGGCTTACACTAACTCGACTCTGAAGGCGATATGTCTGTGGGGTCTGGGAGTGTGGGAGATCAAAGGGGTTCTGTTGACCCACTTCCAGAAGCCTCTGGCGCTCAGGGATTGCCCAGGACAGGATCTGAGGGTGGGGTTGTACCTTTAAAACATGAAACATATCCCCCAGAAGTTTTGGGACTTGGCCTGGCGCTGCTTTCAGGGGAAACTATATGTAAGAAACAACCTGAAGTACAGGAACTCTGATGACCAGGGATGTCCCCGAGAAGAGTGCGAAGACACGCTGGAAAGCATGGACCACTTCCTGCTTCATTGTCCCTTTAATATAGGGGTTTACAACCGGGTGGGTGCTTCCATCGGCTGGAGTCAGCTTGCTGGCCTTACCTATCCGGAGTGGGCTTATGGGGCATTCAGGATCCTGGGTGGCCGAGACCGGGGCACTTTATTCTTAGTTAGTTTAGTGGTTAGGTACTACTCGTGGAATGCATGGTGTTTAGTGTCGACCCAACAGAAAATCCTCTTTGAGGTGGAGGTCTGTAGGAATATCACCGGTGACCTCGGGAAGATCAGGTCTTTTGAGTATGGCAGTCTTGGTACCAGTAGGGCTTCTCTCCTATGGAGAGGTTTTTCTTTTGATGTACCCTAGGTACTAGGCCCTTAAGGTGAAGTACCTTAATTTTGTCCAGGGATAGGGTATATATGTTAGGGTGAGTATAGGGTCAGTTTCTTGAAGGGATATCAATAGGATTAGAGGTTGATAGGTAGAGGAATTTCAATTTTATTTGATCAGGATTGCCATCCTTCTTCCTGGTGGGGGGCTATGCATGTCACCTTAGCCTTTTGTTTTGTTTTCTATGGATAGATTGTAAAGGGCTTGCAGGCAACCAAACTTGGGCCTTGTGGGGGGTTTTGGTGTATTGTATTGTTAATATTGTTTTGTTGTAGAGTATGTATATATTGTTTTGTATATATTGTTCTGTTTACATTAGGTGAGTAGGGGTGTATTTTAGGTTGGGTGGGGGTTTTGATGGGTGGTGGTGGTCTTGCATGGGTCAGCTATGAACAAAATGTGGACAAACTTTGATCTATGGACTTTGACCCATGTCGAGAGGGTGTGGTGGGTGATGGGATAGTTTAGTGTAGGTTGTTAGGTGTATATGTTAGGGTGAGTATAGGGTCAGTTTCTTGAAGGGATAGCGATAGGGTTAGAGGTTGATAGGTAGAGGAATTCAAATGAAATTTTATCAGGATTGCCATCTTTCTTCCTGGTGGGGGCTATGCATGTCACCTTAGCCTTTTGTTTTGTTTTCTATGGATAGATTGTAAAGGGTTTGCAGGCAACCAAACTTGGGCTTTGTGGGGGGTTTTGGTGTATTGTATTGTTAATATTGTTTTGTTGTAGAGTATGTATATATTGTTCTGTTTACATTAGGTGAGTAGGGGTGTATTTTAGGTTGGGTGGGGGTTTTGAGGGGTGGTGGTGGTCTGGAATGGGTCAGCTATGAACAAAATGTGGACGAACTGTTATCTATGAACTTGTTTTTTCCAAGTTGGATTACTTTTAGTTACGGCAGTTAGCCATATTTTTATTTAGTTTTTAAAGGGAAGAAGGAGAAGGAAAAAAAAATAAAAAGGACATTTTGTAGTGTGAGGTTATGGTTTCCTAGTCTGCATATTTATTTATTTTAACCCCTTAAGGACCAGGCCCATTTTGGAATTAAGGACCAGACCAATTTTTCCTCCTCGCCTTCTAAAAATCATAACTCTTATTTTTCCATCCACAGACCCATATGAGGGCTTGTTTTTTGCATCACCAATTGTACTTTGTAATTACATCACTTATTTTACCATAAAATGTACGACGCAACCAAACAAATATTATTTATGTGGGAAAATTGAAAAGAAAATCGCAATTTAGCAAATTTTGGAAGGTTTTGTTGTACACTTTCCGGTAAAAATGACATGTTTTCTTTATTCTGTGGGTCAATATGATTAAAATGATATCCATGTTATATGCTTTTCTATAATTGTACCCCTTAAAAAAAAATTCAAACCATTTTAACAAAATTGGTACCGTATATACTCGAGTATAAGCCGACCCGAGTATAAGCCAAGGCCCCTAATTTCAACCCAAAATCCCAGGAAAAGTTATTGACTCGAGTATAAGCCTAGGGTGGGAAATACATCATCCCCCCCTGTCATCATCCAGACCCCCGTCATTAACATCCTCATCATCATCACTCTGTCATCATCCAGACCCTCATCATCATCACCTGTCATCATCCCCTTGTCATCATCCCACACACCCCCTTCATCATCCCCTTGTCATCATCCCCACCCCCCTTCATCATCCCCTTGTCATCATCCCACACCCCCCCTTCATCATCCCCTTGTCTTCATCCCAACCCCCCTTCATCATCCCCTTGTCATCATCCCACACCCCCCCTTCATCATCCTCTTGTCATCATCCGCCCTCAGTGGTCTTCAACCTGCGGACCTCCAGAGGTTTCAAAACTACAACTCCCAGCAAGCCCGGGCAGTCATCGGCTGTCCGGGCTTGCTGGGAGTTGTAGTTTTGAAACCTCTGGAGGTCCGCAGGTTGAAGACCACTGCGGCCTTCGACATCATCCAGCCCCCTCTCACCCCCTTTAGTTCTGTACAGTACTCGCCTCCGCTCGGCGCTGGTCCGGTGCTGCAGTACTGTCCGGAGATGAGGTCGTCCGGTGGGATAGTGGTTCTGGGCTGCTATCTTCACCGGGGAGGCCTCTTCTAAGCGCTTCGGGCCCGGCCCCAGAATAGTCACGTTGCCTTGACGACGACACAGAGGTACGTTCATTACCAACGTACTTCTGCATCATCGTCCAGGCAACGCCTCTATTCTGGGCCCGAAGCGCGGAGAAGAGGCCCCCGGTGAAGATAGCAGCCCGGAACCACTATCCCACCGGACGACCTCCTCACCGGACAGCCCTGCAGCACCGGACCAGCGCCGAGCGGAGGCGAGTACTGTACAGAACTAAAGGGGGTGAGAGGGGGCTGGATGATGTCGAAGGCCGCAGTGGTCTTCAACCTGCGGACCTCCAGAGGTTTCAAAACTACAACTCCCAGCAAGCCCGGACTGCCGATGGCTGCCCGGGCTTGCTGGGAGTTGTAGTTTTGAAACCTCTGGAGGTCCGCAGGTTGAAGACCACTGCAGGTGGGGAGTTCACTCGAGTATAAGCTGAGGGGGGTGTTTTCAGCACGAAAAATCGTGCTGAAAAACTCGGCTTATACTCGAGTATATACGGTATGTTTGAAATTGCCCTATTTTGACCACCTATAACTTTCTCATTTTTCCATTTATGGGGCGGTATGAGGGCTCATTTTTTGCGCCATGATCTGTAGTTTTTATCATTAGCACTTTTGCTTAGGTTTTACTTTTTATAAATTTTTTATAAAAAATTTTTTGGAATAAAATGTGACATAAAAGCAGCAATTTTGGACATTTTTTATCTTTTTACGTTTACGCCGTTCACCATACGGGATAATTAACAATATATTTAAATAGTTCAGACTTATGCATGCGGCGATACCAAATATGTGTATTAATTATTTTTTTCATTTTTCACATTTTTTTTACTTTTTTATTTTCATTTTTTTTTTACACTTTAATAGTGCCCATAGGGGACTATTTATAGCAATCATTTGATTGCTAATACTGTTTAGTGCTATGTATAGGACATAGCACTGATCAGTATTATCGGTGATCTTCTGCTCTGTTCTGCTCAATCTTAGACCAGAGCAGAAGACCCCGAAGACAGCGGGAACCAGGTGAGGGGACCTCCAACTGTCATGCTGGATGATCGGATCCCCGCGGTAGCGCTGCAGGCGATCCGATCATCAATTCAAAGTACCTCATCTGTATTGATCACGGCATCTGAGGGGTTAATGGCGGACATCCGCGCGAGCGCAGCCGGGACCTGCCGCGCATGGCGGCATAAAAATGTACATCATGGTGCGTTAAGTACCATGGCACCATGACATACATTTACATCCATTGTCGTTAAGGGGTTAAGTTTTGATCATGGCGAGGAAAGCTATTTATGTTGTTAAGGTGTGTGTGTGTGTGTCTTGGACTGTTTGTTAATAGGATAAAAATAAATTGCAATGGTGTGCTTCTTATGTTTCTTGTTGTGTGGTTTGAGTTATTGCTGGGTAATGCAAAATTTTATGTATTTTTTTTCTCCGCCAAGATGTGCTATTTTTAGGTTTGTTTTTCAGTATGTGTGTGAGTGTGTTGATTTGATAGTTTGGTTAGGTGTAGTAGGTATATTTTAGTATTTTAGTAATTTAATAAAGCTGGGCTGGCCAGTTACAGTGGGGATCAAAAGTTTGGGCACCCCAGGTAAAAATTTGTATTAATGTGCATAAAAAAGCCAAGGAAAGATGGAAAAATATCCAAAAGGCATCAAATTACAGATTAGACATTCTTATAATATTTCATCAAAAGTTAGATTTTATTTTCATCATTTACACTTTCAAAATAACAGAAAACAAAAAAATGGCATCTGCAAAAGTTTGGGCACCCTGTAGAGTTAATATCTTGTACTGCCCCCTTTGGCAAATATCACAGCTTGTAAATGCTTTTTGTAGCCAGCCAAGAGTCTTTCAATTCTTGTTTGAGGTATCTTTTCCCATTCTTCCTTACAAATGTCTTCCAGTTCTTTGAGATTTCTGGGCTGTCTGTCAAGCACTGCTCTTTTAAGGTCTATCCATAGATTTTCAATTATGTTGAGGTCATGAAATTGTGAAGGCCATGGCAAAACCTTCAGTTTACGCCTCTTGATGTAATCCCCCGTGGATTTCGAGGTGTGTTTAGGATCATTATCCATTTGTAGAAGCCATCCTTTCTTTAACTTCAGCTTTTTCACAGATGGCATCAAGTTAGCATCCAAAATTTGCTGAAATGTTATTGAATCCATTTTCCTTCTACTCGTGAGATGTTCCCTGTGCCACTGGCTGCAATACAACCCCAAAGCATGATTGATCCACCCCCATGATTAACAGTTGGACAGAGGTTCTTTTAATTAAATTCTGTTCCCCTTCTTCTCCAAACGTACTGTTACGCCGAGCGCTCCGGGTCCCCGCTCCTCCCCGGAGCGCTCACAGCGTTCTCCTATTCGCAGCGCCCCGGTCAGACCTGCCGACCGGGTGCGCTGCGATAATGTTCCCAGCTGGGATGCGATTCGCGATGCGGGACACGCCCGCTCGCGATGCGCATCCCGACTCGCTTACCAGACCCGTTCCCCGTCTGTGCTGTCCCGGCGCGCGCGCCGGGTCTTTGCGATTTAAAGGGCCAGTGCGCCACTGATTGGCGCAGGAGGTTTAATCAGTACCTTCACCTGTGCACTTCCCTACTTATACCTCACTTCCCCTGCACTCCCTTGCCGGATCTTGTTGCCATTGTGCCAGTGAAAGCATTTCCTTGTGTGTTCCTAGCCTGTGTTCCAGACCTCCTGCCGTTGCCCCTGACTACGATCCTTGCTGCCTGCCCTGACCTTCTGCTACGTCCGACCTTGCTCTTGTCTACTCCCTTGTACCGCGCTTATCTCAGCAGTCAGAGAGGTTGAGCCGTTGCCTGTGGATACGACCTGGTTGCTACCGCCGCTGCAAGACCATCCCGCTTTGCGGCGGGCTCTGGTGAATACCAGTAGCAACTTAGAACCGGTCCACCGACACGGTCCACGCCAATCCCTCTCTGGCACAGAGGATCCACCTCCAGCCAGCCGAATCGTGACACGTACCTTTGCTCATTACGGCCAAAAAGTTCAATTTTAACCTCATAGGTCCACAGAACTTGTTTCCAAAATGCATGAGGCTTGTCTATATGTTCATTTGCAAAGTTCAAACGCAGATTTTTGTGGTGAGGACGTAGAAGAGGTTTTATTCTGATGACTCTTCCATGAAGACCATATTTGTACAAGTATTTCTTTATAGTGGAATAGTGTACCACAACTCCAGTGTCTGCCAGATCTTTCTGGAGGGATTGTGCAGTCAAACGTGGGTTTTTAATTGTTTTTCTCACCATCCTGGGAGCTGTTCTGTCTGATATTTTACTTGGTCTTCCAGATCTTGCTTTAACTTCCACTGTTACTGATGACTGCCATTTCTTAATTACATTCCAAACAGAGGATATTGACATCTGAAAACGTTTTGCTATCTTCTTATAGCCTTCTCCAGCTTTGTGAGCGTTAACTATTTTCAGTTTCAGATTTCTAGACAACTGCTTAGAAGAACCCATGGTGCTGATTGTTGTGGCAAGGTCAGATGAGTCTGGGCATTTAAAACCTTTGAGATCGACATCACCTGGTCTTCCCAGATGATGATTGAGAACAATCCATGACACTGGCAGGTCTCAGCTTTGCAAAGGGGGCAGTACATGCTATAAATTCTGCAAGGTGCCCAAACTTTTGCAGACGCCATTTTTTTGTTTTCTGTTATTTGGAAAGTGTAAATGATGGAAATAAAATCTAACTTTTGTTGACATATTATAAGAATGTCTAATCTATAATTCGATGCCTTTGGGAGATTTTTCCATCTTTCCTTGGCTTCTTTATGCACATTAATACAAATTTTTACCTGGGGTGCCCAAACTTTTGATCCCCACTGTATGTCTACTTTATGTTGGCATCATAAAGTTGACATCTTTTTACTTTTTGAAGACATCAGAGTGCTTCAAAATATAGCAGCAATTTTTCACTAAATTTTCAAAATCAGAATTTTTCAGGGACCAGTTCAGTTTTGAAGGGGATTTGAGGGGCCTTCATATTAGAAATACCTCACAAATGACCCCATTATAAAAACTGCACTCCTCAAAGTATTCAAAATGACATTCAGTAAGTGTGTTAACCCTTTAGGTGTTTCACAGGAATAGCAGTAAAGTGAAGGAGAAAATTCAAAATCTTCATTTTTTACACTCGCATGTTCTTGTAGACCCAGTTTTTGAATTTTTACAAGGGGTAAAAGGAGAAAAATCTTCCTAAAATTTGTAACCCAATTTCTCTCGAGTAAGAAAATATCTCATATGTGGATGTGAAGTCTTCTGTGGGTGCAGTAGAGGGCTCAGAAGGGAAGAAGCGACAATGGGATTTTGGAGAGTGAGTTTTTCTGAAATGGTTTTTGGGGGACATGTTACATTTAGGAAGCCCCTATGGTGCCAGAACAGCAAGAAAAACCTCACATGGCATACTATCTTGGAAAGTACACCCCTCAGGGAACATAACAAGGGGTCCAGTGAGCCTTAACACCCCACAGGAGTTTGACGACTTTTCATTAAAGTTGGACGTGTAGATGAATTTTTTTTTTCAATGCAGTTTTTTCCCCCCAAATTATAAATTTTTCCAAGGAGTAATAGGAGAAAATATCCCCAAAATTTGTAACCCCATCCCTTCTGAGTATGGAAATACCCCATGTGTGGACGTCAAGTGCACTGCGGGCGCACTACAATGCTCAGAAGAGAAGGAGTCCCATTTGGCTTTTGGAAAGCAAATTTTGCTGAAATGTTTTTTGGAGGCATGTCACATTTAGGAAGCCCCTATGATGCCAGAACAGCAAAAACAAACAAACAAAAAAAAAAAAAAAAACACATGGCATACTATTTTGGAAACAAAACCCCTCAAGGAACGTAACAGGGGGTACAGTGAGCCTTAACACCCCACAGGTGTTTGACGACTTTTAGTTAAAGTTGGATGTGTAAATTGATTTTTATTTTTTTTTCACTAAAATGCTGGTTTTTCCCCAAATGTTACATTTCTACAAGGGGTAATATGAGAAAATGCCCCCCAAAGTTTGTAACCCCATTTCTTACGAGTATGGAAATACCTCATGTGTGGATGTAAAGTGCTCTTCTGGCGCACTACAATGCTCAGAAGAGAAGGAGCGCCATTGAGATTATGGAGAGAGAATTTGGTTGGAATAGAAGTCGGGGGCCTTGTGCGTTTACAAAGCCCCCCGTGGTGCAGGAACAGTGGACCCCCCCACATGTGACCCCAGAATTTAATAAGGGGTGCAGTGAGCATTTACACCCCACTGGCGTTTGACAGATCTTTGGAACAGTGGGCTGTGCAAATGAAAAATTTCATTTTTCATTTTCACGGACCACTGTTCCAAAAATCTGTCAGACACCTGTGGGGCGTAAATGCTCACTGTACCCCTTATTACATTCCGTGAGGGGTGTAGTTTCCAAAATGGGGTCACATGTGGGGGGGGTACATTGTTCTGGCACTATGGGGGCTTTGTAAACACACGTGGCCTTCAATTCTGGACAAATTTCCCTTCAAAAGCCCAATGGCGCTCCTTCTCTTCTGAGCATTGTAGTATGCCAGCAGAGCACTTTACATCCACATATGGGGAATGTTCTTACTCAGAAGAAATGGGGTTACAAATTTTGGGCGGCTTTTTTTCCTATTTTCCCTTGTGAAAATGAAAAATTTTGAGTAACACCAGCATTTTAGTTAAAAAAAAAACATTTTTTTTTCATTTTCCCATCCAACTTTAACGAAAATTCGTCAAAACACCTGTGAGGTGTTCAGGCTCACAATACCCCTTGTTACATTCTGTGAGGGGTGTAGTTTCCAAAATGGGGTCACATGGTGGTATTTATTTTTTTTGCATTTATGTCAGAACCGCTGTAAAATCAGCCACCCCTGTGCAAATCACTAATTTAGGCCTCAAATGTACATAGTGCGCTCTCACTCCTGAGCTTTGTTGTGCGTCCGCAGAGCATTTTACGCCCACATATGGGGTATTTCCGTACTCAGGAGAAATTGCGTTACAAATTTTGGGGGTCTTTTTTTCCTTTTACCTCTTGTGAAAATAAAAAGTATGGGGCAACACCAGCATGTTAGTGTAAAAAAAAGTTTTTTTTTACACTAACCGGCTGATCTAGACCCCAACTTTACCTTTTCATAAAGGGTAAAAGGAGAAAAAGCCCCCAAAATTTGTAACTCAATTTCTCCCGAGTACGGAAATACCCCATATGTGGCCCTAAACTGTTTCCTTGAAATACGACAGGGCTCCGAAGTGAGAGAGCGCTGTGCGCATTTGAGGACAAAATTAGGGATAGCATAGGGGTGGACATAAGGATATTCTATGCCAGTGATTCCCAAACAGGGTGCGTCCAGCTGTTGCTAAACTCCCAGCATGCCTGGACAGTCAGTGTCTGTCCAGAAATGCTGGGAGCTTTGGTTTGGCAACAGCTGGAGGCTCCATTTTGTAAACACTGCCGTACGATGTTTTTTATTTTTATGGGGGGGGGGGGGACAATGTAAGGGGGTGTATTTGTAGTGTTTTACCCTTTATTATGTGTTAGTGTAGTGTAGTGTTTTTAGGGTACATTCGCTCTGGCGCAGGTTTACAGCGAGTTTCCCGCTAGCAGTTTGCACTGCGGTAGAAAATTGAAGCAGGAAACTTACTGTAAGCCTGCCCGTGTGAATGTACCATGTACATTCACATGGGGGGGGGGGGGGGGGTTGAGGGCGCAAACCTCCAACTGTTGCAAAACTACTTTTGCAACAGCTGGAGGCACACTGGTTGGAAAACCTTCAGTTAGGTTCTGTTACCTAACTCAGTATTTTCCAACCAGGGTGCCTACAATTCCCAGCATGTACTGATCGCCGAAGAGCATGCTGGGAGATGTAGTTATGCAACAGCTGGAGGTACGCAACTACAACTCCTAGCATGGCGAGACAGCTGTTTGGGCATGCTGGGATTTACAGTTTTGCATCATCTGGAGGGCTACAGTTCAGAGACCACTGCACAGTGATCTCCAAACTGTGGCCCTCCAGATGTTGCAAAACTACAAATCCCAGCATGCCCAGACAGCAAACTGCTGTGTGGGCATGCTGGGAATTGTAGTTTTGCAAGATCTGGAGGGCCACAGTTTAGAGACCACTGCACAGATATATATCAGCAGTCACCCCGATCCGGTCCCCGACCGGCTAGCGGCGGGGAACGGAATTCCCATGGGCGTATCCATACGCCCTCAGTCCTTAACCCCTTAAGGACTCAGGGTTTTTCCGTTTTTGCACTTTCGTTTTTTCCTCCTTACCTTTTAAAAATCATAACCCTCTCAATTTTCCACCTAAAAATCCATATTATGGCTTATTTTTTGCGTCACCAATTCTACTTTGCAGTGACATCAGTCATTTTACCCAAAAATTCACGACGAAACGAAAAAAAAAATAACTGTGCGACAAAATCGAAGAAAAAACGCCATTTTGTAACTTTTGGGGGCTTCCTTTTCTACGCAGTGCATATTTCGGGGAAAATGACACCTTATTATTCTGTAGGTCCATACGGTTAAAATGATACCCTACTTATATAGGTTTGATTTTGTCGTACTTCTGGAAAAAATCATAACTACATGCAGGAAAATGTATACGTTTAAAAATGTCCTCTTCTGACCTCTATAACTTTTTTATTTTTCCATGTACAGGGCGGTATGAGGGCTCATTTTTTGCGATGTGATCTGAAGTTTTTATCGGTATGATTTTTGTTTTGATCAGACTTTTTGATCTCTTTTTATTCATTTTTTAATGGTATAAAAAGTGACCAAAATACGCTTTTTTGGACTTTGGAATTTTTTTGCGCATACGCCATTGACCATGCGGTTTAATTAATGATATATTTTTATAGTTCGGACATTTATGCACGCGGCGATACCACATATGTTTATTTTATTTTTTTATTTACACTGTTTTATTTCTTTTTATGGGAAAAGGGGGGTGATTCAAACTTTTATTAGGGAAGGGGTTAAATGACCTTTATTAACTTTTTTTGTTGCAGTGTTATAGGTCCCATAGGGACCTATAACACTGCACACACTGATCTCCTATGCTGATCACTGGCGTGTATTAACACGCCTGTGATCAGTGTTATCGGCGCTTGACTGCTCCTGCCTGGATCTCAGGCACGGAGCAGTCATTCATCGATCGGACACCGAGGAGGCAGGTAAGGGCCCTCCCAGTGTCCTGTAAGCTGTTCGGGACACCGCGATTTCACCGCGGCGGTCCCAAACAGCCCGACTGACTAGCCGGGATATTTTCACTTTCGCATTAGAAGCGGCGGTCAGCTTTGACCACCGCTTCTAAAGGGTTAATACCGCACATTGCCGCAGCGCAACCCCGCTTCATAATATCGCGGGAGACGGCGCAGAACATAAATATATGTCCTGCGTCGTTAAGGACTCAGGATGCAGGGCGTATGCATACGCCCTTCATCCTGAAGAGGTTAATGTGCGCAGACGCAAGTTATCGCAATATGTGCATGACCTGCGCATTAATCTGGCCAGAAT
This sequence comes from Hyla sarda, assembly GCF_029499605.1. Taxonomy (NCBI): domain Eukaryota; kingdom Metazoa; phylum Chordata; class Amphibia; order Anura; family Hylidae; genus Hyla; species Hyla sarda. The sequence continues at coordinate 292,105,903 of NC_079189.1, forward strand.
ATTCACACTGCATACAGTGAAATCCTTTCACACTGCTGCAACGGCACAGCGGGCGTGGTATGCTGATGTAGTGGACTGGCAACAGGATGTGACATCAGATGCCGACTCCACAAGTTCGAGCGCTGAGAAGCTGTAATTTACACACAGCTCCCCGCCACTGCGGGTAAGCACTCCACTGTGGAGAACTTCTGAACAGCAGTGTAAGCCACCAAGCGGATGTGTGCAGTGGCCTTTTCTTCTTGGAACAAAGTGATGGGGCATTTTTTTTTTTTTTGCAGGTGTTGGATCTCCTATGGGCGTGAGTGTGAGACAAGATACATTATGGGGGGTATTTATCAATTTTGCCTGTTGACAGTTTCTTTTTACCCTTTTTTTTTCACTTTGGTTTTCGTGGACATGCACCAAATTTATCATTTGGTGCACGTTGTTAGTAATTTTGGCTCAAATGTTGAAATCGGCTGTTCACAGCGCCTTTTACACAGAACTTACCACCACAGAGGACGCGTATTTTACCCTGTAGAGCAGCCATTTCGGAGTCCCTCCTGCAGTATATCAGCAAGCAACATGAGTTATTTTCTTTTGTGGGGTTTATAGTCATCATGTGAAATGGATTTTATTTTCAACTTGAGTAGTGTTTTTTGGGTTACTTTAATGCTTAACTTTCCTGAACCTATGTGACCATGTCCAATGCTCGCCCAACGGAGGGTGAAGGTCCCTCAGAGACAACTATGTCGCAGGATAGTATTGAGAAGTCCCGGATGTGTCGCCGCTTTCACAAAAAAAATTTTTTTTTTTATGTATTTTGACTCCTTTACATTTTCTGACATTGCTATGTGCGTTTTCCACGTGCAAAATTTCTTGGCGGTGAATTGCGCCAAAAAAATTTAAATAAAGACGCAAAATTGCACCAAAGATCAATTGGCGCAAATGAATTCCTGATTTAAGTTAAAATCACACACAGGACCGTGTGATTTTGAGAAAGTTGTAAAAATGACAGTGGAGAAAATGCACCAACCTTTGGCGCAAAAAGACACTGCGCCAAATTTATGTGAAAAAAAAAACCAAAAACAAATCCTTTGATAAATATCCCCCTATATCTATAGGAAGGAATCTGGAGATGTGCGATTTATAAATCTCTATTCTTTTGTGTCCTTTATTACAGGTACCAGAAACCATCACTACTGCCGTATGAGGGGTATTAATAGGGGCTGCCATACCCCAAGAGTACCCTGCTTCTGACCACATTTATATTATTTCTGAAAACATTTATTCAATTTTTTTTATCCATGAGATGCTGCATACCACTGGGTACATACATAAATATAGTAAGTCAGTTTAGCTGGTGGATTGATACATCCATTAGCATATATAACTATGCTTCATTATCCATACTGAATATCCCGAGGAAGCCAATTAATATTGGCAGAAACGCATTTGATCTGGAATTGTTGCATATTTCTAATATTATGCATACGACGATTCACTACTGGTTTTAAATCGGCCTTTTTTGTTATGATTTTGTTGTGGTCATTTGTTCACTTGATTTATTTTAGGGTATCTTATTTATGTTCTATTAATAGTTAAGTTAAAGCACTTTCCCCCCTTTATCATTTTTGATAAATATTGCTTGTGCCCTGTGATGTCTGCTCAAAGCAGCAATCCATCGCTACGAGCAGACACACAGGGATCTGTGTGTCTGATCACAGTGGCAATTGGTTCTACGAGCAGATATCGCAGAGCGCAGCAGGAGGCACACTCTAGGGACGTGCTACGTGTAACCCTACCCTTCGTGTTTTCATACATACTGTATCCTGTGCATATTTAATGAACCAGAGTTGAAGCTGCAGATTTTATGCTAGAGTTCAATGTAAACTAAATATCTGCTTTAAATCCTGTGCAGGACACTGTATAAATAGATCATTAAGGTAACTTACACGCTGAACTTGGGGCAGACAGCACCTGGATGGTCACTAGCATTCACTATTGGCACTGCTCAAAGTGGCATCTCCAGGTGCATGCTACAGTACAGAAATGAATGAAGTGTGCTCAACTGCTCTTCCTAGAAGTGCCACCTTAATTGCAAGCTGGACCAGGACTTCACAATTTAAGAAATGGAAAGCCTGTACTTATCTGTAAATAGCCAGTACTGTCAATTTACCAATACTTGCGGTATTTACTTGGACTTGCCACTGCTTAAAACAATAAGTCCAGGCTGCAATGATTAAGAGTCTATTCACATGTACAGTATTCTGCGCAAAACTGATGCACAGTATTTCAAGCTGTGTTCAGTTTACATTGAAATCTGCAGCAGAAAATCCTGGGCATCAAATCTGCAGCAGAAAATCTTGCTAATAAAATCTGCGCAGAATTCTGTATGTGTGAATAGACAGTAAGGGTGTATTCACACATGCAGTATTGATGCATATTTGATGCCGCAGAATTCAATATAAAACTAAATGACTGAACACAGCCTCAAATCCTGCACATCGAATAGGCACAGGATACCATACATGTGAATACTCCCTAACGCAATGCTAGCCATGCCCACAAACTGTTAAAGCAACCATAGGGTGCTCAGACTGCAGCTTTTGGATCACATTGAACAAGATTATATAAATAGATTCTACTCCTGGTATAGAATGGATTTAAAAAAAAATATAATAATAATTGTTCTTGATACACTCTTGACAAAAGCAGCAGCAAAAACTGCACAGAGAGAGTGCCCTTATACTGAACCAGTGTGCTCATTTATTTTACTGTGGAGATCAAAAGATTTTCTGGCTGCACTCATTTCCCAAGAAAATAAATGGCTAAAATCCAACATTACTCAATCCATCCAGTATACTGAAGCTTTGGGCCATGTTCACACTACAGAATTCCACGAGCGGCACTCCACGGTGTGAACTTAACATTAGTGTGAATGGGTCTCCGCGAGACCCATTCACACTGCGGCGGACAATTCCGCCACTGAAATTGTTCCGCGCAAAGAAAGAACATGTTCATTCTTTGCGCAGATTCCGCGAGCACTGCATGGCCGTCAATGGTGACGGCTCAGTGCCCCGCGGCCCTATCACCGAAGCACATTCGGCGGCGGCCGCCAGGCGTAATATCCGCTCGTGGAATTCAGCCCGCGATAATTCTGTAGTGTGAACATGGCCTTATAGTATAGCATCCCAAGTCACTCATTCTACTAGCATCTATTTTTAAATAGAAAAACAAAAACAACTTTAGATTTTTTTTATTTCTTGAAAGTCAAAAAACATAAGTAGGGAACAAATGGAGCTTATTTGAGCTTCTTCTTGGGGCGTAGGTTGTTGGTGTGGCCACATTTCTTCTTGCGGCAGTTCACAGCACGTGGATGAAGACGGGCATAGCATCTGAAATGGAACCACAATAGTTTAAAAAGAATTGTCCCCAATGACCAGATCTAAACTAAAAATGACTGAACTGCTTTTAAAGTTGAATGCCGCGTCTAAAGTGAAAGCATGCGGGTTAGCTCAGGGAGCTGTTCGGGATAGCGGCGGCAAAATCGCGGCATCCCGAACAGCTGACAGGACAGCCGGAGGGTCCCTACCTGCCTCCTCCTGGTGTCCGATCGCCGAATGACTGCTCAGTGCCTGAGATCCAGGCATGAGCAGTCAAGCGGCAGAATCATCGATCACTTGTTTCTTGTGAGAAACCAGTGATCAATGTGAAAGATCAGTGTGTGCAATGTTATAGGTCCCAATAGGAGCTATAACACTGCAAAAAAAAAGTGAACAAAAAAGTGAATGAATATCATTTAACCCCTCCCCTATTAAAAGTTTGAATCTCCCCTTTTCCCATAAAAAAAAAAGTGTAAATAAAAATAAACGTATATGGTATCACCGCGTGCGGAAATGTCCGAATTATAAAAATATATCATTAATTAAACTGCACGGTCAATGGCGTGCGCGCAAAAAAAATTCCAAAGTCCAAAATAGTGCATTTTTGGTCACTTTTTATATCATCAATAAGTCCTATCAATGCAAAAATGGTACCGTTAAAAACGTCAGATCACGGCGCAAAAAATGAGCCCTCATACCGCCCCATACACGGAAAAATAAAAAAGTTATAGGGGTCAGAAGATGACAAATTTTAAACCTATTAATTTTCCTAGGTACAAGCAAGTAGAACCAGCTCCACCCCAGGCTTCTGCGCACGGACAGGACCAGGACTTGGTCCAAATATATGCAAGAAAGGAAGAATGTCCAGCGCGCACACGTGTAAAACCGAGCTGCTTTATTGCATGGTTGCCATAGGATACATCGGACACTCAGGTAACGTGACGCGTTTTGGCCCTGAGCGTCACGTTACCTGAGTGTCCGATGTATCCTATGGCAACCATGCAATAAAGCAGCTCGGTTTTACACGTGTGCGCGCTGGACATTCTTCCTTTCTTGCATATTAATTTTCCTGCATGTAGTTATGATTTTTTTTCCAGAAGTACGACAAAATCAAACCTACATAAGTAGGGTATCATTTTAATTGTATGGACCTACAGAATGAAGATAAGGTGTCATTTTTACCCAAAAAAAATGTACTGTGTAGAAACGGAAGCCCCCAAACGTTACAAAATTGCGTTTTTTCTTCAATTTTGTCTCACAATGATTTTTTTTCCGTTTTGCTGTAGATTTTTGGGTAAAATGACTGAGGTCATTACAAAGTAGAATTGGTGGCGCAAAATATAAGCCATCATATGGATTTTTAGGTGCAAAATTGAAAGAGTTATGATTTTTTAAAGGTAAGGAGGAAAAAACGAAAATGCAAAAACTGAAAAACCCCGGGTCCTTAAGGGGTTAAACAGTGTTAGAAATCTAATCATTGCTTGTTATTCAGTCCATATGGGGACTAAATGTTTAAATATTTTTTATTTTTTTATAAATGAATAAATCCTCCATGAAAGTTTGAATCACCCCCTTGGGCTTACCTCTCCTTCCACGGCGGCTCCTGCGGTCAGAATTAGAGATAAGCGAACTTACAGTAAATTCGATTAGTCACGAACTTCTCGGCTCGGCAGTTGATGAATTTTCCAGCGTAAATTAGTTCAGCCTTCAGGTGCTCCGGTGGGCTGGAAAAGGTGGATACATTCCTAGGAAAGAGTCTCCTAGGACTGTATCCACCTTTTCCAGCCCACCGGAAAGCTGAACTAATTTATGCAGGAAAAGTCATCAACTGCCGAGCCGAGAAGTTCGTGACAAATCGAATTTACTGTAAGTTCACTCATCTCTAGTCAGAATGTTAAAGCCTGGCAGGACCTGGCTTTATCAATCGAGTGCCGAGCACACAGAGCCATATGGTTCTATGGAACTACATTGATCTGTATGAGTAATCAAATGATTCCTCCTAAAAGTCCCCTAAGGGCACTGTGTAAAAACACATTAATCCCTTATTAAAAGTTTAAATCACCCCCCCCCTTTTCACCCCCAAAATTTACAAAATGGCGTTCTCTTCAATTTTGTCATACAATGATTTTCCCCATTTCGCCATAGATTTTTGGGTAAAATTACTGATGTCATTCCAAAGTAGAATTGGTGGCGCAAAAAATAAATAAATAATCCATCATATGGATTTTTAGGTGCAAAATTGAAAGGCTTATGATTTTTAAAAAGGTAAGGAAGAAAAAACGAAAGTGCACAAACAGAAAAACGCTCAGTCCTTAAGGGGTTAAGCATACTAATTTTCTTACAAAAAAAGTTATAATTTTTTATAAACAAGTAAAACAAAACCTATACAAAAATTGGTACCGTAATCGTATGGACCTAAAAGAATAACGATAACTAATTTTACCAAAAACTGCACTGCATAGACACTAAACCCCCTAAAAAGTTGCATAATCGCATCATACATTTTGTGGTAAAACAAGTGATGTCATTACAAAGTACAATGATTTTAAGAAGCGAGGAGAACTGAAAGCAAAAAAAACGGAGAAATTGTGTCAAGGGATTAAATCACATTCTAAATATGACAGTTTGTAATAAGACACGATAGGCAACTGCACCAATCTTCCTCTACACAGGTTGTGGTAAACCCCCACCCAGTGTCTAGTGTGCACTATATTGTCTTAATGATTCTTCATAAAAGCCAGGTTTTATTAGGATCTGTCTTCAGTAATGTGTTCTGATCTGTGATCCCAGACATGTGGATACGAGACCGTTCAGAGATTAAGTCTACAACAAAGCCTTAAAATAAAGTCTCAGGCAGATCTTAACAGAGCTTTACAAAACTGTACAGAAAGGGCCATTGATCTGGCACGTTCACAAGTTATAAAGCAACCTAATCTTTTAAAGAATCCATTGTATTACAAACAGTCTTGAGGACAGCCAAAATCATATTGGAGGAGCTCAGATCAGCTGCAATAAGTACCGTATTTATCGGCGTATAACACGCACTTTTAAAACTTAAATTTAAGGCAAAAAGCCTGCCTGCGTGTTATACGCTGATAAATCTTCTGGTCACTTTAAATCAGTGACCAGCGGCGTCTCCTCCCCGCTCTGTAAAACTGTCACTTGTTTTCTGCCGCACTATCCACAGGTACTGGTGTAGTGGATAGTGTGGGAGACACTGATTAAAATGAGCCCTACCATGTCCGGATCTGCCCGGCCTTTTAATCAGCGTCTCCCGCACTATCCACCAGTACACCTATGGATCGTGCAGGAGAAAACAAGTGACAGTTTAACTTGTCATTTTCCCTACCTCCCTCATCATTCCCCTTTTTCCCTGCTTTTCATAGTTTTTTTTATTTTCCTTACCTGGCTGCGCTTCGGCAGGTCAGGTCAAGTCTTGCAGGCTGCGGTCAGTGAAGCAGATGAGTGACGTCCTCTCCTGGCTTCTCAGCGCGGCATCAGTGACGTCACTTCATTTCCTGTAGTCGCCGCCAAAAAGTCAAAAAGTGTCATCCCTGATGCCACGCAAGGAGCTAGGAGAGGACGTCACTCATCTGCTTCACTGACCCCGCGAGACAGCCGAAGCGCAGCCAGGTAAGGTAAGGGGAAGAGTGGTCTTCAACCTGCGAACCTCCAGATGTTGGTAAACTACAACTCCCAGCATGCCCGGACAGCCGTTGGCTGTCCGGGCATGCTGGGAGTTGTAGTTTTGCAACATCTGGAGGTTCGCAGGTTGAAGACCACATAGGAGGAACATGATGCGACAGGGTGGGGGGGGATGATGAGACAGGGAAATGGTGGGGGAGGCACTAAATGCTTAATGTCTGTATGGCTGGTGGTGGTCTATGACAGGGGGAAATGATGAGACATCGGGGGATGATGAGACATGGGGGGGTGGCGATGAGAGGGGTAAATGTGGCACAGGGACTGATAAAAGGGAAGGAATGATGTGGCACTGGAGGGGACAGGACCAAACTGAGGTGCAGAAGAAAACGATGTTGGGGGGATGATGTGGCATTTAGTCCAAGTCATCTTACATTTTATTTTTTTTACTTAAATTTCCCTGTTAAAATGGGGGTGCGTGTTATACGCCAGTACACTGCAGACTCATGTGAAGAGAAGGGGAGGGGCAGGAAGACTGCTGCCGGGCTCTCACTGATGTCTGCTATGTCAGAGGCAGAAATATTGCATTGCAGACGAAAAAGCAAATGTCCCTGCATGTATGCGTGTGTGGATATATGTGTATATAAAAGTGTGTCTATCTAATGTGTATGTGTGAGAATATATGAAGCCTGTGTGTGTGTGTAAGTGTAAAAAAGGGGGACTACAACCATATGCCTCCAACTGTTGCAAAACTAAAACTCCCAGCATGCCTGCACAGCCAAATGATGTGTGGGCATGCTGAGAGCTGTACTTTTGCAACAGCTGGAGGCACCCTGGTTGGGAAGCACTGGACTGAGGAGAGGGAGGGGAGTTGGCGGAGTGGTTATCACAGTGAGTACCCGCCCCCCTTCTTCTGGTGGACAAAATTAAGGTACTTCAGAAATAAAGCTAATTCTGAGAGAAATGTAGGTCATAGACACAAAAAAGTACATGTGGATGAGATACTGAGCAACATAACAGTTTTGTTTTTTTGAGTGATCTGATGGGTACGCTTTAAGTTCACGTTTCCATTCAGAAATCTTAGTTCCCAGAATCCGTCTAATATGCAGGACCTGAGAGAAGAAAAACTTACAAGCAGTATTTTTTCAGCTCCTACAAACAAACTGACACCGGACAGAAACCTGACGGACACCCATTTAAAATCAGCGGGATCCAATGTGCAATGGACCCATTCAGCTCTTTTGTGAGTCTCTGACAAAAGGTCCCCAAAACTGTAATGTTAATTAAGATGGCTTACAGTCTGGTATGTTCAAATTGAGAATTTCCACCCATAAAAATTTCAGGAAGAGATTTAGTCCAGCAGGTGCCAACAGCCCTAGGACCACATAGACGTGCACCGATACTGTTAACTGCAATGTGGCCCTCACAGAATGCCACCAAAAGAATGTTTTTGGCGGAAATTCATCAGCACACTTCCCATTGACTGCAATGGGAATGCAGAATTCTGAGTATGAACTGGTCCTTATTCTCCCCTACCTATAAGGTAAACATCCACACTGATCTGAGAGCAAAACATCAATTCTGAAAATCAATGATTTATTGATCCCTAGAAGATCAGATAATGTTATTAAAATCTCATGTAGTGGCCTAAAAGCCTGTATAAACTAAATCCTGTAGCAAGAGCTTATCCAGTATATAGCAGCATGGTTAGTAGATTAAAGGAGTAGTCCAGTGGTGATTCAGTGGTTTACAACTTATCCCCTATCTTTAGGATAGGGGATAAGTTGCAGATCGCGGGGGGTCCGACCCCTAGGGGCCCCCCGCGATCTCCTGTACAGAGCCCCGACAGCCCGCGGGAAGGGGGCGTGTCGACCTCCGCACGAGGCGGCGGCCGACACACCCCCTCAATACAACTCTATGGCAGAGCCGAAGCGCTGCCTTCGGCAATCTCCGGCTCTGCCATTGAGATGTATTGAGGGGGCGTGTCGGCCGCCGCCTCGTGCGGGGGTCGACACCCGCTATCTCGGCGGAGAGCCGGGGCCCCGTATAGAGAGATCTCAGGGGGCCCCAGAGGTCGGACCCCCGCGATCTCAAACTTATCCCCTATCCTAAGGATAGGGGATAAGTTTTTCACCACTGGACTACCCCTTTAAGTTCACTTGCACTAACTAAACCCAGTACACAGGGTTATAGCGTGGATGAACGAACCAGTTATTAGTCAGCATTGCTAATATGTTAATCGGGGGACCCAGCATCCATTGCACAAAGCTAGACCCACTATTAGTAGACATTAATATGTTAATCTCTAGCTTTGCAACCGGACCACTGATCCGGGTGAGTTATAAATCATTTTAATTCGGTTCACCCACACTATAACCCTGTGTATCTGATTTAGTGTGGGTGAACCAGCTTTCAGTTTTCCTTTAACCTTTTAAGGACGGAGGGTTTTTCAGTTTTTGCATTTTCATTTTTTCTTCATCACCTTCTAAAAATCATAATGCTTTCAATTTTGCACATAAAATTCCATATTATGCTTATTTTTTGCGCCACCAATTCTACTTTGCAGTGACATTAGTCATTTTACTCACAAATCCACAGCAAAACGGGAAAAAAAAAAAGTTAATTGTGCGACAAAATTTTAGAAAAAAAAAAATGTTTCGTAACTTTTGGGGGCTTCCGTTTCTACGCAGTGCATTTTTCGGTAAAAATGACACCTGATCTTTATTCTGTAGGTCCATACGGTTAAAATGATACCCTACTTATATAGGTTGGATATTGTCGTACTTCGGAAAAAAAAAATCATAACTACATGCAGGAAAATTTATATGTAAAAAAATTCTCATCTTCTAACCCTTGTAACTTTATTTTTCCACGTACGGACTGGTAGGAGGACTCATTTTTTGCGCCATGTTCTGAAGTTTTTATTGGTACCATTTTTGTATTTCTCTGAGTTGTTGATCGCTTTTTAGTCATTTTTTCATGATTTAAAAATTGAGCAAAAATACGCTATTTTTGACTTCGGAATTTTTTTGCGCATAAGCCATTGACCGTGCGGTTTAATTAACGATATATTTTTTATAGTTCGGACATTTCCGCAAGCGGCAATACCACATGTTTATTTTTATTTACATTTTTTTTATGTGAAAAGGGGGTCAAACTCTTATTAGGAAAAGGGTTAAATGACCTTTGTTAACTTTTTTTTTGCAGTGTTCTAGCTAGAACACTGCACACACTGATCTCTTATACTGATCCCTGCAAAGCCATAGCTTTGCATGGATCAACGAGATAGGGGCTCGATTGCTTAAGCCTGTAGCTCAGGCTTGGAGCAACCAAACGCCAATCGGACGCGAAGGAGCAAGGTAAGGGGGTCTCCGCTTGCGTTCTAGCTGATCGGAACATCGCGATTCTATCGCGATGTTCCGATCAGCCCGACTGAGCTGCCAGGAAGCGTTTACTTTCATCTTTAACCTAAAGGGTTAATAGCACGCGGCACAACGATCTGTGTCGCACGCTATTAGCCCAGGGTCCCGGCTATCGTTAGCAGCCGGGACCGACCCGGTGTGATGCAGACTCACAGCGTGACCCCCGTTTTAAACACCGATACAGGTACGCCCTTCATCCTGAAGGAGTTAAACCTGATTGAGAGCTTTATTCTTTCAAATGCAACACCATATGAACATCCATTTTACACAATATATCTTTCTCTAAAACTATGTAAACTGTTGACGCTACCTAAAATTATTAAACGGATGCTCATGCCATTTTAACATAACACATCTACAAAGTCATTACCCTGTGGGGTTGTTCTACCCCACATCACTATCCCATGAAGGGAACCTGTCAGCACTTTTATGCTGTCATCGAGGCAGTCCCCAGCAGCTTCTTCCCACACCACCAGCCTTGATTGAAGGGGACCACCCAGATAACATGTGGTTTAGGCCCTGGGTTCTCAACCCGGGGTACGCCAGGGGTTGCTTGGGGGTACGCGAAAGCACTGAAATACCGGCCATGCATTCGCCAGTATTTGACAGCACATAGCCGCAGCAGCTCACTGTACAGTAGCGCGGCCTGAGCTACATGGTTGCCAGGGAGACGTGTGACCTCACCTGACGTTGCGCGGAGTTGCCGCACAGCGCAGGAGGATGTCACACGTCAGTGCGGCCCCACCGAATGGGATGCGCTGCGTGAAGGAACACCACAGGGGACTGCAGGACGCCAAGTAAAAGAAAAAAAAAAAAAAAAGAAAAGTTAAAAATAACTATGGGACGGAGGGGGGACTGTATGGGACGGAGCACAAGGCATTAAGATGGAGGGGGAATAGGGAGTAATACAGCACAAGGCATTAAAATGTAATGCCTTGTGCTTTATTACTCCCCATCCCCCCTCCGCCATTATCCCTCTCCCCTTCCATCTTAATCCCCTCGCACCATTCCCCCTCCCTCTGATCCCTTTTGCCATTATTCCCCCTTCCTCTGATTCCCTTTTGCCATATTAGATAATAAGGCCACAAGGGGATTACGATGGAGGGGGGGGGGGGGGAAATGGCAAAAGGGGATCGGAGGGAGGGGGAAAAATGGCAAAAGGGGATCAGAGGGAGATGGGAATAATGACACAAGGGGATTAATATGGAGGGGGAGGGGGTGATTATTCCCCCTCCATCTTAATCCCCTTGTGCTATTATTCCCCCTCCATCGTAATCCCCTTGTGCTATTATTCCCCCTCCATCGTAATCCCCTTGTGCCATTATTCCCCCCTCCCTCCGATCCCCTTTTGCCATTTTTCCCCCCTCCAATTTAATCCCCCTTGTGCTATTGCAATCCGATATGGCAAAAGGGGATCAGAGGGAGGGGGGGGAATTATCAACCACTCAATATGAATCCCTTTTGTGATCTTTCCTCCCTCCCTCTGATCCCTTTTGCCATTCCCCCCCCCCCCCTCCATCTTAATCCCCTTGTGCCATTATTATCAGATATGGCAAAAGGGTTATCAGAGGAAGGGGGAATGGTGCAAGGGGGAATAATGGCACAAGGGGATTAAGATGGAGGTGGGAAAAAATGTGCAAGAGGAGAGGGAGGAATAATGGCACAAGAGATTAAGATGGAGGGGGGGGGGGGGTTGATTATTCCCCCTCCATTTTAATCCCCTTGTGCCATTATTCCCCCCTCCATCCTAATCCCCTTTTGCCATATTGGATAATAATGGCACAAGGGGATTAAGATGGAGGGGGGAATAATGGCAAAAGGGGATCAGAGGGAGGAAAGAATAGTGGGACAGGGGGATTAAGACAGAGGGGGAATAATGGCACAAGCGGATTAAGATTGAGGTGGGATGCATTAGTATAAAGGTAAGAACATGCCATTTGTCCGCGGGTACCCATCGTGCGCAAGTTCCGCGTGAGGGGGTACCCGCGGACACACTTTCAGACCTTGGGGGCACGGTTGCCGAAAAGGTTGAGAACCACTGGTTTAGGCAGCTTGTAAGTAATGACAGGTTTATAATAATTCCTTTATTATCCCTTTGAATCATATCACATTAGCAAAATAGGAACCAGTGGTCATACTTGCGGCAAATCATCTTGTCACAATTGTACTTCTGGGCAAGCTGACGGAGGGAAGGCTCAATGATACCTCCACGGAGACGCAGCACCAAGTGCAAGGTTGACTCTAATAAAGAGAACATGTCAAGATAAACAGACCGACCAATCCCAGTTGATGTAATTGCTTATAACAAGTAATACTAGGACAAGCAAGCCTGAGTGGCTTCCTGAAAATGCTTAACTTACCTTTTTGGATATTGTAGTCGGACAAAGTACGACCATCTTCAAGCTGCTTGCCAGCAAATATCAGACGCTGCTGGTCAGGTGGAATTCCTGAAAAAAAAAAAAAAAAAAAAAAGTTAAAAAAGGGGGGGGGCTGAGTGCGTAAGCACCAAGCTAAAGGTAGGATGGTTGGGAACCTCTTTGGATAGCATTCTAGGGATAGAGAAAGGTCTCACCTTCCTTATCCTGAATTTTAGCCTTGACATTTTCAATCGTATCACTGGGCTCAACCTCAAGTGTGATTGTTTTCCCAGTAAGGGTTTTCACAAAGATCTGCATCTTGACGCCTTCCTGCAAGAATGAATAAGGAATATATAGATTAATTGAAGGACAATTAAAGGGATTTATCTATATTCGCCCACATTGTTAGTTCAGGTACCTTTTGGTAGACAGACTGCCTTTAAAAGGAGTATTTCCAACTCAACGTTAAGCCCTATCCACAGGCTAGGGAATAAACTGATCAGTGTGCATGGCCAGTGCTCCATACACTATGGGGCTTCTGAATATCGCTGCACTCCATTATTTGGGGAAACTTTTCTTCCTTTCTCATCTTATCCCTATCTTGTAGATAGGAGAAAACTTTGCATGCTTGGAACACCGCTTTAATAGATTAGATGGCTAAAAGGGGATTACATAAATGGATCTAGACAAGGAGATCTCTGGCACTTTGTAAGAAACCTACAGTCTAAGGTTGTGTTTACATCAGAATAGCAAACCACAGCATGACTATTTTTTTTTTTTTAAATGTATCCTATATGCCTGGGCAGCTGCCATTTAAATAATAAACTTTAACTTACATTCTGCTGTTCCCTGGGCTGTCATCCTGGTTTTGGGGGCCATCACATTACTGCCTTCACCCAATTGCTGTCCGCAGTGATGCTCCACCTCGGCTGGTGATAAGCTTAGCAACAGTGATGTATTGAGCCCAGGCCAGTTACATGACACTGTCGCTCTGCTTATGACCGGCCAATGCAGGACATCGCTGCAGACTGATCAGTTGAGCCCCAGTATGACATGACAAGGACAACAAAACCAGAAAGACCGGAGGATGGGAGATTGGTGCCAGGAGGAAGTTAATGTTTATTTTAATGGTGGCAACATGGGCATATAAGATAAATAAAATAGTACCCATTAAGGCCTGGGCTACACCAACTTTCCATAGCACTACATATTAATTTTAACTACAGATCTCCAACTGCAGTCAAAGCAATACATTGAGCTGTATACAATCTCATGGACTGTGGCTGTCACTTATTGTACAAAAAGTCATACGGCAGCTTAGGCCTAAAGTGCAGCTCCAAGGGTCAGCACCTGAATCAAGCAAGAGAATTTATAATGGGACTCACTCAATTATATAGTTGCCTCTGAAACGACCTCATCGCTCCATGCCTTGCAGGACTTTGCAGGTGTGCTTTAATAAACCAGTCTTAGGGTGCATTACCACTTTTTGCAATACAGTTCCCGTACACGTTTTATATGTGAAAACCGTACGGAACCGTATTGAAAACCGTATGCCAAAAGGTGCATCAGGTTGTGTCCGTTTTGCACCCTGTAAGGTTTTTTCCTGTACCCAAAACTAGTCTACCACGGTTTTAGGTCCGGTTGAAAAACTATTAAACCGTACACTTTTTTTTTTAACATGGGAGTCAATGGGAACCGTACAGAACTGTATGTGCATACAGTTCCATCCGGTTTTCACCATACAGTTTTTGACTTCGCAGTTTTTCTTGGAATTTTAATCAAACAAGTAAAATTTTATTCAAAATGGAGTGAAAAGTTAAAAACTTATACATTTTTTTTCTTAAAAAAAAACAAAAACGGATGCAACCGGTTGTCAGTTTTCAAACCGTATACGGGTTTTAACTGTATATGGGTGAAAATTTGTACACACGTTTTGATACAGTTTAGTCCGGTTTTGAGGAATCCGTTTTTCCACACAAACCTGATACGGGAACTGTATTGCAAAAACGTGGTGTGAATGCGGCCTTACAGACTATGCACACACAGTATCCTGCGCAGATTTGATGCACAGGATTTTTAACTGAATAAAAGCTGTGCTTAGTCATTACGTTTACATTGAGAGCTGCAGCAGAAAATCCTGCGCATCAAATCTGCTCAGAATTCTGTATGTGTGAATAGACCATAAAGATGTATTTACCCACAGCTTTTTTTTGGTTAACAAACTCCTTTAGAGACAGTTCAACTAAATTACAAAATGCACAATGCGAGCCCAGCCTAACAGTGACTAAGGTCCATGGGGGAGATTTATCAAAACCTGTCCAGAGGAAAACTAACTAAGTTGCCCATAGCAACCAGATTGCTTCTTTCATATTTGAACAGGCCTCTGAAAAGTGAAAGTGATCCGATTGGTTGCTATGGGCAACTTAGTTTTCCTCTGGACAGGTTTTGATAAATCTCCCCAATGGACCTTAGTCACTACCCCCACCCCCCAAATCTGTTTTCTAAATGTATATTTTCTTCACAGGACTCACCATGCTATCGCTACATACACCAGACTGCAGACATGCCTTAGGCCCATGTTTCCCAAGGAGGGTGCCTCCAGCTGTTGCAAAACTACAACTCCCAGCATGCCTGGACAGCTAAAGGATATCCAAGCACACTGGGAGTCGTAGTTTTGCAACAGCTGGAGGCACCCTCCTTGGGAAACACTGGCTTAGGGTGTTGTATTTATTCAGTCTTGCATATTTACTGGATGCTGAACATCATCCCTCCAGACACATGTGCTTCTATTCCCAACCGCCCAGGGCAGCTGGGGCCTCCTTTATAGTCGGACATGAGTGGCCATATGCAGTCACATACTGCGCTCCCACAATACAGTCCGAGGGTGCCAATGTAACAAACAGGATTAGAAGTACACTTGGATACCCGGATGGACGGTGTTCAGTGTGTAACTAAAGCGCCCAGGACTGATGGCCTACAGCCGGCAAGAATCATCCAGCGTGCAACCCCACCACATCCGAAACAGGCCGGGACCATGTGGCGCTGGACTACACGAGGCCCAAGCCGCTCGTAGCCCCACACACCACCGGCTGAAGTGACCCGCTAACTCCCTACGGCGGAGCAACACAAATAGGGGCCTCACTTCATGCAGCCCGGAGTACTGCCACCACACTCTCACATACCCACCCGCACGGCGGCCCGACTAAGGAGAAAAGGATCGTCCGGAACTGGAAGTGACGTTTTCTCTCTGCTAACTGTGGGCGGTGGTGGGTGACGTCATATGTGTCGTCGCTCTGGGCCAGCCGCTGATGTAAAACCATAGTAAACTTAGAGCGCATGCGCAGCACTACGCTAACAGCGTAGGGCTAACGTAGACAGCGCTTGTAGCGCAGCGCTAGTAGCGAAGCGCTAGCGTAAGCCCTGCGCATGCGCAATTGTCCGTACAACGCCAGCAGTTTTCTACGATTCGTTCATAGTTCGTACGTGCGTACGCGTACGTGGTTAGAGTAGGTAGCGTAGTGTTACATGCAGGGAGAGAGGGAAACCAGCGTAGGGTTAGCGTAATTTAACATTAGTGTAGCGTAGCTAGCTTAGATTGTAACGTAGTTAGCATAGCTTAGGTTTTATAGTGAAAGGAGGTAGGTTATAGGTTTTAAAGTAAAGAGACTTCAACTCCCAGCATGCCCCAGTCATGCTGGCAGTTGTAGTGTTGCATGTTTTACAGTGAAGGGACCACAACTCCCAGCATGCACAGACTGCTAATGGTTGTCCATCCAGGCAGCATGGGAGTTGTAGTTTTACAGAGGTATAGAGTAGTTAGCGTAGCGTTAGCGCAGTCTTAGTGTAGTTAGCGTAGCGTAGCGTTAGCGCAGTCTTAGTGTAGTTAGCGTAGTGTTAGCACAGTTTTAGAGTAATTAGCGTAGCGTAGTGTTAGCACAGTCATAGCATAGTTAGTGTAGCGTAGAGATAGTGCAGTTTTAGTGTAGTTAGCATAGTGTAGTGTTAGCACAGTTTTAGGGTATTTAGCATAATGTAGTGTTAGAGCTATTTTAGCGTAGTGTAGTGTTAGCGCAGTTACCGTAGCGTAGTGTTAGTGCAGTTTTATACAGGTGTAGTGTAGTTAGCCTAGTGTAGTGTTAGCACAGTTTTACACAGGTGTAGTGTAGCTAGCTTAGTTTTACAGGAAGATAAAGCATAGTTTAGAGAGTGTAGGGTAGGGTGTAGCTTAGCTTAGTCATGCAGTGAAGGGGCAACAACTCCCAGCATGACAAAGGTTGTCCAGGCAGGATGGGAGTTGTAGTTTTGCAACAGTATCAGAGGCAATTGCACTCTCCTACGTTAATGGAGCAGTCGCCATTGCGCTTTGCTACAGTAAAGTAGCAGAGGCCATTGTGCTCTGCTATGTTAAGGGGATAGTCCAGTGGTGAAAAACTTTTCCCCTATCCTAAGGATAGGGGATAAATTTGAGATTGCGGGGGGTCCGACCTCTGGGGCCCCCTGCGATCTCTCTGTACGGGGCCCGGCTCTCCGGCCAGATAGCGGGTGTCGACCTCCACACGAAGCGGCGGCCGACACGCCCCCTCAATACATCTCTATGGCAGAGCCGGAGATTGCCGAAGGCAGCGCTTCGGCTCTGCCATAGAGTTGTATTGAGGGGGCGTGTCGGCCGCCGCTTTGTGCAGAGGTCGACACGCCCCCTTCCTGCGGGCTGTCGGGGCTCCGTACAGGAGATCGCAGGGGGCCCCAGCGGTCGGACCCCCCGCAATCTCAAACTTATCCCCTATCCTTAGGATAGGGGATAAGTTGTTCACCACTGGGTTCACCACTGGACTACTCCTTTAACATAGCAGAGGCGAGTATGTCCTTGTACGTTAATGTAGCAGAAGCGAGTATGGCCTGAGCTGCCCTAGATAGTTTATTAGGGGCAGTCTATGTAGATGGCTGTATACGGTGATCAGAAGCCACTTACCCACCTCCATTCCTGCTCTGTCACTAGATGTGGAGCAACACAGGAAGATGACAGAGCTGGGATGGGGTGGTAAGTTCGGCTCTCCAGGGGGAGAACCCCAAAAAATTTGTTTTTCTTCTCTTCTCGTTTCAGATACGTGAATGCGGCGGACTTCGTCGGAATCGATGGTCTACAATGAAAAGTAAAAAAAAAAAATCATACACACAAGTTAAAACATTTTTATTAGGAAAAACACTCCCACACAGCCCTTGTTAACCATTTTATTTAAAAAAAAAATTATAATAATAAAAATTTAGATCATCTTCGTAGTCCTCCGCATTCATGTATCTGAAATGAGAAAAGAAGAAAAACACAAATAAATTAGGTAGTACATTTTTGGGGGTTCTCCCCCTGAAGAGCCTAACTTACCACCCCGTCCCAGCTCTGTCATCTTCCTGTGTTGCACCACGTCTAATGACGGAGCAGGAACGGAGATGGGTAAGTGGCCATCTGATCACCGTATACAGCCATCTACATAGATGGCTATATACCCCCAAATGAACTACCTCGCACAGCTCAGGGCGCACTCGCCTCTGCTTTATTAACGTAGCAGAGCGTAATGGCCTCTACTACATTAACGTAGCAAAGCGGAATGGCCTCTGCTAAATTAGCGTAGCAGAGCACAACTGCCACTGCTACGTTAACGTAGCAGAGCGCAACTGCCTCTGCTATTTTAACGTACAAGGACGTACTCGCCTCTGGTATGTTAATGTAGCAGAGCACAATGGCCTCTGCTACTTTAATGTAGCAGAGTGCAATGGCCACTGCTACATTAATGTAGCAGAGTGCAATTTCCTCTGCTACTGTTGCAAAACTACAACTCCCATCCTGACTGGACAGCTTTTGGCACCCAGCCTATGACTAAGCAAAGCTACACCCTACGCTACACTCTGCCTGTAAAACTAAAGCTAGCTTTATCTGCCTGTAAAACTAAGCTAGCTACACTACACCTGTGTAAAACTGTGCTAACACTACCCTACTCTAACTACACTACACCTGTGTAAAACTACACTAATGATACGCAACGCTGGTATAAAACTACGCTAAATACGGTACACCTGTGCAAAACTGCGCTCACACTACACTACGCTAACTACGCTACAACTGTGTAAAACTACGCTACACTGGTGTAAAACTTCGCTAACTACACTACACCTGTGTAAAACTACGCTATGCTACACCTGTGTAAAACTGCGCTCACTACGCTACTGTGATGTCCCGGTACAGAATGTGGTTCTGTACAGTTACTAAAGTCCCCTCAGGTAGAGTCCCTCAAGTCCACAGGGCTCTCTTGCAGGGTCCCCCTAGGTCATTATTCTGGTTTATATTGTACATTAATTATGTATGTTTATTTTAGGTATTGTAATGCCTGTCACATATGTACTGTTAATGCCTAACGGACTACAGTAAAGAAATTCCTATCACTGGATGGTGAGTGCAGTCGTCTTTTTTCTTCTTCATACTCTCCTTTGCTATGTGAATTTACATTCGCACCCCACGCCCCAGGATTAGGTCAGGTTCCTCGTGGTCAGCTTAAAGTGAACGTCTTATTACTATCAAGCTGCGGCAGTGCCGGTTCACCCATTCTTATTGTGTACTACACTACACCTGTGTAAAACTACGCTAATGCTATGCTACGCTACACTGGTATAAAACTACGCTACGCTAAATAGGGTACACCTGTTTAAAACTGTGCTAACACTACACCATGCTAACTACGCTACAACTGTGTAAAACTACGCTACGCTAAACCTGTGTAAAAACTACACTAACACTACGCTAACTACACTTCACCTGTGTATAACTACGGTAATACTACGCTATAACCGTGTAAAAACTGTGCTACACTATCTACGCTACACTAGTGTAAAACTACACTAAGGCCCTTTTCACACTACAAAATTCTCCGTTTTTAAACATCCATATGAAGTTCCGTCTGAAAACCAGCTGAAAACGGCAGTAACAAAATCCTATACGTCCGTTCGAAAATCCCATTATTGTCTATGGGATTTTCTAATATCCGTTTTAATCCGTTACTGATAATGGACGTTATTTTGTGACGGAACATAGTAACGGAAGAAATTGTTCATGCACTATTTCTCCCGTTACTATCTTCCGTCACAAAATAACGTCCGTTATCAATAAAGGACTATAACGGATTAAAACGGATATTAGAAAATCCCATAGACTATAATGGGATTTTCTAACGGACGTATAGGATTTTGTTACTGCCGTTTCAGCTGGTTTTCAGACGGAACTTCATACGGATGTTTAAAAACAGAGAATTTTGTAGTGTGAAAGGGGCCTAACACTAGGCTATGCTAAATACTGTACACCTGTTTAAAACTGTGCTAACACTACGCTACGCTAACTACGCTACAACTGTGTAAAACTCTGCTAACACTACGCTATGCTAAATACTGTACACCTGTTTAAAACTGTGCTAACACTACGCTACGCTAACTACGCTACAACTGTGTAAAACTCTGCTAACACTACGCTATGCTAAACCTGTGTAAAAACTACACTAACACTACGCTACGCTAACTTCACTACACCTGTATAAAACTACGGTAACACTACGCTAACTATGCTATAACCGTGTAAAAACTATGCAACGCTAACTATTTTATACCTGTGTAAAACTACAACTCCCATCCTGCCTGGACAGCCTTTAGCTTTAGCCTTTAGGGGGCGGGCGTGAACATGATAGCCCACGCACAGCCCACGCACAGCGGAGTAACCCTTTAAACTATGCTAACCCTACGCTGGTTTCCCTCTGTCCCTGCCTTCTACACTATGCTAACTTTACATCACCGGCAGAATTACAAAATGGCAGCTGCCGGCTGAAAGTCGCCATTACCACACGGCTACAACAAAGACACCAAGATTGTGCCTCCGCCCAGGAAACAGTAGGGACATGGTCGGCAGTCTGAAGCGCGGCTCACACACCTCATACACTGGGCCCATTCGCCATTCACAAACCATTACACAGCCAGACAACCATGCACAACATCTTATAGGAATCTACTAAATAAGATAAAACATAACTGTCCGAATTTATGAAGGACACGCACACAACAACCACAAAGAAGGAATAATCTGGCTGATGGTAAAATTGTATTTTGATATCTATGTTCTCTGTATTCTTATATATTTATATATATATATATATATATATATATATATATATATATATATATATATATATATATATATTGTCTAACTATAGATGTTGTTGGCCAGGTTTTCTGGTTTCAGTTAACCTTTGTCTTAGTTCTGGCCAGTGCCCTGTGATGCTTGAAACTCTCCAAATGACCTTCATAAAATAATGAGGCTTTTGTTGGATAGCTTTTGCTACTAAGAAAGAAAGTGTAAAAGGAACCCTGTGATTGGTAATAAAGTTATGCACCATGAGCCACCAGTGTGCCAATCAGCTCAGAGTGTTGCCATATAAAAGAGCTGTAATCGCAAGCTGTTTTTTCTGCATGTAAGAGAACATCCACCTGTATCAATACATGTGCATTAAATCTGTCCACTAATCAACAAGACTGGAGTTGACTGATCACAGGGAGAAATAGATCCTAACACTGGCGGCATGCGGTGGCTTTTCCTCGCCTCATAGGTTCCCTTTGTTTCGACAAGAAAATCACTTCAGTGCGCTAGCCGTTTAGCCTCCCGCTCTTATATACCATCGGTGTCCCCGCCCAACTCATTAGTATTCAGTTACATGTTGGACTGTACCATCTACCGCTCAGGGGTGGGCATTTACCTTGTGACGGGAACAGATCTTGGAGGCTGTATTAAAATGAAACAAATAAATAAAATAAAATATGAAAACATCTTTGTTGCCAAATTTTTATTAACAGGATAACACAAGGCTGCTTTCTCATATAGCAAAGGAATGAAGAGAGTCCAGCTCACCTCCCGTGTCGTGCTATGCACGGACCGGTGCCCGGCCAGGCGCCCCGGATACTAGAAATGAAGAAGGAGTCCAGCACTGCAGTGAAGGCAGCTTTATTATGTGAGGAGCAAGCATTAAAAGCACACTAGTCAGACATGTTTCAACCGCGAACGCTCTTCCTCGGTGACGTCAGTGTGAGCACAGGTGAGCCATTATATACCCAATTCAAAGGGTGGGGCAAGGTGAAACAACGCCCATGTACCTGACATCACACTGATAGACAGGGATCGAGGTATACAGGTAAAATGCACATGCAGGATACAAAATACAAAAGAAGTATATATATAAAAGTGTATCAAAATACATAAGTAAAATGTATAATACCACATACCAAAAAGGCTAAAAACTAACAAAGGGTAACAGGACTAACAGGACAAAATATGTGAAATTAATAATGGAACAACAGTTCCCGTCGGATATTTAAACCTGTGGGAATACGTGTTCCTAAAGTGAACTGCCAGAAAGCTTCTCTGTCAGCTAATTTTTTCCTGATACATCCTCCTCTAATGTTAGATTTAACAAGTTCGATAGCATAGATGGTAAAGCCACTCGTATTACCATGATGCACAGTTTGAAAGTGAGCAGATGCAGCTGATCTGTGTCTGCTCGATGTGGTAGTACTGTCATTCAAATGCTCTAACGCTCTGGTTTTTAACTTTCTGGTTGTGTAACCCACATACTTAACCCCTTAAGGACTGAGCCCTTTTTCACCTTAAGGACTCGGCCATTTTTTGCAAATCTGACCACTGTCACTTTAAACATTAATAACTCTGGAATGCTTTTAGTTATCATTCTGATTCCGAGATTGTTTTTTCGTGACATATTCTACTTTAACGTAGTGGTAAAATTTTTTGGTAACTTGCATCCTTTCTTGGTGAAAAATCCCAAAATTTGATGAAAAATTTGAAAATTTGGCATTTTTCTAACTTTGAAGCTCTCTGCTTGTAAGGAAA
Source organism: Hyla sarda (assembly GCF_029499605.1). Classification (NCBI taxonomy): domain Eukaryota; kingdom Metazoa; phylum Chordata; class Amphibia; order Anura; family Hylidae; genus Hyla; species Hyla sarda. The sequence goes on from NC_079189.1 coordinate 292,128,614, forward strand.
ATGGATATTCAAAATACATTTTTTTTAATTCACATATACAATATGTCTACTTTATATTTGCATCATAAAATTTATGAGTTTTTACTTTTGGAAGACACCAGAGGGCTTCAAAGTTCCGCAGCAATTTTCCAATTTTTCACAAAATTTTGAAACTCGCTTTTTTTCAGGGACCAGTTCAGGTTTGAAGTGGATTTGAAGGGTCTTCATATTAGAAATACCCCATAAATGACCCCATTATAAAAACTGCACCCCGAAAGTATTCAAAATGACATTCAGTCAGTGTTTTAACCCTTAAGGTGTTTCACAGGAATAGCAGCAAAGTGAAGGAGAAAATACACAATCTTAATTTTTTACACTCGCATGTTCTTGTAGACCCAATCTTTGAATTTTTGCAAGGGGTAAAAAGGAGAAAATTTTTACTTGTATTTGAAACCCAATTTCTCTCGAGTAAGCACATACCTCATATGTCTATGTAAAGTGTTCGGCGGGCGCAGTAGAGGGCTCAGAAGGGAAGGAGCGTCAAATGGTTTTTGGGGGGCATGTCACCTTTAGGAAGCCCCTATGGTGCCAGAACTGCAAAAAACCCCACATGGCATACCATTTTGGAAACTAGACCCCTTGGGGAACGTAACAAGGGGTAATGTGAACCTTAATACCCCACAGGTGATTCACGACTTTTGCATATGTAAAAAAAAAATAATAAATTTTTACCTAAAATGCTTGGTTTCCCTAAAGTTTTACATTTTTAAAAAGGGTAATAGCAGAAAATACCCCCCAAAATTTGAAGCCCAATTTCTCCCGATTCAGAAAACACCCCATATGGGGGTGAAAAGTGCTCTGCTGGCGCACTACAGGTCTCAGAAGAGAAGGAGTCACATTTGGCTTTTTTGAAGGAAATTTTGCTCTGGGGGCATGCCGCATTTAGGAAGCCCCTATGGTGCCAGGACAGCAAAAAAAAAAACACATGGCATACCATTTTGGAAACTAGACCCCTCGGGGAACGTAACAAGGGGTAAAGTGAACCTTAATACCCCACAGGTGTTTCACGACTTTTGCATATGTAAAAAAAATAAAAAATGTTTTACCAAAAATGCTTCTTTTCCCAAAAACTTTACATTTTTAAAAAGGGTAAAAGCAGAAAATACCCCCCAAAATTTGAAGCCCAATTTCTCCCGAGTACGGCAATACCCCATATGTGACCCTTAACTGTTGCCTTGAAATACGACAGGGCTCCAAAGTGAGAGCGCCATGCGCATTTGAGGCCTAAATTAGGGATTGCATAGGGGTGGACATAGGGGTATTCTACGCCAGTGATTCCCAAACAGGGTGCCTCCAGCTGTTGCAAAACTCCCAGCATGCCTGGACAGTCAACGGCTGTCCGACAATACTGGGAGTTGTTGTTTTGCAACAGCTGGAGGCTCCGTTTTGGAAACCATTGCGTACCAGACGTTTTTCATTTTTATTGGGGAGGGGAGGGGGGCTGTGTCGGGGTATGTGTATATGTAGTGTTTTTTACTTTTTATTTTATTTTTTGTGTTAGTGTAGTGTAGTGTTTTTAGGGTACAGTCGCACGGGCGGGGGGTTCACAGTAGTTTCTCGCTGGCAGTTTGAGCTGTTGCAGAAAATTTGCTGCAGCTCAAACTTGCAGCCAGATACTTACTGTAATCCTCCGCCCATGTGAGTGTACCCTGTACATTCACATTGGGGGGGGGACATCCAGCTGTTGCAAAACTACAACTCTGCGCTGACAGACTGTACATGCTGAGAGTTTTAGTTTTGCAACAGCTGTAGGCACACTGGTTATGTATCACGGAGTTTGTGACCTTACTCAGTGTTTCAAAACCAGTGTGCCTCCAGCTGTTGCAAAACTACAACTCCCAGCATGTACGGTGCATGGTGTAAGGTGACTGCTGGGAGTTGTAGTTTGCAACTGCTGGAGGCACACCGGTCGTGAAACACTGAGTTAGGTAAAAAAAAAACCTCTAAGTTTCACAACCAGTGTGCCTTCAGCTGTTGCAAAACTACAACTCTCAGCAGTCACCGACAGCCAACGGGCATGCTGGGAGTTGTAGTTATGCAACCAGCAGATGCACCACTACAACTCCCAGCATGCACTTTAGCTGTTTGTGCAAGCTGGGAGTTGTAGTTATACAACAGCTGAAGGTACACTTTTCCATAGAAAAAATGTGCCTCCAGCTGTTGCAAAACCATAAGTCCCAGCATGCCCATAAGGGAATGCTGGGAGTTGTGGTGGTCTGCCTCCTGCTGTTGCATAACTACAGCTCCCAGCATGCCCTTTTTGCATGCTGGGAGCTGTTGCTAAGCAACAGCAGGAGGCTGTAACTCACCTCCTGCTGCTGCTCCATCGCAGGCTGTCCCTCGCCGCCGCCGTCGCTCCTGGGGCCCCGATCCCAACATGGACGCCGGGGATCGGGGTCCCCAGCACCCGGGGTCGTCTTCCCGCACCCGCTCACGCCCTCCGGAAGAGGGGCGGAGCGGGTGCGGGAGTGACGCCCGCAGCAGGCGCCCTGATTGGTCGGCCGGTAATCCGGCCGACGAATCAGGGCGATCGTGAGGTGGCACCAGTGCCACCTCACCCCTGCAGACTCTGGCTGTTCGGGGCCGTCAGAGACGGCCCCGAACAGCCAGTAATTCCGGGTCACCGGGTCACTGGAGACCCGATTGACCCGGAATCGCCGCAGATCGCTGGACTGAATTGTCCAGCGATCTGCGGCGATCGCCGACATGGGGGGGCATAATGACCCCCCTGGGCGATATGCCGGGATGCCTAGCGGTGGGGGCCGGAATTCCCACGGGCGTATGGATACGCCCTGCGTCCTTAAGGACTCGGGATGCAGGGCGTATCCATACGCCCTGCGTCCTTAAGAGGTTAAGTTGACAGAGTGAGCATTCTATGATGTACACCACATTGGTATAATTACAATTAATATATGACTTTATGGAAAAAGTCCTGGTGCCATCGGCAGAGGTGAAAGTTTTTGTGGGTTTTGCATAATTACAAGTGCGGCATATTCTCTGTCCGCACTTGAAAAAACCCTTTTGGGCTAACCAGTGTGAGTGACTGGATCTTTCACTCACCACCCCACTTGGCGATAGCTGATCACCAAGTGTGGGGGCTCTTTTGGACACTACTTGGCATCCCTCACTCAGAAGGGATGATAGCGTTTCATCCCTCCTGAGGAAGTGAAGGTGTCTATTAATAATTTGTTTGATGTTATTGAAATAGGGTGAATAAGTGAGTGCCACAATGGGTTTTTTACTTTGTTTTGTTGGTGCGTGTTGTGGATTAACAAGAGCACTTCTATCCTTGTTGGCTACAATACCTTCAGCCCTATTTAAGGTATGATGGGAATAACCCCTATTAGACAACCTATTCTTTAAATCCTCGGCCTGAGATTTGTATGTGGTCATATCGGAGCAATTTCTTTTGAGTCTAGTGAACTCCCCTACTGGTATGGATTTGGTGGTGTGTAATGGATGATTGCTGTCAGCTCTGAGGACAGTCTTACCGGAGATGGGCTTGCGGTGAGTTGAGGTGGAAATTTGACTTGATGAGTTGGTGGTGAAGGTTAAATCCAAAAATGCCATGGTCTGTGAATCAAACTGGTATGTAAATTTAAGATTATATGGATTATCATTCAGATATGCAGCAAACAGTGGTACGGTCGCGACGTCCCCCTTCCAAATGAGGAGGAGGTCGTCAATGAAGCGACCGTACCACTGTATGCTGTTGGCAAATGGATTATCAGTAGTGAAGATGTAATTAGACTCCCAAAAGGACATAGTCAAATTGGCCAGGGATGGTGAGTGTTTGGCTCCCATGGAGGGATGTTTCTCATATAACATCGTAGTGGGGTGTGGTGGGGTGTGAACAGCATTTGTTGGGAGGGGGAGCGTCTTCCGCCATTACAGACAAGCAAGGATGCTGTAGCAGGGCTTTTAGGCGCAATTTTAGGATCCGTCGAAGAAGTCACTGACCGTAGTTTTTATCTCTGAAATAAATGTTTTCACAAAAGAGGAATCCCATACTTTTCACTAGTAACGTTAAATCCAGTAGGGACAACAGTCTACCATAACCCTGCCCTCCTATCATCTGCTTTCTACTGCGGCAGGAGACCTCAAAATGGGGACTGTTTGAGGAGATTCGTGTCTCTTGTTCTCAGAGTATTTTGTGTGACAAAACGGGCAGAAAAACCAAAGACACTGGTCTATTCTGTGGGCTTTTACTTGGTGACAGTTCTAGGTTCTTAAACTTTTTTTAACTGTATTTCATTCAAGTCAAAATAGCCATTTGTTGCTGACTAGAGACTGACAAGAGTGTGAAATTAAATGGGTTTTCTGATTTAGGGTCTATTCACACACACACTGTCACGGGACATATTTGACACTTGTAAATCTGTGGCAGAATCGCATTGGATTTACTGCAAGTTTTTAAGTGAGAAATACACACATTCAACACGCTACAACATTGTAGGTAAAGCTATTCCAGGACTTGATCAATAAAGTTCAATTCATTTATTAGTTTCCATAATTAACTAAAAATATATATATGTATACATTTTCGCTGCTTTCTCACACCTTTCTGTGTTCATTACACTGCTCCCAATGTGGTGGAATTATAAGTAGTTCTTACTGACTAGAATTATTTAGACTCCGTGAGACTCAAGTTTATGTTTGAGGCGACCACATCTTAACTTTTTACTCTAACTCATTGTTAATTCCATATCATCCTACAGCAGCACAGGAAAACAAATTAGTTATCTAGATATTCCAAACTACTAGGCAGAAGAAACAAATTAATAAATCAATTAATTAATGTATACTCAAACTAACTGACAATTATGGAGCATAAAACCCCCTGGTTGTCTGCCCAAGGCAATAGGATCCCGCTGGCCCTGCAGTCTATGTCGGGCCCTGGCACAGGAGAGGTAAGTATGATTACTGTATTTACCATTTGTTGTACCTCCATATTGCTGTGGCCCAGTACAGGAGTTGCACCCCTGTACCCTTGCTGCCCTGTCAGGCAGTCTCCCTACAGTATTTCCTGGGCCCCCCTGGACTTGTTCCATTGTGTATTCATTCATTCATATGTATGTTATCTAATGTATTATGCCTAAAATGTGTTATAGCTTTAAGAACAGTTGACATGTGATTAACCATTGTTATGTGATTGTAACCCAGTGAGGTATCAGTAACCATGTAACCTAAGGGACCTCTCCTAGCCTCCCCCATATAAGCCCTGTGAGGCGCTAGCTCACCTTCTTGAGTTCCAGTCTAGGTTTTTGCTGAGGTCCAGTGTAGTCAAGTCCTAAGAGTGTGTCTGGAGTCCAGAGGAGGCCTCAAGTCCACTACGCGGCCAAAAGTCTACAAGTCCACTACCCCCAGGTCCCAGTCAGAGCCTGGTAAGCTAAAAACGGGGTATAGTCAGTCTCAGTCAAGTCAGTCAAAGTCAATCTGTCTTCAGTCAGCATGGCCTGCATCAAAATTTTCCCAGTCCACTACAGGTCCCAGCAAGCTCTAAGGTCTCTGAAGTCATTGGTCACCTCCGTGGGCCTGGCTAAGCTGTATAGACTATTCCACCTGTCTAACTCAGTAAAGCTACCGTTGTTCTGTAACTTGGCATCGGAGTCATTATTGCCCTCGTGCTTAGCACAGGGTCCAGCGGTATACCTTCAGTTGGTATTGAAGATAAACCATGCCCTGGCGTCACGAACACAAGGGGTTAGTGCCATCTCCCCTAGGGTAATTCCATCTGCCCTGCATCACACCCTCAACCAAAACTTTTGGCATCCTACAAAACAGGATACGGGTGTGCGCCTTATGCATAAAGTACCCCCCCAGTCTGAACACCGTCAGTCACCAGCGGTGACGCCTCTTCAGTACATCAAGGAGGAACCAAAGAGCCGCACAGGGGAAGATTTAGCAGACCAGACCAAAACTGGAAGTTCCCTGGGCGCAGCCATATTGGAGACTCCGGCTCCTGCGCTCGTCTATGCTGTCATCTGCAAGCACCAACGATTGTCAGTATCAAGTCTCAGGTGCCCATAGCCGTCAGTATTACCACGCTACTGCCCGCAAGTCTGGTTGCAAGACTGTCCATAACTGGGTGCCTGCAAAATAGAGGGGGAGTATAAATTACAGTACCCCTATTAGTCAAGTCAAAGCCACTGCAGCACTTCAGCAAGCATCTTAAAGGGGAAATCACTGTATTTCTCTTAAAGTGACAGCACACTCAAAAAATAACTGAATGTCTGAACCCAGCACCACAGATCAACCGGGCACCAGCGCCCCTTCATCTCCAGCAGCGAGGTCGTCACCTGCTCCAGTAGCCAGGGCCTTGTCTCCCCTGCCTGTAATCAGCATCAACAATCAAGGTGTTCCAACTTCTGCACTGGTATTCATGGGGAACCCTGTCCTCCCTACCTACAATGGAAACCCCTTCACCTTGAGGGATTTCAAAGAAAGGATCCAGAGTTTCTTTGTCTTTTACTCTTTCCCTCCTAACCAACAGGTGCAATTGCTCACAGGGACCGGCACTTGAGGAATTCCGCACCTGGCCAGCCTCCGAGAAGGCGACTGTAGAACAGATCTCTGAAGGACTATAACAGATATTTGAGTCACATTCTCCATCAGAGGTATGTCTCCGGCTATATGAAAGGCGGCAAAAGCCAGGTGAGACCTTGAGAGCGTATGCTGTAGCTCTGCAGAATGCCCTAGAGACTGTTCAGAAATTAGATGGTATAACTCCCAAGCAGGGCAACAAGATGTTAATGGACAGATTTATTAATGGGGCCCATAATAAGTGGGACAAAGCCCAGCTGAGAATGTTAGCTGTCCAAATCCTCCCTCCACACCTGGTATGCATGACTAAGGGGGCATGCCCCCGAAACGCCGTCACATCCAAGGTGTTGAGCAGATGGAAGTTCATAGCTCTGTGTCTGTTGTAGCTTTGCTCCACTTTGTCAAAAAAATTTATGCTGTAGAAGAACACCGCCAGCATGTCCGCATGGTTCTTCAGAGACTTCGGGATAATCAACTTTATGCCAAAATGGAGAAATGTCTCTTTGAATGTCAATCTCTTCCTTTCCTAGGATACTTGGTCTCTGGCCAGGGACTACAAATGGACCCAGATAAACTCTCTGCCGTCTTAGATTGGCCACGCCCCTCCGGACTCCGTGCTATCCAACGTTTTTTGGGGTTCGCCAATTATTACAGACAGTTTATTCCACACTTTTCCACTATTGTGGCTCCTATCGTGGCTTTAACCAAGAAAAATGCCAATCCTAAGTCCTGGTCTCCCCAAGCGGAAGACGCATTTAAACATCTCAAGTCTGCCTTTTCTTCTGCTCCCGTGCTCTCCAGACCTGACCCAGCTAAACCCTTCCTATTGGAGGTAGATGCCTCCTCAGTGGGAGCTGAAGCTGTCCTTCTACAAAAAAATTCTTCCGGACATGCTGTGACTTGTGGGTTTTTTTCTAGGACCTTCTCCCCGGCGGAGAGAAATTACTCCATCAGGGATCGAGAACTACTGGCCATTAAATTGGCGCTTGAGGAATGGAGGCACCTGCTGGAGGGATCAAAATTTCCAGTTATCATATACACTGATCACAAGAATCTCTCCTATCTCCAGTCTGCCCAACGACTGAACCCTCGCCAGGCCAGGTGGTCGTTATTCTTTGCCCGTTTTGACTTTGAAATTCATTTTCGCCCTGCTGACAAGAACATTAGGGCCGATGCCCTCTCTCGTTCTTCTGATGCCTCTGAAGTAGAGGTCTCTCCGCAACACATCATTCCTCCTGACTGTCTGATCTCCACTTCTCCAGCCTCCATCAGTCAAACTCCTCCAGGGAAGACCTTCGTTTCTCCACGCCAGCGTCTCGGGATTCTCAAATGGGGACACTCCTCTCACCTCGCAGGCCATGCGGGCATCAAAAAATCCTTGCAACTCATCTCTCGTTTTTATTGGTGGCCGACTCTGGAGACTGATGTTGTTGATTTTGTGCGGACCTGTACTGTCTGTGCCCGGGATAAGACTCCTCGCCAGAAGCCTGCTGGCCTCCTTCATCCTCTGCCTGTCCCCGAACAGCCTTGGTCACAGATTGGTATGGACTTTATTACTGACTTACCCTCATCCCGTGGCAACACAGTTGTTTGGGTGGTCGATGATCGATTTTCCAAGATGGCACATTTTATTCCTCTTCCTGGTCTTCCTTCAGCGCCTCAGTTGGCAAAGCAATTTTTTGTACACATTTTTCGCCTTCACGGTTTGCCCACGCATATCGTCTAGGATAGAGGCGTCCAATTCGTGTCTAAATTCTGGAGGGCCCTCTGTAAACAGCTCAAGATCAAATTAAACTTCTCTTCTTCTTATCATCCCCAATCCAATGGGCAAGTAGAAAGAATTAATCAGGTCCTGGGTGACTATTTACGGCATTTTGTTTCCTCCCGCCAGGATGACTGGGCAGACCTTCTACCATGGGCCGAATTCTCATACAACTTCAGAGTCTCCGAATCTTCTGCTAAATCCCCATTTTTCGTGGTGTACGGCCGTCACCCTCTTCCCCCCCTCCCTACTCCCTTGCCCTCTGGTTTGTCCGCTGTGGATGAAGTGACTCGTGATCTTTCCACCATATGGAAAGAGACCCAAAATTCTCTTTTACAGGCTTCATCCCGGATGAAAAGATTTGCCGATAAGAAAAGAAGAACTCCCCCCATTTTTGCTCCCGGAGACAAAGTATGGCTCTCCGCTAAATATGTCCGCTTTCGTGTCCCCAGTTACAAACTGGGACCACGCTATCTTGGCCCTTTCAAAGTCTTGTGCCAGATTAACCCTGTCTCTTACAAACTCCTTCTTCCTCCTTCTCTTCGTATTCCCAATGCCTTCCATGTCTCTCTCCTTAAACCACTCGTCATTAACCGCTTCTCTCCCAAACTTGTTTCCCTCACTCCTGTTTCCGGTTCTTCTGGCGTCTTCTCCGTGAAGGAGATTCTGGCCTCCAAGACTGTCAGAAAGAAAAACATTTTTTGGGTGGATTGGGAAGGCTGTGGCCCAGAAGAGAGATCCTGGGAACCTGAGGACAACATTCTAGACAAAAGTCTTATCCTCAGGTTCTCAGGCTCCAAGAAGAGGGGGAGACCCAAGGGGGGGGGGTACTGTTACGCCGAGCGCTCCGGGTCCCCGCTCCTCCCCGGAGCGCTCGCAGCTTCCTCGCATTTGCAGCGCCCCGGTCAGACCTGCTGACCGGGTGCGCTGCAATATCCCTCTCAGCCGGGATGCGATTCGCGATGCGGGAGGCGCCCGCTCGTGATGCGCATCCCGGCTCCCGTACCTGACTCATTCCCCGTCTGTCTTGTCCCGGCGCGCGCGGCCCCGCTCCTTAGGCGCGCGCGCGCGCGCGCCGGGTCTCTGCAATTTAAAGGGCCACTGCGCCACTGATTGGCGCAGCAGGCTTAATCAGTGTGTTCACCTGTGCACTCCCTACTTATACCTCACTTCCCCTGCACTCCCTCGCCGGATCTTGTTGCCATTGTGCTAGTGAAAGCGTTTCCTTGTGTGTTCCTAGCCTGTGTTCCAGACCTCCTGCCGTTGCCCCTGACTACGATCCTTGCTGCCTGCCCTGACCTTCTGCTACGTCCGACCTTGCTCTTGTCTACTCCCTTGTACCGCGCCTATCTTCAGCAGTCAGAGAGGTTGAGCCGTTGCTGGTGGATACGACCTGGTTGCTACCGCCGCTGCAAGACCATCCCGCTTTGCGGCGGGCTCTGGTGAATACCAGTAGCAACTTAGAACCGGTCCACCAACACGGTCCACGCCAATCCCTCTCTGGCACAGAGGATCCACCTCCTGCCAGCCGAATCGTGACAATATATATGTATATATAAATGCGGGAGCATAAAGGCACAATGAGAAGGACCTGCATAAAAGCTCAACATATTTATAACCGAGACCAGACTAAAAAGGATAAAAGCGCAATGTATATATATTGGAGTTTCACACTTGTTTTTATGAGTGACATGTCACTTGCCACCAATGTTCTATTAAACGTTAAGTTTTACGTATTTTTTTCTAACGGGAGCTGGATTTTCCTTTTCTACTTTCTGTGACTATGAGGAGAGGCGGCTCCTATCATCCGTGCTTCCGTATTACAATGTGCGGTGTCTACTGAATGAGAAGACTGTGGTGAGCTGATCTTTTTTCCTCCTTTCTCCTGTACCCGCAATGTGTATGTATATATGTATATATATATATATATATATATATATATATAAATATATATATATATATATATATATATATATATATATATATATGTATATATATAAAAATCAACCCGGGTACCTGCATGTAAAATGGGACCAAAATGAGCGAGACCGAATTAACATAAGAGCACAATATGTAAATATATGTATATAAAAACCGGGACCAGAATACTATGCACAAAAGCACAATGTATATGTAAGTGAGACCAATATGTGGTAAAATATGACCAGAACTACATGGTATAACTGCTGATGCTATTTTTAGTATGTATTGCCAATTGAAAAATGATGCCATAGTACTGGTGCATTGTTGTTAATGTATATCAAGAAGGGAACGGACTCATGATGGTCTGAACAATTTAATTGAGTCCCCTCTGCAAAATGGTAGACAATTTATACATCCAAAAGACTTCCTTATTTTTTAATATTTGATAGATCACTGGGTATATGATTAATTGGCATAACTGAAATAAGATTTTCCCCGCCTGGATGTGAGATACGCTATGAAGCATAAAATTATTCCTGATATTTTGCCAGTGTTTGTTCAGGCTGTTCTACAGTGATTGGATAGTCCATCCAACATATTGTTTTCCACAGACACAATCTAAGAGATAAATAACAAAAGAAGATTGGCAAGTGAGTCTGTATTTTGCTTTATATTTCTCTCCGATGCTGATTCTTAATTTATTTACAACACAGGCAAATATACACATATTTATATATTTACATATTGTGCTCTTATATTAATTTGGTCTCGCTTATTTTAGTCCAATTTTACATGCAGGTACCCGGGTTGAGATATATAGATATAGATATATAGATAGATAGAGAGAGAGAGAGAGAGAGAGAGAGAGGGGGACACGGAGGACATGGATAGCGGAGCGCTCAGAGGCGACTGCCGGCGGTTTTACGCATAGGAATGCGCTTCATCCGGCCTCGTTAACGTCATCGCACTGTGCGAATTATAAAGGTGCAGCTGGTGAGTCACATGATTCCAGGTGAACTCTCCCCCCCTGTTGCGTTAAAAAGTAAACGGAACAAAAACCACATAAGGAAGCAAAAAGCAAAAACGAGGCCGGATGAAGCGCATTCCTATGCGTGAAACCGCCGGCAGTCGCCTCTGAGCGCTCCACTATCCATGTCCTCCGTGTTCGAGTCGTGACCCGAGATGGGAGCAGGATTACCTGGACTGAAGCAGTGAGTGCAGGGCACCTTTGTTCTTTATTTACTACTATTTGGTGACTATGGTCTTTATTGTCCTAGCACCTCCGCTGCCAGGGTGGATTTCCAGACTAGCGGGACGCCGTCTCCATCTCGTGGTCTCAGGAGGCTTAAGGTATCGGTGCCACTGTTGTTTCTTTTTTACTATTTAGTATTTTCTCTGCACATTTCCTTAAGTTGAGCACCTTACCTAGCCTTGTACCAGCCATGGAGACAGATAATAGTTCCACAAATGGAAATCCGATTCCGGACACAGGAAGACAGGATGCCGGAGCGTTTTTTTCATCCTGCAATTTGCAGGATGAATTGCAGCTTATTAGCACACGAGCACTTGAGCACAGAATTGTTTCAGTCACTGAGAGGCATATGTTGACTCAGGCAGAGCTCCTAGGGGTTTAAGGAATTATAAATACCCGTCCCAATTCTTGGAAAGTAATGAGTTCATGCATGCTTGGAAATCTGCACATATGCAACATGCTCTGAAATTGGTAGAGATAGTCCTGGAACAACATCAGAGAGACTTTGTTAAAATTACTGAAGATTTGGAAAAGTCTAAATGCGAATTTCGCAAGCGAGTATCTGAAATACAAGCAACCACTTTTTTTAAAAAATCTTGAGAAAAAGATTGCCCTCCTCCAGATTGAGATAAAAGAAGTAAAACGCGACAAATTTGTGCGCGATAAGCGCGATTATGACAGCGATAATGTGTTTTCTTGGAGTACCAATAACAACAAAAATGGTAGAAGAAATGCAGGTAGAAGGTTTAGAAGAAGAAATTTCAAGGGTCGCAGAAGTCAGGACTTCTGGACCACTAAATCAGACACGAGTGCCTCAGATGAGGGTAACAGAGATTCTAGTCAGGGAAACTCCTCTACTCAGCAACCCCCTTTAGAAAGAAGACCAGAAGGGGGGGGGGGCAGAAAGAGGCACGTTCAGAGGAAAGTGGGCACAGAAACGCAAGGATGTCACTTGGAGAAATTAGCAGGTGAGACTCTGGTGGAGAATCTGACAGATGTTGTCCTCCCCCAGAACACTCTGACTGCTTTGTCTAAAGGTCTTAATTTTGGGTTGGTTGAAGGTTTTGATTTTGTCTCCTTTGAAGTTGATTTGTTTAGGGCTGTCCGTAAAATTAATCTTAACAAGTTTTTCTCTAGTTCCATTAAAAAACCTCCTGTATCTGTTGATTGCAATACTCCTTGTCATATAGGCCCTTTAGGCTTTATTCCTGTTAAAGGCTTTGATGCTAATGACATGGAGTTTACCAATATGTTAGCTGACCTAGCGTCAGATGACACCACACAGGTTCGGTGTGGAGGAGACTCCTCCCCCTTTTTTAGGGGGGGTCCCCTCCACATTTAACCCTCCCTTAGCACCGGGTGGCCCTATTGATTTGTTCATGAAGGCAGTAAAAAATGACATGAAGGCACTCATTTATCCCCATCCACTGAGTAATTTATCCAATGATGAATTTGAAGGTTTGAGTTGGTTAGCTAAGAGAGAAGATCTTGTCACCTCAAGAGCAGATAAGGGAGGTAGTATTGTTGTTTGGTCTAAAGCTGACTATAATCAAGAGGCTCAGCGTCAATTATCTATGGTAGATACCTATGAAAAGTTGTCAGAGAATCCTACGGGTCGTATTAAAGAGAAGTTGAGATCGTTCCTCCGCCACTATGTAGAGGTTGGAGTGCTGGACATAAAATTAGCAGAACGTCTTATACCTGTAGCCCCCAGTGACCCCAATTGGTATTTGTTGCCCAAAGTACATAAGTCCCGCACCCACCCCCCCGGGCGACCTATTGTTGCGGGGGTGGGTTTGGGGACCGAGTACTTATCTAAATATGTAGATTGGGCCCTCAGACCCCTCCTTTCCTCCATTCCAACGTATCTTAAAGATACAGGAGACGTACTTAGGTTCATTCACGACTTTCATTGGGAACCCTCTTTCTCTCTAGCATCTATAGATGTTGAGGTGTTGTACACCCGCATTCCTCATAATGTGGGTGTGCAAGCCATTCAGAACATCCTGAGTAGGACTGACAAGTCACATAGTTTTGTACAATTTATCTGTGATGCCCTCATGTTCATACTTAACAACAATACTTTTCAACTCGACAATCAATGGTTCCGACAGAAAGTCGGAACCGCAATGGGGAGCCCCACCTCCTGTTCATACGCGAATTTGTTTTTAGCCGCGTTTGAGCAGGAGTATGTCTTCAGTACCTCCAATCTGTTTTCGAGACACATTCGGGCATTTTGGAGGTATATGGATGATATTCTGGTGGTGTGGGATGGGCCCCCCAGTGTGTTCGAGGATTTTGTAGCCTATCTTAATGTCAATGCCATGAACATGGCTTTTACGAGTGTTTTTGGGGGAGATAGCCTTAAATTTTTGGATCTTAAATTATATGTGGAGAATAATCAGCTTCTGGCACAAGGCTATAGGAAAGAAGTGGCAAGAAATGCTCTTTTGCACTATAAGAGCTCCCACCCTGTCACGATGCCGGCTGGCAGGTAGTGGACCCTCTGTGCCAGAGAGGGATTGGCGTGGACCGTGCTAGTGGACCGGTTCTAAGCCACTACTGGTATTCACCAGAGCCCGCCGCAAAGCGGGATGGTCTTGCTGCGGCGGTAGTGACCAGGTCGTATCCACTAGCAACGGCTCACCTCTCTGGCTGCTGAAGATAGGCGCGGTACAAGGGAGTAGGCAGAAGCAAGGTCGGACGTAGCAGAAGGTCGGGGCAGGCAGCAAGGATCGTAGTCAGGGGCAACGGCAGAAGGTCTGGAAACACTGGCAAGGGACACACAAGGAACGCTTTCACTGGCACTAAGGCAACAAGATCCGGCAAGGGAGTGCAAGGGAAGTGAGGTAATATAGGGAGTGCACAGGTGATAACTCTAATTGGAACCACTGCGCCAATCAGCGGCGCAGTGGCCCTTTAAATCGCAGAGACCCGGCGCGCGCGCGCCCTAGGGAGCGGGGCCGCGCGCGCCGGGACAGAACAGACGGGGAGCGAGTCAGGTAGGAGAGCCGGGGTGCGCATCGCGAGCGGGCGCTACCCGCATCGCGAATCGCATCCCGGCTAGCAGCAGGATCGCAGCGCCCCGGGTCAGAGGACGTGACCGGGGCGCTGCAGCGGAGGAGGTGAAGCGAGCGCTCCGGGGAGGAGCGGGAACCCGGAGCGCTCGGCGTAACAGTACCCCCCCCCTTGGGTCTCCCCCTCTTCTTGGAGCCTGAGAACCTGAGGAGCAGACTTTTGTCAAGGATGTTGTCCTCAGGTTCCCAGGATCTCTCTTCAGGACCACAACCCTCCCAGTCTACTAAAAAAAAATTTTTTCCTCTGACCTTTTTGGCAGCCAAAATCTCCTTGACCGAGAAGACGTCCGAGGAGCCGGAAACAGGAGTGGGAGGAACAGATTTGGGAGAAAAACGGTTGAGGATGAGTGGTTTGAGAAGAGAGACGTGAAAGGCATTAGGGATACGAAGAGAAGGAGGAAGAAGAAGTTTATAAGAGACAGGATTAATTTGACACAGAATTTTGAAAGGACCAAGATAGCGTGGTCCCAACTTGTAGCTAGGGACACGGAAGCGGACATATTTAGCGGAGAGCCATACCTTGTCTCCAGGGGAAAAAACGGGGGGAGCTCTTCTTTTCTTATCCGCGAACCTCTTCATGCGTGAAGAAGCCTGTAAGAGAGAATTTTGGGTCTCTCTCCATATAATGGAAAGGTCACGAGAAATTTCATCCACAGCGGGCAGACCAGAGGGCAAGGGGGTAGGGAGGGGGGGAAGAGGGTGACGGCCGTACACCACGAAAAATGGGGATTTGGAGGAAGATTCAGAGACCCTGAAGTTATACGAGAATTCGGCCCATGGAAGGAGATCTGCCCAGTCATCCTGGCGGGAGGAAACAAAATGTCGCAAATAATCACCCAGGATCTGGTTAATTCTTTCTACTTGTCCATTGGACTGGGGATGATATGCAGAGGAAAAATTTAATTTAATCTTGAGTTGTTTACAGAGAGCTCTCCAGAATTTAGACACGAATTGGACCCCTCTATCCGAGACAATCTGCGTAGGCAACCCGTGAAGACGAAAAATGTGTACAAAAAATTGTTTAGCCAACTGAGGCGCAGAAGGAAGACCAGGAAGAGGAATGAAATGTGCCATTTTGGAGAATCGATCAACGACCACCCAAATAACGGTGTTGCCACGGGAAGGGGGTAAATCAGTAATAAAATCCATACCAATCAGAGACCAAGGCTGTTCGGGGACAGGCAGAGGATGAAGAAAACCAGCGGGCTTCTGGCGAGGAGTCTTATCCCGGGCACAGATAGTGCAGGCTCGCACAAAGTCCCCAACATCCGTCTCCAGAGTTGGCCACCAATAGAAGCGGGAGATGAGTTGCACAGATTTCTTGATGCCCGCATGACCTGCGAGATGGGAGGAGTGACCCCATTTGAGGATTCCGAGGCGTTGGCGTGGAGAAACAAAGGTCTTTCCTGGAGGAGTCTGTCTGATGGAGGCAGGAGAAGTGGAGATCAGGCAGTCAGGTGGAATGATGTGTTGCGGAGGGAGATCAACTTCTGAGGCATCCGAGGAACGAGAGAGAGCATCGGCTCTAATGTTCTTATCGGCAGGACGAAAGTGAATCTCAAAATTAAATCGGGCAAAGAACAGAGACCACCGGGCCTGGCGAGGATTCAGCCGTTGGGCCGACTGGAGGTAGGAGAGGTTCTTGTGGTCGGTGTAGATAATAACAGGAAATCTTGATCCCTCCAGCAGATGCCTCCATTCCTCAAGTGCTAATTTAATGGCTAGAAGTTCTCGATCCCCGATGGAGTAGTTCCTCTCCGCTGGAGAGAAGGTCCTAGAGAAAAAACCACAAGTGACAGCATGCCCGGAAGGATTTTTTTGTAGAAGAACAGCTCCAGCTCCTACTGAGGAGGCATCAACCTCCAATAGGAAGGGTTTGGAAGGGTCAGGTCTGGAGAGCACGGGAGCCGAAGAAAAGGCAGACTTGAGTTGTTTAAAGGAGTCTTCTGCTTGAGGAGGCCAGGACTTGGGATCAGCATTTTTCTTGGTTAAAGCCACGATAGGAGCCACAATGGTAGAAAAATGTGGAATAAATTGCCTGTAATAATTGGCGAACCCCAAAAAGCGTTGGATAGCACGGAGTCCGGAGGGGCGTGGCCAATTTAAGACGGCAGAGAGTTTGTCTGGATCCATCTGTAGTCCCTGGCCAGAGACCAAATATCCTAGAAAAGGAAGAGATTGGCATTCAAACAGACATTTCTCAATTTTGGCATAGAGTTGGTTGTCACGAAGTCTCTGAAGAACCATACGGACATGCCGGCGGTGTTCCTCTAGATTGGCAGAAAAAATTAGGATATCGTCCAGATATACCACAACACAGGAGTATAATAGATCACGAAAAATTTCATTGACAAAGTCTTGGAAGACGGCAGGGGCATTGCACAGTCCAAAGGGCATGACCAGATACTCAAAGTGTCCATCTCTGGTGTTAAATGCCGTTTTCCACTCGTCCCCCTCTCTGATGCGGATGAGGTTATAGGCGCCTCTTAAGTCCAATTTAGTGAAGATGTGGGCACCTTGGAGGCGATCAAAGAGTTCAGAGATGAGGGGTAAGGGGTAGCGGTTCTTAACCGTGATTTTATTAAGACCGCGGTAGTCAATGCAAGGACGTAGGGAGCCATCTTTTTTGGAGACAAAGAAAAATCCGGCTCCGGCAGGAGAGGAGGATTTACGGATAAAGCCCCTTTTTAGATTCTCCTGGACGTATTCGGACATGGCAAGAGTCTCTGGGGCAGAGAGAGGATAAATTCTGCCCCGGGGTGGAGTAGTACCCGGGAGGAGGTCGATAGGGCAATCATAAGGCCTGTGAGGAGGTAGAGTCTCAGCTTGTTTTTTGCAGAAAACATCCGCGAAGTCCATATAGGCCTTGGGGAGACCGGTTACTGGAGGAACCACAGAGTTACGGCAAGGGTTACTGGGAACCGGTTTTAGACAGTTCTTGGAACAAGAGGACCCCCAACTCTTGATCTCCCCAGTGGACCAATCCAGGGTTGGGGAATGAAGTTGAAGCCAGGGAAGTCCAAGGAGAATCTCCGAGGTGCAATTGGGGAGGACCAAAAGTTCAATCCTCTCATGATGAGATCCGATGCTCATAAGAAGGGGCTCCGTGCGGAAACGTATGGTACAGTCCAATCTTTCATTATTTACACAATTGATGTAGAGGGGTCTGGCGAGACTGGTCACAGGGATGTTGAACCTGTTGACGAGAGAGGCCAAAATAAAATTTCCTGCAGAACCAGAGTCCAAGAAGGCCACTGTAGAGAAGGAGAAGGCAGAAGCAGACATCCGCACAGGCACAGTAAGACGTGGAGAAGCAGAGTAGACATCAAGGACTGTCTCACCTTTGTGCGGAGTCAGCGTACGTCTTTCCAGGCGGGGAGGACGGATAGGACAATCCCTCAGGAAGTGTTCGGTACTAGCACAGTACAGGCAGAGGTTCTCCATACGGCGTCGTGTCCTCTCTTGAGGTGTCAGGCGAGACCGGTCGACCTGCATAGCCTCCACGGCGGGAGGCACAGGAACAGATTGCAGGGGACCAGAGGAGAGAGGAGCCGAGGAGACGAAACGCCTCGTGCGAACAGAGTCCATATCTTGGCGGAGTTCCTGACGCCTTTCAGAAAAACGCATGTCAATGCGAGTGGCTAGGTGAATAAGTTCATGTAGATTAGCAGGAATTTCTCGTGCGGCCAGAACATCTTTAATGTTGCTGGATAGGCCTTTTTTGAAGGTCGCGCAGAGGGCCTCATTATTCCAGGACAATTCTGAAGCAAGTGTACGGAATTGTACGGCATACTCGCCAACGGAAGAATTACCCTGGACCAGGTTCAACAGGGCAGTCTCAGCAGAAGAGGCTCGGGCAGGTTCCTCAAAGACACTTCGGATTTCCGAGAAGAAGGAGTGTACTGAGGCAGTGACGGGGTCATTGCGGTCCCAGAGCGGTGTGGCCCAAGACAGGGCTTTTCCGGACAGAAGACTGACTACGAAAGCCACCTTAGACCTTTCAGTGGGAAACAGGTCCGACATCATCTCCAGATGCAGGGAACATTGGGAAAGGAAGCCACGGCAAAACTTAGAGTCCCCATCAAACTTATCCGGCAAGGATAAGCGTATCCCAGGAGCGGCCACTCGCTGCGGAGGAGGTGCAGGAGCTGGCGGAGGAGATGACTGCTGAAGCTGTGGTAGCAACTGTTGTAGCATAACGGTCAGTTGAGACAGCTGTTGGCCTTGTTGCGCAATCTGTTGTGACTGCTGGGCGACCACCGTGGTGAGGTCAGCGACAACTGGCAGAGGAACTTCAGCGGGATCCATGGCCGGATCTACTGTCACGATGCCGGCTGGCAGGTAGTGGACCCTCTGTGCCAGAGAGGGATTGGCGTGGACCGTGCTAGTGGACCGGTTCTAAGCCACTACTGGTATTCACCAGAGCCCGCCGCAAAGCGGGATGGTCTTGCTGCGGCGGTAGTGACCAGGTCGTATCCACTAGCAACGGCTCACCTCTCTGGCTGCTGAAGATAGGCGCGGTACAAGGGAGTAGGCAGAAGCAAGGTCGGACGTAGCAGAAGGTCGGGGCAGGCAGCAAGGATCGTAGTCAGGGGCAACGGCAGAAGGTCTGGAAACACTGGCAAGGGACACACAAGGAACGCTTTCACTGGCACTAAGGCAACAAGATCCGGCAAGGGAGTGCAAGGGAAGTGAGGTAATATAGGGAGTGCACAGGTGATAACTCTAATTGGAACCACTGCGCCAATCAGCGGCGCAGTGGCCCTTTAAATCGCAGAGACCCGGCGCGCGCGCGCCCTAGGGAGCGGGGCCGCGCGTGCCGGGACAGAACAGACGGGGAGCGAGTCAGGTAGGAGAGCCGGGGTGCGCATCGCGAGCGGGCGCTACCCGCATCGCGAATCGCATCCCGGCTAGCAGCAGGATCGCAGCGCCCCGGGTCAGAGGACGTGACCGGGGCGCTGCAGCGGAGGAGGTGAAGCGAGCGCTCCGGGGAGGAGCGGGAACCCGGAGCGCTCGGCGTAACACACCCTATTGAAACTAAAAATTCTATTCCCTATAGTCAGCTTCTACGTCTAAAAAGAAATAATAGTAAGCAGTCTGATTATGAAGAACAAGCAGGACAATTACTTACACGCTTTAGACAATGACAGTATCCTAATGAAGTACTGGCATGAGCTTACAGGAGAGCTGCAACAAAGAACAGAGAGGACCTGCTTATAGGCATAAAAAAAGAAGAAAAAAGATTTTCAGTCCAATACTGAAAAAAATTCAAGATTTATGTTTGCTTTTAAAAACAGCCCATTGAATCATGTCATTAAGTCTGCCATCACCAAGAACTGGCATCTACTCATGGCAGTTATTGTTAATACAGCCCTGAAAAGACCTATAGTGACCTTTAGAAAAAACAAAACGATCGCTGACTTATTGAAAGGTCAGAAGTTGAGTAGAGAAGCACATCCCAAGGAGACTTGGTTGTCTGGTGTAGCCCCGAAAGGGAACAAGAAGTGCGGTTTCCGTCCTCAATGCCCTCATAATATCAATGCGATTTCTATCAAATTAGGGAGTTACATTTTTTAAATAAAACACCTTATCACCTGCCGGAGCACCTTTGTTGTATATTTTTTATTTTGTAGTTGCCATTTCTTCTATATTGGAAAAACCGAGAGACAGCTCCGAGCCCGAGTACGAGAGCATATATACTCAGTTCGAAAAGGAGGCGGGTCCCCAAGATTTGTTCAACATATGCAATCTATACATGGTGGAAATTGTTCCTCTCTAAAATTTGGAGGTCTTGAAACAATCCCTTGTCACCCCTCTGGAGGAGATAGACGCCGTCTGCTCCTGCGTGCTGAGGCGCGATGGATACTGCGCCTTGACGTGCAGGGGCCGTTAGGGTTAAATGATAAATTAGACTTTTCCCCTTTTTTATAAGTTTCTCTTTCTTCAGGGCAGTTCTAGGTTTATTAGTATTGATGTACTTACCTAATTTGCTTTTTGCTTCCTTATGTGGTTTTTGTTCCGTTTACTTTTTAACGCAACACGGGGTGAGAGTTCACCTGGAATCATGTGACTCACCAGCTGCACCTTTATAATTCGCACAGCGCGATGACGTTAACGAGGCCGGATGAAGCGCATTCCTATGCGTAAAACCGCCGGCAGTCGCCTCTGAGCGCTCCACTATCCATGTCCTCCGTGTTCGAGTCGTGACCCGAGATGGGAGCAGGATTACCTGGACTGAAGCGGTGAGTGCAGGGCACCTTTGTTCTTTATTTACTACTATATAATGGATTATATTCAAGGGCAACTTATTATTCTGCCCCTAAGTAGTACTGTGTCACCCTGCATGCATCCTGGAAACACAGTCAAGGGAACCAAGACACAGCATTCCCTCTCTATGGACTCCTCTGGGTGCGTTTATCTGGATCCATAGGACCCATTAGTGCACTATTCCAGATTGCCGGATCTGGTAGTTACCTGCCGGTCTACTGGACTGTTCACCAGTAGGATCCATTTATGAGGTGGAAGTGTCTAATCGGTTACCCAGCACTCATGTTACATACACCCAAGGGTCTAGACACTATATAAATAAGATGAAATAGCTGTCACTGCGTTGGTTAAAGAAAATAACTACATAAAAATTCAATTGTAAAGAAAATTTAAGAAAAAAGAAAATTGCGGTTCTTAGGTAGGGATTCTGTTTCCAAACTTGTGGACTCCATGACAGGAATGTAGATGCTTGAATATCTAAAAAATTATAAAAAATAAAAATTGTTAGAAAATGTTGTGGCAGTGTGGCAAGGAAAGGGTGTATTTCCCTTGCTATCTCTGCAGAATGCTCCACCTGTGGCCTGATTAATGAGGTATCAGGAAGGGAAATTGTGTGTTTAAAAGGAAAAGGAACAGAATAGTTGGGGCTCTTCCTAGGAGACAGCATGTGGGATGTAGGGAAGAGACAGAGGCTGCTGAGGAGTACACAGCCCGAGCTGAGTGGCTCAAAGAGAGTGACATGAATTGTGAGTAAAAGGTTGCAGGGGACATATGTTTAACCGGCTGAGGGTAGCTCAGCGGTTGTTAGTCAGGACAAGCTGATCTGTGTAGTCAGTGACCAGACGGTCTAGGATTTTGTTTGTTCCTGCTTTTTGTTTATTTCTTTCCCTGCAACCTGTGTAATAAAACTGGCAAGGTGCCAGATTTGCATTAGAACCGTTTGCTTGCTGGTTTATTGAGAAGAAACGCATCCTGTGGCGTGGTCCAGGACGATCCCCGAGCTAATCCCCAAGGAGAAATCCTTACAATTGGTGTCGGATGCGGGCAAACACGTTGCTAGGAGCAACCAGTGGTCGAGTTGCAGTGAAGTTGTTGCCAAGAGAAAACTACCGTGCATGGTGCAAGGGTGTACTCTTTCTCAGAGAGGAGACAGTGGGACGAGCCCAGCTGTGGAGTACAAGAGCAGGACTGCGCCTGTGGTGAAGTTGTTGCTAGGGGCAACAGATCGCATCAAGTGAGTGGGCACTCTTTCTCAAGTAAGGAGACAGGTGGACGGGCCACCTGCAGAGTGCAGATTACGTTTTGAGACTGTGTATAAAGGCGTTGCTAGGGGCAACGGAAAAATTTTGTTGGCAAGCGGCTGACATTTCGGCAGAGGACTTTACTGTGTTTGCAAGGTTTGAAGTGTTGCAAGATGGATGTCCTGATAAGTGCTTTGTTGCAGACTGCTGCAGCGCAAGAGGAAGCAACCTTTGCAGAGTTTGAAAGGATTGCTACACATGAGGCATGGCCCAAGACACACTGGGGAAACTTGGTGTTTGGATTCATTGGAGGAGATGCCCAAAAAGTTCATTGTGAACTGGATCCAAAGATCTTACGGGACTATGAGAAAGTCAAGACAGAGATCCTGACTAAAGTGGGAGTAAGCCAAGCTGCAAGACTACAGTGTGCACTGCAGCCTAACAGTGATGCTGGGTTTAAAGTTGCAGAGCTACTTAAAGAGCAAGTGGAGCGATGTTCTGCAGCAGAGAAGCTGGTGAGAGGTGTCCAGCACCAGCCTTTAACTGATTGGACGGCAAGAGATTCTGGTAAGACTGTTCCAGGGGTTATGGGGGCCATGTTTAATGACTATGGGACTGTGCATAAAAAAGCTGAGTCGGAGGGTGGTGTTTCCCTAGTTGACTGTGTGAACAGTGTTCAAGGTGGTACCAACCTATGTCCAGTTGCAAAATCATGTGAGGGTGGGGAACCCCTCATGAAGACTGATGAGACTGTTCACACTGTGCAGATCGGATTGAAAAAATCTGGTGAACAGAAAATGTTAAATGCAGGACTGGGAGAAAATGTATTAAAACACACTTTGCCTGAGTTAGGTCCTAGTGCTATGAACTGTCCTGTAAATTTTGAACATGTGCAATCTGATAATGTTTTTGTTCAAAAAATTATGTTGTGTTCAGATGTAAAGAGAACTGCTGCCACCTCTGACAGGACAAAAGAAAACCTGTGTGAGCTGGAAATAGAAGGTAAAAAGATGACAGTTTTGTTAGACCCTAGATGTGTAATAAGTCTGGTAAAGTCCAGCAGGAGAAAGCCAGACCCCGCTATAGTGTCTATGCAGGCTGGTATTTGGGGTTATAAAACGGTTAATGTCTGTATTTCTACTCCCTATGGTACTATAGGTCATAAGGTTGCAATAGAGCCCTCCTTGGAGTATGATGTAGTACTGGGGACGGATTTTCAATTTTTTCAGCAATTATGGGAAGACTGTCAGGTGACTAGAGCAGGAACACCTGATAGGCCCACAACACTTGACTTGCATCACACATTAGAGGAGAGTTACTCAGCAGAGGCTGAGGACGGGGAGTGTCAGCAGTTACTAGATGTAGGTCAGATAGGGGTCTGCCAGACTGCTGGGGGAGCTGAAGACCAGACCGTGAGTCAAGTCCAAGAGGATCCAGTGACTCAAGTGACAAGTGTGCCTCTGACTGAAACAGAATCTTCAGTGAAACCAGAAACGGATCAGGTACAGGAACATGGGTTCCATCCGCCAGCTGAAGATGAGCCCAAGGTGGGGCTAGAGTTGCGCGGTCATCTGGAAGAGGTGACTGGAAAAGAAGCTACAGAGATGTCTGTGGATAATGCAGAAGTACTGAAGAGAGTACATGTGGAGCTGGGTGCTGCGCTTACTGTCACAGACAGAGTCCTCAGTGAAGGCGATGTGATGTCTGGACCAGAGATGGATCATGACCAGGAAGGTCGAACCACTGGACCAGATGTTGTTGCAGACCCAGGAGCCCTAGACCTTTCTGCTGGGCAGCAGAGAGACAGTGTTGAAGTGAAAGAGAAGTCTGCCAGTGAGCAGAGAGACAGTCCAGAGAGACTGTCCAGGAACTACCCTGAAGCCCAAGTGGCCAAGACCCTTGAAAAGGGGGAGACTACTCCTAAAGGTGGAAAAGAGTCTGAACGAGTTTGCTTGAAGGAAGAGACAGGCCAAGCACAGGTGACTGTCAGAGGACAAGAGAATGTCACAAGGTCCAGCAGCGAGAGTAAGGAGACCGCTGTAAGTAAGAGATCTCGGAAAAAACGCGCTGGTCTTGGTAAAAAAGGGGAGCAGATCCAGAACCTTGAAGAAACCTTACAGATGGTTTCTGCTAAATTGTCTCAAAAGGAAGAAGTAGTTCATCACCTGACAGAGGAGAAAGAAAAAACGCTTGCAGACTTGAATAAAGAGCAGGAAACGACGCTTCAGCTGCAGAAAGATATGGAGCGCCACAAAAGTGAGTTTGCGGCTCTGCAGGATGAACTGTCCCGCTCCCAGGGTCTTATGACCAGCAAGAAGAGAGAATTGGAGATTCTGGCCAAGCAGATCTCATTCAAGGATGAAGAAGTGAATGTCCTGTGTGGGGCATATCTGGCTCTACAAAGTGATCACAAGGCTAGGTTGGTAGCCATGGAAGAGCTGGGAAGGAGAAAGTGGTAATGGCTCATAAGGTGCAGAGCCTGGAGGCGCAGAACGAAACGCATATTAAGTCTCGCGCAGCTGCCTTGGATGCACTGGGTACTCAGCTCTCTGAACAAGAGGCTCAGCTAAAAGTCTATGAGCAGAAAGTGTCCAAGATGGCGCAACTGAATAAAGACAATGAGCAGATGAGAGAACAACTGCTGTCCCTGGAGGATACTGTCAAAAACTTGACAGAATTGCTGGAAAGTGAGAAGAAGAACTCTTCTAAGCTCAAGAGTGAGCAGCAGAAATGTTTAAAGCTGGAAGGGGGCATGAAGGTCCTAAAAGAAAGCCGTGACCAAGTTATAGCAGAACTGGCTAACGAGAGGTTAAAAGTGTCTCAGATGGAAATTGAGGCCAAAGCCACAGCCGTCCGTGTAAAAGAAGAAAAACTGCTTGTGATGCAAAAGCTACTGGAGACAGGGATGCTTTCTCTAAAAAAGGCGGAGTCTGAACAATGGACGCAAGAAACAGTAGAGTCTGAAGACCATGAGAAGAAGCCATATGAAAGGTCCTCTGAAGCTGATACTGAGGTGAAACCATATGGGAAGTCCTCTGAAGCTGAGACTGAGGTGAAACCATATGGGAAGTCCTCTGAAGCTGCAGAGATATTAACATTGCATGGTGAAAATTCTGAGGCAGAGAAGTTCTCTGAGGTAGAAGTTAAACCAGAGATAACTGCAGAAGCTGCAAGTAAAGTTAGTGACACATCTGAAGGTGCAGGTGAAAAACTGGCTAAAGGAGCCAAGAGTTTTCAGCCTAAAAATGAGCCTGTGAAAGTCGGTGTCCCTAAAGAAAGGGCTAATAAGAAAGCAGAGTCCTTAAAAAGAGGTCACTGTGATAGAAGACTGGGTCGTGGTGGAAACCCTGAGAGGCACTGGATTAGAAAACACTGGAAGAAAGTCCGCAGAAGTAGAATTTGGAGAAGAGTCCGTCTCAAGGAGAAGAGGGACAGGTGCATTAAAGGGAAGCCTCCTGAAATTGTGGAGGATGACTTAGAAGACCTGCAAATGGGTGATACAGGCTCGGTTGGCCACCAGCAAAGTTCGCGCAATGGTCATACCAGTGACAGAAGAAGACAATGGCCTAGAGCATCTGCCTTGTCCGCACCTAGAGTCCAGAGCACTGCACAGACCAAGATGAAGAACCTGGTGTTGGAAAGGTGTGACATGAATGGAGCTTTTTACAAGGAATTTGTCAAAGGTGACCAAAAGTCTTGTGCTCGGTGGCTGATGAAAGTGCGAATGAAAGAAGGGTGCACCATTGAAGTGGTGCAGATAAAATCTACTGATGAAGGAAGCCAAGTGCCTCAAAATCTGTTGGACGTAGTTGTTCAAGGAAAAGGAAAGGCAGTTGGACTCTGCCTTTTGAATACAAGTGCTCCTTCCCGGTGGTCTGAGCAGAGGGGGGGGATATGTGGCAGTGTGGCAAGGAAAGGGTGTATTTCCCTTGCTATCTCTGCAGAATGCTCCACCTGTGGCCTGATTTAATGAGGTATCAGGAAGGGAAATTGTGTGTTTAAAAGGAAAAGGAACAGAATAGTTGGGGCTCTTCCTAGGAGACAGCATGTGGGATGTAGGGAAGAGACAGAGGCTGCTGAGGAGTACACAGCCCGAGCTGAGTGGCTCAAAGAGAGTGACATGAATTGTGAGTAAAAGGTTGCAGGGGACATATGTTTAACCGGCTGAGGGTAGCTCAGCGGTTGTTAGTCAGGACAAGCTGATCTGTGTAGTCAGTGACCAGACGGTCTAGGATTTTGTTTGTTCCTGCTTTTTGTTTATTTCTTTCCCTGCAACCTGTGTAATAAAACTGGCAAGGTGCCAGATTTGCATTAGAACCGTTTGCTTGCTGGTTTATTGAGAAGAAACGCATCCTGTGGCGTGGTCCAGGACGATCCCCGAGCTAATCCCCAAGGAGGAATCCTTACAATGTATACTAGAGGAAGTAATCACTTGTTACTCCAATACCTTCTGGACATCAACACCATCACTAGCAATATATTTTATGTAAGTAATCTTGGTAACACAGTGAATTCCACATTCAATCCATTGGGTTTTAAGGAATTGAGGTCAAAAATCCATCTCAATTCCCTCTTTTGTAATATAGAGACCCTACCCCCCCCCCCCTCTCTTAAGTGGTGGGATATGGTCTACTATCATACATTTCAAATCCTTTTCTTGATGACCCGCTTCTAGAAAATGTTTTGACACTGGTAAATCAGTTCTATTTTTCCGTATGGAATACCTGTGCTGATTTAACCTTGTTTTGAAATCGCATTTTGTTTCCCCTATATAGATCAAATCACATGGGCACCATAGGATATATACAATGTGATCGCTGTCACAAGTTAAATAATATTTAATGGGGACAGTTTTCCCCGCTTGGGGGTGCGTGAAGCAATTTCCTTTCTGCACATTCTTGCAGTTCACGCATCTCCGGCAAGGAAAGCAGACCCTATTTTGTACAGATAGATATTTTTGTGTAGGTGCCTTCTGTCTGGACACATCAGCTTTAACAAGCATATCTTTTAAATTCCAACCTCGGCGATATGACATTAGGGGCATCTCATTAAATTCTGGGATATCTGGGAAGTTGTCCCTAATTAGATGCCAGTGCTTTTTAACCTTTTGTGCAATTTTGCCCGATATCTCATTGTAGGTGGTAATGAATGGGATTCGAGATTTTGAATCCTTTTTTGTTCTCGGGGCCCTGGTCCCTCTACGTTCTTCTAATAGTCGGTGTTTTTGTCTGTCAATCAAAGTACGGGGACAGCCTCTCTGAATAAATTGTGTAGTCATTTTTTCAATTGCCCTGTCTAGTTTGTCATTGTTATCCACAATTCTACTTGCCCGCTGGAATTGACTGTTAGATTTTCAGACTTACCTGAACAACATTGACGCAGATCTTCAATTTACTCTGACCTATTCAACAGAAAAGATTAAATTTTTAGACACAGAAATACACATTGTAGATAATAGGCTCTCTACAGATCTATTTTCAAAACCTACCGACTGCAATACATTATTAAGATTTGATTCATGCCACCCCAGACCTATGGTAGAGTCCCTGCCATATAGTCAATTCCTGCGGGCAAGTAGAATTGTGGATAACAATGACAAACTAGACAGGGCAATTGAAAAAATTACTACACAATTTATTCAGAGGCTGTCCCCGTACTTTGATTGACAGACAAAAACACTGACTATTAGAAGAACGTAGAGGGACCAGGGCCCCGAGAACAAAAAAGGATTCAAAATCTCGAATCCCATTCATTACCACCTACAATGAGATATCGGGCAAAATTGCACAAAAGGTTAAAAAGCACTGGCATCTAATTAGGGACAACTTCCCAGATATCCCAGAATTTAATATAATTTTTTAGATATTCAAGCATCTACATTCCGGTCATGGAGCCCGCAAGTTTGGACACAGAATCCCTACCTAAGAACCGCAATTTTCTTTTTTCTTAAATTTTCTTTACAATTGCATTTTTATGTAGTTATTTTCTTTAACCAATGCAGTGACAGCTATTTCATCTTATTTATATAGTGTCTAGACCCTTGTGTGTATGTAACATGAGTGCTGGGTAACCGATTAGACACTTCCACCTCATAAATGGATCCTACTGGTGAACAGTCCAGTAGACCGGCAGGTAACTACCAGATCCGGCAATCTGGAATAGCGCACTAATGGGTTCTAAGGATCCAGATAGACGCACCCAGAGGAGTCCATAGAGAGGGAATGCTGTGTCTTGGTTCCTTTGACTGTGTTTCCAGGATGCATGCAGGGTGACACAGTACTACTTAGGGGCGGAATAATAAGTTGCCCTTGAATATAATCCATTATATACTCGCTATAGCGAACTACTTGCCAGTAGTCCGGTATCTATTACCTTATATTTACCCACAAGAAAGATGGCGCTACCCTGATCTGAAGAGACATGGGGCATGCGCGAACTTAAGTGACGCCTTCTGTATGAGATCATGTAGGTCTCTATGGCCACCGTGATGCTCTCACTGTGATTGGTTAGAGTTCCGGTGTAACCAGA
The DNA here is from genome assembly GCF_029499605.1 of Hyla sarda. NCBI lineage: Eukaryota > Metazoa > Chordata > Amphibia > Anura > Hylidae > Hyla > Hyla sarda. Next base: position 292,157,246 of record NC_079189.1, read on the forward strand.
AACGAGTCCCGGCGTCCCATGTGGATGGATTGGGCGTGCGGTTCAATGGCGGTTTGCGCCTTGGGACAGACATCCAATCAGGACTCCATACCGGTAATGTTTTTAACATCACATTATGACACATTAACACTTTGAGCACTGAATTACCTAGAATGTGACAATCGCCTGATTTGTTTGTGCCTGGCGATTCTATACATGCACTTAATCTGTATGTACAACTTAACTATAATATGACACACTGTATTTTGATAAGCGATTGTATTTATTATGATTTTTACACTGTTTTAACACTTATAAATATGTCATGTGATATGTAAATTTTGATGATGTCACCAATGAAGGGGTGTATTTAAACCCCATTAGTATCACTTGCTAAACACTTGAAAATGGCGCTGAGAGATCGCTGAAATGTTGTCTCGTATATGGAATAAAGAACACTTTCTTTTGCACTAATTTTGGTGTGCTGCCTATTATCATCTCTATCTAAAGTGGGATCGGAGCACCGAGATCCAATTGGCGTGCACCCCTGGGACTTTTTACTTGATGTGCTGCTTACTATTGATTGATTATATATATATATATATATATATATATATATATATATATACCGTATTTATCGGCGTATAACACGCACTTTTTAGGCTAAAATTTTTAGCCTAAAGTCTGTGTGCGTGTTATACGCCGATACCCCCCCAGGAAAGGCAGGGGGAGAGAGGCCGTCGCTGCCCGCTTCTCTCCCCCTGCCTTTCCTGGGGTCTAGAGCGCTGCTGTCGGCCCTTTTCACCCCCTGGTTATCGGCGCCGCTGCCCGTTCTGTCCCCCTGACTATCGGTTCCGGCGCCCCATTGCCGGCGCCGATAGCCAGGGAGAGAGAAGCGGCGCCGACAGCCAGGGGGAGAGAAGGGGCAGCGGCACCCATTGCCGGCGCCGCTGCCCCGTTGCCTCCCCGGTGGCATAATTACCTGAGTCCGGTCCGCGCTGCTCCGCTGCTCCAGGCCTCCGTCGTGCGTCCCCGGCGTCATTGCTATGCGCTGAATGGCGCGGCGCATGACGTCAGAGCGCCGCGCCGTGCATAGCAACGACGCTGGGGACGCACGACGGAGGCCTGGAGCAGCCCGGACCGGACTCAGGTAATTATGCCACCGGGGATGGGGGGAGGCAACGGGGCAGCGGCGCCGGCAATGGGTGCCGCTGCCCCTTCTCTCCCCCTGGCTGTCGGCGCCGCTTCTCTCTCCCTGGCTATCGGCGCCGGCACCGATAGTCAGGGGGACAGAACGGGCAGCGGCGCCGATAACCAGGGGGTGAAAAGGGCCGACAGCAGCGCTCTAGACCCCAGGAAAGGCAGGGGGAGAGAAGCGGGCAGCGACGGCCTCTCTCCCCCTGCCTTTCCTGGGGGTGTCTCGGGGTATACACGCGCACACACGCACCCTCATTTTTTCATGGATATTTGGGTAAAAAACTTTTTTTACCCAAATATCCTTGGTAAAATGAGGGTGCGTGTTATAGGCCGGTGTGTGGTATACCCCGATAAATACGATATATATATATATATATATATATATGTATAATATACATTGCGCTTTTATCCTTCTTAGTCTGGTCTCGGTTATAAATATGTTGCGCTTTTATGCAGGTCCTTCTCATTGTGCCTTTATGCTCCCGCTTTTACATATGCAAATATATATTGCGCTTTTTATTCTGGTCCTGTCTATAAATACAGTGTTGTCATGCATGTTATTCTAGTCTCCTTCATGCATGTCACTCCAGTCCCATTCTCAAACACATTGCGCTAGTCCCGCCTATGAACACATACAACTATGCGCCCACACAGCTACTTTGTAACATCTGTGAATAGAGGTGAGAGCACTCGGCACTGGGTATCTGAGGGCTATTAGCTTAATGTAGGGAAATCTGTGCTGTTCACTACAGTGGTGCACAAGCGCTTAGACAATGATGGCAAACAGTATGAGAAAGAAATGATAGCACGGCACTCACCATCCAACAGTGATTTATTCTGATCAAGGTGCAGTCCAAATCGGGGTACAGTCCATATGTAGATCACATCAGTACAGTGGAATTGCTGGATGAGCTCCTCTGAGCTCTCTTTCCTGTCTCCCCCCGATTCCACTGTACTGATGTGATCTACATATGGACCGTACCCCGATTTGGACTGCACCTTGATCAGAATAAATCACTGTTGGATGGTGAGTTCTTTCTCATACTGTATACTTTGTAACATCGCTGTCAAATACATATACTGCACAGCCACCTACCATTGCCGCTATACCGAAATATTAGTGATCCTCTCATAGTCTTCAGGCTAAACAGACTTTTTTCTAACTATATAGTCCCGCTCCTGGGTCTCTGACAGCACAACCTTGTAATCAAGATCGCACTCCTACTACTGTTTATTTACACATCCTCGCTTTCACATTCATTCATATCCAGTGGCTGACAGTGGGCACCGCAAATGTGACATCGGCACTGCCTAACATTACATTCTGCAGTATTTCAGCTGTCTTTTAACACTTATGTGATATTATGTCATATTAACCTATAGTTTTTAATGGTAATTTTTGTTTTACATTGTTTCATTTTATGTACAGTTTTATTCATGTATCATGACATTTGACCCAGCTGGAGTTGTTCCCCACGTCTTTTTAAACTGTGTGTCAAATCTTCTCATTATGCCTGAGGAAGAGTCCGGTACGGGCTTGAAACTTCTTGTTGCATCAATAAATCATTAGCTTTTATATTGTGGACTGCTGTTTTCACATTCTTCCTTGGAGGAGAAGCGCCATTTGGGAAGTCCTTTTTACATTGGATTTTATCCACACTTCTATTCAGCCACTATATGGTCTCCTCATACTTATGCCACCTCCAGGCTCTGTCATTGTGTCGCATTGCGACACTTCTGATCTCCATGTAATATTGAATAACAGTATTATTTCACTAACCCAGCACCCCCTATGAGTGTTACAGCAAGGCAAAGTGTTTTACTCCCCTATTGAGGCTCTCTATAGGCCAGAAATAGCTGTTTTTAATACCGTGTTTCTCCAAAAATAAGACCAGGTCTTATATTAATTCTAGTGCCAAAAAACACAAGGGCTTATTTTCAGGGTAGGGCTTATTTATTTATGGGGGGGGCACTGTAGCAGTGTGGAAGATGGGGGGCTGTAGCAGTGTGGAGGACCTTCCACACTGCTACAGCCCCCCATCCTCCACACTCCTGCAGCCCCCCCATCCTCCACACTCCTGCAGCCCCCCCATCCTCCACACTCCTGCAGCCCCCCCATCCTCCACACTCCTGCAGCCCCCCATCCTCCACACTCCTGCAGCCCCCCCATCCTCCAAACTCCTGCAGCCCCCCATCCTTCACACTCCTGCAGCCCCCACATCCTCCACACTCCTGCAGCCCCCACATCCTCCACACTCCTGCAGCCCCCCCCCACATCCTCCACACTGCAACAGCCACCCAACCTCCCCTCCCCCCGTCGTCCTCCACACTCCTACAGTGCCCCCCACCCCTCTGCCATAATAAACTACGGTACCTTACACATTTCATCCCCAGCTTCGTCCGTACCGTAGCGTCCACAACTTGTACTGTAATTGTACTGTATGGGATCTCCTTCTGTTGCCTGTTGCTTAGCAGCTGGGGGCAGGGACACGTCCGTGACGTCGGCCGTGCATATGCGCGGATGTTTTAAAGCGACAGTGTCCCTGCCCTGGCTCAATTACGGTAACTTGCCACGACCAGCTAAAGGAGGTGAGGGGAGGTGAGGGGGGATTTCTGGTCTGCGGGCATTACTGGCAGCCGCGGTCCGGATCTGGACCGCGGTCTGCCAGTTGATTACCCCTGGCAAAAACACAATTTTTTCATAAAATTTGGGAATTTTTCACCAAGAAATGATGCAAGTATCGACAAAATTTTACCACTATCATAAAGTAGAATACGTCACGAAAAAACAGTCTCGGAATCAGAATGAAAGGTAAAAGCATCCCAGAGTTAATGCTTAAAGTGACAGTGGTCAGATGTGCAAAACGGGTCCTATACTGAAAATTGGCTGGGTCCTTAAGGGGTTAAAGACACAGCCTATTTTGGCCTTAAAAGGGTACCCCGGTGACAAACAATTTTTTTTAAATCAACTGGTGCCAGAATGTTAAACAGATTTGTAAATTACTTCTATTTAAAAATCTTAATCCTTCCAGTACTTATCAGCTGTTGTATGCACCACAGGAAGTTCTTTTCTTTTACATTGTCTTTTCTGTCTGACCACAGTGTTCTCTGCTGACACTAGCGCATCAGAACGTACATTTATGTCCATTGTCCTTAAGGGGGTTAAACTCCTTCACTGTATTTGCAGCCACCACTTCTACAGGAATCCACTACTCTTTTTAAGTAAAGTAATACTTCCTGATATTACTTTTAAACCCTTGCCCCTCTAATTTAAAACTATGTCCTCTTGTGGTAGGTTTTCTTCTTTTAACCGCTTAAGGACGCAGGACGTAAATGTACGTCCTGGTGCGGTGGTACTTAACGCACCAGGACGTACATTTACGTCCTGTGCATAACCGCAGCATCGGAGCGATGCCCGTGTCATACGCGGCTGATCCCGGCTGCTGATCGCAGCCAGGGACCCGCCGGCAATGGCAGACGCCCCCGATCTCACGGGCGTCCGCCATTAACCCCTCAGGTGCCGGGATCAATACAGATCCCGGCATCTGCGGCAGTGCGCGATTTCAATGAATGATCGGATCGACCGAAGCGCTGCTGCTGGGATCGGATCATTCAGAATGCCGCACGGAGGTCCCCTCACCTTCCTCCTTCCGGCTCCCGGTGTCTCCTGCTCTGGTCTGAGATCGGGCAGACCAGAGCAAATGACGACCGATAACACTGATATGTTCTATGTCCTATACATAGAACAGATCAGTATTAGCAATCATGGTATTGCTATGAATAGTCCCCTATGGGGACTATTCATGTGTAAAAAAAATGTTAAAGTAAAAGTAAAAAAAAAAGTGAAAAATCCCCTCCCCCAATAAAAAAGTAAAATGTCAGTTTTTTCCTATTTTACCCCCAAAAAGCTTAAAAAATAAATTTAATAGACATATTTAGTATCGCCGCATGCGTAAATGTCCGAACTATTAAAATAAAATGTTAATGATCCCGTACGGTGAACGGCGTGAACGTAAAAAAAAAAAAAGTCCAAAATTGCTACTTTTTTAATACATTTTATTTAAAAAAATTATAAAAAATGTATTAAAAGTTTTTATATGCAAATATGGTATCAAAAAAAAGTACAGATCATGGTGCAAAAAATTAGCCCTCATACCGCCGCTTATATGGAAAAATAAAAAAGTTAGAGGTCATCAAAATAAAGGGATTATAAACGTACTAATTTGGTTAAAAAATTTGTGATATTTTTTAAGCACAACAATAATAGAAAAGTATGTAATAATGGGTATCATTTTAATCGTATTGACCCTCAGAATAAAGAACACACATCATTTTTACCGTAAATTGTACGGCGTGAAAACGAAACCTTCCAAAATTAGCTAAATTGCGTTTTTCTTTTTAATTTCCCCACAAAAATTGTGTTTTTTGGTTGCGCCATACATTTTATGATATAATGAGTTATGTCATTACAGAGGACAACTGGTCGCGCAAAAAACAAGCCCTCATACTAGTCTGTGGATGAAAATATAAAAGAGGTATGATTTTTAGAAGGCGAGGAGGAAAAAATGAAAACGTAAAAATAAAATTGTTTGAGTCCTTAACCCGATAACGACCAAGGACGAGTATAGACGTCCAGGTTGGCGGCCGTTCCCGCACCTGGACGTCTATACTCGTCCATTATTCTCGTGGGTGCTGCCCAGTGCACCCACGAGATCGCGGCAGGGACTCGGCTGTATCACACAGCCGGGACCCTGCTGCACTGCCAGGACCGAAGTAAACTTCGGTCCCGGCAGTTTTAACCCTTACAGCCGCGGTCGGAAGTGACCGCGGGCTGTAAGTGTTATGACAGAGGGAGGGAGCTCCCTCTGTCACTCCTGCAGCACCCCGGAGCATCGCGATCGCGGGGTGCTGTGTGTGTCCGCGGCTGGCCGGGACCTGCCGCACTGCCGGGAGTGAAGTTCACTTCACTCCCGGCAGTTTAACCCTTACAGCCGCGGTCAGAAGTGACCGCGGCTGTAAGGAGTTCTGACAGAGGGAGGGGGCTCCCTCTGTCTCCTCTGCAGCACCCCGCATCGCGATCGCGGGGTGCTGTGTGTGGCCGCACTGCCGGGAGTGAAGTTCACTTCACTCCCGACAGTTTAACCCCTACAGCCGCGGTCAGAAGTGACCGCGCGCTGTAAGGAGTTCTGACAGAGGGAGGGGGCTCCCTCTGTCTCTCCTGCAGCACCCCGCATCACGATCGCGGGGTGCTGCTGCATACCTGGGCTGCCGGCGGTCCTACAAAGACCCCCAGGTCTGCCCTGGGTATTGCCTGCCAGTGAAATATGCTGCCTGCTAGTGAAAACTGGCAGGCAGCATATAACTGCAATGCTTTGGAATACTAAGTATTCCAAAGCATTAAAAAGTGTAAAAATAAATAAATAAATAAAATAAAAGTGTAAAAATAAATAAAAATGTAATAAAAGTGTAAAAAAAAATATATATATTAAATATACATTTATTAAATGAATCTAATAAAAAAAAAAAAAAAGCATAATGTGTAGGATCGCATTGGCGGACATCCGCAGCATGTAATATGCTGCGGATGTCCGCCACGTGATCCTACACATTATGCAGCAGTCACGGTAATGAGCTCGCTGCTGCGGCTGGGTAGCTTTGTGCGTCCCCTCATAGCGGCGGATTTTCCGCCAGCAGTCATGAGCGGACACACTGAGCTACCCAGCCGCAGCAGTGATGGATATATTCACCATGAGCGGGTGCTTATTCCCACAACATGGCGGATATATCCATCAGGAGCCTTAACTGTCACAGACAGACGTGTTATACTGCCAGCCGACCAGCCAATAACTTGTAGGGGTGCGGTATATAAATGGGGTCACTTGTGGGGGTGGGGGTACTGTTCTGCCCTGAAAGCCAAATGGCGCTCCTCTCCTTCTGAGTCCTACCACGCGGGCAAGGAACCATATATGGCCAAAGCGGGGGTATTTCCGAACATGGGACAAGCAGCTAAATAAAATATAGGGTGCATTTCTTTCAATATCAGAAGTGATGTACAAAAAATATGCCCCCCAAATGATGCATTTGTGAAAAATTGCAATTTTCGAATTTTTAACACTGACTTTGTAATAATTCCTGCCAATAAACTATGGTGTTAAAATACTCACTGTACCCCCTAGCGAATACCTTGAGGGGTCTAGTTTTTAAAATGGGGTCATTTGGGGGGTGTTCCTATGTTCTACTACCTTTTAATTTCTGCAAACCTTGCATAGCACATAAAAAAAATTTACTTTTCAAATTTTCAAAATTTTCAAAATTTCAAGTTAAATTGTTAGGGTTCTAACTAATTTAAAATGTTAATTAATAACTAAAAAATGACGTCAAAATAAAGTAGACATCTGAAAGTATAAGTTTCATGAACTATTTGGTCAGTAAGTATAAATATATGCAACCAATTAGTGTTAAAATAGCAAAAAATCGTAATTTTTTGTAAAAATTTCATGATTTTTTGCATTGTAAAAAAAAAACTACAAATGATATCGGCTTACTTTTACTATGTACATGAAGGACAACTTGTGACAAAAAAACAATGTCAGAATTATCGTGATTGGCAAAACGTTACCAGAGTTATTCTCTAATAAAGACAGACATCCCCGATTTGAAAAAACAGGCCTGGTCTTTCAGGGGCGTACAGGTTTATTTGCATTGGTCCTTAAGGGGTTAAGGCCAAAATGGGCTGAGTCCTTAAGGGGTTAAATAGTACCTGTTATCAGCAATGAAATGTATTCAATTATAAATAAGCCTATTAAAATTAATTTTCTTATATACTTCTTCATAAAATTTAGTAACTTTATGTGTTAAATTAACCCTTAAAAATTTGGCCATCAGGGGTCTTCCTTCTGGTCCTGCCTGCAGACCAGCTAAGGCTGCATTCACATGTCGTTTTTGCAATACGGGTCCCGTATCCCGTTTCCGTACAAAAAACGTATGTCTCCAAACCGGACCAAAACGTATGGAACCGTATATGCCTCCTCAAGTTTTAAACCGTATACGGTTTGAAAACGGATGTCCGTTTGCATACGTTTTAATATGTTGTCCTTGAAAAAAAAACGGATACGGTTTTATGTTTGTGAACATTTTAAATAAAGTTCTTCTTTTTATTGAATTTCCACAAAAAAATATGAAAAATCGTATTCTGCAAACCGGATGTAACCGTATGCACATACGGTTACCATAGAACTCCATTTTAAAATAACCGTATACAGGTTGGATACGGTTTTTGACCGGGACACAAAACCGTAGTAGACTACGGTTGGTGTACCGTTAAAAACCGTAAATGATGCAAAACGTACACAACCTGATGCTATGGTTGGCATACGGTTTACAATGAAATGTCTATATATACGGTTTGCAATACGGTTCGATACGTTTTTTTTCAATAAAACCGGATACGGAAACCGTATTGCAATAACGAGATGTGAATGCAGCCTAGCAGAGACAAAAGTCAGGAAATGCAGTGGGACCTCAGCATAGTCTAGCTGAGCTAGAATGTAGAGCAGGATTTCCCAACCAGAGTGCCTCCAGCTGTTGCAAAACTACAACTCCCAGCAAGCATGGACAGCCAAAGGCTGGGAGTTGTAGGTTTGCAACAACTGGAGGCACCCTGTTTGGGAAACACTGCTGTAAAGTCACAATGCCTTTAGTGCATAGAACTAAACATTGTGCTGGATATTTCTGCTCCATTTTGCAGCTGCTGGGCAGACCAGGATCTCATACTTACACCAAAACATAACAGGGGAAGAAAAATTAATACAGAAAGGTTTGAAATTTGCACCGACATGCACTTTAAATAAATTTGAGGCCTACATAGGCCTAAAGAAATTTATGAGGAATCTTACACTAAAAAAATTCTTCATAAAAAAACCCTCAGGTTCACTCCAAATCACCTCCACTTACCACTTATAGATCCACCACTCTCAAAAAGAAATCTACGTTCTTTCCACAAAATGAGTATTCCGAAGCAATGCATGTCTTTGAGAGCATGATAACAAATGATCTAAGAAAAATAAAAACAAATACCAAATACCAGAAACAAAGCTTAACTATAGAGGAACAAATGGCTATCAAATCCTTACAGGCTAATCACAATCAGGGACATTTATCATCATTGCTTTGGTAAGTGAGTTCTGTAGGCATTTTTTTCTTGCTTTATGGCACATTTATCATACTATCACAGGGGGTTGATAAATTTGGCTTACATAAGCAAAAAACAATCAATCACTTCTGAATGCCATTTTTTAAGAACACAAACAAAAACCAATAAATGACTTCAGAACACCAATTTGCAGCTTTGAAAAAAATGTGTGATATATATATATATATATATATATATATATATATATATATGTGGTTATTACATTTTTTTTACCACTTTTTTTTCCCCATAACTCATTTTTAGTTTTTTACTTCTCACTTCAGATCCATGTATCCTGTGGATTACTTTAGATTCAGGGGAGTACAGTGACCAGTGTTTTTGGTTTAATGTTAATAAAATGGTTAACGAGGGCTTGTGGGGGAGTTTTTTTTAGAATATTTTTTTTTTAAACATGTTGTGTTTTTTAATATTTTATTTTTATTTACTTGACAGGCTTAGTAGTGGAAGCGGTCTTATAGAGGCAGTCCATTACTAAGCCGGGCTTAGTGTTAGCCACAAAAACAGCTAGCGCCAATCCCCAATTATTACCCCGGTACTCACCGCCACAGGGGTGCCAGGAGGAGCAGATACCAACATACCCAGAGCGTCAAAAATGGCGCTCCTGTGCCTAGGCGGTAACAGGCTGGCATTATTTAGGCTGGTAACGTCAGGCTGTTGCTGCTTGGTTGGTATTTGACCGAGAATAAAAATAGGGGGAACCTTATGCTTTTTTTTTTTTGTATAAATAATTCAATCTAAAAAGAAACGCATATCATTCCCCCTATTTTTATTTTCAGCCAAAAACCAACCAAGCAGCAACAGCCTGATGTTACCAGGATGGGTGAGGTCCATTGTTAGTGGCTCTCCACAGCCTAAATACCACCAGCCTGTTACCACCTAGGCCCAGGAGCACCATTTTTGACGCTCCGAACCTGTTGGTACCAGCTCTTCCCGGCACCCCTGTGGCGGTGGGTACCGGGGTAATAATTGGAGGTTAGCGCTAGCTGTTTTGGGGGCTAACGCTAAGCCCGGCTTAGTAACAGACTCAGGCTAACAGACTAAGGCTAAATTTCCACTTGTTTTTTTTCTGTCAGTTTTTGGAAAACTGGCACTGCAGTTTTTGAGCCAAAGTCAGAAGTGGATCCATAAGGGAGGAGAAGTGTAAGTCCTTCCTATATATGTCCTATTCCTTTTGAATACACTTCTGGCTTTGGCTCAAAAACTGCAGTGGCAGATATAAAAAAAACTGCCAGAAAAAATACCAAGTGGAAACTTAGCCTAAGCCGGTCAAGTAAATAAAAAAAACACAAGTTAAAAAAAAAAGTATTCCAAAAAAAAACACTCCCACAAGCCCTCGTTAACCATTTTTATTAACATTAAACAGAAACAAACAAAAAAAAATAAAATAAAAAACTGGTCATCGACGCAGTCCACCGAATCCAAAGTAGTCCACAGGATATACGGATCTGAAAAAAAAAAAAATAAGAAAAGAATGAAAAAATAGGCTAATACATTTATGGTCACCCCCTTGAGCATCTCCAGTGCCACGCAACTACAACTCCCAGCATGCCCTTACAGCAAGGAGATGCTGGGAGTTGTAGTCATGTGGTGTGGGAAAGTGACAGGCTTGTCACCTACCTACCCCCCCCCCCCCCCCCGCTGCACAACTACAACTCCTTACAGTAAGGACATGCTTGGAGTTGTAGTTGTGTGGCAGGGGACGGGTAACAAGCTTGTCGCCCGCCCCCTACAACTCCCAGCATGCCCTTATAGTAAGGGCGTGCTGGGAGTTGTAGTCTTCCAACAGGTAGCAGACAGATGGGAGATGTGCAGCGTGGGCAGGTGGAAGACAAGGGGGGATGTAAAGCAGTGTCCCCGTCATTATGTTAGGGTAGCGGGATAGAATCAGACGGAGCGGCGGCTGCAGAGTGATGCCAACCCTGGGCTCCTTTGTACAGTTTTAATATACTGGAGCCAGCGGGAAATATAAAAATTTGCTCTCTAAAGCCGTTTTGTAAGCCAGCTCCGGGCTGGCTTATATTTACACTGCTTTTTGTGCGACTTTTGCACTTGATAAATCCCTGACCACTGCAAAGTAAAAAATAAAATTTACTTTCGTAAGCTCTTTTGTAGCTTTTTGCTTACAGTCAAAAGTCGCACAAAAATTTGCTTAGGTGCTAATGCGACTTTTTGTGCGACTTTTGTAAGCAAGAAAAGAGCTCTAAATCCATTGATAAATGTCCCCCATAGTCCTTAGACAGGAGAACCAGGCTCTCCGTGGCCAGAATGGGGCAATTAAGATGACTGTTGCTCTGTCCTCTCTGATCTTCCTTATAACTCTGGGAATAAGAGCCAGGGGGGGGGGGGGGGGGGGGAGTCCCATTCCCAAGTCTGGGATAGTGCGTCCACTGCCAGAGGTCTGCTGGACTCAGGGAAATAAAGTGTCTGACCTGTCTGTTGTGCCTGGTAGCAAAATTATCCACTTGAAGGATTCCCCATAAGGCTGTGATCTTGAGGAATATTTTTGGATTTACCAAACATATAATATACACATAATATGTCCACCAAAGGATCCACATTTTTCGGACTAGAAAAAGTGGGGAGGTAACTACACTGTACAATTATCAAAAACTGAATCAAAATGGAAGAGTTAACTTGTGACGTTTGCAGGCTAGATAATAGTGCGTCCACCGCCAGAGGTCTGTCTGCTGGACTCAGGGAAATAAAGTGTCTGACCTGTCTGTTGTGCCTGGTAGCAAAATTATCCACTTGAGGGATTCCCCATAAGGCTTTGATCTTGAGGAATATTTTTGGATTTAACAGCCATTCCCCCTGACGAATTAATTGGCGGCTTAGATATGCACTGCCAAGATTGTTTTTAGATGAGATTCTGTAAAGAACAGGACCTGAAAAGACAAGTTCATAAGGGATGGACTTCTCGTAGTTCCCTGCCTATTTATGACAGACACAGTTTTGGTATTGTCCGAGAAGATTTTTACATTAGAGCCCCTAATAAAATCACTAGCCGATTCAAGAGCCCTAGACACTGCTAAAAGCTCCTTAAAATTTGAGGATCTATCAATCACCTCTTCTTCCCAAAGGCCCTGAAAATTAAGGCTATCCAAATGAGCACCCCATCCCCAAGGGCTGGCATCAGTAGTGATGACTACAGGGTCCTGTCAAAGCCAATCTACACTTTTAGAAAACTCACTAACCACCAGTCTGAAGAAGCCAGCACTTGAGGGGGCAACACAATACGTCTATCCAAATCTTGCTGGGAACCATCCCAAGTCCCAAGGAGTTCTAATTGTAAAATTTGAGAGTGAAAATGGGCCCAGAGGACTGCTGGGATGGCTGCTATGAACAAACCTAAAACTGACATCCCCCTCCTAATAGAAGTACAGGGAGATCTAATAATCTCACTGACTGAAGAGATAATCTTTTCTATCTTAGCCAGAGGGAGAAAAGATTTTTGTACTGAAGAGTCAAACAAGATACCCAAAAAAACTTTCTGTTGAGTAGGGGTAAGGGAGAATTTATCCCAATTAATAAACCAACCCAATTTATGGAGGATATCAAAAGTACGGGTCAAAAACATTTTCACTTTTATTTCTGATTCTGCTAAAAGCAGAAAGTCTTCTAGATAGGGAAGAAAAATCCCTTCTCCCTCTCGTATATGGGCCGCCATTTCTGCAACTACTTTTTTAAATACAATCAAACATACAAAGCCGGTAATTACTCACTAAAATTCTGTTTTCACGAGCCATGACAGCACGACCTGAGATAGGGACTCCGCCCCTAGGGACATGAAACCTTGGAGAATAAAAGGAAGTCCACTCCTCCCCATCCACAGTGAGTTACAGAGACCTAGAAGAGCCTTCCTACTTAGTTACTAATAACAGTCATGAAAACAACAATAACTAAACAAGCAAACATAATGTTTTCTTTTTACACCCAAGTGAAATAAACACCCGAGATACAATATTTAGAAAAGACAAAAGGGTGGGAATGCAGCGGTGCTGTCATGGCTTGTGAAAACAGAATTACCGGTGAGTAATTACCGGCTTTTCCCATCGCCTTGACAGCACCACCTGAGAGAATACCAGAGACCAAGATTAGGGTGGAATAACAGTGAGGAGAACCTTACGACCAAAGGATAAATCAGAACAGCTCCCCACATCCAACCTATAGAGGCCCCTCTCCTCTCGGCCCAAGAGGATACAACTGCACGTGTAGAGTGAGCCTTGAGACCAACAGGAGGAGAAAGACCAGAGGAGACATAAGACAAACAAATAGCCTCCCTAATCCATCTAGCTATGGTGTCACTTCTAACACTATTCCCCTTATTCTGGCCACAGAATTGTACAAATAGTCTATTTGATTTCCTAAAATCCTTAGTTCTTTCTAAATAAGAAATAACACACCTCCTTACATCCAGCATACGAAAGGACTTCTCTCTGTCATTTGCTGGATTGCTACAAAATGAGGGTAACTTGAGTTATCTGTAAGAACTTTAATATCTTTCTGAAAAATAGTGTGTCCAATTGTCTGCAGGGCACGAAGGACTGCCAGTAATTCTTTGTAATTAGAGGACTCACACTGTAAGGAAGATTCCCAGGGCCCCTGAAAATCTTGGACACCCACATGAGCTCCCCAACCCCAAGGACTAGCATCAGTTGTAATAATAATGGGGTGCATAATCCTCCAATCTAACCCCCTTGATAAGTTTTCCCTGTCCTGCCACCAAAGGAGAGACATCAGAGTTTCTGAAGACAAAATAAAACTTCTATCAAGATCTTCAGGTGATCCATTCCAGATTTTTAGAAGTTCAGCCTGAAGACAGCGGGAATGAAACTGAGCCCATGGCACAGCTGGAAATGAGACTGTAAATAAACCTAATAAAGACATTCCACTCCTAATGGTAATTTTAGGGGAACTCATAATTTCTTCTACAAAATTAATAATGTTATCAATTTTATTCTGGGGAAGGAAGGATTTTTCCTGTATAGAATCCAAAACAATACCCAAAAATACTTTTTTCCGGGTTGGGTATGGAGACGACTTCTCCCAATTCACTATCCAGCCTAGTTTTTCTATAATTTGTAAGGTGCGAGAAACAAAAGACTCTACCTTTAAAGCTGAGTCCGCTACCAGGAGAAAATCGTCCAGATATGGGATGAATATTCCTTCCTCTTCCCTTATATGTGCTGCCATCTCTGATATCACTTTCATGAAGATCCTTGGAGCTACTGAGATCCCAAAGGGAAGGGCACAAAACTGAAGATGCATTAGTCTGGGGCCCAGGTGCACAGCAATTCTTAGGTACTTTTGAAAATCCAGATGTATGGGTACATGGAAGTAGGCATCCTTTAAGTCCAGTGAGGCCATGAAGCAGTTTTTTGTAAGCAGGTTTACAGTTGATTTTAATGTTTCCATTTTGAATTTTTGGTATTTTATAAATCTGTTTAGAGGTTTTAAATGTATAACTACCTGAAAGGTGTTGTAGGGCTTTTTCACCAGGAACAGTGTGGAATAAAATCCCTGACACTCCTGACCTGATGGTACCTGTACTAGAACCCCTTTTTTCATTAACAGAAGAACTTCTTGTTGTAAAGAGATTTGACCTATTGACCCCACAGGATTTTTGGTTATGATAAAGCGAGTGGGAGGGAGGCTGCAAAATTACCAGCGCAGACCATTCTGAATGATGTCCAGAACCTGGGAACTGCCTGCTATTTTTTGCCACGCTGGAAAGTAATTCTGCAGTCTGCCACCCAGTCGCAGGACCCAGTCATTGAGATCCTGTTTTTTTTTTTAGGAGATTTGGGGCTGGTTGAACATGAGGCCACTATTCTTTTTGGAGAATTTCCAGCACCCTGACTGACCTCGTCCTCTAGTCTGACCTCCACCTCTCCCCCTGGAACGAAAGGACTGGTTAAGTTTGCCAAAGTCAAAGGGAAACCCTTTCTTCCTGTCATTTGCTTTCTCAAGTATATCAGAAAGAACAGACCCAAACAAATGCTCTCCTTCACAGGGGAAGGCACATAATTAATTTTTTGAGGACACTTCACCTGACCAATGTTTTAACCATAATGCCCTCCTAGCCGAATTTGACAGTGCTCCAGCACGGGCAGATAACCTTAGCGCATCTGAGGTGGAGTCAGCTAAGAAGGCTACCCCCTTACGTATAGTAGGGATGGAGGCTAAGAGCTGTTCCCTCGGTACCTTATTTTATATGTTAGAGGTTAGCTGATCTAACCAAACTAAAACGGATCTGACTACAGAGGTCCCTGCCACATTAGGTTTCAAGGCTGCCCCTGATGCTTCCCATGTTCTTTTAAGAAACATTTCCATTCTTTTATCCATTGGATCCTTAAAGGGGTACTCCGGTGGTTAATTTTTTTTTACTATATGGCATCTTCTTTGTAAGTTTAGTTTTTTTGCAATATACATGTGTTATATGTTTTGGCAGCATGTGTGTGTTTTTCTTACCTGTTTGTTGGGCAGGAAGTTCTGTAGTTCAGAGGGTTTTCTTTTACTGTTGTCCACAGTTCTGAGTCTGTTGTGGACAAGATGTCACAGCTTTTTTTTTTTTTCCCTCTGTCTGCATGAGAGGAATAAGCCACGCCCCCTCATCTCATCTAGCTGAGTACACAGCTCCTCCCCTCCCCTCCCCCCTGCTCTGTATTCTAAGTACACAGGGCTGCACAGGAGAATGACCTCACAGAGAAGGTAAGTGTTATCTGAAGGGGAGGATGACAAGGTGCACGGGCTGGGGATGTATGGACTGCAGGGGAAGAAATCTCATACTGGGAATGATCTCTAATGGGGAGATTTATCAAAACCTGTGCAGAGGAAAACTTGCCCAGATGCCCATAGCAACCAATCAGATTGTGTCTTTCATTTTTCACAGGCCTTCATAAAAATGAAAGCAGCAAGCTGATTGGTTGCTATGGTCAACTGGGCAAGTTTTCCTCTCCACAGGTTTTGACAAATCTCTCCCTATATGTGAAGGGGGAGGGGGGGAATCCCAAGCTGGGAGTTGTAGTCCCTGTTGTGTGTGTGTATGCTAGTGTTTACAAACCAGTGTGCCTCCAGCTGTTGCAAAGCTACAACTCCCAGCATGCCCTGACAGACTTTGGGCATGCTGGGAGTTGTAGATTTGCAACAGCTGAAGGCACACTGGTTGGGAAACACTGTTCTAGCCTATTCAGCATACACATCATGTTACACCAGTGTTTCCCAACCAGTGTGCCTGCAGCTGTTGCAAAACTACAACTCCTAGCATGCCCAAAGGCTGTCAGGGGATGCTGGGAGTTGCAGTTTTGCAATACCTGGAGGCACCCTGGTTGGGAAACACTGGTGTATGCCCTATAGAGGTGTGGGAAACTACAACCCCCAGGATACTACAGAGGCAGCATGCTGGTGTTATACCACAGACTGAAGACTCCTGAATGACACATGCTGGGAGTTGTAGTCCCTTTTGTGTGTGTATGCCAGTGTATCCCAACCAAGGCTGATTATATTAGTGTGTTGTGTATAAGGGGGCTGACCCGGGAAAATAGTAGGATGGGTAAAGGGCGGAACAGACAAACAAACAAAAAAAAAGGAGCCGCCCCAAACCAGCAAGGCATGTGGCATGCTGGGATTTGTAGTTTTCAGCACAGCAAGAAACAGGAAATAGAAGCAAAGACAGGAAAACAAAGTGGGGGATAAAAAGACAACAAAGAACGGAAATAGAGTAGGCTAAACAACAAGAATAGAAATGAAACAAAACAAATAGGGTAAGTTAAAAATGGAAAAACACGTTGACGACCGGAGCACCCCTTTAACCCCTTAAGGACCCAGCCCAAATATACCTTAAGGACCCGGCCATTTTTTGAACATCTGACCACTGTCACTTCAAGCATTAATAACTCTGGGATGCTTTTACCTTTCATTCTGATTTCGAGATTGTTTTCTCGTGACATATTCTACTTTATGTTAGTGGTAAAATTTTGTCGATACTTGCATAATTTCTTGGTGAAAAATTCCAAAATTTGATGAAAAAATTGAAAATTTTGAATTTTTTTTTACTTTGAAGCTCACTGCTTGTAAGGAAAATGGATATTCCAAATAAATTATACATTGATTCACATATACAATATGTCTACTTTATGTTTGCATCATAAAATTGACGTGTTTTTACTTCTGGAATACACCAGAGGGCTTCAAAGTTCAGCAGCAATTTTCTAATTTTTCACAAAATTTTCAAAATCGGAATTTTTCAGGGACCAGTTCAGTTTTGAAGTGGATTTGAAGGGCCTTCATATTAGAAATACCCCACAAATGACCCCATTATAAAAACTGCACCCCTCAAAGTATTCAAAATGACATTCAGTAAGTGTGTTAACCCTTTAGGTGTTTCACAGGAATAGCAGCAAATTGAAGGAGAAAATTCAAAATCTTCATTTTTTACACTCGCATGTTCTTGTAGACCCAGTTTTTGAATTTTTACAAGGGGTAATAGATGAAAAATCCCTCCAAAATTTGTAACCCAATTTCTCTCGAGTAAGGAAATACCTCATATGTGTATGTCAAGTGTTCGGCGGGTGCACTAGAGGGCTCAGAAAGGAAGGACCGACAATAGGATTTTGGAGAGGGAATTTTGCTGAAATGGTTTTTGGGGGGCATGTCACATTTAGGAAGCCCCTATGGTGCCAGAACAGCAGAAAACCCCAACATAGCATACCATTTTGGAAACTAGACCCCTCAAGGCACGTAACAAGGGGTCCAGTGAGCCTTAACACCCCACAGGTGTTTGATGACTTTTCGTTAAAGTCGGATGTGTAAATGAAAAAAAAAAATTTTTTCACCAAAGTGCAGTCTTCCCCCAAATTTACCATTTTTACAAAGGGTAATGGGAGAAAATGCCTCCCCAAATTTGTAACCCCATCTCTTCTGAGTAAGGAAATACCACATGTTAGGACATAAAATGCTTTGCGGGCGAAGTACAATGCTCAGAAGAGAAGGAGTCACATTTGGCTTTTTGAAAGCAACTTTTGCTGAAATGTTTTTTTGGGGGCATGTCGCATTTAGGAAGCCCCTGTGGTGCCAGAACGGCAAAAAATACCCACATGGCATACTATTTTGGAAACTACACCCCTCAAGGAACGTAACAAGGGGTCCGCTGAGCCTCAACACCCCACAGATGTTTGACGACTTTTCGTTAAAGTTGGATGTGTAAATGAAATTTTTTTTTTTTTTTACTAAAATGCAGTTTTTCCCCTAAATTTTACATTTTTACAAGGGGTAATAGGAGAAAATGGCCCCCAAAATGTGTAACCCCATTTCTTCTGAGTATGGAAATACCCCATGTTAGGACGTAAAATGCTCTGCTGGCGAACTACAATGCTCAGAAGAGAAGGAGCACCATTGAGCTTTTGGAAAGAGAATTAGTTTGGAATGGTAGTCAGGGGCCATGTGCGTTTACAAAGCTCCCCGTGGTGCCAGAACAGTGGAACCCCCCCACATGTGACCCCATTTTGGAAACTACACCCCTCACAGAATTTAATAAGGGGTGCAGTGAGTATTTACACCCCACAGATCTTTGGAACAGTGGGCTGTGCAAATGAAAAATTTTATTTTTCATTTTTACGGACCACTGTTCCAAAAATCTGTCAGACACCTGTGGGGCGTAAATTCTCAATGTACCCCTTATTACATTACGTGAGGGGTGTAGTTTCCAAAATGGGGTCACATGTGTCGGGGGTCCATTGTTCTGGCACTATGGGGGCTTTGTAAACACATGTGGCCTTCAATTCCGGACAAATTTTCTCTACAAAATCCCAATGGCACTCCTTCTCTTCTGAGCATTGTAGTTCGCCCCAGAGCACTTTAAATTCACATATGGGGTATGTTCTTACTCAGAAGAGATGGGTTTACAAATTTGGGGGGGCTTTTTTCCTATTTCCCGATGTGAAAATGAAAAATTTAGGGTAACACCAGCATTTTAGTGAAAAAATAATTTTTTTTTCATTTTCCCATCCAACTTTAATGAAAATTCGTCAAACACCTGTGGGGTGTTCAGGCTCACTATACCCCTTGTCACGTTCGGTGAGGGGTGTAGTTTCCAAAATGGGGTCACATGTGGGTATTTTTTTTTTTTTGCGTTTGTCAGAACCGCTGTAAAATCAGCCACCCCTGTGCAAATCACCAATTTAGGCCTCAAATGTATTTGGTGCGCTCTCACTCCTGAGCCTTGTTGTGCACCCGCAGAGCATTTTACGCCCACATATGGGGTATTTCCGTACTCAGGAGAAATTGCGTTACAAATTTTGGGGGTCTTTTTTTTTCCTTTTACCGCTTGTGGAAATAAAAAGTATGGGGCAACACCAGCATGTTAGTGTAAAATTTTTAATTTTTTTACACTAACCGGCTGGTGTAGCCCCCAACTTTTCCTTTTCACAAGCGGTAAAAGGAAAAAAAGCCCCCAAAATTTGTAGTGTAATTTCTCCCGAGTACAGAGATACCCAATATGTGGCCCTAAACTGTTTCCTTGAAATACGACAGGGCTCCGAAGTATTAGAGCACCATGCGCATTTGAGGACTAAATTAGGGATTGCATAGGGGTGGACATAGGGGTATTCTATGCCAGTGATTCCCAAACAGGGTGCCTCCAGCTGTTGCTAAACTCCCAGCATGCCTGGACAGTCAGTGGCTGTCCAGAAATGCTGGGAGTTGTTGTTTTGCAACAGCTGGAGGCTCCGTTTTGGAAACCCTGCCGTACAAGACGTTTTAAATTGTTTATTGGGGGGGGGGGGGGACAGTGTAAGGGGTGTATATGTAGTGTTTTACCCGTTATTAGGTGTTAGTGTAGTGTAGTGTTTTTAGGGTACATTCATACTGGCAGGTTACGGTGAATTTCCCGCTTGGAGTTTGCACTGTGGCAAAAAATTTGCCGCAGCCCAAATTTGAAGCAGGAAATTTACTGTAAACCCGCCTATGTGAATGTACCCTGTACGTTCACATGGGGGGGGGGGGGGGCAAACCTCCAGCTGTTTCAAAACTACAACTCCCAGCAGCATGTACTGACAGACCATGCATGCTGGGAATTGTAGTTTTGCAACAGCTGGAGGCACACTGGTTGGAAAACCTTCAGTTAGGTTCTGTTACCTAACTCAATATTTTCCAACCAGTGTGCCTCCAGCTGTTGCAAAACTACAACTCCCAGCATGTACTAATCACCGAAGGGCATGCTGGGAGATGTAGTTATGCAACAGCTGGAAGTACCCAACTACAACTCCCAGCATGCCGAGACAGCTGTTTGCTTTCTGGGCATGCTGGGAATTGCAGTTTTGCAACATCTGGAGAGCTACAGTTTTTAGACCACTGCACAGTGATCTCCAAACTGTGGACCTCCAGATGTTGCAAAACTACAACTCCCAGCATGTCCAGACAACAAACAGCTATGTGGGCATGCTAGGAGTTGTAGTTTTGCAACATCTGGAGGGATATAGTTTAGAGACCACTGTATAGTGGTCTCAAACTGCAGCCCTCCAGCTGTTGCAAAACTACATATTCCAGCATGCCCAAACAGCTGTCTGGGCATGCTGGGAGTTGTAGTTTTGCAACATCTGGAGGGCTACAGTTAGAGACCACGGTCTCAGACTGTAGCCCTCCAGATCTACTTACCGGCTTCCGTAGGATCCCGGCAGCCGTCCTCTTCAGAAGCACGTGACGCCGCCCGCCGATCAACGTCGCCGCAGCCTCCAGACAGGTAAGTGGACGTCGGCGCCCGGTCCCCTTCGGTTCCCCGTTCTGCCCCGCCTATTGTGGGTGGGCAGGACGGGGAAAACGAAAGTTAACCCCCCCGCCCCCGGTCTGCTATTGGTCGTCGCTTCTGACGATCAATAGCAGACCAATAGCAGGGATAGGAGGGGTGGCAACCCTGCCACCTCACTCCTATGCCTACAGGGGGATCGTGGGTGTCTTAGACAACCGCGATCCCCCTTCTATTCCGGGTCACCGGGTCACAATAGACCCGTATGACCCGGAATCGGCGCAAATCGCAAGTGTGAATTCACTTGCGATTTGCGCCGATCGCCGACATGGGGGGGTCTGATGACCCCCCTGGGCATTTGCACGGGGTGCCTGCTGATTGATATCAGCAGTCACCCCGGCCCAGTCCCCGCCCGGCGCGCGGCGGGGACCGAAATTCCCACGGGCGTATGGATACGCCCTGGGTCCTTAAGTACCAGGACGTCAAGGCGTATCCATACGCCCTAGGTCCTTAAGTGGTTAAGGGTCCCAAGGTCTTCAAATGGAAGAGATCCCTTCCTAGAGATTTTAGAAATAGACACATCAATTTTTGGTGGGTGTTCCCAAGTTTTAGTTTCAGTGTCAGCAAATGGATATTTTCTTTTTAAAGCCTTAGGCAAAAAAGACTTTTTGTCAGGTTTCTCCCCAGTGGCGTACTAAGGGGGGGCGGCCCGCCCCGGGTACCGCTCACAAGGGGGGTGCCAGGGGCGGACTGACTCACCGCCACCACTACTGAGGATCCAGGACACTCGTCCCAGATCCCCAGCAGACAGCGCAACATTCTCCTGTATGCACGATACACGCACATACAGGAGAAGGTGTCCCCTCTGTGTGAGCCGCATCTGCAGCTCCACAGAGGAGACGTGACCTCCGCCCCCACGCAGCACGCAGTACAGGCGCTGGTGACGTCACTCATCGGCGCCTGTACTGTGGAGGGGAGAAGACGCGGCCCCTGCAGCTGAGGAGATCGCTGCATGGGATATCAGGTGAGCATCCTTTTTTTTTTTTCTCAACTCTGCCTATACCTATAGGGAAGGGGGGGGGGGGGGTTACTCTACATATACATATACCTAAGGGGAGGGGGGGGTTACTCTACATATATACCTATGGGGAGGGGGGTTACACCTATGGGGAGGGGGGTTTACTCTACATATACCTATAGGGGGGGGGGTTACTCTCTACATATACCTATGGGGAAGGGGGGGGGTTGCGCTACATATACCTATGGGGAAGGGGGGTTACTCTACATATACTAATGGGGAAGGGGAGGGGGGGTTACTCTACATATACCTATAGGGGGGGGGGGTTACTCTCTACATATACCTATGGGGAAGGGGGGGTTGCGCTACATATACCTATGGGGAAGGGGGGTTACTCTACATATACTAATGGGGAAGGGGGGGTTACTCTACATATACCTATAGGGGAGGGGGGGTAATCTACATATACCTATAGGGGAGGGGGGGTTACTCTACATATACCTATGGGATAGGGGAGGGGGGGTTACTCTACATATACCTATGGGGAAGGGGAGGGGGGGTTACTCTACATATACCTATGGGGAAGGGGAGGGGGGGTTACTCTACAAATACCTATAGGGGAGGGTTGGGTTACTCTACATATACCTATGGGGAAGGGGGGGTTACTCTACATATACCTATAGGGGAGGGGGGTTACTCTACATATACCTATAGGGGAGGGGGGGTTACTCTACATATACCTATGGGGAATGGGGGGTTACTCTACATATACCTATGGGGAAGGGGAGGGGTGGTTACTCTACCTTTACCTATGGGGAGCGGGGGTTACTCTACATATACCTATGGGGAAGGGGGGGTTACTCTACATATACCTAAGGGGAGGGGGGTTACTCTACATATATATACCTATGGGGAGGGGGGGTTACTCTACATATACCTATAGGGGGGGGGTTACTCTCTACATATACCTATAGGGAAGGGGAGGGGGGGTTACTCTACATATACCAATGGGGAAGGGGGGGTTACTCTACATATACCTATGGGGAAGGGGAGGGGGGGGGTTACTCTACATATACCTATAGGGGAGGGGGGGTTACTCTAGATATACCTATGGTGAAGGGGGTTACTCTACATATACCTATGGGGAAGGGCAGGGGGGTTACTCTACATATACCTATAGGGGAGGGGGGTTACTCTACATATACCTATGGGGAAGGGGAGGGGGGGATTACGTACATATACCTATGGGAAAGGGGAGGGGGGGGTTACTCTACATATACCTATAGGGGAGGGGGGTTACTCTACATATACCTATGGGGAAGAGGGGGGGGTGTAGCTGCATATACCTATGGGAAAGAGGGGGGTGTAACTGCATATACCTATGGGGAAGGGGAGAGGGGGTTACTCTACATATACCTATGGGGAAGAGGGGGGGGGTGTAGCTGCATATACATATGGGAAAGAGGGGGGGTGTAACTGCATATACCTATGGGAAAGGGGGGGTATCTGCATATACCTATGGGAAAGGGGGGTGTACCTGCTTATACCTATGGGAAAGGGGGGGTGTACCTGCTTATACCTATGGGAAAGAGGGGGGGGGAGGTAACTCTGCCTATACCAATGGGGAAGAGGGGGGGTAACTGCCTATACCAATGGGGAAGAGGGGGGTAACTCTGCCTATACCAATGGGGAAGAGGGGGGTAACTCTGCCTATACCAATGGGGAAGAGGGGGGTAACTCTGCCTATACCAATTGGGGAGGGGGGGAATCTGCCTATACCTATGGGAAAAAAGGGGTTTAACTCTGCCTATACCTATGGGAAACGGGGGGAGTTTTTTTTTTTTTTTTTACTCTGCCTATACCTACGGGGAAAGGGGGTGGGGGGGCTCTGCTGCCTATACCTAAGGAGAAAGGGGGGTTAACTCTGTTCCTATACCTATTGGGAAGGGGGTTTAACTCTGCTGCCTATACCTACAGGGAAGGGGGGCTATCTAACTTTATACCTGGATGCCTAACTACTTACCTACATACCCAGCTACCTAACTATGTACATACCTGGTCTTCATCCATGGCTGCCTAACTACCTAGCTAGCTAGCCCCCTACATACCTAACTTGTCACCTACCTACATATCTGGCTTCCTGATCTTCCTACCTAGTTACCTATTTACCTGGCTACCTACCTACCTGCCCGTTTACTGTGCAGGACACCAAGGAGGGCATTATTACAGTTTGTGGGCCTATAGATGGAAAGATTGTAAAGAAGGGGAGAGCACTGAAAAAATGCAGAGTCTGACATGTTTTTCCTGCAGATGTTACGAGATCCACATGGCGGTCTTATCCGGACGGAGAAGAAAAGGAAAGAGGACGCAGCTGATCAGAAAATACGTAATTGTGAGTCCCAAAATGTAACTGTAATCACTTATATGGTATACACATCCTGTGTACAGCTGATATCTACCGTC
This sequence comes from Hyla sarda, assembly GCF_029499605.1. Lineage (NCBI taxonomy): Eukaryota > Metazoa > Chordata > Amphibia > Anura > Hylidae > Hyla > Hyla sarda. The sequence continues at coordinate 292,181,855 of NC_079189.1, forward strand.
ATATGGTCCTGTATATAATCACTTATATTGTATAAAGATCCTTTATAGTATACTGGTCTGTGTATAGTGGTTTTATTCAGTACATTATGGCAGTATTATCCAGTTGTTGTGTGGTGGTATATATTTACTTCTTGTATACCAGTATTATTGGTCATGGAAATTTACCTACGTTAAAGTGTTTCTTACATATATAAATTTTAGTTTATTGTGTGTGTGGGATTTAGGTGGAATAGGGGCGTGGCAGAAGATTGACGAGCTGCAGAGCCTAGTAGGGGCCCTTGCTTTTTTTTGGTCCGTAGGCCCTGAGTGTAGTCAGTCCACTCCTGGGAGGGGGTTTAATTAAGGAGGGGGAGGAGGGGGTAAATAAGGGGGGGAGGGAGGGGGGGCCAAACAAAGGGTCCGCCCCGGGTGCCAAATGCTCTAGGTACACCCCTGGTTCCATTCTTTAAGGATAACTTTTGAAATAATTTTGTGTATAGGAAATACCCTAAATTTTTTAGAATCAAGACCCTCAAACATAATGTCTTGAATTGACCTTGGTTCCTTGGGCTCTTCCATATTTAGAGCGGAACGAAACGCCTGCACCAATTGGTCAGTGTCCTCAGGGGAAAAAAACGCTTTCCCTGAGGAGTCTTCCTCTGACTCTTCTTCTGAGTCCGACCCATCTGGCACAATAATACCCTCTTCATCAGAATCAGATTGATTTAAGACCACTGGAGCAGTAATAACAGTAGAAGCAGTGGGAAGAGGTGCAGAATCAGTAACCACAGGAATAGCAGCTGTTGTTAAACTCTGAATGGATGACTGGATCTCCTTTCTAATGAGATCCTGCATTTGTGCCAGAAGAGACGGAACTAAGGCTGGAACTTCTGAAGTGATCAGCCTATCAATACAGGACTGACATGAAGCCTTTCCGTATTCAGGAGGTAATATTCCTCTACACATGTTACATTCACAACTTTTTGTCAGGTTTCCTAGGTGCATCATCACGTGCTGAAAATAACCAAAAAGACCACAATTTAGTAAAAAATACTTGAAAACATAGAAAGAATACACTCACTGCCGGTACCAAAGATGGCATCTTTGCAGATGAGTCAGATGGAGTACGCCTCGGGTTGTCACCGCTGGTACTCATGCTGGAACACAGGAATAAAATCCCCACTCCAATGCTGGACAGGTATGAATGGCTGGCCAGCTCACCACAGGAGGAAGAATGACAGAAAAGAAACTCCTTTTAAATCTGCCACCTCCTGAGCGCCGGATGCCCGGCGTGTGACGTCACATCCGCCCCCTTCTGACCTCCAGCTTCCTCTTGCATCGTCACTTGCGCGGCAGTGACGGTGCTAATCGCTGCCCCCTATGCTTGCCGCAGCTATCCTCAGTTGTCCGCACGACCGCGCTCAGACGCCGGGATCCTCCGCCAGAGCCCACCGCAACTAGCGACAGCGGAGACAATAAATCTTGTAAGTTAACACCGGGTTTCCGACGGTGGAGAGTTGGGGGAGGGCGGGAGATTTAAACCAGAGGAAAATCGTGAGCCTGGCTGGGATCCCCCATTAGGGATCATAAGGGATTCTTCACCACCTACTCCGAGGGGCCCAGCATAAAGAAATCCCTCAGCCATTCCTAAAGCCCCCCTGAGATGGGGGCTTCTACAGGCTTCCCATAGGGACAGGAAACCACTGAGGATGGAGAGGAGTGGACTTCCTTTATTCTCCAAGGTTTCCTGTCCCTTGGGGCGGAGTCCCTCTCTAAGGTGGTGCTGTCATGGCGATGGGAAAAGTATAGTGTGTGCTGAGAGGGACTTATGGCTTGTGAATAGAAGTATTGTACTGACAGTATATCTATATTAAGAGTACCTGTATTGCATCAGCATTCTCAAACTGGGATAGGAAAAACAACTGGTAGCTTTTCTCTGTGCTGTCATGCAGTGTGTATAGATCAGACAGATGATGCTGCAAAAGGAGGAACAGTGGCAAGAACTGGTTACTATGCAAGTGTAAAAGTGCAATGAACTTGGTTATAGTGATATACAATTGTCAGCAGTGTGGAGACCACTGTTACAGTGGTGCCCAAACGGTAGCCCTCCAGATGTTGCCAAACTACAACTCTCAGCATGCCTAGACTGCCCAGGCATGCTGGGAGTTGTCGTTCTGTAACATCTGTCCCTTCAGATTTAGCAATTTTCATGAAATGTTTGAAAATTGCTGCTCTACTTTGAAGCCCTCTAATTTTTTCAAAAAGTAAAAATATGTCCATTTTATGATGCCAACATAAAGTGGACATATTGTATTTGTGAATAAAAATAAAATTTATTGTGAATATCCATTTTCCTTACAGGTAGAGAGCTTCAAAGTTAGAAAAATGCAAAATGTTCAAAATTTTCATGAAATTTTGGTATTTTTCACCAAAAAAGGATGCAAGTAACGACAGAAATTTACCACCAAAATAAAGTAGAATATGTCACGAAAAAATAATCTCAGAATCAGAATATTCGGTAAAAGCGTTTTCGCGTTATTAATGCGTAAAGCAACGGTGGTCAGAATTGCGAAAAAGGGCTCAGTCCTTAAGGTGAAAAAGGGCTGCGTCCTTAAGGGGTTAAACAATAGGTTAACGGTGGATTTTATTGAATCCATCTTAAAACGATTATAAATCAAACAACGATTCAGAGGTTTGAGATTAATAATGACCCTGAACGTTCCATTTGGTTTCTCCACAAGAAAGAGAGTAGAATAAAATCCCAAACCCTGTTCTTGTGGAGGTACAGGAACCAAAACACCTTTCTCTATAAGGCTAAGTTAATACTTGTTTTTTTGGTGGAAAAACACCAAGAAAAATGCCAATTCTGCCGCATGGCGTTTTTTTTGGCCAAAAAACGCTGCAGACAGATGTTGGCTGTAAATCAATGAGAAATGGCAAAATTCGTTTTCCACTTGGCGTCTTTCAGTTTGCAGGTTTTTTTTTAATCCTTTTGGCGTTTTTCACTCCTTTTTGGCGTTTTTCAGGTCCTTGGCGGCTTTGCAAAATCGCAGCATGTTGAGCCACTGTTGTTTTTCCCCTGAAATTGTGACGTTTTTCTACCGTAGAAGTCTATGGGAGTAAAAAAAGACGCCAAGAAAAACGCCATGTGGGTTTTAAATTTGACGTTTTTTCAGGCAGTTTTTATTCTCTTTTGGACTTTAGCGATCCAAAAAAGTGATGGAGATGCCTTTTTTTTTTTTAATAAAATTTCGTAGGGTACCATTAAAAAAAAATCATAAAAAAGATACAGTAGTTATGGAAAAAATTGTATTTAACGAAACGTATCTATTTTTATAACAAAATGTTTATTCATTTTTAAACAGGGATCAATTTATGTGGGCGGGCAGGGCACTAAAAATATAGCCGACAATAATAAAAATGTAGTGTGTGTGTTTTTCACTTTTATTCTTAATTTTTTAGGTGGTACTACTACTCCCAGCATGGAACACACACTGTTTCATGATGGGACTAGTAGTACCTGTACTAATTGACAGATCGCCCTGGGTCCGTTGCGATCCTTCTGTATAATTTATAGATGCGACTGGCCGCTCTTCTATGTTCCCCTGCACTGACGTATATATACACCTATTCATATTTCCAGCAGAGAGCTGTGATTGGCCAGATGGTTCCAGCCAATCACAACTCTCTGTGGGAAATATGAATAGGTGTATATATACATGAGTGCAGGGGACCAGAGAAGAGCGACCGGCCGCATCTATACATTATACAGGAGGATCACAGGTGTCGGGAGTGACATCCGCTGTGATCTTTACTTAATTGCAGGTACTACAGCTCCCAACATGGAACAGAGTGTGCTCCATGTTGGGAGTAGTAGTACCTGCAGTCAAGGACAGATCACTGCGGGTGTCACTCCTGACATCCGCTGTGATCGTCCTAGCTATTGCAGAGATGTGGTTCAGATCTATACAGCGCTCACATCTCTGCACTATACTCTGGCCAGTGATGTGAATAGAGAGAGGTGATTGGCTGCAACTGTCCAGCCAATCACCACTCTGGGTGGAAAATATGAATGAGTGATGTTCTATTCACATCACTGGCCGGAGTACAGAGCAGAGATGCGAGCGCTGTATAGAGCCGCTCCGCATCTCTGCTATATTATGGACGATGGCATCGGGCAATATGTCTATTAGTACAGGTACTGCTACTCCCATCATGGAGTAGTAGTACTCAGGGCCACCCTCAGGTGTTCAGGCACCCTGTGCGAGCTAACCTTGTGTCCCCCCCCCCCCCCCATAAACATACACAAAAAGGAAAAAAATCTTTGAAAAAATATTTTTTTTAAAAATTTTTAATCAGTCCCCTGCCCCCCTTAATCAGATGCAGTAAAATTCCCCCACATTAGGTGCAGTACAGCTCTCCACATTAGGTGCAGTATAGTTCCCCACATTAGGTGCAGTACAGTTCCCCCACATTAGGTACGCAGTACAGTTCCCCCACATTAGGGGCGGTATAGTTTTCCCACATTAGGTGCGGTATAGTTCCCCCACATTAGGTGCGGTATAGTTCCCCCACATTAGGTGCGGTATAGTTCCCCCACATTAGGTGCGGTATAGTTCCCCCACATTAGGTGCGGTATAGTTCCCCACATTAGGTGCAGTATAGCTCCCCACATTAGGTGCAGTATAGCTCCCCCACATTAGGTACGCAGTACAGTTCCCCCACATTAGGGGCAGTATAGCTCTCCACATTAGGTGCAATATAGTTCCCCCACATTAGGTGCAGTATAGTTCCCCACATTAGGTGCAGTATAGCTCCCCCACATTAGGTACGCAGTACAGTTCCCCCACATTAGGTACGCAGTACAGTTCCCCCACATTAGGTACGCAGTATGTTCCCCCCATTAAGTGCAGTATAGTTCCCCACATTAGGTGGGCAGCAGGTTTCCCACATTAGGTGGGCAGCAGGTTCCCCACATTAGGTGGGCAGCAGGTTCCCCACATTAGGTGGGCAGCAGGTTCCCCACATTAGGTGGGCAGCAGGTTCCCCACATTAGGTGGGCAGCAGGTTCCCCACATTAGGTGGGCAGCAGGTTCCCCACATTAGGTGGGCAGCAGGCTCCCCACATTAGGTAGAAGCAGGCTCCCCACATTAGGTAGAAGCAGGCTCCCCACATTAGGTAGAAGCAGGCTCCCCACATTAGGTAGAAGCAGGCTCCCCGCATTAGGTAGAAGCAGGCTCCCCGCATTAGGTAGAAGCAGTTTCCCCGCATTAGGTAGAAGCAGGTTCCCCGCATTAGGTAGAAGCAGGTTCCCCGCATTAGTTGGTAGCAGGTTCCCCGCATTAGTTGGTAGCAGGTTCCCTGCATTAGTTGGTAGCAGGTTCCCCGCATTAGTTGGTAGCAGGTTCCCCGCATTAGGTAGAAGCAGGTTCCCCACATTTGGTAGCATTGTTGTCTCCCCCCCCCTCCCTCCCGACTCACTCACACACACACAGACAGACAGACATGCGCACACACACACACACAGACAACCTTCCCTGTCCTGCACTGTGCTTCTCTCCGGCGTCGGCCTGAAGATAGACATCACTGACGTCCTCCTGTGCGTGTCTGCGGAGGGACATTCCATGCGCGACGTCCCTCATCAGACCCGGGCCGGCCAACCGGAGACGCGGAGGAGGGCGGGGTAAGTGAAGCCTTCCGGAGTAATGAAGAAAACTGTGCCCTGATGCGGAATGTGACCCTCCGCATAGGGACACAGTTGAGATAGGGTAGTGGGAATGGAATGAGAGGGAGCAGTCTGCACAGCAGATAACTGTGTCCCTGTGCGGAGGGTCACATTCCGCTTCAGGGCACAGTTTTGTTCATTACACTGGCATATAGCGCTGCTTGCCTGAAGCAGGGCTAAATGTCTGAAGAAGTTACCTGCCCGGCGCCCGGAACTGCATGTCGGGCGTCGGGCAATACAAATTACATATACCTGGTGCGAGCTGAGTCGGCCGCCCGGCTCCCCAGTTGCTATGCAACAAATTTTGGGTACCAAAAAAAAAAATGCCAAAGGGGCCAAAAATGCAATTTCCACACAAATGAAAAAACGGCAGAAAAAACGGTGGACGCAGGAAATTGCATTGGCATTTTTTCAGGCTTTTTTTCTTGCGTTTTTTCAAACCAAAAAACACAGGACAAAAAAAACAAGTAGAAACTTAGCCTAAGGGATAAAACTTCTCCCTGTAAAGAAGACTAACCTTGTATACGTTTAAAAATTTTCTCTTCTGACCCCGATAACTTTTTTTATTTTTTCGCATATGGGGATGTATGAGGGCTAATTTTTTGCGCCATGATCTGATGTTTTTATCGGTATGATTTTTGTTTTGATTGGACTTTTTGATCGCTTTTTATTAACTTTTTTATGGTATAAAAAGTAACCAAAAATACGCTATTTTGGACTTTTGAATTTTTTTTTTTACATGTACGCCATACACCATGCGGTTTAATTAACAAAAAGGAGATTTTTTTATACTTACCGTAAAATCTCTTTCTCGAAGGATCCATTGGGGGACACAGACCATGGGTGTATGCTGCTGTAACTAGGAGGTTCGACACTATGGCAACAAGAGAAGTCGGCTCCTCCCAGCAGGGTATACCTGCCCACAGGCACCTGAGGTAATCAGTTTTAGTCCCAGAGCAATAGGAGAAGACCGACAGGTCAAGAGAAAACCACAAACTGTCCGAGCAATCAAAAGAAAAGGCAACTGAACACACCTTCGGACAGATAACTGAAATGGGAACACTAGAAAAAATGGGGGGGGGGAGATGTGTCCCCCAATGGATCCTTCGAGAAAGAGATTTTACGGTAAGCATAAAAATCTCCTTTTCTCTATCGGCTCCATTGGGGGACACAGACCATGGGACGTACCAAAGCCGTCCCTTGGGTGGGTTAGGAATCAGACAGGTGGACGGTTGGACCACCGCTGTCTGCAACATCTTACAGCCCAGAGTAGCATCAACCGATGCGAAGGCATGAATCTGGTAGCACCTTGAGAAAGTGTACAAAGATGACCACGCGGACGCCTTACAGAACTGCAAGGCCAAAGCCACTTAGCGGAGGGCCCAGGATGCCCCAAAAAACAGGTGGAATGAGCCACACCCCTGAAGGGTGGGATCTTCCCCTTGCAGCGGTAAGCTCCCAAAAAGAGCAGACCGGATCCACCGAAAAATGGTGGTCGTAGAAGCAGGTTGTCCAATACAACGACCTTCCGGAAAAACAAAAAAGGGGGTCACACTGCCGAAAGGAAAGAGTGACTGAGAGAAGTCCAAACAGCCCTCACCACAACCAGGTTGTGGAACAAACGCTTCCAGGAATGCGAAGGGGCCGGACAAGAGGACGATGTTCTCATTGAGATGAAAAAGTCAAAAAAACATCTCAGGTAAGAAGGACGGACCTGGACAGAAAACAACTTGTCCTGGTATACCACCAGGAAGGGAGAACGGGTGGAGAGAGCTACCAGCTCTGACACCCTCCTAACAGAGGTAAGAGCAATAAGGAACGCCACCTTCCGGGGAAGGAGGCGAAAAGAAATGTCCCTGAGAGGGTCAAAAGGGGCATCCTGCAGAGCACCTAAGTCCCAAGACCAAGTGTAAGTCCCAAGGGAAAAAAAGGGACTGATAAGGAGGGGCAGCTTGTGTCACTCACTGAACTAGGTTAGGACATGATAATTGAATGCCAAAGAACGTTGAAAAAAGAATGGAAACAGCCGAAAGCCAACCACGACCGGAGAAAAAGGCTGAGTTTCACACCAACAGAAATAAGACCGCCAGGTATGGTGGTAAACCTTTGCAGAGGAAGGCTTGTGAGCCCTCAGCATGGTGTGAACAACTTGGGAAGAGAAACCGCGGGTCCTCAGAACCGCTGTCTCAAACGACACACCGTCAAAAGCAGAGACGGTAAATAGGGGTGGCACAGGAGACCTGATATAGGGGGTCTGGACGATAGGGAAGGTGCAGAGGTAAGTAGTACAGGAGCTTGACCACAATGACGTACCACGCCCGCCGGGGCCAGTCTGGGCCACGAGAATGGCAGGAACGCCCTCTGCTGTGAGTTTCCTCAGGACCCCGAAAAGAGAGGAAGGGGAGGAAACAGATAAGGTAGGGCAAAGTCCAAACAATAAACAGATAAGGTAGGGCAAAGCCCGACCAAGAAAGGGGAATGCTTGGTTGTGGCGGGACGTGCAGAGATCCACACCTGGAGCGCCCCAGAGGTTGCAGATCACTGCAAACACCTCCGGATGTAGGGACCACTCGCCTTGGACGGTTGAGGACCGGCTGAGAAAGACCTCATCCCAGAAACGCCCGGAATGAAAAGGACTGAAATGGCCGGAAACCTGAGTTCTGCCCAGAAGGGAATTTCCCAAGAAGCAAGCAAAGAAAGGATTGCCCTAGGCCCCAACATGTTGAAGGGGAAAAGGTCTTCTCGAGGGACCAAGGCACCAGACCGGCCGGTCCCTGAAAACACCTCCCCAGCCCGACAGACTGGCAGGGAGGGGCAGGAAGGAGCGCCCCCGAAAACGAAGCCACCATAGAAGGGACCGACAAGACTGTCGAGTGACAATGGAGACCTGTCCTACCGGAAGAGAATCACCAATTGAAAAGGTCGGTGATGAAACTGGGCAAATGGCACGGCCTTCACGGCCGCCGCTAACCGACCCAGGACATCCATGCAAAAGCGAATGGAAACTGGAGCAGGGTGCCGAAGTCATCAGACTTTTGATAAGAGAGTCAGCCGATTGGTCGGCAGAGTTGAAAGCGGGCAGAGGCCGCGTCGAACTGGAGCCCAAGGAAAGCGGTTGGACTTGTCCCAAATGACCATCCAACCGAAGAGAGACAAGGTCTGGAGGTTGAGACCAAGACTCTCCAGAATCTGAGCCCTGGCTGGAACTCAGATCAGAAGGTCGTCCACGTAAGGAATCACGGAAACAACTGTTGTCCGTAAAAGGGGCTATCACAGGCGCCGGGACTTTGTTAAAGGTCCGCGGAGAAGTGTCCAGACCGAAATGGAGAGCCACAATAGAAAATGACCGTCCGGAACTGCAAAGCGGAGGTACCGCTGATGACCTGAACAATGAGATGTGGAGGCAGGCATCCTTGATGTCCATCAAGGAACGAAAATTCCCCATGAACCAGGGATGCCAGCACCGAACGGAGAGACTCCATTCGGGATGGGAAGCAGAAGATGCTGACTGAGATACTCGAGAACCAAGATTGGGCGAACAGAAATGCCTTTCTTGGGGACCACAAAGAGGTTGGAATAAACCTCGAAAATGTTCCCCTGAAGGAACTGGGACAATGAATGTGCGTAGTCCAGGCATCCCGGAAGAGTGAGAGGCGACCAACCACCCGAGAAAGGTTGGTGGGTGGGGGCGACCCATCAGATCGAGGAAGGCCTACGGGTGCCCGATGGGGCCGCAAAATGGTCTAAACGGATAGCAGACCTACGGGAGGGACAGGTTCTGGCCTAAACGGATAGCTGACCTCCGGGAGGGACAGGTCCGGAAGGAGGAAGCCCTCTTCCCATGAAGGCGCCCGGCTGGACCCCTTGTTGGTACCCTGTGTGGCACTAAAGGTCCGCAGAACCCGAAGGAGGACTTACGACGGAAAGCAGTTCTGTGAGCCGTATCCAGAAGTAATAAAGAACTCTTTTCCGCCCGACGCCTCACTTCCTGAAGGCGGCGTCCACATTTCAGGCTTTAAGCCACATGGAGGGACGGTGGCTATCAGGTAGCTTGTGGCAAAGGCAGCACATGGAACAGAAAAATCTCCAGCTGCAGAGCATCAGGCTAGATTAAATAAATCCTCCAGAGGGATCTTGAAGACTACCCTGGCAGAGTTGGGAGACCACACTGAAAGGGGCCTTGACCCCAGGCCGAAGCAAAAGCAGGAAGATCCTGCTGTCTCAAGGCAAAGTTTGCCAAAGTCTCCACCTTCATGTCGGCTGGATCTTGAATGCAGCCGCATCAGCCAAAGGCCCGGTAGGCGCCTTAGAGAGGTGGGAGACCGGCAGATCCACAGTTGGAGAGGAGGTCCACCGAGCAAAGAGTTCCTTGGCGAAGGGATACCGCGCTTGAACTTTCTAAGTTTCCTGAAACTTCTTGTCAGGGTGCCTCCAGGCGGATACCAGCAGGGCATAAAATTCAGCGTGAGAACTGAAAGTCTTGGGTGCCAGTCGGGCACGAAGAAAAGGAGACTTCTCGACCACGTCCGAAGTTCCTGGGTCCTTAGCTGGAAGGTGTCTCTTATGACTGAAACCAATGAGTACACAACATCAGGCATATCCGTGTGGTCCTCTGAGTCGGAGGCCGAATCAGAACCAGAACCTCTGCAGAACCAGGCATTTTGGAATTACAGCTTTTACAGACAAAATGATGAACTTACACTCCAGTTGTCTGTGCAGCCCAAGTCTGTGACCCCAGGGCAGCTGCTGTGAGGAGAACTCCATTCTAGTGTAGACAAAGAAGGGAGAAATGCCAGCCAATAGCATAAGAGGGGCGGGCCAGGGGCACTGCACAACGCGCGCTCAGCGCTGATTGTAGGCTAATTCGTGCCTCTCAGAAGCCCCGACAGAGGGGGCGGAGCTATAGCGCCCTCAGCTTCTGACAAGAAGGTCAGTAATGGCGCCCACCCCCGCTCCTCTCCCTGAGCGCACATGTCATTCGCATATGCGCTTGTGGGGAAGCGAGCGAGACGCTGCCGGCAGCCAACTGCTGCCAAAAGCAAAAGTAAGCCGGCGCTTCATGGGCCCGCATAGTAAAAACTCTGCGGCTGTCGGTCGCTTAAAGAAACATACACACCACACACACATATCTTTCAGGAAAGTGAAAAGTATAGTGCCCTCTGAATAAAGCTGTGCCCCAGTCCAATAATGCTCCTGCTCACCCCAGTTTTTTCAATAAATATAGAAAAAAACCCTGTCCAGGCCAGCCCCTGAGAAAAAGTGGGCAAAAAGTGAGGGTCTCCAGAGGTTGCAAGGCTGTAACTAGGAGAAAGTGAATATACTCACCTCAGTCAGAAGAACTTACCTCATGAAGTCTTCCTATGAAGTCTTCAGTCAGCTTTCTGTCACCTGCATCACGCCGAGCTACCATGTGCGAGCAAAGTGAGCAGGGAAATAGGGGGACCCGGACCCATGAGGTACAACCCTGACCGTTGGCGAGAGGGGGTTAACAGCGCATATAGGCAATGTCTGTGCCCCCTCAATCGCAATGGGGAGACTGAGCCGCAGTTCCTGAATCCCCACCTGAAAACATGAAAGAAAAAGGAATAAAAAAATAACACATCCCTAACTAGGAAAATAATAAAACATAAGACCTGGTCTGGAGAATTCCAGACCATGTCCACCTCCTTCAGACACTAAGCTAAAACTGATTACCTCAGGTGCCTGTGGGCAGGTATACCCTGCTGGGAAAAGCCGACTTCTCTAGTTGCCATAGTGTCGAACCTCCTAGTGACAGCAGCATACACCCATGGTCTGTGTCCCCCAATGGAGCCAATAGAGAAATATTTTTATAGTTCGGACATTTACACACACGGCGATACCACATATGTTTATTTTTATTTACACTTTTTTTTATTATTGGGAAAAGGGGAGGTGATTCTGACTTTTATTATGGAAGGGGTTAAATGATCTTTATTAACACTATTTTTTCCCATAGGGGGCTGTAACACTGCACACACTGATCTTCCACACCGATCACTGCCAGGCAATAGCCTGGCATTGATCATTGTTATCGCCGCTCGACTGCTCCTGCCTGATCTCAGGCACGGAGCAGTCATTCGGTGATCGGACAGTGCCGGAATGCTGCTGCTGGGGGCACAACACAGAAATAAAAAAAAAACAACCCGGGATTATCGGAGGCCCAGAAAAACTCTTCCAACTAGGAGAGAACAGCCTCCCCTGGACCTCCCCACCGTCATGATAGCCACACCACTGGAGGCATGGACTACTCCAGGAACAGGAAACCAGGCAGAGAGGGATGTGCATTATTTTTGTACTCTAGGTTTCCTGTTCCTGGAGAAGGAGTCCATCTCTCTGGTGGTGCTTTTGTGACGGGGTGGAAATATGTGTATTAGTGTATGTTAACTACTCTGTAGTGCATACTAAGTTATAAATTATGTGATATGGTACATGGATAAACTAGGTCTATGTGCAGATCTATATGTAAATTACATGTGTAGTGTTGTGTATTGTGCAACCATCATCCCAATCAAGGCACCGCATCTATAACCCCTTATATATGTGAGTGATGGGAATACCACAAACTAATGTGGTATTGATAAGAATTAGATATCAATAATGACATGCAGTGGCTCCCTTTATATACACTCACGTGGTAAAACAATGCAGTAAACCATCATATTCATTTACCCAACATACAATAGGGGCCATCCATCGGTTTCATGAATTTGCCCCTTGATGGGAGCAATACACACCAGGTTGTAGGTTTGACAAGAATTAATAATATGCAGTGAATTCCTGTGTGTGTATATATATATATATATATATATATATATATATAGACAAAGAATAAGTCAGCCAGCACTTTAGTTGATACCAAACTATTATATGGACCTGGCCTACAGGTGCACGCTACTAGGCTAGATATACAGCAACAGAAGAATGCAGCAGCACACTGCCAGCACAAGGATATAGGTGCAACATGAAGATGCAGTTAAAACATGGAGAGCTATACAGCTATGGTGTAATAGATGCAAATGTGAAACTATGAAATAATGAGGGTCCGTCCCAGGAGGCTACCTTATCGCGGTGGGACAGTCCAAGCTATTTGACCGCCGGCGGAGACAAATTTGCGAGCTAAGTGCCTCATTATTTCATAGTTTCACATTTGCATCTATTACACCATAGCTGTATAGCTCTCCATGTTTTAACTGCATGTTCATGTTTCACCTATATCCTTGTGCTGGCAGTGTGCTGCTGCATTCTTCTGTTGCTGTATATCTAGCCTAGTAGCGTGCACCTGTAGGCCAGGTCCATATAATAGTTTGGTATCAACTAAAGTGCTGGCTGACTTATTCTTTGTCTGTATTGCACATACGGGGGAGTGGCTACCTCCATGTTGGCCGTGCACCCCACCCACCTCTATCAGGTGTGTATATAAGGTGGCTTGGATGTTCCAGATCCTGCCATGCTTACTGAACTGTTCACACAGAGGCATATTCACAGTGTAGGGTCCGTCCCAGGAGGCTACCTTATCGCGGTGGGACGGTCCAAGCTATTTGACCGCCGGCGGAGACAAATTTGCGAGCTAAGTGCCTCATTATTTCATAGTTTCACATTTGCATCTATTACACCATAGCTGTATAGCTCTCCATGTTTTAACTGCATATTCATGTTGCACCTATATCCTTGTGCTGGCAGTGTGCTGCTGCATTCTTCTGTTGCTGTGTATATATATATATATATTCCCCACATGGTTGAATATTACAGCAAACCACCACATAAAATAGCTATACACATTATGTACTAAGCACATACCCACCCACGCTAGTGAGGTAATGGTGGTGTGATGTGTGTGAGCACATTGTGTTGCCATGTTTTAGTTATGTCCATACAGGTATCCCCTGGATATAGATATTCTCGCCTTGTGTATATATGCGCGTATGCCCAAATGTGCACTTGACTTGCACATATCTAAGATATCTACCCATTGGCCTCGGATTCTGTATAAAGTACTTTGATTTGGATTAGGGATCGACCGATTATCGGTTTGGCTGATATTATCAGCCAATAATCACGATTTTGGACATTATCGGCAATTACCTTGCCGATAATGCCCTGTCCCCCGGCCAGAGACTACCGTCGCCGCCGCTGCCCCATTGCCTCCCCATCCTCTGACCACATACTGCTGCCCCATCGCCTCCCCCCCCCCCCCCAATCCTCTGCCCACATACCGCCGCCGCCCCATCGCCTACCCCCATCCCCGGTGTTATAATTACCTGTTCCCGGGGTCCGCGATACTTCTGACTCCTGCACTGTTGCTGTGCGCAATGATGAGTGAAGTCCCCAATGCGACGTCACCGTCAGTGCGCACAGTGACAGCGCAGGATGCCGATGGAGCCAGAAGTATCGCGGACCCCGGTAACAGGTAATTATAACACCGGGGATGGGGGGAGGCTTTGGGATGGTGGCGGTATGAGGGCAGAGGATTGGGGGGGGGGGGGGGGGTTTGGGGGGGGATAGGGCAACTGTGGTGGTTACGAATGGTACAGGGTCCGACCAGAGGGGGCGCCCTACTAGACTTAATATTAACCAACAGACCTGATAGAGTAACTAATGTGCAAGTAGAAGGACACCTAGGAAATAGTAGTCATAATATAATACATTATAACTTGCTCTTCCATAAGGGAATCTCTCGGGGGGCCACAAAAACAATGAACTTTAGGAAGGCAAAGTTCGATCAACTCAGAGAAGCCCATAACAATCCATAACAATATAAAATTGCCAATCCCTAACACCCTCCCTGCTTTTAATTTTTTAATTATTAAAAATGCTTAGTGTCTGCCTGGCATTGTGCTCACTACCAGGCAGACTTCCCCAGTAGGCACCACGTCACTGATGCCTGCTGGGGGGGACTTCCGCCCTTAGTTCATCTACACAGGGTGCCTCCAGCTGTTTCATCACTACAACTCCCAGCTTGCCCTGACATCTATTGGCTGTCAGGGCATGCTGGGAGTTGTAGTATTGAAACAGCTGGAGGCACCCTGTGTAGATAAACTGTTAGTTACATGCGGCGCTAGCCTGTCCCCCCCCCCCCCCCCCCCCCTATTACACTTACTGCAGAGTCTGGCAGCGGGCGTGCAGGGACAGCAGCGGCGGCGACGAGGTGGAGGCGGCGATGTGCAGGAGGAGTGGCCTCCCAGCCATTGGCTGGGGAGCCAATGCGCTCGCTCCCTGCCTGTCTGACAGGCAGGGAGCGAGCGCAGGCTGAATGAAAAAGGACCGATGCACGGTCGCATCGGTCCTTTTTCAGGCGTGACGTCACGCCAGGCTGCAGCCGGCCACTAGGAGGGAGACCCCTAGTGGCCGGTTTTCAAATGTAAATTAAACAATTTTAATAAAAAAAAAAATAATAAAAGTATATTAGAGATATGTTGTAGTACGTAAGTACTACAACATATCAAAAAATAAAGTTGGTGACAGTACCCATTTAAATTCTTACTGTAAGATGTATATACCTTATGGGAATAAAAGGGTCAGAAATAAAAGAAAACCAATATGGATGAATACAAATGTTAAGGGGCAATAAATGACAAAAATAAAGCATTTAAAACTACCAAAACAGGATGGCAGTGAAGAAGCATTAAAAAGCTATAGAGAAAAAGTTAAAATATGTAAAATACAGATAAAAGCCGCAAAAATAGACAGAAAGACTCATTGCCAAAGAGAGTAAAACTAACCCCAAAATGTTCTTTAACTATATAAATAGCAAAAAAGGTCAAAAATGAAAGTGTGGGCCCTTTAAAAAATGATGAGGAAGAATTTATAGATGGGGATCAGGAAAAAGCAAACATATTAAACAAATTCTTCTCCACTGTATTCACAGAGGAAAATGAAATGCCAGGTGAAATACAGCAAGATAAGGTAAACTCCCCAGTACAGGTCACCTGTCTAACCTAGGAAGAAGTACAGTGCAGTCTACAAAAAAAATCAAAATAGACAAATCACCAGGTCCAGATGGCATTCACCCCTGTGTTCTAAAGGAATTAAAGGGGTTATCCAGGCAAAAACTTTTTTTTTATATATCAACTGGCTCCAGAAAGTTAAACAGATTTGTAAGTTCCTTCTATTAAAAAATCTTAAACCTTTCAATAGTTATTAGCTTCTGAAGTTTTCTGTCTAACTGCTCAATGATGATGTCACGTCCCGGCAGCTGTGCATGATGGGAGAATATCCCCATAGGAACTGCACAGCTCCCGGGACGTGAGTCATCAGAAAGCAGTTAGACAGAAAAAAACAACTCCACTTCAGAAGCTAATAACTATTGCAAGCATTGAGATTTTTTAATCAAAGTAATTTACAAATCTGTTCTCCGGAGCCGGTTGATATATAAAAAAAAGTTTTGGCCTGGAATACCCCTTTAAGAAATGTAATAGGCAGACCTCTATTTTTAATATTCAGGGACTCTATAGTAATAGAGACTGTTCCCCCAGGACTGGCGCATGGCAAATGTGGTGCCAATATTTAAATAGGGGACAAAAGGTGACCCCGTGAATTACAGACCTGTTAGTTTGACCTCCGTTGTATGTAAATTGTTCGAGGTTTTTCTAAGAGATGCTATTTTGGAGTATCTTGATAAAAATAAATGTATGACTCCATATCAGTATGGCTTTTTGAGGGATCGGTCCTGTCAAACTAACCTGATCAGCTTTTATGAGGAGGTGAGCTCCAGACTGGACCAGGGGCAATCGCTGGATGTCGTATATATATGGATTTTTCCAAAGCATTTGATACGGGTTCCACATAAACGGTTGGTGCATAAAATGAAAAGGATTGAGCTGGAGGAGAATGTGTGTGTAAGTGGGTAAGTAACTGGCTCAGTGATAGGAAACAGAGGGTGGTTATTAATGGTACTTAATCTGATTGGGTGACTTACTAGTGGGGTACCACAGGGGTCAGGCTTGGGTCCTGTCCTATTTAATATATTTATTAATGACCTTGTAGAGGGGTTGAATAGCAAAGTAGCAATCTTTGCAGATGATACTAAACTCTAAAGCAGTAAACACAATAGAGGATAGTGCACTGTTACAAATGGATCTAAATCCGGGACGAGGTTATATATTAATTGGGAGAACACTTGGGACGACTGACATGGAAAAGAACTTGGGAGTCTTAAAGGGGTACTCCGGTGAAAACCTTTTTTCTTTTAAATCAACTGGTGGCAGAAAGTTAAACATATTTGTAAATTACTTTTATTAAAAAGTCTTAATCCTTCCTGTACTTATTAGCTGCTGAATGCTACAGAGGAAATTCCTTTCTTTTTGGAACACTGATGACATCATGAGCACAGTGCTCTATGCTGACATCTGTCCATTTTAGCAACCATGCATAGCAGATGTATGCTAAGGGCAGCATGGTGGCTCAGTGGTTAGCACTGCTGCCTTGCAGTGCTGGGGACTTGGGTTCAAATCCCACTAAGGACAACAATAAATAAAGCGTTATTATAATAACGTCAGCAGAGAGAACTGTGCTCCTGATGTCAAGAGAGCAAAAGAAACGAATTTCCTCTGTAGTATTCAGCAGCTAATAAGTACAGGAAGGATTAAGATTTTTTAATAGAAGTAATTTACAAATAATACAATGTAGCCCGGACCTTCTAGGTGAGTGAATAAAAATGGATATACGTGGATCGTGCTTCAATAATAATTATCATTTATTATAAAATGTAGATAAGATTTCGACACTTCTCACAGGGCCCTTGTGAGAAGAACATACATATTAAAAGGCAACCTAACAATGTATTTAGGCAATAGTAATTAAAACTATAGACCTGGCATAGAATAATAAAATAGCAGAGTAAGATCTGTACCATACAAATATATTAAAGAGTTGCTCTTCTGGGTATTTAGGGTAGCTATGTCCCTTTTAGATACAGTAGCAAACAGTCTGTAATATTAGAAATTGTTACCGGTCTGTAAATGGTAACTCAGGCGATGGGTATTGCTCCCGCAATGGCTGAGTGTCCGTGGTGTGCACAGTTCTCTGTGCGGTGCTTCCAATTGTGAGCCTGGTCCAGTAGAATCTGAGCGCGGTGGCAGTCGCTGTCGGCTGAGGCGCTGGCAGGCGCCGAAGATCGCAGTGGTGTCCGGGGACTGCTGGCGCTGGAGTTGGTATTCCTCACCGCTTTGCTAGTTGGTAGACAGGACCATGTACTGGAGGGCTGGAAGTTCACCTCGTGGTGCCGGCGTCTGACGTCAGAGCCGGGATGGCTGCACCAGGATGGTTACACCGGAATGGATCTGAACTGCTGAACCGGGTAGGTAGCAGAGTAAGAGCGCTAATAATGGTACAGTTCATAAAAGGTAACTGGCCATAAAGTTTAGGCACAGTTCGAGTACTACTATGCCAGTAGATAACGACTAGACGTGTTTCAGGGTTGTATAATGTAACCCTTTCCTCAGTAGTCATGATAGTTGCCATAAATCATCAGTTTTATATAGGCACCAATCCCACCCCTTAACACATTGATAAATTAAAAGCATAAATGGATTCAATGGATCGGTTCACCTAGAGAGCAATACTAAGTATAAAGTGGTGTGTGAATTCTGTTGGAAAAGTATAACGATGCGTTTTCCCAAACAAATGAATTTTTTATAATAAAGAGAGATAAGAAATAGGATTAAATCCTATTTCTTATCTCTCTTTATTATAAAAAATTTGTTTGGGAAAACGCATCGTTATACTTTTCCAACAGAATTCACACACCACTTTATACTTAGTATTGCTCTCTAGGTGAACCGATCCATTGAATCCATTTATGCTTTTTATTATTATCTATCAATGTGTTAAGGGGTGGGATTGGTGCCTATATAAAACAACTGATGATTTATAGCAACTATCATGACTACTGAGGAAAGGGTTACATTATACAACCCTGAAACACGTCTAGTCGTTATCTACTGGCATAGTAGTACTCGAACTGTGCCTAAACTTTATGGCCAGTTACCTTTTATGAACTGTACCATTATTAGCGCTCTTACTCTGCTACCTACCCGGTTCAGCAGTTCAGATCCATTCCGGTGTAACCATCCTGGTGCAGCCATCCCGGCTCTGACGTCAGACGCCGGCACCACGAGGTGAACTTCCAGCCCTCCAGTACATGGTCCTGTCTACCAACTAGCAAAGCGGTGAGGAATACCAACTCCAGCGCCAGCAGTCCCCGGACACCACTGCGATCTTCGGCGCCTGCCAGCGCCTCAGCCGACAGCGACTGCCACCGCGCTCAGATTCTACTGGACCAGGCTCACAATTGGAAGCACCGCACAGAGAACTGTGCACACCACGGACACTCAGCCATTGCGGGAGCAATATCCATCGCCTGAGTTACCATTTACAGACCGGTAACAATTTCTAATATTACAGACTGTTTGCTACTGTCTCTAAAAGGGACATATCTACCCTAAATACCCAGAAGAGCAACTCTTTAATATATTTGTTTGGTACAGATCTTACTTTGCTATTTTATTATTCTATGCCAGGTCTATAGTTTTAATTACTATTGCCTAAATACATTGTTAGGTTGCCTTTTAATATGTATGTTCTTCTCACAAGGGCCCTGTGAGAAGTGTCGAAATCTTATCTACATTTTATAATAAATGATAATTATTGAAGCACGATCCACGTATATCCATTTTTATTCACTCACCTAGAAGGTCCGGGCTACATTGTATTTTTTGGTTTTTCCCTTTCTAGCAATTAAGGTGTAGCTGCTTGCCCAGTTTGACCTTGGTGCGTAATAGTTGTGAGCTGCACACACCTATATAGTTTTTTCTTCTTTAATTTACAAATATGTTTAACTTTCTGCCACCAGTTGATTTAAAAGAAAAAAGGTTTTCACCGGAGTACCCCTTTAATAGTAAATTTAGCTGTAGTGACCAGTGTCGGGCAGCTGCTGCCAAGGCAAATAAAATCATGGGGTGCATCAATAAGGGCATAGATGCCCACGACAAATTCTACCGCTGTACTAATCACTAGTCAGACCACACATAGAATACTGTGTACAGTACTGGGCACCAGTGTACAAGAAAGATATAGTGGAGCTGGAGAGGGTTCAAAGACGGGCAACCAGGTTAATACGGGGACTGGGAGGTCTACAGTACCCAGAAAAATTATCAGAATTAGGGTTTAGTTTAGGAAAAAGAAGGCTTAGGGGCGACCTAATAACTATGTATAAATATATCAGGGGCAGTACAGAGATCTCTCCCATGATCTATTTATACCCAGGACTGTATAACAAGGGGGCATCCTCTACATCTAGAGGAAAGAAGGTTTGTACACCACCATAGACGGGGGTTCTTTACTGTAAGAGCAGTGAGACTGTGGAATTCTCTCCCGGAGGAGGTGGTCATGGTGAACTCTGTAAAAGAGTTCAAAAGGGGTCTGGATGCATTTTTGGAGAACAACATTGGTATTTATGTATACTAGATATTTAGGGACAGCATGTTGATCCAGAGATTTATTCCGACTGCCATATTTGGAGTCGGGAAGGAATTTTTACCTCTAGTATGAAGGTTTTTTTGCCTTCCCCTGGATCAACTCAGTAGGGACTCATCAGGGTTATAGGTTGAACTAGATGGACTCTGGTCTTTTTTCAACTCTATGAACTATACTATATAACATGTATTATTTACAATATGTGTGTTGTGATGTGGTAGTAATAACTATGTATAAATAAATGTTTAGCCACACTAATGAATATGTTGTTGGTTGTGCCAAGAATATTCTATGGTAAAGAACATATTGTTAAGAGAAATTGCTTTAAAGAACATTTGATGTGTATGTTGCTCAGAGAAATGGCATAAGGTGAATTTAGTGGTCCGCATGCGCAATAGAAGTCTTGCTCTGTGTCATTCGGTTTCCACATGTTTTGTGTGCACATACGCTATCTATAGTCCAGTAGTGAGACTGATGCAACCTGGTGAGCACCCATGCGCATTGAGAGTGAGAGACTTAAGCGCATGCATTGATACTGAGAGCTGAATAGAAGGAGGTGCTAGTTGGACCCGGAAGTACAAGCCGGCCACTGCCACCATTGTTGAATGAAGCATGGATGTGGCGTTTATATGATCCAGGTACCGTCCATTAACCAATTAGACAGGATGTATATATAATGTGATAAGGTAGCAAGGAAAGGGTGTATTTCCTTGGCTCACCCTGGAGAATCTCTCACCTGCTTAATTAATGAGGCAGCAGGGAAGGGAGGTGTATATAAGATGGAGTCAGTCGAATCTGTGCTCTCCCTTGGAAACAGTATGCTGGCTGTTAGGAGAGGATACACATGGGCCCTGTTTAGGTAAGGCTGGGTTCACACTACGATTTGTATTTACGGTTCCCGTATACGGCTGGGAGGAGGGGTGGGCGGGGCTTAATCGCGGTGCCCGCACTCAGCCGTATTCGGGAATCGTAGTTAATGTATGTCTATGAGCCGACCGGAGTGAACCGCAGCCTCCGGTCGGCTGCTTTTTCGGCCGTATGCGGTTTCCCAACCGCAGGCGAAAACGTGGTCGACCAAATTTTTGCCTGCGGTCTGTTGTCTGGCGAGATAGTGAGGAACGTGTCCTGTGGCAAGTGACCAGGACGATCGAGAGCTAATCCCCGAGTCGGTTCGTCACAGTAAGTGGAGGATATGAATCAAACCATAACACCCCTACAGGCGACAGAACACGTGGGGGTTCAGGAGGGCACCTGTTTCATTACCTAGATTGTATACAGTCTCTGGTTCTTTTGCTTTTCCAGTGCCTAGCCCTATATGTATGTGTGGGACTACCGACTGACAGGTTGTATTATTGTTAATGACTTGCTTTGGGGTTAGGCTATAACTCACAGGTTCTGGAATTTATGTGTGTACTGAGTTTATTATGCATGTATGTCTATGATGCTTATGAGACAGTATAGGGGACGCTTAGTCTGTAGGTGCCCTATGAGAGGTCCTAAGGGCTTTTCCCTGTTGTGGGAGGGCATTTATGTGCCTTTTTTTTAAGGGGAACTGTCTGATTGGATGTGTTTACAATTTTTTGTGTATAAGCAATAAAGCTTGACATGTATTTATGAAATCTTGGGTGTGGTGCTATACAGTATACTTTTTTTCTTTGTGGAAATGGCAGGCAGCGTCAGGATCATCGCTTCCCGGCATAAGCAGTGTGAAGTGAGTGCAGATCCTATGCTTGCTTCACAGCCGCTTAAGGATTCAGGGCATACAGGTGCCCCCCTTCGTCCTTACGTACCAGGACGCAAGGGCATAACTGTACACCCTACATCCTTAACAGATTAAATGCTTATATTAAGCTTTGGTTTGGAAATTCTAGAAAAAAAATGCATATTAAAACCTATACATTCTACCAGATTAAATGCCGCTAATAATTACTGCACCCCAAAATATGTGAAAAACAAGAAGCTGAGAGTTTTATAGTTTCCTCTCGACTCCAAGTTAATATCTGAACATAGCTCATGCTTATCTGACTAATGGCTACATGTAGATGCACACAATGGGGGGGGGAATTATGACGAAGGCCACAGTGGTCTTCAACCTGAGGACCTCCAGGTTTCAAAACTGCAACTCCCAGCATGCCCGGACAGCCATGTAGTAATTTGTCAAAAAAAATTTGGCACAAATGACAAGTTTTTTTGGGCACAAACTGAAAATGCGGTTTCATTTAAAATAGTAAATCTGGCCCAAAAATGTGAACATTATGATTGTCTTATGGGATCTACTGATACAGAAAGCAAGCCACTCAAAATGCTATGAAAATATAACTTTATTTACAGCAATAATTCATATTCAACTCAGTCATCTGAAGCACCTATGGGGAAAAAAAATTGAATCTGTTAAAACATGTACTAATTATACAGTGACTATGCTTATAGTTAATAGGGGAAAAAAAAAAAAAAAAGACTTAGAGTTTTAAAACGTATACCAACCTGAAATCTGCACCTGGAAATATTACACTTTACATCTGGCATGCTAAGTAGCAATTTATTGATGTTCATCAGCTTATGTGCTTCATTCTGGAAAACATATAAAGTTGTTGAGCTCAGAAAGCAACCAAAGTATGTTTAACACATTCTTACAAATGGGCAAGACAGTAGAGGGGAATAGAAAAGTGAAGTACTCAAGGGGAGGGAACAGAAAAAAAAAAAGTAATGGGCAGTAGTCAAATAGCGAGGTTTTATAGACATGATTGGTAAATAAAAACGCACAGTAGTACCAAATATTGTAAAAGCTACTTGGAGGTTTCACAAGCACATCATGAACTCAAGAAAGAGGGATGTGGACATGAGCAAAAGAGTTACCTCAAAATACCGGACTAATTCCACAACTGAACTAGCCAAGAGCAGATTTCGTCAGGCTTCACAGGATGCACAACACTTGACTTCTCCAAGGAAACTGTAGAGTCTGTATTCTAGCAGGAGATTCTCAGAAGGCAATACAATTGTACTAACATTTTTAATCCCACTCTCTATAAAGAGAATCTAAACAAGTCTGCAGCTAATGGGATGAAATCTAGAGATAAGCTAAGTTAGTGATTCGATACATCACGAACTTCTCAGCTCGGCAGTTTCTGACTTTAGCCTGCATAAATTAGTTCAGCTTTTAGGTGCTCCGGTGGGCTGGAAAAGGTGGTTACAGTCCTAGGAGACTCTTCCTTGAACTAGCACCTGAACAAATGTATGCAGGAAAAGTCAGCAACTGACGAAACGAATCACTAACTTTGCTCAACTCTAATGAAATCCAATCTTTGTTTAAATAGTCTAAGTACTCTATATGACCTACTGCATCTTTCATGGAATCTTAGATCAATGTTCAGCCAGATATTAATGACCCATACCAAGTTGAGGACATGCAGGGACACCTATTACATATCAGGCTAACATTAAAACATATGCATGAAAGATATCCCAAAACACCCATTACTTCTAAATATCACTAATTCCCACAGAAGTGAATACAGAGCTGCAGACATAAGGGGTCAGCAGAATCCTTCACAGACATTATACTGATCAGGTGACCTTTTTTTTTTTTTTTTGAAGATATGGGGGTGGCAAACCAACTAAGGCTGGGTTCACACTACCTTTTCTCCCATACGGGAGCGCATACGGCAGGGGGGAGTTAAAACCTCGCGCTCCCGTATGCCTTCGTATGCGCTCCCATATGTCATTCATTTCAATGAGCCGGCCGGAGTGAAACGTTCGGTCGGCTCATTTTTGCGCCGTATGCGCTTTTACAACCGGACCTAAAACAGTGGTTGACCCACCCTAAGATTTGCTGTGGCTATGCAAATATGCAGAAGACCTCAACAGCCTTCATTTAGAGTAGTGTGCAGAGTTCTCTACCCTTCCTTTTCAAGCCATACTAGACCTATAAGCTATCACTAAATGATCTATTGGTTACAATATCTAGGTCCTTCACCAGAGAGTATTCTCCCAAAAGACATGGCTGAGAGCAGGACTGAGCCAA
Organism: Hyla sarda; assembly: GCF_029499605.1. Classification (NCBI taxonomy): domain Eukaryota; kingdom Metazoa; phylum Chordata; class Amphibia; order Anura; family Hylidae; genus Hyla; species Hyla sarda. Next base: position 292,206,074 of record NC_079189.1, read on the forward strand.
GAAGAGGCACAAGTGGCCTCAAAACCATACCCATCAGCTATTTACAACATATTGCAATGATCACCAAACCCCTGTAAGTCTCAGCCTCATTCCAGAGGTCAATAGTGATCTAGGATGTGATCTGTGATCTCACATGTTTTATAGAGAAATAAGACCTATTTCATCTAGATTTTCTCCACAGAGTTTAACTTGTTTACTGATCTGTACAGTAGAGATGAGCGAACTTACAGTAAATTCAATTCGTCACGAACTTCTCGGCTCGGCAGTTGATGACTTATCCTGCATAAATTAGTTCAGCTTTCAGGTGCTCCGATGGGCTGGAAAAGGTGGATACAGTCCTAGGAGACTCTTTCCTAGGACTGTATCCACCTTTTCCAGCCCACCGGAACACCTGAAGGCTGAACTAATTTACGCAGGATAAGTCATCAACTGCCGAGCCGAGAAGTTCGTGACGAATCGAATTTACTGTAAGTTCGCTCATCTTTACTGTACAGTAAAGAAATGTGTTCAAGGGGTAGGCTTCTTGATAAAAATAGGCTTTTAAAGGAGAACTCCGGAATAGGAAAATTGCCCACCATACACTCGGCAGTACAAAAAAAAATAACACAAAGTACATACCTTCCACCGCTCCTCCGGCCTCTGCCGCGATCCTCTTCGTGGTTGCCTGTGGTCGGCAAGTCATACTGCACTCACTGCCAATCACTAGCCACAGCATAGTCCCGACTGGGCCGGCGATACACTGCCGCTCAGCCTATCGCCGGCCCAGTTGGGACTTTGCTGCGGTCGGTGATTGGCTGAGTGCAGTATGACTCGCTGGCAACCAGGAAGAGGATCGTGGCGGAGGCCAGAGCCGGTTAGCGGAGGAGCGAAGGAAGGTATGCACCTATTTATTTTTTACTGCCGGGTGTATGGAGGGCAATTTTCCTATTCCGGAGTTCTCCTTTAAGTCTCATGTTTGTACTGCTGCCAAATAAATTTAGGAGTAACCGATTACCTAAACCCTATTTAAACATGTGAACTTAATACAACTTGAATGCAAAGGCAATGAAGTCATCCAGTTTTATGACCTCTACCTAAACCAGTGTTGTGAAGAAGTTAAATGTCGAGAGGCATTTCTTTTCAGATGGTCTTTTAATAGGCTCCGTGAAGCCAAATGAAGAGTACAATTTTTTAGCCAAGTGAACACAAGATTTCCATTTAGTTTAGTTAAAAATATGAAAAGATAAAACATTTTCAAGAACTTCTTGTGATATTAAGAAATTAGATTTTTCTCTTTAGATATATCAAGGAGGTCTAGCGGTTATTTACAATGCACCCATGCTGTACCCTGCCTTGTTATACCAAAGGATTCTTTCAGAGGCCTCAGTCCCCTTCACTATATACAGAACTTAATATGATCAAATAGATCCTGTTACAGAATAGAGCTCATAGATTAACAGACAGTTTTGCTTAGGAACAGCAAGACTATTCCTTTAGTAAAACTAGTCTGTCACCAAGGCAAGTATCTGCCAAATTAAAATTGCAATAAGGAGCTCCCATCTGAGCAGCCCAATAGATCAGAAAATCTATAACATTAGAACCAATGTACAGTCTTAATGTTACAACTGTTCCATGTACTACCAGCGAGGCTGTCAGAATAATGTAACAAATTGGTATAAAAAGTGAACACAATCAAATAGACTACATATTAACTGTTCTGCGAAGCTCCATAAATCTTTATAAATACAGCCACTGGAAGGATGATCTTGAGTCAGGAGTTTTAGTAGTTTGTAGCTGAGAACAAGAAGCAGGCACAGTTGTAAAGTCACTTGAAGCATAGGTCAGAACATTACACCCCCTACACTATAGCCCAGATTTATGTGTGGGAAACTGGACAGCTTTTCCATTAACCATTCACAACTCAACTTAAAGGGGTACTCCAGTGAAAACCTTTTTTCTTTTAAATCAAATGGTGGCAGAACGTTAAACATATTGGTAAATTACTTCTATTAAAAAAATCTTAATCCTTCCTGTACTTATTAGCTGCTGAATACTACAGAGGAAATTCTTTTCTTTTTGGAATGCTCTCTGATGACATCACGAGAACAGTTCTCTCTGCTGAGGTTATTATAATAATAACACTTTATTTTTTGTTGTTCTTAGTGGGATTTGAACCCAAGTCCCCAGCACTGCAAGGCAACAGTGCTAACCACTGAGCCACCATGCTGCCCTTAGCATACATCTGCTATGCATGGTTGCTAAAATGGACAGAGATGTCAGCAGAGAGTACTGTGCTCGTGATGTCACCAGTGTTCCAAAAAGAAAGGAATTTCCTCTGTAGCATTCAGCAGCTAATAAGTACTGGAAGGATTAAGATTTTTTTAATAGAAGTAATTTACAAATATGTTTAACTTTCTGCCACCAGTTGATTTAAAAGAAAAAAAGGTTTTCACCGCAGTACCCCTTTAACATCTTAAAGGGGTAATCGGGTGGAAAACCATTTTTTCTAAATCAACTGGTGCCAGAAAGTTGAAGATTTAAAGTTTTTTTCTGTCTGACACCTCTGCCTGTGTCAGGAACTGTCCAGAGACAGTTCCTCACACAGACAGAGGTGTCAACAGAGAACACTGATCAGATGGAAAAGAGCTACACAACTGCCTCTTGAGCATACAGCAGCAGATATGTAATGGAAGGTAAGAATTCTTAATAGAAGTAATTTACAAATCTGCTTAACTTTCGAGCACCAATTGATCAGAAGAAAAAAAAAAATTTCAGAGTACCCCTTTAAGCTTGGGTGAAGTGAAAGCTGAGCCATGATTTGTATTTGGCAAAATCTCCAGATTCTCTTACATTTTGTTAAATTAGGGCCTTTATGTCTAAACCCACCCATGTAGAACAACTATAGCACTACTATGCATCAGATTTTAGGCAGCCCATGTAATTCATAACACATTCAGCTGAACAACAACACTATATATCTTAAAAGACTTATCCCACCAAGACACCACACCCTTTGACTAAGTAACTTACCATAGCTGTCGTAGCTGTCTCTGTAGGATCCACTTGATCGGTCACCATACCCTCCTTGACTCCTTCCACTAAAGAGAAAAACCATTACTAAACAATCAAAGCCTAACTGATTTAGCCAAGCCACCATAGATCTCAGATCTTACCCTCCATAATAATCTCTGGATCCACCACTGCCACCATAACCTCCACTCCTATCAAACCGACCGCCTCCATAGCCTCCACCACCACCTACACAAAACAGGATAAAGAATGTAAAGCTAATGTTATACTTTATAATTGCATGGGTTGTGCTGAAAAGCTAAACCTCAGCAATTACCCATCACTGACATAAATAAGGGATGGTGACTATATTGAAAAATATCCTACTACATACCACGTCCTCCACGGCCACCACGGTAAGATCCTCGTCCTCCAGATGATCCTCCTCTATAACCTCCACGTCTGTCACCTGAAGATTTGCCAGCCTGATCAACACGAATCTGTCTTCCATCAACAGACTAAAAAAAAGGAAAAAACTCTGGTCAGCATTTTAGGGTTAAGTTATACCATATGGGCAATTATACACCCATTTTTTAATTACATAGGCTTTTTCTCACGCTTTCGCTGTGGCCCCTGAAAACTGCCGTTAGGCTCTTTTTTTGCCCTCAATAGCCGTTCGAGACGGAGCACAACGGGTCCCGATGGATCCCACTGACTATAATGGGGTCTGTGGCAATTGTTTATAGTGGGAGAATAAGATGGCACATGCATACATTTTTCTCCCGTTGTTCTCCCTTCTTAACAGCAGCTGTACTGCCAGGACATAACAGCAGTGTGAAAGCTTTAAAACGACAACTGTAGTGCAAGACATATTCCTGTGCCCGGGCCTCAAAAAACAAACAAAATAAACTTTAACCTCTTCAGGACGCAGGGCGTATGCATACGCCCTGCATACTGAGTCCTTATATCTATCAGCAGACACCAGGGGGGTGTCCTGAGACAGATTTTTGGAACAGTGGTCTGTGAAAATGAAAAATTTAATTCTTCATTTCAACAGCCCACTGTTCCAAAGCTGTCAAGCACCAGTGGGGTGTAAATACTCACTGTACCCCTTATTAAATTCTGTGAGGGGAGTAGTTTCCAAAATGGGGTCACATGTGTGGTGGGGGGCAATTTGTAAACGCACATGGCCTCCCAACCAAATTCTCTCACCAAAATCAATGGCGCTCCTCGTCCGAGCATTGTAGTTCACCTGCAGAGCACTTTACAACCACATATGGGGTATTTCCATACTCCGAAGAAATGGGGTTAAAAATCTTGGGAGACGTTTTCTCCAATTACCAATTATGAAAATGAAAAATTTGGGGCAACACCAGCATTTTATTGAAAAAAAAAAATCTAATTTTTCATTTTCACGTCCAACTTTAGCAGAAATTTGTCAAGCACCTGTGGGTTGTTAAGGCTCACTGTACCCCTTGTTACATGCATTGAGGGGTGTAATTTGCAAAATAGTATGCTTTTTTTTTTTGCTGTTCTGGCACCATAGGGGCTTCCTAATTGAGACATACCGCCCAAAAACCATTTCAGCAAAATTTGCTTTCCAAAAGCCAAATGTGACAGAGCATTGTAGTTCGCCTGCAGTGCACTTAACGTCCACACATTGGGTATAAGCACACTCAGAAGAAATGGGGTAAAAAAAATTGGGGGCATTTTCTCCTATAACCCCTTGTAAAAACATAAATTTGAGGGAAAAACCAGCATTTTAGTGAAAAAAAAAAAATCATTTTGCATTTTTTTAACTTTGACGCTCTCTGCTTATAAGGAAAATTTATATTCCAAATTATATATTGATTCACATATACAACATGTCTACTTTATGATTGCATTATAACGTTGACATGTTTTTTTTACTTTTGGAAGATATCAGAGGGCTTCAAAGTTCAGCAGCAATTTTCCAATTTTTCACAAAATTTTCAAAATCTAAATTTTTCAGGGACCAGTTCTGTTTAGAAGTGGATTTGAAGGGCTTTCATATTAGAAATGCCCCACAAAATGACCCCATTATAAAAACTGCACCCCCAAAGTATTCAAAAGGTTTGTTAACCCTTTAGGTGTTTCACAGGAATAGCAGCAAATTGGAGAAAATTCAAAATCTTTATTTTTTACAATGGCATTTTCTTGTAGACCCAGTTTTTGAGTTTTTACAAGGGGTAAAAGGAGAGAAATCTTCCTAAAATGTGTAGCCCAATTTCTCTCGAGTAAGGAAATACCTCATAAGTGTATGTCAAGTGTATGGCGGGCGCAGTAGAGGGCTCAGAAGGGAAGGAGCAACAATGGGATTTTGGAGAGTGAATTTTTCTGAAATGGTTTTTGTGGGGCATGTTGCATTTAGGAAGCCCCTATGTGCCAGAACAGCAAAAAAACAAAAAAAAAAAAAAACAAACAAACACATGGCATACTATTTTGGAAACTACACCCCTCAAGGCACGTAACAAGGGGTCCAGTGAACCTTAGCACTCCACAGGTTTTTGACGACTTTTTTTGTTAAAGTTGGGTGTGTAAATGATTTATTTATTTTTTTTACACTAAAATGCTAGTTTCCCCCCCAAACTTTACATTTTTACAAGGGATAATAGGACAAAATACCCCCCAAAATTTGTAACCCCATCTCTTCTGAGTATGGAAATACCCCAAGTGTGGACGTCAAGTGCTCTGCTGGCGCACTACAATGCTCAGAAGAGAAGGAGTCACATTTGGCTTTTGAAAAGCGAATTTTGCTGAAATTTTTTTGGAGGGCATGTCACATTTAGGAAGCCCCTATGGTGCCAGAACAGCAATAAAATAAAAAAATAAAAAACACATGGCATATTTTAGAAACTACACCCCTCAAGGAACACATCAAGGGGTACAGTGAGCCTTAAAACCTCACAGGTGTTTGAAATTTTTTTTGCTTAAGCCTGATGTGTAAATTGGAAAAAAAAAAAAAATTCACTAAATTGCTGGTTTCCCCCCACATTTTATATTTTTACAAGGGGTAATAGGAGAAAATGACCCCCAAAATTTGTGACCCCATTTCTTCTGAGTATGGAAATACCCAATGTGTGGACATCAAGTGATCTGCTGGCGCACTACAATGCTCAGAAGAGAAGGAGCACCATTGAGCTTTTGAAGACAGAATTTGGTTGGAATAGAAGTCGGGGGCCATGTGCGTTTACAAAGCCCCCCCGTGGTGCCAGAACAGTGGACCCCCCACGTGACCCCATTTTGGAAACTACACCACCCACAGAATTTAATAAGGGGTGCAGTGAGCATTTACACCCCACTAGCGTTTGACAGATCTTTGGAACAGTGGGCTGTGCAAATGAAAAATTACATTTTTCATTTTCACGGACCACTGTCCCAAAAATCTGTCAGACACCTGTGGGGCGTAAATGCTCACTGTACCCCTTATTCCATTACGTGAGGGGTGTAGTTTCCAAAATTGGGTCATATGTGGGGGGGGGGTCCATTGTTCTGGCTCTATGGGGGCTTTGTAAACACATGTAGCCTTCAATTCCAGACAAATTTTATCTTCAAAATCCCAATGGCGCTCCTTCTCTTCTGAGCATTGTAGTTCGCCCACCGAGCACTTTACATCCACATATGGGGTATTTTCTTACTCAGGAAAAAAAGCCCCCCAAAATTTGTAACCCCATTTTTTTCTATGTTTCCTTTTGAAAATGAAAAATTTTGGGTAACACCAGCATTTTTGTGAGTTTTTTTTCCCCCTTTTCATTTTTCCATCCAACTTTAATGAAAATTCGTCAAACACCTGTGGGGTGTTAAGGCTCAATATACCCCTTGTTACTTTCCGTGAGGGGTGTAGTTTCCAAAATGGGGTCACATGTGGGTATTTTTTTTGCGTTTATGTCAGAACCGCTGTAAAATCAGCCACCCCTGTGCAAATCACCAATTTAGGAATCAAATGTACATAGTGCGCTCTCACTCCTGAGCCTTGTTATGCGCCCGCAGAGCATTTTACGCCCACATAAGGGGTATTTCCGTACTCAGGAGAAATTGCGTTACAAATTTTGGGGGGCTTTTTTTCCTTTTAACACTTGTGAAAATAAAACGTAAAGGACAACACCAGCATGTTAGTGTAAAATTTGAATTTTCTTTTTACACTGACAGGCAGGTGTAGCCCCCAACTTTTCCTTTTCATAAGGGGTAAAAGGAGAAAAAGCCCCCCAAAATTTGTAAGGCAATTTCTCCCGATTACGGAGATACCCCATATGTGGCCCTAAACTGTTTCCTTGAAATAAGACAGGGCTCCGAAGTGAGAGAGCGCCATGCGCATTTGAGGACTAAATTAGGGATTGCATAGGGGGTATTCTACGCCAGTGATTCCCAAACAGGGTGTCTCGAGTTGTTGCTAAACTCCCAGCATGCCTGGACAGTCAGTGGCTGTCCGGAAATGCTGGGAGTTGTTTTGCAACAGCTGGAGGCTCCGTTTTGGAAACACTGCCGTACAATACATTTTTCATTTTTATTGGGGGGACAGTGTAAGGGGGTGTTTATGTAGTGTTTTACCCTTTATTATGTGGTAGTGTTTTTAGGGTACATTCACACGGGCGCAGGTTTACAGTGAGCTTCCCGCTAGAAATTTGTGCCCGGGGTCTGCGCTATTTCTGGCTCCTGCGGCATCCTGTGATACGCTGTGCGCCAGGGGGGGGATAAAGCCGTTAACTTATACTGATATTCCGGTATAAGTTATCGGCCCTAACCTTCACAGTATCGGTCAATCCCTAATATTGTATTTGTGAATCAAACTAAATTTGGAATATCTATTTTCCTTACAGAGTTTCAAAGTTAGAAAAACGCTAAATTTTCTAAATTTTCATGTAATTTGGGGATTTTTCACCAAGAAAGGATACAAGTAACAAAAATTTACCACTAAGTTAAAGTACAATATGTCAAGAAAAAACAATCTCGGAATCAGAATAATCAGTAAAAGCATGCCAGAGTTATTAATGTATAAAGTAACAGTGGTCAGAATTTCAAAAGAGCGTCCTTAAGGGGTTAACATACCTTACTACGTTCCCCCATCGGTCCAGCGGTGCAAACCTCATTCAACTTCCTGCGGACAGGGATGCCGCAGAGCCGTCGGCTTATCACCGGCTGCAGCGATGTCCCGCCCCGGCCAGTGATAGGCTGAGCCCACTGTCCTGTAAGAAGCCGGCCAGAGCTCCTTACATGAGTGGGCTCAGCCTATCACCGGCCTGGGCGGGACATCGCTGCGACCAGTGATATGCCGACGGCTCTGCAGCGTCCCTGTCAGCAAAAGTTGAATGAGGTTTGAACCGCTGGACTGTGAGGCCAGAACTGGACCGACAGGGGAACGTAGGAAGGTATATTAAAGTTTATTTTTGAGGCCTGGGCACAGGAATATATAAGTCTTGCACTACAGTAGTCCTTTAAAGGGGTAGCCCAGTGGTGAAAAACTTGTTTGAGATCACGGGTGTCCGACCGCTGGGGCCCCTGCGATCTCACTGTACGGGGGCCAGGCTCTCCGGCCAGATAGCGGGTGACGACCACCGCACGAAGCGGCGGCCAACACACCCCCTCAAAACATCGCTATGGCAGAGCCGGAGATTGCCGAGTTATATTGAGGGGGCGTGTCGGCCGCCGCTTCGTCGGGGACCCGTACAGGAGATCGCGGCGGGCCACGCGGTCGGACCCCCGCGATCTGCAACTTATCCCCTATACTTAGGATAGGGGATAAGTTGTTCACCACTGGACTACTCCTTTAAGCATTTACCTGGCTACTACTTGGACTAGTTACAAATAGAAGAATCTAACACTTTCATTCATGTGTGACAACATCTAGGGAACTTTTATCATGTCTAAAAACCGAGGCAAAGATTTATCAGTCTGCCTAATATGGTCATTTTACTAAACCTAGTGAAGATGTTAATGGTGACAGTGTGTTTTAAAAGGGGTACACCAGTGGAAAACTTCATTTCAATCAGCTGGTGGCAGAAAGATTTGTAAATGGAAGTTATTTAAAAATCTTAATCCTTCCTGTGCTTAGCTGCTATATGCTCGAAAAGAAGTTTTATAGTTCTTTTAGTCTGAACACAGTGCTCTCTACTGTCACCTCTGTCTGTATCAGGAACTGTCCAGAGCAGGAGAGGTTTGCTATGGGAATTTTCTCTTACTCTGGACAGTTCCTGACATGGACAGAGGTGTCCACAGAGAGCAGTGTGGTCAGACAAAAGAAAAACAACATCTTCTGGAGCATACAGCAGCCGATAAGTAATGAAAGTATTAAGAATTTTAAATAGAAGTAATTCACAAAAAACTTCACATTTTTGGCACCAGTTGATTTAAAAAGATTTTTTTTCCCACTCGAATAACCCTTTAATTATCTCCCACTCTCTCAGTAAATATTTTATGACATTAACTGCTCATATGTTCATTCTATTAAGCCATTTATTAGTACAGTATTAACAATGACACTTGAGATACTTTAAAATTAAAACTGTACCTTTCCATTCATTGCGTCCATGGCATCCTTTGCATCTTCTGGATTTTCAAATGTAACAAACCCAAAGCCTCTAGACTTCTTAGTCTCACGGTCCTTCACAACCACCACTGGAAAAGGTAGGGGAGAAAGCAATTGTTAGCTAGGCATCAAACACTGCATTTAACCCCTTAAGGACCAAGGACGTACCGGTACGTTGTAATGACACTTCATTTTACCATAAACTCTACAGCACAAAAAATAAATACCGTATTTATCGGGGTATACCACGCACCGGCCTATAACCGGCCTCATTTTACCAAGGATATTTGGGTATAAGTTTTTTACCCAAATATCCATGGTAAAATGAGGGTGCGTGTGTGCGCGCATGTATACCCCGATACACCCCCAGGAAAGGCAGGGGGAGAGAGGCCGTCGCTGCCCGCTTCTCTCCCCCTGCTTTTCCTGGGGTCTAGAGCCCTGCTGCCGGACCTTCTCTCCCCCTGGCTATCGGCGCCGCTGCCCGTTCTGTCCCCCTGACTATCGGTGCCGGAGCCCCATTGCCGGCGCAGATAGCCAGGGGGAGAGAAGCGGTGCCGACAGCCAGGGGGAGAGATGGGCAGCAGCACCCATTGCCGGCGCCGCTGCCCCTTTGCCTCCCCTCATCCCCGATGGCATAATTACCTGGGTCGGGTCCGCGCTGCTGCAGGCCTCCGGCGTGCGTCCCCTGCGTCGTTGCTATGCGCTGCATGACGTCAGTGTGCCGCGCATAGCAACGACGCAGGGGACGCACGCCGGAGGCCTGCAGCAGCGCGGACCCGACCCAGGTAATTATGCCACCGGGGAAGATTGATATGACACCCACAATATTGAAACTTTAGGGTTTTTTGTTTTTACACAGTGCAGGGCTGTATAAGATATAAGATTATCAGCACCACTTTTACTTACCGCCTGTGACTTTTTTATCATTTTTATTATTTTCTTCTGGGATCTGATCTCAAATCAGCAATTTTGGACTTTGGTACGCCCTGCATCCTTTACAGGTTTAAAATGATGGTATAAAGGAGATCTCCAGGATATGAAACCGTAACCACTTTTTCTAAGTATAGGTAATGTGTCAGATTGCGGGAGTCAGACCACTGGGACCCCCTGTGATCTTCCTAACAGCGCACCAGCTTTCCTCCTGAATAGGGCGTGTCAACCACATGAAGCAATGGCTGACATACCCATCAATGCATCTCTATGGGAAAGCTGGCGTGCTGCACTCAGGAATCTCTGGCTTTCCCATAGATCAGCACTAGTAGCAGCCGAAGAGTTTACTGGAGGACGAGAAGATGTCACAGGAAGCACCGAGTGAGAAAGTTAGGTACATTTTTAGTTGTCACAAAAACACCAGCAACATAGAAAAAAAAAAAGTCTACTATCCAGATAACCCCTTATAAAATACACAGGACACTGTACCTATAAATACACCTTAAGGGTCGATTCACATGTTCTGTTTTTTTTCCTCGCAGATTTGATGCGCAGGATTTCAAGTCAGTCATCAACTCTGCACATAATACTGTACATGTGAATAGACCCTTAATGTTCAGAAGATCTCAGATCCTCTTAAAATGTATATATTTTATATTTTAACACTTCATACTTCTATTTTAATACTTCAATTCCCTGGTTGGACTTGATTGACGTATGTCTTTTTTCAACCATACTAACTATAACTATTGCCACCAAACAAGATTGAGGAAACCATAAATTGCTAAGTCAAAAGTTACTGAAATCCCAGCCAGCAGTAAGCTCCCAGTCAGAAAAAGCTGTTCCTATGGCAGCAGTAAAGACCTTGTCTTCCTAGAACAGTGATCTTCAACCTGCAGATGTTGCAAAACTACAAATCCCAGCATGGCCAGACAGCCAACGGCTGTCTGGGCATGCTGGGAGTTGTAGTTTTGCAACATCTGGAGGGCCACAGGTTGAAGACCTTATGTAGTGGGGGAAGCGACACAATCCACTCTTACACAGAAAGGCAAGCTTTACATGGGCAAAATAGGGATATGCGTCAACATTACAGTGAAAACTCTGCATGAGGCCAGCCGTGTCAGAAGCAGTATCAGTGGTGTAGCTTGTGGAGAACTTACCCTCAGACAGTTGTCCGTACTTGCCGAACACCTCCTCCAGGTTCTGTTCATCGGTATCGAAGCTCAGACCTCCAATAAAAAGCTTTCCTTCATCTGAAGAAGACATGATGAGCTGCGAGGAACAGGAGAGTTCGGGTTAAGACACAGCTGACAGGATTACAAAATGGCGTCTGCCGGCTGAAAGGCGCCATAAACACACGGCTACAACAAAGACACCAAGATGGCGCCTCCGCCCAGGAAACAGCAGGGACACCTCATGGCTCGCTATTCACAAACCATTACACAGGCAGATAAACATGCACAACATCTAATAGGAATCTACTCAATAGAATAAAACATTACTACAAAGAAACCAAGATGGCGCCTCCGCCCAGGAAACAGCAGGGACACGGTGGGCAGCCTGAAGCTCAGGACACCTTATACACCGCATGGCTCGCTATTCACAAACCATTACACAGCCAAACATGCACAACATCTAATGGGAATCTACTCAATAGAATAAAACATAACTGTCCGAACTTATCAAGGACACGCATATAACACCCACAAATAAGGGATAATCTGGTGGCGCACGGCGGCTTTTTCCCCCCCTCACCTTATAGGTTTCCTTTGTCTCGCCAAGAAAGTCACCTCAGTAGCAGCAATTCAGATTGCGCAACTGCTTCTTCTCCCGTTTCTAAATACGGTCGGTGTCCCCGCCCACGTCATTAGTATTCGGTGACATGGCGGTCTGCACCAAGTACCGCTCACGGGTGAGCTGTTCTCTTCCAGGCGAAATTTCCGGATTAATGCAGCGGGAATATATCTTGGAGGCTGTATTAAAATGGAGGAAACCGTATGAAAATGTCTTTATAGCGGCATTAATATTAAGAGGACGACTCACGGCTGCTTTCTCATATTATATCGGGGTGTGGTGGGGTGTGAATAGCGTTGGTTGGGAGGGGAAGCGTCTTCCGCCATTACAGACAAGCGAGGATGCTGTAGCAGCGCTTTTAGGCGCCATTTTAGGTCCCGTCGAAGAAGTCACTGAGGCTACGTTCAGATTGCATTCTGACCTAAGTTTAGCGGGTCCGTATTTTGTGCTGTAAACGGCCCAAATAACGCATCCGTTACCTCACTCATAGACTTGAATGGAGTGACGGATATTAGGGTGCATTCACACCATGTTTTTGCAATACAGTTCCCATATACGTTTTCAATGTGAAAACCATACGGAACCGTATTGGAAACCGTATGCCAAAAGATGCATCAGGTTGTGTCCGTTTTGCATCCTGTACGGTTTTGTCCGGTTTTTTCCCAAAACCGTAGTCTACCGCGGTTTTTGGTCCAGGTGATAAACTATTAAACCGTATACAGTGATCCCTCAAGTTACAATATTAATTGGTTCCAGGACGACCATTGTATGTTGAGACCAGAACTCTATGGAAACCTGGTAATTGGTTCTGAAGCCCCAAAATGTCATCCAAAAATAGGAAAATGTGAGGATTAAAGAAAAATAAGTAGATAACTAATATAGATAAAGCAAATCATTACATTTAAAAGTAAGAAAGAGCTGCTGGGAGCTGTAAATCACTGTCAGTGTTTCCCAACCAGGGTGCCTCCAGCTGTTGCAAAACTACAACTCCTGAGAGTTGTAGTTTTGCAACAGCTGGAGGCACCCTGGTTGGGAAATGCTGGTCTGTGTAGAGGACAGGAGCTTCTTCAGGGTTCTGTACAGAAGACACAATGTCCTAAAAAATAACATGGAGCCGCCCTCACCTGGTGTCCAAAGGAGCAGCTAAAAAGTAGTACAGAACATGTAATACCTCCCTGTACTGTAGGCGCTACCAGACACCAGTCAGTGCATACACTTCAGTAATACAGGTGTTTTACAAGAAAATTGCCCATTCTGATTGGTCTGTTCTTCCAGCCATTGACATGTTTCAGAGATCTGGACTGTCTGTACATTGTATGTTGAGTCTGGTTTCAAGTTACAATGGTCTACAAAAGAACATTGTATGTTGAAACTATTGTATGTTGAGGCCATTGTAAGTTGAGGGATCACTGTACATTTTTTTTTTTTTTTTTAAACATAGGAGTCAATGGTAACCGTACAGAACCGTATGTGCTTACGGTTCCATCCGGTTTTTGACTTTGCACAGTTTTTTTTCTTGTAATTTCAATAAAACAAGTGAAACTTTATTCAAAATCGAGTGAAAAGTTAAAAACTTATACTTTTTTTTCTTAAACTGATGCAACCAGACATCATTTTTCAAACCTTATACGGTTTTTAACTGTATACGGGTTGAAATTTGTACACACGTTTAGTCAGGCTTTGAGGAATCCGTTTTTCATCAAAAACCTGATACGGGAACTGTATTGCAAAAACGTGGTGTGAATGCACCCTTACATTTTTCTACTTAAAGCTTAGTTACGTTGCCGCATTTATTTTCCCAGACAATGGATGGAGCCTGCAGCGCTATTTTTCTGCCGTTCCTAGCACATCAGTTAACTTATGCGTCCTTTACCCATAGGCTATAATACTAAACGGCCATTCCACAAAATTACTATATTTCCTTACCCGATAGCGGTGGGAGGATGGGATCTGTTAGGCCAGTCTTTAACCCCTTAAGGAACAAACCCATTTTCACCTTAAGGACCAGAGCATTTTTTTTGCACACCTGACCAAAGTCACTTTAAGCATTAATAACTCTGGGGTGCTTTTACTTATGAATTTGATTCCGAGATTTTTTCGTGACATATTCATCGATACTTGCATCATTTCTTGGTGAAAAATTCAAAAATGTCATGAAAAATGTAAAAACTTAGCATTTTTCTAACCTTGAAGCTCTCTGCTTCTAAGAAAAATAGACATTCCAAATAAGTTATATATTGATTCACATATACAATATGTCTACTTTATATTTGCATCATAAAGTTGACAAGTTTTTACTTTTGGAAGACACCAGAGGGCTTCAAAGTTCAGCAGCAATTTTCCAGTTTTTCACAACATTTTCAAAATCGGAATTTTTTTGGGACCAGTTCAGTTTTGAAGTGTATTTGAGGGGCTTTTATATTAGAAATACCCCATAAATTACCTCATTATAAAAACTGCACCCCTCAAAGTACCGTATTTATCGGCGTATAACACGCACTTTTTAGGCTAAAATTTTTAGCCTAAAGTCTGTGTGCGTGTTATACGCCGATACACCCCCAGGAAAGGCAGGGGGAGAGAGGCCGTCGCTGCCCGCTTCTCTCCCCCTGCCTTTCCTGGGGTCTAGAGCGCTGCTGTCGGCCCTTTTTACCCCCTGGTTATCGGCGCCGCTGATGGGGCGACAGCAAGGGGGAGAGAAGGGGCAGCGGCACCCATTGCCGGTGCCGCTGCCCCGTTGCCTCCCCCCATCCCCGGTGGCATAATTACCTGAGTCGGGTCCGCGCTGCTCCAGGCCTCCGTCGTGCGTCCCCGGCGTCATTGCTATGCGCTGCGCGGCGCATGACGTCAGAGCGCCGCGCCGTGGATAGCAACGACGCTGGGGACGCACGACGGAGGCCTGGAGCAGCGTGGACCCAACTCAGGTAATTATGCCACCGGGGATGGGGGGAGGCAACGGGGCAGCGGCGCCTTCTCTCCCCCTGGCTGTCGGTGCCGCTTCTCTCCCCCTGGCTATCGGCGCCGGCACCAATAGTCAGGGGGACAGAACGGGCAGCGGCGCCGATAACCAGGGGGTGAAAAGGGACGACAGCAGCGCTCTAGACCCCAGGAAAGGCAGGGGGAGAGAAGCGGGCAGCGACGGCCTCTCTCCCCCTGCCTTTCCTGGGGGTATATCCGGGTATACACGCGCACACACGCACCCTCATTTTATCATGGATATTTGGGTAAAAAACTTTTTTTACCCAAATATCCTTGGTAAAATGAGGGTGCGTGTTATAGGCCGGTGCGTGGTATACCCCGATAAATACGGTATTCAAAATGACATTCAGAAAGTGTGTTAACCCTTTAGGTGTTTTACAGGAATAGCAGCAAAGTGAAGGAAAAAAGTCAAAATCTCAATTTTTTACACTAACATGTTCTTGTAGACCCAGTTTTCGAATTTTTACAAAGGTAAAAGGAGAAAAAGCCCCCCAAAATGTGTAACCCAATTTCTCTCGAGTAAGGAAATACCTCATATGTGGATGTAAAATGCTCTGTGGGTGCACTAGAGGGCTAAGACGGGATGGAGCAACAATGGGATTTTGGAGAGTGAGATTTTCAATGAAATGGTTTTTGGGGGGCATGTCACATTTAGGAAGCCCCTATTGTGCCAGAACAGCAAAAAAAACAAAAAAAACAACAACAACATGGCATACTATTTTTTTTTCCACAAAAATGCTGGTTTCCCCCCAAATTTTGCATTTTTACAAGGGGTAATAGGAGAAAATGCTCCCAAAATTTGTAACCCCATCTCTTCTGAGTATGGAAATACCCCATATGTGGATGTAAACTGCTCTGCGGGCGCACTACAATGCTCAGAAGAGAAGAGAGAGTCACATTTGGCATTTGGAAAGCAAATTATTTTGGAAACTACTATTTTGGAAACTACACTCCTCAAGGAACGTGACAAGGGGTTCAGTGAGCCTTAACCACATAGGGACCCAGGGCGTACGCCTTCGCTCCCTGGTACTTAACCCCTTAAGGACCAGGGTTTTTTCCGTTTTTGCATTTTCGTTTTTTGCTCCTTGCCTTTAAAAAAATCATAACTCTTTCAATTTTGCACCTAAAAATCCATATGACTGCTTATTTTTTGCGCCACCAATTCTACTTTGTAATGACGTCAGTCATTTTGCCCAAAAATCTACGGTGAAAGGGAAAACAAAATCATTGTGCGACAAAACGCCGTTTTGTAACTTTTGGGGGCTTCCGTTTCTACAAAGTACATTTTTCGGTAAAAATTACACCTTATCTTTATTCTGTAGGTCCATACGATTAAAGTGATACCCTACTTATATAGGTTTGATTTTGTCGTACTTCTGGAAAAAATCATAACTACATGCAGGAAAATTAATACGTTTAAAATTGTCATATTCTGACCCCTAGAACTTTTTTTATTTTTCCGTGTATGGGGCGGTATGGGGGCTAATTTTTTGCACCGTGATCTGAAGTTTTTAACTGTACCATTTTTGCATTGATAGGACTTATTGATCGCTTTTTATTCATTTTTAAATGATATAAAAAGGGACCAAAAATGCACTATTTTGGACTTTGGAATTTTTTTGCGCGTACGCCATTGACCGAGCGGTTTAATTAACGATATATTTTTACAATTCGAATATTTCCACATGCGGTGATACCATATATGTTTATTTTTATTTACACTGTTTTTTTTTAATGGGAAAAGGGGGGTGATTCAAACTTTTAATAGGGGAGGGGTTAAATGATCTTTATTCACTTTTTTTTTCACTTTTTTTTTGCAGTGTTATAGCTCCCATAGGGACCTATAACACTGCACACACTCATCTTTTACATTGATCACTGGTTTCTCACAAGAAACCAGTGATCGATGATTCTGCCGCTTGACTGCTCATGCCTGGATCTCAGGCACTGAGCAGTCATTCGGCGATCAGACAGCGAGGAGGCAGGTAGGGACCCTCCTGCTGTCCTGTAAGCTGTTCGGGATGCTGCGATTTTGCCGCGGCTATCCCGAACAGCCCACTGAGCTAACCGGCAGTTTTTAGTTTCACTTTTAGCCGCGTGGCTCAGCTCTGAGCGTGCGGCTAAAGGGTTAATAGCGCGCGGCGCTGCGCGCTATTAGCGGCGGGTCCCGGCTTCACTATGACGCCGGGCCCGCCGTGATATGATGCGGGGTTACCGTGTAACCCTGCGTTATATCACGGGAGCAGGACCAAGTACCGGTACGTCCTTGGTCCTTAAGGTGTTAAGGACCGGACCGGGTTGACTGCTGATATCAGCAGGCACCCCGCGCAAATGCTCAGGGGGGTCATCAGACCCCCCCATGTCAGCGATCGACGCAAATCGCCGGTGAATTCACTCCGGCAATTTGTGCCGATTCCGGGTCATTACAGGTCTATGATGACCCGTTATATAAGGCGGATGGTGGTTGTCCAAGAAACAATCCCTGCTATTGGTCGTCAAGGTGCGACTACCAATAGCAGATCGGGGGGGGGGGGGGGGGGATTAACTTTAGGTTTCCCTGTTCTGTCCACCCACAATAGGCGGGGAAGAATGGGGAAACCGACAGAGGACCGGCGGCAGAAGATCAACTTACCCATCTGGAGGCGGCGGGCGGCGATGTCTTGCGGCTGGATCCTACGGAAGTCGGTGAGTTGCCTAGCAACATCTTGAGGTCTACAGTTTGAGACCACTATACAGTGGTCTCTAAACTGTAGGCCTACAGATGTTGCAAAACTACAACTCCCAGCATGCCCAGACAGCTGTTTGCTGTGTGGGCATGCTGGGATTTGTAGTTTTGCAACAGCTGGAGGGCTGATTTTTGGAGATCACTTTGCAGTGATCTTTAAACTGTGGCCCTCTAGATCTTGAAAAACTACAACTCCCAGCATACCCACACAGCAGTTTGCTGTCTGGGCAAGCTGGGATTTGTAGTTTTGCAACATCTGGAGGGCCACAGTTTGGAGATCACTGTGTAGTGGTCTCTAAACTGTAGCCCCCCAGATGTTGCAAAACTGCAAATCCCAGCATGCGCAAACAGCTGTTTCGGCATGCTGGGAGTTGTAGTTGCGTACCTCCAGCTGTTGCATAACTACATCTCCCAGCATGCCGTTCGGCGATCAGTACATGCTGGGAGTTGTAGTTTTGCAACAGCTGGAGGCACCCTGGTTGGAAAATACTGAGTTATGTAATAGAACCTAACTGAAGGTTTTACAACCAGTGTGCCTCCAGCTGTTGCAAAAGTACAACTCCCAGCACGCACAGTCTGTGAGTTGCAGTTTTGAAACAGCTGGAGGTTTGCCCCCCATGTGAATGTACAGGGTACATTGACACGGGCGAGTTTACAGTGAGTTTTCTGCTTCAAGTTTGGGCTGTGGCAAATTTTTCGCCGCAGTGCAAACTCCTAGCGGGAAACACTGTAACCTGCCAATGCGAATGTACCCTAAAAACACTACACTAACACATAATAAAAGGGTAAAACACAACATATGCACCTCTTACACTGCCCCCCCCCCCCCAAATAAAAATGAAAAACGTATTGTACGGCAGTGTTTCCAAAACGGAGCCTCCAGCTGTTGCAAAACAACTCCTAGCATTTCTGGACAGCCACTGACTGTCCAGGCATGCTGGGAGTTTAGCAACAGCTGGAGGCACCCTGTTTGGGAATCACTAGTGTAGAATACCCCTATGTCTTCCCCTATGCAATCCCTAAGTTAGTCCTCAAATGCACATGGCGCGCTCTCACTTCGGAGCCCTGTCGTATTTCAAGGAAACAGTTTAGGGTAAACATGTTAGTGTAAAAAGGGCAACCCCAGCATGTTAGTGTAAAAAAATTTTACACTAACATGCTGGTGTAGAACCTAACTTTACCTTTTCATTAGGGGTAAAAGAAGAAAAAGCCCCCCAAATTTTGTAAAGCAATTTCTCCTGAGTACGGAAATACCCTATATGTGGCACTAAATTGCTGCATTTTAATTCGACAGGGCTCCAAAGTGAGAGAGCGCCATGCGCATTTGAGGCCTAAATTGGGGGTTAGCTTCTGCCACCAAAATACCCTACTTCAGTGTTTCCCAAACAGGGTGTCTCCAACTGTTACAAAACTCCCAGCATGCCTTGACAGTCAGTGGCTGTCCGGCAATACTGGGAGGTGTTGTTTTTCAACAGCTGGAGGCTCCTTTTTGGAAACAGTGCCGTACAAGACGTTTTTTATTTTATTGTACATTCACACGGGCGGGGGTTTAGAGTGAGTTTCTCGCTGGGAGTTTGAGCTGCGGCAGAAAATTTGCCGCTTCTCAAACTTGCAGCAGAAAACTCGCTTTAAACCCCCGCCCATTTGAATGTACCTTGTACATTCACATGGGGGGGGAAGGGCAAAATTTCAGCTGTTGCAAAGCTACAACTCCCAGCATGCACTGACAGACCATACATGCTGGGAGTTGTAGTTATGCAACAGCTGGAGAACACATTGGTTGCAATAACTGAGATTTTGTTACTTAACTCAGTGTTTGGAAATCAGTGTTCCTCCAGCTGTTGCAGAACTACAACTCTCAGCATGTATGGTCTATCAGTGCATGCTGGGAGTTGTAGTTTTGCAACAGCTAAAAGCATACTGGTTGCGAAACACTGAGTTTGTTACCTAACTCAGTGTTTCGCAACCAGTGTGGAGGTACACTCGTTGCGAAACACTGAGTTAAGTAACAAACTTATTGCAACCAATGTGTCTCCAGCTGTTGCATAACTACAACTCCCAGCATGTATGGTCTGACCAGAATTCTCACTGGCGTACATGTACGCTCTTGGTCCTTAACCCCTTAGGGACTCAATCCATTTTCACCTTAAAGGGGTTGTGCGCTGCCCTGACTTTCGGAGCTCCACTCAAAGCGTCCGGAAGTTCATTACTCCGAACGCTGTGTGTGGGCTTCCGTGTTCGCGGCCGCCGGGCGTGACGTCATGCCTTTTATTCTGATTCCGAGATAGTTTTTTCGTGACATATTCTACTTTAACATACTGGTCATACTGGTTAAAAATTTAAAAAATATAGAGAAAAAAAGTGAAACACACACACTTTATTAAATGGTCCCTTGCTTCTAAATGAAAATGAAATACATTTTTCACAATTTCTTAGGCACGTACAATTCGTTTTGTTACGAATTCGGATTCGTTCGGATGTAAATATTTCATACATTCGGATCAATCCGAATGTACGAAATATGAACAATTTTGACAAAAACTAATTATGTCCGAAACAAATTGCACAAGCCTATAACACACTACGCCGCCAGGGACAAAAATCATGCAGTGCCAGACATGTCCCCCTGCATAAACCAGTACATACATGTTCAGGCCCATCTGAAGTTTGCTAGAGAGCATTTGGATGATCCAGAAGAGTACTGGGAGAATGTCATATGGTCGGAAGAAACCAAAGTAGAACTTTTTGGTAAAAACTCAACTCATCGTGTTTGAAGGAGAAAAAATGCTGAGTTGCATCAAAAGAACACCATACCTACTGTGAAGCATGGGGGTGGAAACATCATGCTTTGGGGCTGTTTTTTTTTTTTGCTAAGGGACCAGGACGACTGATCCGCATAAAGAAAAAGAATGAATGGGGCCATGTATCGTCAGATTTTGAGTGAAAACCTCCTTCCATCAGCAAGGGCATTGAAGATGGAATGTGGCTGGGTCTTTCAGCATGACAATGATCCAAAACACACCACCCAGGCAACAAAGGAGTGGCTTCTTAGAAGCATTTCAAGGTCCTGGAGTAGCCTAGCCAGTCTCCAGATCTCAACCCCATAGAAAACCTTTGGAGGGAGTGGAAAGTCTGTGTTGCCCAGCAACAGCCCCAAAACATTACTGCTCTAGAGGAGATCTGCATGGAGGAATGGGCCACAATACCAGCAACAGTGTGTGAAAACCTTGTGAGGACTTACAGAAAATGTTTGACCTCTGTCATTGCTGACAAAGGGTATATAACAAAGTATTGAGATGAACTTTTGTTATTGCAGAAAGAAACGATTGTCAAGCGCGGAAGCTCAAATGCACGTGCGATCTTTTATTAGTAGACAGTAATACACATGGACAGGAAGTGACGTGTTTCGATTGTCTCAGCGATTTTAGTCGTACTGATACATAGACTGTGTTCCTTTGGGTTACTTTTATGGTGGTGGGGTCTGCCCCACAAAGGTGAAGGGAAAGAATAATGAGAAAAACGGTGCCTAAGGACGCAAATGGACAAGATAAATCAAGTAAATTAAAATATTTGTCATACCCTAGTATAAATAGTTAGAACATAGGGGAAATCAACACATGTTCACATGCAACCTTACGGCAAAATGTCAGGAACTGAAATGATGTATGTCAGATAAATGTTTTCTGATACGTACTTTCAAGAGGCAGGTTGTACACCCCACGTACTGTACATTACAGTCCCGACATGTCACCAGATATATCACATAGGGGGTATTGAAATTAATGTACTCTTTGATCCTGTATACATCTCCCCTAGTGGAGGAACAAAACTCTTTCGAGACAAACTTCAGACCACAACAGATACATTTGGTATGCCCACATCTATATGTGCCAACATTCGAAGCCAAGTAGGAGTGCTTTTCCTTTCTGAAGTGAATAGACTTGGTGAAACTTGCTGGCCAATGGTTAATGCTTTTTTTTTTGGTACACATCGATAGCCCCTGTTACGGATAGACTCAAAATTCTGGTCTCCCGTAACTAGCGGCATGTATTTGTGTATGATTTTTGTGATATCTTTGTAATCAATACTGAATTGTGTTACGAAAGTAAAAGGTTGGAAAGTACGTTTGGAGTGTTTCTTCTCCACCTTGGTGGCTGACTTCTTTGTACAGACAAGTTGTTTTCTATCCTTCGACCTTGTTAATGGCATGGTCGATCTGCCAATTGTGTAACCCCTATCCATTAAACGCATACCTGCCTCATGTGCCTTCTTCTCGAAGTCACAGTCCAAAGTGCAGTTCCATCTTGTCGTCTCACCCAATGGCAAAAATTTTTGTGACGTGGGGGGACTACATGACGTGGTGTATAATATAGAGTTGACAGTGGACAAAACTCCAGCTGTTGCAAAACTACAACTCCCAGCATGTCCTTTGGCTGTCCGTGCATGCTGGGGGTTGTAGTTATGCAACAGCTGGAGGCACACTGGTTACAAAACACAGAGTTTATTACTGAACTCAGTGTTTCACAACCAGTATGCCTCCAGCTGGTGCAAAACTACAACTCCCAGCATGTAAGGTCTGTCAGTGCATGCTGGGAGTTGTAGTTTTGCAAAAGCTGGAGGCACACTGGTTGCGAAACACTGAGTTAGGTAACAAATTCTGTGTTTCACAACTAGTGTGCCTTCAGATGTTGCAAAACTACAACTCTCAGCATGCCAAAGGGCATGCTTAGAGTTGTAGTTTTGCAACAGCTGGAGGCACACTACTACAGCTCCCAGCATGCCTTTGGCTGTCCATGCATGGTGGGAGTTGTAGTTATGCAACAGCTGGAGGCACCATTTTTCATAACTACATAACTACAACTCCCAGCATGCCCAAACAGCCAAAGGGCATGCTGGGAGTTGCAGTTGTACTTCCATCTGTTGCAAAGCTACAGATCTCAACATGCCCTTTGGCTGTGCATGCTGGGAGTTTACCTCCTGCTGTTAGATCCCTACACTAAAGACCACTGGGGACCGCCGCCGGGGACCACGCCACCACTGGGGACCGCCGCCACGCCGAACAAGCCTCCCCACACCTTTTGCTTTTTTAATTTCTTTTTCGTCTTGTCCACAGTACACTCTGCTGACACCTCTGTCCATGTCAGGAACTGTGCAGAGTAGCATAGGTTTTCTATGAGGATTTTCTCCTGCTATGGACAATTCCTTATACGGGCATCAGTTGTCAGCAGAGAGCATTGTAGACAAGACAAAAAAAGAAATTCAAAAAGAAAAGAATTTCCTCTGTAGCATACAGCTGCTAATAAGTACTGGAAGGATAAAGATTCTTTAATTGAAGTAACTTACAAATCTGAGAAACAATAGGGTTAGGATTCGGCTGGAGGTGGATCCTCTGTGTCAGCGAGGGATTGGCGTGGACCGTGTCGGTGGACTGGTTCTAGGGTTGCTACTGGTATTCACCAGAGCCCGCCGCAAAGCGGGATGGTCTTGCTGCGGCGGTAGCAACCAGGTCGTATCCACCGGCAACGGCTCAACCTCGCTGACTGCTGAGAAGGCGTGGGACGGAAGGACTAGACAGAGGCAAGGTCAGACGTAGCAGAAGGTCGGGGCAGGCGGCAAGGTTCGTAGTCAATAGCAATAGCAGAAGGTCTGGAACACAGGCTTTGGACAACACTAAACGCTTTCTCTGGCACAAGGCAACAAGATCCGTCCAGGAAGGGAAGGGGAAGTGAGGTTATATAGACAGGTGCACAGGTGGAAGCTAATCAGACTGATTGGGCCAGGCACCAATCATTGGTGCACTGGCCCTTTAAATCGCAGAGAGCCGGCGCGCGCGCGCCCTAAGGAGCGGAGCCGCGCGCCAGGACGTGACAGCCGGGGACCGGGACAGGTGAGTGACTTGGGATGCGATTCGCAATCGGGCGCGTCCCGCTATGCGAATCGCATCCCCGCCGACAGTGTCAGTGCAGCGCTCCCGGTCAGCGGGTCTGACCGGGGCGCTGCAGAGAGAGAAACGCCACGAGCGCTCCGGGTAGGAGCAGGGACCCGGAGCGCTCGGCGTAACAGTACCCCCCCCCCTTAGGTCTCCCCCTCTTTTTGTCCGGTAGTTGCTTCACGTGGGACGAGGACATTGGGAGCGATAGTAGAGTTTCTTTCTGAAAGACAGAGAAGTCCTCATCAAAGGCAGGCAGTTCAGAAGGAGTGGGAATGGGGAGGGGGGCAGAGGGTGA
Organism: Hyla sarda; assembly: GCF_029499605.1. Taxonomy (NCBI): domain Eukaryota; kingdom Metazoa; phylum Chordata; class Amphibia; order Anura; family Hylidae; genus Hyla; species Hyla sarda. The sequence goes on from NC_079189.1 coordinate 292,230,258, forward strand.
AGCTTGGCACGGGGCAGAGTGTTACCAGGACGGGGGCTATGAGGAGGCAAAGCATAGACCTGATAGGCCTTGGGGAGACCAGGTGTAGGAGGAGGCGCTGAGGCTTGCCTGACGGGACTGGGAGCAGACGTGAGGCATTTTTTGTGGCAAGCAGGACCCCAATTCTTGATCTCCCCGGTGGTCCAGTCAAGGGTGGGAGAATGACGCTGGAGCCATGGCAGACCGAGGAGGACTTCAGAGGTGCAGTTGGGCTAAACAAAAAATTCAATTTTCTCGTGATGCAGTCCAATGCTCATAAGCAAGGGCTCTGTGCGGTAACGCACAGTGCAGTCCAACTTCACTCCGTTGACCGAAGAAATGTAGAGCGGCTTGATGAGACGGGTCACCGGGATGCAGAACCTATTAACCAAAGAGGCCAGAATAAAATTTCCAGAAGAACCAGAGTCCAAGAAGGCCACGGCTGAGAAGGAACAGTTGGCAGAAGGAGAAATCCGCACGGGCACAGTGAGACGTGGAGAAGCAGACTTCGTACCAAGAGACGCCACACCCACGTGAGCTGGGTGCGTGCGTGCGTTTCCCAGACGTGGAGGACGAATAGGGCAATCCACCAAGAAATGTTCGGTACTAGCGCAGTACAGACATAAATTTTTATCCCTACGGCGAGTCCTCTCTTCATGGGTCAGGCGACACCGATCCACTTGCATAGCCTCCTCGGCGGGAGGCACAGGGGTAGATTGCAAAGGATACTGTGAGAGAGGTGCCCAGAGATCAAGGTCTTTTTCCTGGCGGAGCTCCTGGTGTCTTTCAGAAAAACGCATGTCAATGCGGGTGGCCAAATGGATAAGTTCATGCAGGTTGGCAGGAATCTCTCGTGCGGCCAGCACATCCTTGATGTTACTGGATAGGCCTTTTTTAAAGGTCGCGCAGAGGGCCTCGTTATTCCAAGATAATTTGGAGGCGAGAGTACGAAATTGGATGGCGTACTCGCCTACTGAAGAATTACCCTGGACCAGGTTCAGCAGGGCAGTCTCGGCAGAAGAAGCTCGGGCTGGTTCCTCGAAGACACTACGGACTTCAGCGAAGAAGGACTGGACTGTGGCTGTGGCAGGATCATTGCGGTCCCAGAGCGGTGTGGCCCAAGACAAGGCCACCTTAGACCGTTCTGTAGGAAATTGGTCCGACGACATCTCCATATGTAGGGAACATTGAGACAGGAAGCCACGGCAGAGTCTAGAGTCCCCATCAAATTTGTCCGGCAGGGACAAGCGGAGGCTAGGAGCGGCCACTCGCTGCGGAGGAGGTGCAGGAGCTGGCGGAGGAGATGGTTGCTGTTGTAGCAGTGGCAGAAGTTGCTGTAACATGGCGGTCAACTGCGACAGCTGCTGTCCTTGTTGGGCAATTTGCTGCGATTGCTGGGCGACCACCGTGGGTAGGTCAGCGAGACTTGGCAGCGGCACCTCAGCGGGATCCATGGCCGGATCTACTGTTAGGATTCGGCAGGCTGGAGGTGGATCCTCTGTGTCAGCGAGGGATTGGTGTGGACCGTGTCGGTGGACCGGTTCTAGGGTTGCTACTGGTATTCACGAGAGCCCGCAGCAAAGCGGGATGGTCTTGCTGCAGCGGTAGCAACCAGGTCGTATCCACCGGCAACGGCTCAACCTCGCTGACTGCTGAGAAGGCGTGGGACAGAAGGACTAGACAGAGGCAAGGTCAGACTAGCAGAAGGTCGGGGCAAGCGGCAAGGTTCTTAGTCAATAGCAGAAGATCTGGAACACAGGCTTTGGACAACACTAAACGCTTTCTCTGGCACAAGGCAACAAGATCCGTCCAGGAAGGGAAGGGGAAGTGAGGTTATATAGACAGGTGCACAGGTGGAAGCTAATCAGACTGATTGGGCCAGGCACCAATCATTGGTGCACTGGCCCTTTAAATCGCAGAGAGCCGGCGCGCGCGCGCCCTAAGGAGCGGAGCCGCGCGCCAGCACGTGACAGCCGGGGACCGGGACAGGTGAGTGACTTGGGATGCGATTCGCGAGCGGGCGCGTCCCGCTATGCGAATCGCATCCCCGCCGGCAGTGTCAGTGCAGCGCTCCCGGTCAGCCGGTCTGACCGGGGCGCTGCAGAGAGAGGAACGCCACGAGCGCTCCGTGTAGGAGCAGGGACCCGGAGCGCTCGGCGTAACAGTACTCCCCCCTTAGGTCTCCCCCTCTTTTTGTCCGGTAGTTGCTTCACGTGGGACGAGGACATTGGGAGCGATAGTAGAGTTTCTTTCTGGAAGACAGAGAAGTCCTCATCAAAGGCAGGCAGTTCAGAAGGAGTGGGAATGGGGAGGGGGGCAGAAGGTGAAGCTTGGCACGGGGCAGAGTGTTACCAGGACGGGGGCTATGAGGAGGCAAAGCATAGTCCTGATAGGCCTTGGGGAGACCAGGTGTAGGAGGAGGCGCTGAGGCTTGTCTGACGGGACTGGGAGCAGACGTGAGGCATTTTTTGTGGCAAGCAGGACCCCAATTCTTGATCTCCCCGGTGGTCCAGTCAAGGGTGGGAGAATGACGCTGGAGCCATGGCAGACCGAGGAGGACTTCAGAGGTGCAGTTGGGCTAAACAAAAAATTCAATTTTCTCGTGATGCAGTCCAATGCTCATAAGCAAGGGCTCTGTGCGGTAACGCACAGTGCAGTCCAACTTCACTCCGTTGACCGAAGAAATGTAGAGCGGCTTGATGAGACGGGTCACCGGGATGCAGAACCTATTAACCAAAGAGGCCAGAATAAAATTTCCAGAAGAACCAGAGTCCAAGAAGGCCACGGCTGAGAAGGAAGAGTTGGCAGAAGGAGAAATCCGCACTGGCACAGTGAGACGTGGAGAAGCATACTTCGTACCAAGAGACGCCACACCCACGTGAGCTGGGTGCGTGCGTGTGTGCGTTTCCCAGACGTGGAGGATGAATAGGGCAATCCACCAAGAAATGTTCGGTACTAGCGCAGTACAGACATAAATTTTTATCCCTACGGCGAGTCCTCTCTTCATGGGTCAGGCGACACCGATCCACTTGCATAGCCTCCTCGGCGGGAGGCACAGGGGTAGATTGCAAAGGATACTGTGAGAGAGGTGCCCAGAGATCAAGGTCTTTTTCCTGGCGGAGCTCCTGGTGTCTTTCAGAAAAACGCATGTCAATGCGGGTGGCCAAATGGATAAGTTCTTGCAGGTTGGCAGGAATCTCTCGTGCGGCCAGCACATCCTTGATGTTACTGGATAGGCCTTTTTTAAAGCCTTTTTTAATCGCATCCCCGCCGGCAGTGTCAGTGCAGCACTCCCGGTCAGCGGGTCTGACCGGGGCGCTGCAGAGAGAGGAACGGCGCGAGCGCTCCGGGGAGGAGCAGGGACCCGGAGCGCTCGGCGTAACAAGGGTATGTGAAGCTCACAGAAAAAATATGCGAGGTTAACTGAGAAATTCTCACACCCAAATGAGAATTAAGAAAGAAAATATAAAAAATAGGAGACTCAGTCCTCAACTACCGTATATACTCGAGTATAAGCCGAGTTTTTCAGCACGATTTTTTGTGCTGAAAACACCCCCCTCGGCTTATACTCGAGTGAACTCCCCCACCCGCAGTGGTCTTCAACCTGCGGACCTCCAGAGGTTTCAAAACTACAACTCCCAGCAAGCCCGGCCAGCCATCGGCTGTCCGGGCTTGCTGGGAGTTGTAGTTTTGAAACCTCTGGAGGTCCGCAGGTTGAAGACCACTGCGGCCTTCGACATCATCCAGCCCCCTCTCACCCCCCTTTAGTTCTGTACATTACTCACCTCCGCTCGGCGCTGGTCCGGTGCTGCAGGGCTGTCCGGTGAGGAGGTGGTCCGGTGGGATAGTGGTTCCGGGCTGCTATCTTCACCGGGGAGGCCTCTTCTAAGCGCTTCGGGCCCGGCCTCAGAATAGTCACGTTGCCTTGACAACGATGCAGAGGTGCGTTCATTGCCAACGTACTTCTGCGTCGTTGTCAAGGCAACGCCTCTATTCCGGGCCGGAAGCGCGGAGAAGAGGCGCCCCCGGTGAAGATAGCAGCCCGGACCACCTCCTCACCGGACAGCCCTGCAGGACCGGACCAGCGCCGAGCGGAGGTGAGTACTCAGAACTAAAGGGGGGTGAGAGGGGGCTGGATGATGTCGAAGGCCGCAGTGGTCTTCAACCTGCGGACCTCCGGAGGTTTCAAAACTACAACTCCCAGCAAGCCCGGACAGCCGATGGCTGCCCGGGCTTGCTGGGAGTTGTAGTTTTGAAACCTCTGGAGGTCCGCAGGTTGAAGACCACTGAGGGCGAATGATGACAAGGGGATGATGAAGGGGGGATGTGTGGGATGATAAGGGGATGATGAAGGGGGGATGTGCGGGATGATAAGGGGATGATGAAGGGGGGATGTGTGGGATGATAAGGGGATGATGAAGGGGGGATGTGTGGGATGATAAGGGGATGATGAAGGGGGGATGTGTGGGATGATAAGGGAATGATGAAGGGGGGATGTGTGGGATGATAAGGGGATGATGAAGGGGGGATGTGTGGGATGATAAGGGGATGATGAAGGGGGGATGTGTGGGATGATAAGGGGATGGTGAAGGGGGGATGTGTGGGATGATAAGGGGATGATGAAGGGGGGATGTGTGGGATGATAAGGGGATGATGAAGGGGGGATGTGTGGGATGATAAGGGGATGATGAAGGGGGGATGTGTGGGATGATAAGGGGATGATGAAGGGGGGATGTGTGGGATGATAAGGGGATGATGAAGGGGGGATGTGTGGGATGATAAGGGGATGATGAAGGGGGGATGTGTGGGATGATAAGGGGATGATGAAGGGGGGATGTGTGGGATGATAAGGGGATGATGAAGGGGGGATGTGTGGGATGATAAGGGGATGATGAAGGGGGGATGTGTGGGATGATGACAAGGGGATGATGAAGGGGGGATGTGTGGGATGATGACAAGGGGATGATGATGAGGATGTTGATGACTGGTCTGGATGATGACAGGGGGGGATGATGTATTTCCCACCCTAGGCTTATACTCGAGTCAATAACTTTTCCTGGGATTTTGGGTTGAAATTAGGGGTCTCGGCTTATACTCGGGTCGGCTTATACTCGAGTATATACGGTATATCACTCAAAAAAGTGTATGATGGATGGATGGTTCAGATTAAAAACATTAAGACCAATCAAGGTTATAATATTTAATGTAAGAAATAGCAAAACAATCCTAAAATCACAGCTGTAGGGCCCTACGGCTGTGTGAGATTAAAATTATTTATAATAATAACAACATTTATTTCTATCACAAATGGTAGATATGCCCTGGGGAGTAAGAATATTGCTCACGTCTAGTGGATAAAATAGATTATTGATATGTCATGTTATATGATATATTCCTGCAGAGAAGATATAATGGCAATAAAGTGCAACAGCAATATAGGATTGATATATCCCTGCAAGAAAAGTAGCAACAATTGAATACAGCAACAGTGTCCCTGCGAAAAAAGATGTAGCAACAGTATGTCAATATAGCAACAGTAGGGTGCTGGCTTGGGATGAAAAAAGAGACTATAGATGATCCTGTAAATGGATAGCAAATAATAAACCAGTCTTATGTAGCAGAATTGTATAGTAGAATAAATCCTGCAAAGGAAAATCAATACTGAGTGCTTCAGAGTTCTGCACAGAGTGAGAATCACTCACCCCACATAGAGGCTATGAGCCCGGCTGGTATGACCTGCTGTGCCAAAGTTAGAAGAACGACACAGGCACCAAAGTGCCACTCACCCACTCCGCGTTGGTCCCGATGTCTGGGCTGTCCTGCTCTAGCTAAGAACGGTGGCAGCATCGGCAAGTGCAGCTGCCGCCGCGAGCTCTTGGCGTGTGACGTAGCGGGTGGATGGTCACGTGTCGGGCAGTCAGCTGGTTGGATGAAAGCGGGCCGGCTCCGTGATTTTGCGGAATTGGTAAAGCATCTGTAGCTCAAGTGGGTGGTGAATTATCCTTCGCAGAGAAGGTAACTTTCGTCCGGCAGCTGCTAGTATATCCAATGGTGGATCCGGTAATCCGGTGTTTCCAACTGTCTGGCAGAACTAGTAGTCCGGCATCTCAGGCAGCACAGCATAAAGGCAAAAAAGTTCCCATGTGGAGGGAGTAAATAGTCTCTCCAAGGCTTAAGAGGATTTGAACTGGTTGGTCCAAAAAGATAAAAAATGTTATAAAATATAATAGTAATTGTATAAACACCAAACGCGTTTCGGGGTGTAACTGAAGCATAGGCTCTCCAACCCCTTCCTCAGTGGTAGAAATGTCAGTGATATATGAGTGATATAGTTGAGGACTGAGTCTCCTATTTTTTATAATTTACAAATCTGTTTAACTTTCTGGCACTAGTTATAAATAAATAAAATGTCTCCCACCGGAGTACCCCTTTAATAATGGGAATATTTAAATGAAATATTTCCTTTGTCTTTGCAGGCCACTGGTTCTGGTCTCTGAGAAGCAGAAGTCTTCTTCAAAATAGAGAACTGCGCAAGGTCTTCATCTTATGGCTCCAGTGTTTTGAAGCTTAGGAGAAATAGAGTTCTGATTAAATGATGACAATTGTCACTAGAACCTCTCCTGTCATTATAGGCATCAAACTGAAGTTGTTCAATTCACATAAGTTTGAATTACACCAGGCAGGTGATTTTGTACATTATCAGAGAAGCCTACAGCTTCTAGTTTCTGCACATGGCAGTTGATATGCTAGAAGATATTCACATCTTACATCTTTGATGGGTCTTAATAAATTTCATTGTGCTGAAGTCTACTCCTGTCTGTTCCCAGATCCAGACTTGGGGGATGAATTCCAAATGGTTCCATAAAATCTGTCAGCTCCTGCATCCTGCCATATCTATACCTTCCACAATTCCGAGATCTTCCATGTCTTGCTTCAGGTCTGAAGGACCTTTATGAAGTGGCTATTGTGGTAGATACTACTCTCTATCTTCAGATTGTTTATGTGGAGCTGTACTTGATGACTAGCTGTTTACAAGTAGAGATACTCCTTCAACACTAAAGTTTCATGGTTTATCTTCAAACACCTTTATTTTACCACCAGAATGATCATGACCATGGGCTGCTAGGTCACTCATTGAAAACTCCAGATTGAGTGCCTATTCTACCAAGAAGACCTTCGCCATCTCACTTCTTCTACAGATAATGGCCCTGATTTACTAAGAGTGGAGTGTAGTTTTCTTTGTGGGTTTGAATTCTTTTCCACAGTATTTACTAAGGTTTCCCTACATTTTGCACTTTTCCCTACATTTTTTCTTTTTTACACATGCTCTGATCTGTGGGGTTTTCCTCAGCTCAAATTCACTACATTTTCTGTGAAAACCTTAGTAAATATGTTAGGTTTTTGTGCAAATGTTGAAGACATGCCCCTTTTAGGCAGCCACGCTCACTTTCCCCAGCAGCCACACCCCTTTTTCAGGTTTTCTCAGTAAAATTTTATCAGGTTTCTTTCAATTTTGGCGCAGGAGACTTAGTCGGGTTTCTTTTAATTCTGGTGCAAATGCTGGCGCTCAACCTGACAAAGCATGTCGGGTTTACAATAGTAAATGTGTTTTGGCAAAGAGCTACTTCTGAGCACCCCAGCAAGAGATCCTTAGATCCTGATGTCAGAATTCCTTCTAGGTTCGGGGATGTATGAAAGTTGTCATTTAGAGCAGACCTTCATGATGACTTAGATCCCCACAAAGGGTATACATTCATCACTAAAGATGTGGTGGACTTGACTATGATGTACCAGCTAGAACGTTCAGTTCCTATCGGAAGTGATCTGTGAGGGCTTTGTTAGAATTTCTGTCATGTGTTGGATGTTTGGTTGTAGTACTACATTTGTATCTGGATAACCAATCGATTTCAAGGATGCTGATCCAGCATAAGACGGCTCCCAAAAAGTACGATTGGCTCCCATCAGCCATCTAGCTGTTCTCTGGCACGATCTTAAAACAACATATTAGATGAGCTTCTGTGACAAAATACAAAAGATTTCCTCTGAAAGCCATCTGTGGTTGTCGTCCTGTTAGGTTTTTAAGAGCCTGGTTTTTAAGTTATCGTTTATATAAGGAAGAATTCTGGAAACTTCATCAGCACTAAGATCTGCTGTAGGACAGGGTGTTATCATTGCAACAGTCTTCAATTGACAACTTTGAAGCGAACAGAGAAAATGCTCATGAATAAAGATCCTTCAGAGTTCATGGTTGATCCCTTGTTTCAGAAAATCAGCCACACATTGGGTCTAAAAGCTTCTATTAGGAATTACAATTCCCCTCCTGAAGTACCGATCTGTCATACAATGACTGCAGACACGTGGAGTTCACAATTCAGTTGTTGATTATAAGATTTCTTAAAGTGATGAGAGAATTGAAATCTGACTTGGGTCCTTCTTCTTGTTCTGAGAAGATTCGCTGAGGCTCTCTTTGTATTCTTACTTAAATCAATATTTTTTAGAATTTCGAAGATCTGGAGTTGAGTTAATGATTCTAGCATCTGTTGAACTCAGACGGCAAAGGAAATTTCCTTTCTCTAGTAAGGATTGTTCTGCCAGTCAGCTTCCATGTGACTTGCAAAGAGGGTCCAAAAAAGTCTATAATGCAGCCTCCTAGTCCACACTGTTAACCTGTGAAATAATATGACTCCAGATTGAGGCTTCAGCCTGTGACAGGATTCAGCCCATAACACTTTTGTCCTTTTTTCCTGTTTTACCCTCCCTATGGTTGTGTGAGCTGTAGGAGAGGGTTCTTATTAGGTCTGCTATTAACTATGTTAATGTCACGTATGAGCAGGGAACAGTGAAGCCCTAACTCACCCACAGCCACTGTCCCTACCTTTTGCCTATCCACCCTAAGTGACAGATTGACAACCACGATGACAATCCCTCCCTGCTAAGTGCTAGGGCAGCATTGTTAAAATAATAAAATACAAAAAACAGTATGATTCGGGATACAGCTGGAGGCACACAAAATAACAGACATACACTAAGACACACACACGGTCAAATCAATGTCAGTCTAGCCTAAGTCGCTTACCAGGAAATAGCGGAGTACAGGAACGCAGAGCAAGAGAAGAGTCAAGGGAAAAGCCAAAGATTAATAAATAAGCAGGTATCCAGTAAGCAGGAGGTGTCAACTAAGGTATAACCTTTCACAGATAATGAACTGATCACTGCTCCTAGCTTATATAGGCAGGTGATCAGGGATACACCTTCCCTTCAATTCCTTGGTTGATCTTGAGGGACATATGTCTTTTTTTCGACCATACTAACTATGTAATAGGTAGCAGAGCTGAGAACCACACCCAGACGACACAGGTGAGCTCCAAGCAGCTCTGGCCTAACTAGAGTAATTTTAACTCTCTGTTCAGCCAGAGCCAGACATTACAGTACCCCTCCTTTTACGAGGAGCCACCGGACTCTTAAAGGGGTATTCCGTTTTTTTTTTTTTGCTATGCTACAGGGGCTGTAAAGTTAGTGTAGTTCATAATATAGTGTCCTTACCTGTGTGGGACGGTTATCTCACAATTCTTCTGTGATTTTCACCCCACTATTTATTTTTACCAGCATACATAATGACTTTTGTCTCGGATTTTTCCCAGCTTGCAATGCGGTTGAGACCTGACTCACTAGTCAGCTGATGACAGGGAGCCTGTCTGCTTCAATGGGTGGAGGGATAAATCTGCAACTAATGCAACAGCTGGAGGAACCCTGATCGAATACCACAGATCTGCAGCTCATTTATGTTTCAATGGGGGGGGGGTGGCTGATGTGTGGGAAGGAGGAAAATAGAATTGTGGGATTTGTAGTCAAAAAAAGAAAAGTCAAACAGGAAATACAAGTTCACAAAAAGCTAGCCACAGTGTTATGGTAATCTCATGACATAGCCATTTAGCCCAAGACAAGCGCAGATCCTTCCTAAGCATGTCCATTACTGTCTGCCAGGTACGTACTAAAATCACCTTATGGTGGATAACCCCTTTAAGATCTGATGCAGGTTTGTCCAGATGAGAGGAGTGAAAGCTTCTGATAAGCCTAGAAGCGTGAATAGCAGAAGATGGAACCCATGACCTCTCCTCTGGACCATAACCCTTCCAGTCTACAAAATATTGTAAGGAATTTTGGACCTTTGAATTGTCCAAAATCTTCCCAACCTTATATTCCATCTCACCATCAATCTTTACCAGAGATAGAATGTAGACCTTCAAAAGGGAACGATGAAACACATTATGTACCTTGAAAGAAGCTGGTAATTTCAATTTATAAGAAACCGTGGTTATAACCTCTAAAACCTTGCAAGGACCAGTAAACCTGGGGGCCAATTTTCCTGATTGTACTTTTAAATGAAGTTTTTTTTGTAGACAAACAAACTTTGTCCCCAACATTAAACCCTGTGACACAAGTGTGTCTCTTGGTGGCAAACCTCTTCTGTTTTTCTTGGGCTTTTTCCAGGTTCTTCTGAACCTGTGCACAGTTTGTTTAAGTTATCCACCGCTGGATTGTAACTAAAAGCTTCTGGACATGAGGTGAACCGAGGATTGAACCCATACACACAAAAAAATATGGACATACCGGTAGAAGAGTTTTCTTTGATTATTGATAGCAAATTCAGCCAGTGCCAAGTATGAAACCCAATCCTTTTGCTTGTCAGTAACATAACACCGAAGATATTGTTCAATACTCTGGTTCATTCTTTCTGTTTGACCATTGGGTTGAGGTTGAAATGCAGAAGAAATGGACAATTCAACCCAGGGTTGAAGGCCAGAGGAAGCAGGAAGACTGCAAAACAAGGCTTGTTGGCCTTATTCAGACTACCCCCCCATGCTGATAACATGGAGCCAATTCCAACGTTTAGCAGTAGTGCCGTCCTGACTTTCCTCTATGCCTTTAAAGTGTAGAACACCAAAGATATTGCTCAATACTCTGGTTCATTTTTTCTGTTTGGTCATTGGACTGAGGGCGAATCGTGGAAAAAAAGGACAATTCAACCCCCAGTCTTTTACAAAACACCTGCCAGAATTTGGACACAAATTGTACCCTTCTATCAGAATCAACATTAACAGCTAACCTATGGTAACGGACATCGTGTCTGACAAACAAGTCCGCTAACGCTTGAGCAGAGGGAAATTTCTGGAGTGGTACCAAATGGCATTGTTTGCTGAATCTGTCCAATATTACACACACAATAGTTTTACCCTCGGAATTGGGTAAATCCGTCATGAAATCCATGGAAATATGGGTCCAAGGTTTCTCTTGGATAGGAAATGGACATAATTCACCAGCAGGGCGTGATCGAGGAGACTTTGCCTGGGCACAAGTATCACAAGCTGACACAAAGGTCTTAACACCTCTTCTGAGAGTAGGCCACCAAAAACTCCTTTGAATAAAATTTTGGGTGCCTAGGATACCTGGGTGACTTGCCAAGGGAGAACTATGGCCCTCTTCAATTATACAAAGGCAAAATTGACTAGGCACAAATATTTTGTCCTGAGGAGTATCAGGAGGTTCACATTAGAAAACGTGGGCTATGTATAATTCCTTGAAAAAATTCAGGCACTCACTGTTAAATTCAGGCACTCATTCCTTTTTCGTTTATTCCGAACATTCTGCAGTTTTTCATAGCTTGTAAGATAGTAGTATATATGCAAACATCCATGCTAGCAGAGGTCTAAACACACTTGTTGGGAGCCATCAGGGTCTGACGCAACGTTTCGGGGGACTACCCCCTTACTCATGCGTACTATATCCTGGATTTCCAGGGTATAATGAGGAGGAATCACACTTGTGAGTAATCAAGAAACTCTTCCTTTAGAATGGTAAAGATAATTTTTATTTTAACAACCTTCAAGATATCTCAGCCCTTATGTCAATAACGAAACATGAATACAAATATTTATACCAATTATATAATCTTTATTAGAAACCCAAAATCAATGACATAATTAGCCCACCCATAAAAACATATACACTCAGACATGATTAAAACTCAGCAGCAGTGGGGGAACACAGAGTCACAAATTCATTTATGTGGATCCAAATAAAGTATCTATGTGGTGTATGCTGGGACCAAACTCCTAATCATGCGCAGCCCTTTAAATCAGTCTAATACAGATCCGGACCCAGCATAATCCAAATACATGAAAAAATAAAGTGCAGCCGTGCATATAGCAGCGAAACAGGTACCTTATTGATTATGTATCACTAGTTCTCAGACACTAATATTGCACATATACCATAGATGAATCCACAATTCACAGTTAAAATACAGACCCAGTGGTAAGTATATCGGTGGCGAAACACGTTGGAGTGTGAGGTGGGGGAACACCGGAGTCTCTCCGATATTCTTACATTTTTCATTTTCACAGACCACTGTTCCAAAAATCTGTCAGACCCCTTTTGGGGTGTAAATGCTCACTGTACCCCTTATTACATTCTGTGAGGGGTGTAGTTTCCAAAATGGGGTCACATGTGGGGGGGGGGGTCCATTGTTCTGGCAGCATGGGGGCTTTGTAAACACACATGGCCTTCAATTCTGGACAAAATTTTGCTTCAAAAGCCCAATGGCGCTTCCTCTCCTGAGCATTGTAGTGCACCCGCAGAGCACTTTACTTTCACACATTCAATATTCATTTATATTTCTATGCTCAGAAGAAATGGGGTTACAAATTTTGGGGGGCTTTTTTTCCTATTTTCCCTTGTGAAAATGAAAAATTTAGGGTAACACCAGCATTTTAGTGATTTTATTATTTTTTTTTTCATTTTCCCATCCAACTTTAAAGGGGTATTCCAGGCAAAAACTTTTTTTTATATATATCAACTGGCTCCAGAAAGTTAAACAGATTTGTAAATTACTTCTATTGAAAAACTCTTAATCCTTTCAGTACTTATGAGCTTCTGAAGTTAAGGTTGTTCTTTTCTGTCTAAGTGCTCTCTGATGACACCTGTCTCGGGAAACGCCCAGTTTAGAAGAGGTTTGCTATGGGGATTTGCTTCTAAACTGGGCGTTTCCCGAGACAGGTGTCATCAGAGAGGACTTAGACAGAAAAGAACAACCTTAACTTCAGAAGCTCATAAGTACTGAAAGGATTAAGATTTTTTAATAGAAATTATTTACAAATCTGTTTAACTTTCTGGAGCCAGGATATATTTATAAAAAAGTATTTGCCTGGAATACCCCTTTAACCCCTTAACGACGCAGGATGTATATTTACGTCCTGCGCAGGCTCCCGCGATATGAAGCGGGATCGCGCCGCGATCCCGCATCATATCGCGTCGGTCCCGGCGCTCATCAACGGCCGGGACCCACGGCTAATACCACACATCGCCGATCGCAGCGATGTGCGGTATTAACCCTTTAGAAGCGGCGGTCAAAGCTGACCGCCGCTTCTAAAGTGAAAGTGACTCGGCTGTTCGGGACCGCTGCGGTGAAATCGCGGCGTCCCGAACAGCCTACCGGACACCGGGAGGGCCCTTACCTGCCTCCTCGGTGTCCGATCGGCGAATGACTGCTCCGTGCCTGAGATCCAGGCAGGAGCAGTCAAGCGCCGATAACACTGATCACAGGCGTGTTAATACACGCCTGTGATCTGTGTAAAAGATCAGTGTGTGCAGTGTTATAGGTCCCTATGAGACCTATAACACTGCAAAAAAAAATGTAAAAAAAAGTGTTAATAAAGGTCATTTAACCCCTTCCCCAATAAAAGTTTGAATCACCCCCCTTTTCCCATAAAAAAACATAAAACAGTGTAAAAAAAAATAAAATAAACATATGTGGTATCACCGCGTGCGTAAATGTCCGAACTATAAAAATATATCATTAATTAAACCGCACAGTCAATGGCGTACGCGCAAAAAATTCCAAAGTCCAAAAAAGCGTATTTTGGTCACTTTTTATACCATTAAAAAATGAATAAAAAGTGATCAAAAAGTCCGATCAAAACAAAAATCATACCGATAAAAACTTCAGATCACGGTGAAAAAAATTAGTCCTCATACCGCCCTGTACGTGGAAAAATAAAAAAGTTATAGGGGTCAGAATATGACATTTTTAAACGTATAAATTTTCCTGCATGTAGTTATGATTTTTTCCTGCAGTGCGACAAAATCAAACCTATATAAGTAGGGTATCATTTTAACCGTATGGACCTACAGAATAATTATAAGGTGTAATTTTTACCGAAATATGCACTGCGTAGAAACGGAAGCCCCCAAAATTACAAAATTGCGTTTTTTCTTCGATTTTGTTGCACAATTATTTTTTTTTTCCGTTTTGCCGTGCATTTTTGGGTAAAATGACTAATGTCACTGCAAATTAGAATTGGCTACGCAAAAAATAAGCCATCATATGGATTTTTATGTGGAAAATTTAAAGGGTTATGATTTTTAAAAGGTAAGGAGGAAAAAACGAAAGTGCAAAAACGGAAAAACCCTGAGTCCTTCAGGCGTTAATAAAAATTCATCAAACACCTGTGGGGTGTTTGAAGCTCACTATACCACTTGTTATGTTCCATGAGGGGTGTAGTTTCCAAAATGAGGTCCCATGTGGGTATTTTTTTTTTTTGCATTTATGTCAGAACTGCTGTAAAGTCAGCCACCCCTGTGCAAATCACCAATTTAGGCCTCAAATGTACATAGTGCGCTCTCACTCCTAAGCCTTGTTGTGGGTCCGCAGAGCATTTTACGCCCACATATAGGGTATTTCCGTACTCAGGAGAAATTGCGTTACAAATTTTGGGGTTCTTTTTTTCCTTTTACTGCTCGTGAAAATTAAAAGTATGGGGCAACACCAGCATGTTAGTGTAAATTTTTTTTTTTTTACACTAACATGCTGGTGTAGCCCCCAACTTTTCCTTTTCATAAGGAGTAAAAGGAGAAAAAGCCCCCGCAAATTTGTAGTGCAATTGCTCCCGAGTGCGGAAATACCCCATATGTGGTCTTAAACTGTTTCCTTGAAATACGACAGGGCTCTGAAGTGATTGTTACGCCGAGCGCTCCGGGTCCCCGCTCCTCCCCGGAGCGCTCACGGCGTCTCTCTCCCTGCAGCGCCCCGGTCAGTCCCGCTGACCGGGAGCGCTGCACTGTCATGGCCGTTGGGGATGCGATTCGCACAGCGGGACGCGCCCGCTCGCGAATCGCATCCCAGGTCACTTACCTGTCCCGGTCCCCGGCTGTCATGCTCTGGCGCGCGCGGCTCCGCTCTCTAGGGCGCGCGCGCGCCAGCTCTCTAGATTTAAAGGGCCAGTGCACCAATGATGGTGCCTGGTCCAACCTTCCCAATTACCTTGATTAGTTTCCACCTGTGCACTCCCTACTTATACCTCACTTCCCCTGCACTCCCTTGCCGGATCTTGTTGCCCTTGTGCCTAGTGAAAGCGTTCCCTTGTTTGTTCCTAGCCCGTGTTCCAGACCTCCTGCCGTTGCCCCTGACTACGATCCTTGCTGCCTGCCCCGACCTTCTGCTACGTCCGACCTTGCTCTTGCCTTATCCCTTGTACCATGCCTATCTCAGCAGTCAGAGAGGTTGAGCCGTTGCCGGTGGATACGACCTGGTTGCTACCGCCGCTGCAAGACCATCCCGCTTTGCGGCGGGCTCTGGTGAAAACCAGTAGCTACTTAGAACCGGTCCACCGACACGGTCCTCGCCAAACCCTCTCTGGCACAGAGGATCCACCTCCAGCCTGCCGATCCGTGACAGTGATAGAGCATCAAGGCACATTTGAGGACTACATTAGGGACTGCATAGGGGTGGACATAGGGGTATTCTACGCCAGTGATTCCCAAAAAGGGTGCCTCCAGCTGTTACTAAACTCCCAGCATGCCTGGACAGTCAGTGGCTGTCCGGAAATGCTGGGAGTTGTTGTCTTGCAACAACTGGAGGCTCAGCTTTGGAAACACTGCCGTATGATACGTTTTTCATTTTTATTGGGGGGACAGTGTAAGGGGGTGTATATGTAGTGTTTTACCCTTTGTTTTGTGTTAGTGTAGTGTTTTTATAGTACATTCGCACTGGTGGGCGTTTACGGTGAGTTTCCTGCTAGGAGTTTGCGCTGCGGCGAAAAATGTGCAGCAGCTCAAACTTGAAGCAGAAACTCACTGTAAACCCGCCCATGTGAATGTACCCTGTACATTCACATGGGGGGAGGGGAAACCTCCAGCTGTTGCAAAACTACAACTCCCAGCATTCACTGACAGACCGTGCATGCTGGGAGTTGTACTTTTGCAACAGCTGGAGGCACACTGGTTGGAAAACCTTCAGTTAGGTTCTGTTACCTAACTCAGTATTTTCCAACCAGTTTGCCTACAGCTATTGCAAAACTACAACTCCCAGCATGTACTGATCGCCGAAGCAAACTGCTGTGTGGGCATGCTGGGTGTTGTAGTTTTGTAAGATCTAGAGGGCCATAGTTTAGAGACCACTGCACAGTGATCTCCAAACTGTAGCCCTCCAGCTGTTGCAAAACTACAAATACCAGCATGCCCACACAGCAAACAGCTGTCTTGGCATGCTGGGAGTTGTAGTTGCGTACCTCCAGCTGTTGCATAACTACATCACTTTTGTAAGGAAGAATGGGCAAAGATACCTCAAACAAGAATTGAAAGACTCTTGGTTGGCTACAAAAAGCGTTTACAAGCTGTGATACTTGCCAAAGGGGGCAGTACAAGCAGGGTGCCCAAACTTTTGCAGACGCCATTCTTTTGTTTTCTGTTATTTTGAAAGTGTAAATGATGGAAATAAAATCTAACTTTTGTTGACATATTATAAGAATGTCTAATCTGTAATTTGATGACTTTTGGAGATTTTTCCATCTTTCCTTGGCTTCTTTATGCACATTAATACAAATTTTTACCTGGGGTGCCCAAACTTTTGATCCCCACTGTACTTACGTAACTCAAAGAGACACCCATCTTTCCACAGGATTGTGTTTTTCTCATAGGACTGAGATTGTTGCACTGCCACTTTCTGTGGACAGGAATATCCGTGATAATACAGACACTTTATCTGTAGGAATTTACTTCATCCACA
Source organism: Hyla sarda (assembly GCF_029499605.1). Taxonomy (NCBI): domain Eukaryota; kingdom Metazoa; phylum Chordata; class Amphibia; order Anura; family Hylidae; genus Hyla; species Hyla sarda. The sequence goes on from NC_079189.1 coordinate 292,247,338, forward strand.
TTTAGGGTGCGTTCACACGGAGTAAAGAGTAATTCACGGCGAAAAATTTACGGGTGGAAAAAATAATTTTTAATTTGCGGGAAATTTGCGTGTAATTGCGCGCAGTCATGGGGGAGAAAGAAGTGAAGGGGTTTTCAGGCATTTCCGCGCAAATTGCGTGTGAATTCTGCGCAAATTGCGCACGAAAACGATGTCGGGCGGAGTTTTTTTTTTACCATTGACTTCAATTGATTTCTGCTAGCAGATTCCGCTTGAAGAATGAACATGTCCTTTCTTCAAGCGGAACGGAATTCAGCGTCGGAATTCTGCTAGCGGAATTTCCGCAGTGTGAACGGGACAGCGGAAATAACATTGAAGTCAATGGGCAGAGGAGATGTGAATTAATTTGGAGAGGAGAATTCAAGAGGAATTACTCAAGTAAATTCCTCTTGAATTACTCCATGTGAATGCACCCTTAGGGGGATTGCATTTATTTATTTGTTTTATTTCTTATATACCTTGTTTTATTCATTTTTTGTACTGATTTTAGGTGGGAATTAGAGATGAGCGAACTTACAGTAAATTCGATTCGTCACGAACTTCTCGGCTCGGCAGTTGATGACTTTTCCTGCATAAATTAGTTCAGCTTTCCGGTGCTCCGGTGGGCTGGAAAAGGTGGATACAGTCCTAGGAGACTCTTTCCTAGGAATGTATCCACCTTTTCCAGCCCACCGGAGCACCTGAAGGCTGAACTAATTTACGCAGGAAAAGTCATCAACTGCTGAGCCGAGAAGTTTGTGACGAATCTAATTTACTGTAAGTTCGCTCATCTCTAGTGGGAATCGCAAGGGCCCTGGGATACCCAGTGTATTTTATTAGTAATAAATTCACACATTCACTTGTTGTACTCGATTAGTGGTCAGATATCTCTCTTTTCGTACCCCTCTGATTTCTGTCCACCTTCCTTTATTTTCCCTCTTTCCCTCTTGTTCTATATACTCAGCACTCCATCCACTTCTTCTTTCTGAATTCTACCATCATTGTAAGTTCATCCCCAGAACTAGTATTATACTATTACCTATACTCCCAGTATCATTAGCATTGATATCACTACTATTACCATTATACCCACTGTGTTCCAGTTTTTCCCTATAGAGAACATTGAGGACAGTACCTTTTTTTCTTATAATTGTGTGTCCATCACTTCAAGTAAGGAACCTGTTAAAACGTTGAATCCCTACTTAGGCCAGTTTGAAGTTGAGTTGTGAAGTTTCACGAAAAAGACCTAAAAAACAGCAACCTACCTCTAACTGAAATCCATTATGGCGCCCCCTAAAACCAGGCTTAACAGCCGGTGGTCTAAAATACAGTGACCCCCCGACTTATGATGGCCCCGACATATGATCATTTCAACATATGATGGCCTCTCAGAGCCCATCTGTGTGTCGGGTCCATGGTACAAACAGCTATCTGAAAGCGCTGACAACTTCAGCAACTGACAGATAGTTGTTTAATGTGCCCCGTGTGTCCCGTTCTGCCTCCTGTTACTCACATACTGTCCTGCTAACACACGCAGGCTTCCACTGTGAGCTCTGTGTAAGCCCCGCCCCCCCAGTGCATCCATAGCCAATAGCCTGCAGCATCTTGCTGCAGGCATCCAATGAGCTGCTGGCTGCCCTCCCCTTCCTTTCCTATAGAGCTGTAGTCGGCAGGATCGTAATGGAGGACATTCTGTCCCCCCTGAAGGTATTTAAAGTACTGTACAGTACTGTATGTGATGTCACACATCACATACAATACATATACACACTATACACCCCATACATCAATGTTTCCCTATCAGTGTGCCTCCAGCTGTTGCAAAACTATAACTCCCAGCATGCCCAGACAGTCAATGGCTGTACATGCATGCTGGGAGTTGTAGTTGTGCAACAGCTGGAGGCACCCTGGTTTGTTAAACACTCCCCATACACTCCACATGCAATGGTCATCCCAGAACCAATTGGCAGTTTCCCATAGAGATATGTATTCAACATACAATGGTTCCGAGGCCCCAGAACCAATTATCATGTTTTACATAGACATATGTACTCGACATATGATGGTTTCAACATATGATGGTTCTCCTGGAACCAATTAATATCATATGTTGAGGGACCACTGTATTATACAACCCTGTATCCACCCTGTGCCTCTAGGTAACATAACACCTTTACATGTTTTGTATGTAATAGTATTTATGGGGCATATCTGGGGCAGGTGTTCTACATATGACTGGTGTGTATGTAGTATATGTTCTATGTGTAAATGGTGTGTTTGACAGTGGTGTATTTCACATGTGTAAGTGGTGTGCATGCATGATGTGTGCATGCCGCCTACTCAGTATGTTTTAAAATGAGTGACTTGTCTGCAGCATGTATGTGTATGGAAACATTTTCTTTGTCTTCTTTTCCTAACAAAGGCATAGGGGACCAGGAACACTTCTTACATGGGGTCTTTTTTAGTCAGTGTCTATCCCAGATGGTATAAACTTTAGTCTGTAGTCACATGGGTAGGTGTGTTTAATGCAATACAAACTTTAAACTGACCATAACGTTCAACTAAACAAGGTATTTCCATTAACAGTGCATCATCAAATTACTTTACTCTGGTACAGATTTACATTGAACTGCATGAGCAGACACGATGCTCAGCTGTTTTTTTTTTTTTTTTTTTTTAATATATTAGGTATTCCCACTAGGTGGCAGTGTATGATCATTCTTGTTGTATTTATAAACGAATATATTGCTTTCTAATTTGCTGTCATTTATCAGCTAGAACATACATAGAAATGATATGGTACTATGGTAAATGTAAGAAAGCCCTCCCCCCCCCTCATTTTGTAAATTTTGGGGGCTTCTGTTCCTAGGCAGTGCTCTTTTTTGGTAAAAATTACATCTTATCTTTATTCTGTAGGTCCATACAGTTAAAATGATACCCTACTTATAAAGGTTTGATTTTGTCGTACTTCTAAAAAAAAATCAAAACTACATGGAGGAAAATTTATACGTTTAAAATTGTCATCTTCTGACCCCTATAACTTTTTTTTATTTTTGGGCCGGTATGAGGGCTCATTTTTTGCGCCGTGATCAAAAGTTTTTATCGGTACCATCTTTATATTGATCGGAGTTTTTCATGATATAAAAAGTGACCAAAAATATGCTATGTTTTTTTGGCGTGTCTGCCATTGACCGTGCGGTTTAATTAATGTTATATTCTTATAATTCGGACATTTCCGCACGCAGCGATACCAAATATGTTTATTTTTATTTACACAGTTTTTTTTTTAAATGTGAAAAGGTGGGTGATTCAAACTTTTATTAGGGAAGGTGTTAAATGATCTTTATTAACTTTTGTTTTTTACACTTTTTTTTGCAGTGTTATAGCTCCACTGGTGGCTATTTCACTGCACATACCGATCTCATACGCAGATCATTGCCGTGCATTGACACTCTTGGAGCAATCAATCGCCGATTGGAGGCGACGGAGGCAGTTAAGGGGACTTCCGCTCACGTTCTAGCTGTCGGGACATTGCGATTTCACCGCGATGGTCCCGATCAATCCAACTGAGCTGCCGGGAAGCTTTTACTTTCATTTTAGACGCGGCGATCAACTTTGAACGCTGCATCTAAAGGGTTTAATAGCGTGTGGCACAACGATCAGTAACGCACGCTATTAGCCCAGGGTCCCGGCTGTCATTAGCTTCTGGGACTGGCCCGGTATGACCCCGTGTTTTATACCAGGACCTGGCGCAGGGGGCGTACCTGTCTTTAAGAGGTTAAGGGACTTTAGATTCAGGGAGTTTAGAGAAATAATTTTCTGTCTGTTTTTGCCTGTTATTTGAGCTATCCCCATTGCCAAGATGTCTTCCATGTTTGACAATGCGTTCATGTGTACATCTTGCTCAATGTATGCAATTCTTGAACAGTGGTTTGAGGGGGCATATTACTGTGTGAGATGTGTGCGGGTTGCTCATTTGGAAGCTCAGATACTGGATCTAGCGGAGAAACTGGCAACACTGAGATTAATTGACAACATAGAAAGGAGTCTCCTGCTCTCTGAGAAAGCACTTTGTGGGGTATAGGTGGGAGAAGATAGCAGGATGGAGGTGCAGTTACAGTTATAAAAAGGGGCAGAGGAAAGGGAGGCTAGTCCTGAACTGGCACACCCCAACAAGTTGGCCCTGCTGGCAGATGAGGGGGATGCCATTTTAGAGCTAGCAGTACTGCAGCAAGTCACTGCCTCTGACTGCCAGAGGGGTATCTTCTTCACTAAGGAGGGAAGGAGGAGCCCAGGGCAGGCCAGACAGGTTCTGGTAGTGGTAGACTCCATTATTAGGGGGACAGACAGGGCAATCTGTCACAAAGACTGGGATCACCTAACAGTGTGTTGTCTTCCTGGCACTCGAGTTTGGCACATCGTGGATCGGGTTGACAGATTACTGGGAGGGGCTGGAGAAGACCCAGTGGTCATGGTGCACCAATGGCAAAGTAAGAGGTAGGGGGAATGTCCTGAAAAATTATTTCAGGGACTTAGGAAGCAAGCTTAAGGCAAGGACCTCCAAGGTCATATTCTCTGAAACATTACCAGCAACATGGGTTACACCAGAGAGGCAGCGGGAGATTAATGAGGTAAACAATTGGCTCACAAGCTGGTGTAGGAAGGAGAGGTTTGGGTTCATGGAGAACTGGGCTGATTTATGTCGGATACAGGCTCTACCTTAGGGACGAGCTGCACCTCAATGGGGAGGGTGCAGCTGTGCTTGGAGAGAAGATGGCTAGAAGGGTGGAGGAGTGTTTAAACTAGGGACTGGAGGGGTGCTACAATATAGGGGATGACAGTGTAGATAGGGAGCTGGGATATATTAATACCCATACACCTCTAAATTGCATCCTCACTTATGCCAGAAGTCTGACCAATAAAACAGACGGAGTTGATGATGTCTGAGAAAAAATATGACATAGTGGGAGTAACAGAGACTTGGTTAAACAATAGCTGTGACTGGGTGGTCAACATACAGGGTTATAGTCTATTCAGGAAGGATTGGAAAAAACAAAAAGGGGTGCTTGCCTGTATGTAAAGTCCAGTCTGAAGGCCGCACTGCTGGACGATATATGTGAGGGAAATGATAATGTGGAGTCATTATGGTTAGAAATATATATATATATAGAGATAAAAATAATAAAATACTGATTGAGGTTTGCTATAAACCGCCAAGTATAATGGAAGAGGCAGAATAACGCTAAATTTCCATTTGGTTTTTTTTTCTGGCAGTTTTTGGAATTCTGCCACTGCAGTTTTTGAGCCAAAGTCAGAAGTGGATCCATAAGGGAGGAGAAGTATAAGTCCTTCCTTTATATGTCCTATTCCTTTTGAATACACTTCTGGCTTTGGCTCAAAAACTGCAGTGGCAGTTTTCCAAAAACTGCCAGAAAACAAACCAAGTGGAAACTTAGCCTAACAATTACTGAAACAAATAAACAAGGCATCAAATCACAATGAGGTGGTGATAATGGTGGACTTTAAAGGGGTACTCCGTTGGAAAACACTCTTTTTTTAAATCAAATGGTGCCAGAAAGTTAAACAGATTTGTAAATATTTCTATTAAAAAATCTTTATCCTTCCAGTACTTTTTAGCAGCTGTATGCTACAGAGGAAATTCTTTTCTTTTTAAATGTCTTTTTTGTCTTCTCCACAGTGCTCTCTGTTGACAACTGATGCCCATATCAGGAACTGTACAGAGCAGGAGAAAATCCCCATAACAATATCTGTTTAACTTTCTAGCACCAGTTCATTTAAAAAAGTTTTCCACCGGAGTACCCCTTTAACTAACCTGACATAATCTAGGAGCCTGAGACCTGTGAATCTCATAAAGGAAACAGGTTTCTGACTATAGCTAAAGATGGTGCAGGATCCGACCAGTGTTGGCGTCCTACTAGACTTAACATTAACCAACAGACCTGACAGACTATCTAATATGCAGGTAGAAGGACACCTAGGAAATACTGATAATAACATAATACATTATAATTTGTCCTTCAATAAGGGAACTCAGAAGCCACAAGAACAATGAACTTTAGGATTGCAAAGTTTGATCAACTCAGAGAGGCCCTTAACCCCTTAAGGACCAGGGGGTTTTCCGTTTTTGCACTTTCGTTTTTTCCTCCTTACCTTTAAAAAATCATAACCCTTTCAATTTTGCACCTAAAAATCCATATGATGGCTTATTGTTTGGGCCACAAATTCTACTTTGTAATGACATCAGCGTTTTATCCAAAAATCTACGGCGAAACGGAAATAAAAATCATTATGAGACAAAATTGGAAAAAAAAAAATTTTTGTAAATTTTGGGGGCTTCTGTTTCTACGCAGTAAATTTTTCGGTAAAAATCACACATTCTCGTGGGGGCGTGGTCTGGACGCTGACCGGGATGGCCGCTTGTTGATCCGGCTCCTGCTCCGTGGGCCTGTAATTTGCTCTGGAACCATCCCAGTGACCCTGCTCTCCCATGGGGAGGAATTCCCGACGGGCTAATCACCCCTCCACATCAACCCGGCTGCCCTCCCCTGCCCCGGGCGGCATCCGAAGGTACTTACTGGAGCCTCCGGCCTCTGCACCCTCATCTCGGTCCGCCATTGCTGGGCCTGCTTTAGGACTCCGCTCCCGGTCCGGCAGCTGTCCTTCCCTGCGGACCGCTGTCTCCACGGCCTGCCCTCCGCTGCTGTCTGTGCCTGCTGGAAGCCCTCCGGGACTGCTGCCTGCCTCTGCTGCTTTTGCTGGGACCGGGGCCTCGCATACTCCGTCTCTGAGTCGCGCTGGTGCGCACACACAAGGACCGGGACCTGCTGCTGCTTCCTCACAGACGCAGCCTGTGGTGAGTCACGGCCCCCTGCTGCACTCTGCTGCTCCTGTCTCTGCTGCCCTGCTGCCCTTGCAATCAGTGTCCCCGGCCCCTGGGTCAGTGGCTTGGCCCTCTGGGTCCCCATCAGTGACAGACTGGGCTGTTTCCTCTCCCTCCTCCCAGTGCTCAGCTGTTCCGCACTGCTTGGCCTCCCCCTCACCTGTGCCTCCTAATAAAGGTGCTGGACTTCACCCATCCACATTGTCCCCACGTAGTGGCCCTACTCCTGTGGGTCATATTGGGCCCTCACCCGCTCCCCTGGACCCCCTGGCTGCCTGCTACATACCGCCTCCTATCTCCCAGCCCTTGCCGCAGAGGAGCGAGCTGCCTACCATGCTGTCGCAGGAGATCTCCATCATGTCTCCGCGAGGGGCCCCTTGCTCTCCCTCTGGGGGGGCCCCCGTGTCAACGCCAGTCTCCAACTCTTGGGACACCCTTTCTGAGATGGATGTCCCCTGCTCGGGCTTGCCTTTGCCCTCATCAGCTTTTGCCGACCTGAGCCAGCTTATTTCCTGGATGCCTACGAAGGATGACTTCCGTGCACTGGTTGATGAAGTTAAGGAAGCTTGCAGGGCTGAGATTGCAGAAATGCGTCGGGATCTCCAGCATGTCTCCGACCGAGTGGGTGACTTAGAAGATGCCCATGATGCTACCAGGGGCTATATTGCTCAACTCCATTCTACAATTGCCTCCCAACGGGACTTTCTATGTGATCTTAATGCTCATGTCGAAGATTTGGACAATCGTGGAAGGCGAAATAACATCAGGGTCTGGGGGTTGCCGGAAGCTGCCCAGGATGAGGATTTACCAGCTACCTTGGAAACCATCTTCAACCTCATACTTGGTGAACCGTCCTCTCACAAGATCAAGTTGGACAGGGCTCACAGGGCTCTCCGTCCTAAGTCTGTCTCTGGTGCTCCGAGGGATGTGATTTGCTGTATACATGACTTCCAACTTAAAGAAACTATCATGTCCAAAGCACGCTCCTTGAGGAATTTTGTTTTTGATGGGGCCCCTATTCAGCTTTACCAAGACCTGTCGTGCCTGACCCTCCGGAAGAGTCTCCGGAAGAGGCTTTTGTAAGTCTAAATCCCTATTGGCTATTTATTTCTCCTTTCATTCCACAATGGTTAAGTGCGTCTCTTTGAATGCTAAGGGGCTCAATTCCCCTACTAAACGGCGCTTGTTGCAGAGGGAGCTCATTGGGCTTCGAGCAGATATAGTTTTCCTTCAGGAGACGCACTTCGACTGTTCTGGATCTTTCCAATTCCTTCAGCACCTCTACCCGCAGGTATACTCAGCTGTATCTAGTAGGAAAGTTGCTGGGGTGGCTATATTGGTCTCTAGGACTTGCCCCCTCCAGGTTACCTCTACCCTTCTAGATCCTCAGGGGCGTTATGTCGTGGTGGAGGGTGTCCTAGGTGGTGTCACGCTGTTGCTTTGTAATGTATATGCCCCTAATACCTCTCAGATCCCCTTTCTACGTAGAGTTGTTGCTAAATTGCATACATACCCTTCCTCTGCTTGGTTGTTTGGGGGGGATTTCAATCTCATTTTCTCCCCCCTCCCAATTGCGCTTAGCGTTGCTTTTTCGACGACTTATCAGGGCGTCCTCATTGTATGACTTATGGCGTATAAATCACCCGACGGAGCACTCTTTTACCTTCTACTCCCACCCCCATAAATTACATACGCGTATTGATTACTTTTTTGGTAATTTGCCTATGGTGCGCATGCTTTCAGGTGCTTCCCTTGATCCTATCTCCTGGTCGGATCACTGTCCTGTCCTTCCTTTCCACACCTTCCTCTCTTCGGTCTTGCCACTGGCGATTGAATGATTCTCTCCTCAAATCGCTGCCTTCCCAGGAGTCGATTCAGAAAAGCATCGCTGACTATTTTGCTACCAATGAGGGTTCAGTCACTTCTCAGGCTGTCCTCTGGGAGGCACATAAAGCTGTGGTCAGAGGGCATTGTATTGCCCTTGGCGCTAAACTTAAACGTGATGCTGTGACTCGCTCCAAGGAACTCCGCGCAGAGATCTCTCGCCTGGAGGCCCTCTTGCTGTCTGCACCTTCTTTGACGACTCTACGGGGCTTGGTGGCCGCGCGGGCCCAGCTGGGTGACCTGGCTCTTCATAAGGTTGAACGTCAGTTGCTATTTGCTAAACAACGTTTTTATGAGAAGGGCAATAAAGCTCATACTATGCTAGCCAGACGCCTGTGGGACCGAGCGGTTGCTCAATCCCCTTCTGCTTTAAAGGATTCTTCTGGGGTTCTCCATTATCATCCTGCTACTATTTCTCGCCTTTTTGTGGACTATAATACGAAACTTTACTCTCTACCCTCACAATTGCCGTCTGGTCCGGTGGAGCGGGCTGCTGCCCTTGAATCTTATCTCTCCCGTTGTGGCCTGCCCTCACTGACGGAGGCCGATCGGGGTGTCTTGAATGCACCTATAGTGGGAGAGGAACTCCTTGAGGTGCTTAAGTCTCTACCTGCGGGTCGTTCCCCCGGCCCAGACGGCTTCACATACCTTTATTATAAAACCTTCTCCTCCACCCTGATCCCTAAGCTTGTGCCACTCTTTAGCTCCTTTATGGAGGGTGAGCCAATTCCCCAGTCCTTTCTGCACTCTCTTATCACTCTGATACCCAAGCCGGGCAAAGACCCACACGATTGCTCTAGTTACCGTCCTATTGCCCTTCTCAATTCCGACTTGAAATTATTTTCCAAGGTGTTGGCGACCAGACTTTGCTCTTTTCTCCCCACCCTCATACACAAGGATCAAGTTGGGTTTATCCCATGCCGTCAGGGAGGGGACAACACCAGGAGGGTAATAGATCTCATTGACTTAGTCAATCGAAGGTCTGAGCAAGCGCTACTTCTTAGTTTAGATGCTGAGAAGGCCTTTGATAGACTTGGATGGCCTTTCCTTTTTGCTACCCTTCAGAAATTTGGGATCACGGGTAACTTTTTAACTGCTCTGATGGGTCTATACTCCTTCCCCACTGCCTCTCTTAAGCTTCCTCATGCGCCTTCTCCTGTCTTTCCCCTGTCTAATGGAACCCGTCAGGGATGCCCGCTGTCCCCTCTGGTTTTTGCATTGTGTATTGAGCCCCTGGCGGCCATGATCAGGAGGGACCCGGAAATTACTGGTGTTTCTTTACATAATAAGGACTTTAAGATATGCCTGTTTGCTGATGATGTTCTTCTTACCCTCACACGTCCTCTAATTTCACTTCCTAATCTGTACAAAACTCTAAACGCTTACGGGGAGGTTTCAGGGTATAAAGTTAATCTCTCTAAGTCAGAGGCCCTTCCGATAAATCTTCCCTTATCTCTTTCTAACCAGCTACGCTCTAACTACTCTTTTTGGTGGTCTTCCTCTGCTATTAGATATTTGGGGGTTTATATTACTTCTCACTACTCCTCTCTTTATTCCACTAACTATCTCGGGCCCTGCTTGATAAGTGGCGCTTGCAGTATATTTCTTTTTTTGGCCGTATTGCGGCGGTGAAAATGACTATCCTCCCGAAATTGCTCTATTTTTTTGAGACATTGCCGGTGCGAGTTCCGCTATCTGCCCTACGCGCCTTTCAATCGGCTATTTTCCATTTCATATGGGATGGGAAGAGACATCGGCTCCCGATGTCGGTTATGATGGCTAGTCGGGAATTGGGTGGTTTAGCTGTCCCGGATGTAGTTAAATACTATTGGGCTGCCCACCTGCGGCATCTTGCGGCTTGGTCCTCCTATCATGCTTACAGCCGCTGGATGCAAATTGAACGCCTATGGCTAGCGCCTTATCACCCTAATGCTCTTCTGCGGTCCCCTCCGGCATCAACTACTATTCTGTCTCCTTTCCTAGGCCCCATGGCTTTCACAAAATATGTCTGGGGCTACTGCTCTCTGAAGTTTCATTTGTCCTCTTTTCCTTCCCCTCTTATATCCTTTCTCTACCACCCTGACTTTCCTTCTGGTTTGACATCTGTGATGGTACGGGAATGGGGGTCTCGGGGACTTTTTTGTTGGGCTGATGTTGTGGATCCTCTTACACGTTCTCTCTTGCCGTTTGAGCAGTTGATGTCTCGCTGGGATCTCCCTTCGTCTGAACGCTTCCATTACCTGCAATTGAGGCATTTTATGTTGACTGTGATGTGCTCCACGTCGGTATCTTTGCCGACTGGATTTGAAAGACTTTGCAGGAGTGGGCCTCAGACGAGGGGCCTCCTCTCTGACATTTACTCTCTCCTCCTCCAACCTCCCGAGGGTGTTCCGGTGTCACATAATTATATGAGGCGCTGGGAGACCGCTCTTGATACTGCTATCTCCCTCCCTCAGTGGAAGGTTATCTGGAAAAGGGCTTCTAAGGCCTCTATTTGTACTGCCTACAAAGAAACCCAGTACAAGCTGCTTATGGGTTGGTATCACACTCCGGAGTTGTTGAATAGATTGAATCCTGCTATCCCTCCTCAGTGCTGGCGCTGTGGCGTGGGGCTGGGTACGGTGGAGCATATATTCTGGTCGTGTCCTCTCATACGGTCATACTGGACTATGGTACAGAGACTGGTTTGTGAGGCTTTGGGAGTGTTGGTTCCTTTAGACCCGCTGGTTTATCTTCTTCAACTTTCTTATCCTGTGCTGGCTAAGAAACCTTTTAAGCTATTTATGCATATGGTGTTGGCTGCTAAAACCCTTATTGCTAGGTGTTGGAAAAAACCTCTTCCTCCCTCGGAGTCGGACTTACTCGCTCGGATCCGTGAGATCCGGTCGTTGGAGTTCCCTACGGCCTCCTTGAATAACACCATCCCTTCATTCCTATTGGTCTGGGAGCCCTGGGATCGCTTCTCCGATAGACAGCCGCCTTGACTTTTTCCTCTCTCTCTCCCTTCTTTTTTCCTCCCTTTCCTCTGCCCTTTTGTGGTCGGTTGTGTCTGTCTTTGGTGTTGTCTGTCTGTTAACTCCATTCTACCCCCTCCCTTGTTTTTGGCTTGCCAAGCCTTTTAAGTTCTTTCACCTGGTGGTGGATTGCTTGATTATTCTGACTACTTTCCAGTTGTTGATTGCTGGGTGTTTGTTTTATTGCCGCCTACGGGCTTGATCTGATTACCTACCTGCCTGTTTCTGCTTCGTACCTTGTGGTATTATCTGGGGCCTCGGCCTCTGCAATGTTTTTTGTGTTATATCCCTGTTTGGATTTCTTCACATGTAAAATCTTTAATAAAAACTACAGTTTAAAAAAAAAAAAATCACACATTCTCTTTATTCTGTAGGTCCATAAGATTAAAATGATACCCTACTTATATCGGTTTGATTTTGTCGCACTTCTGAAAAAAATCATAACTACATGCAGGAAAATTTATACGTTTAAAATTGTCATCTTCTGACCCCTATAACTTTTTTATTTTACTGTGTATGGTTGGTATGAGGGCTCATTTTTTGCGCCGTGATCTGAAGTTTTTAGCGGTACCCTTTTTATATTGATCAGACTTGTTGATCACTTTTTATTCATTTTTTCATTATATAAAAAGTGACCAAAAATACACTGCGCGTACGCCATTGACTGTGCGGTTTATTAACGATATATTTTTATAATTCGGAAATTTCCGCACGCGGCGATACCACATATGTTTATTTTTATTTACACAATTTTTATTTTTTTTAAATGGGAAAAGGGGGGTGATTCAAACTTTTAATAGGGGAGGTGTTAAATGATCTTTCTTCACTTTTTTTTTCTTTTTTTTATGCAGTGCACTTTTTTTTTCTGTGCTCCCATAGGGACCTATTACACTGCACACACTGATCTTTTACATTGATCACTGGTTTCTCATAGGAAACCAGTGATCGATGATTCTGCCGCTTGACTGCTCATGCCTGGATCTCAGGCACTGAGCAGTCATTCAGCGGTCGGACACCAGGAGGCAAGGTAGGAGATCCTCCTCGTGTTCTACAGCTGTTCGGGACGCCGCGGCGATCCCGAACAGCTCCCAGAGCTAACCGGCATGGTTTCACTTTCACTTTAGACACAGCGTTCAACTTTGAATGCCGCGTCTAAAGGGTTAATAGCGCGCGGCACCACGATCACTGCCGCGCGCTATCAGCCATGGGTCCCGGCCGACCCACGACGAGGCCCCGCGTCCTTGGTCCTTAAAGGGGTACTCCGCCCCTGGCATCCTATCCAAAGGATAGGGGATAAGATGTTAGATCGCCGCGGTCCCGCTGCTGGGGACCCCGGGGATCGCCACTGCGGCACCCCGCCATCATTACTGCACAGAGCGAGTTCGCTCTGTGCATAATGACGGGCGATACAGGGGCCGGAGCAGCGTGACATCAATGCTCCGCCCCTCATGACATCACGGCCCGTCCCCTTAATGCAAGTCTATGGCATAGACTTGTATTGACGGGGGCGGGCCGTGATGTCACGAGGGGCGGAGCCGTGACGTAACGATGCTCCGGCCCCTGTATTGCCCGTCATTACGTGCAGAGCTGACATCTTATCTAGGGGCAGATGTCTAGGGGCAGAGTACCCCTTTAAGGGGTTAAAGGGGTACTCCACTGCCCCAGCGTCCAGAACATTTATCTGGGGAAGTGGAGTACCCATTTAACACTAAAAATTGGGAAAATATCCTCAAAAATAAGTGTAGACACTAAATGGCAGACTTTTAAAAATATCCTAAATTCTTTAATAAGATGTAAAGGGGGTTATAAATGACAAAAAAGCATTTCAATGGGCACTGTCAGATATTAAAAAAAAATTTCATATGTTGTACATCTTGGAAAAGCAATAGTGTTTCTAATATACTTCTTTAAAAAATGTACACATTTTATTAAAGAAAACTGCCTTTGAAAATACCACCATTAGGGGTCCCCATACCTCCTGGGACACTGATGAGTCCCACAGCAGCATGAGCGTGTCCAAGGGTCATGGACACGAGAGGGCTGATTGACAAGGCTGCAGGTGAAACACACCTTGCAGCAACACTGCTGTAACACACAGTTTTACCAAACACATGCCAACGTGGAGTTGTGGTTGCAAAACCACAACTCCAAGCCAAAGGATGTCTGAGCATGCTGGGAGTTGTAGTTTTGTGAGGGAGGAGTCATCACAGTGCAGGCAAGAGAAGGACATGCCCCCTCCCTCTGACAGGATGGAAAAGACATTAAGCAGCTATAATATGCTATTTTTTTTAGTAAAATATAAGTGATAGACATATAAAAATTACATGTCTCTTATAACATTGCTTGCAGGAGCGAGGTGAAGCACCGTACTTGGGCTGAATATATGGGACACACACTTGCTAGATAAATGTAGACTTAAAAATGACATGTTCATGTTCAGGATGAGGTACTGAGTAACATATAACAGTCTTTTTGTGGCATCTGACAGGTACGCTTTGCTACTAAAACAGGAAGGTAGTTGTCACGTCCTGCGCTCCGGCCAGACACGCAGGCTGTGAGCGCTTTCCTCCTCTGCCAGCGGGGCTGGCATTCGCATCGCTCTCCACGTTGCCTTCTCCTCTCTCTCAGCACCAGCAGGTGTGCCCCCGCCTCCTAGGGCGCGCGCGCCGGAGCTCTTAGATTTAAAGGGCCAGCACGCCTTTAATTATTGTTTTCACCTGCACCTCACTTATAAGCTTCTGCACCTCCCTTCACTCCCTGCCGGATCTTTGTTGCCCTTGTGCCCTAGAGAAAGCATTCCTGTGCTTCTGCTTTACCGTGTTCCTGACCCTTTGCTCCGTTACCTGTTCCTGCTCCGCTGCCACCTGCCTATTGACCTCCTGCTATGTTCTAGACTACACTCCTGTGCTGCCTGCCCTGACCTTCTGCTATTCCGACCCCGTGTTGCTGTATCCCTCCTGTACCTCGCATCTCCTCAGCTGCCTGTGTGGTCGAGTTGTGCCAGGGGTAGCAACCTGGGTGCTTCCTGCCACAGCAAGACCATACCCTTTGAGGTGGGCTCTGGTGAAAACCAGCAGCACCTTAGACTCCGCTCCCTGCCACGGCCCACGTAATCTGCCACACAGGTCCAGAGGATCCACTTCCTCTGTGAGTGTCCTGCCAATTGCTGTGTCTTTACAGTAAGATCCGGCCATGGATCCCGCTGAGGTACCTCTGCCTGAAGTATCGGATCTCCCCTCTGTTGTGGTTTTCAGTCGCAGAAGTTAGCCCGTCAGGTGCAACAACTGAGTCAATTGTCAGCCATGATGCAACAGCTTCTAGCCATGCAGCAACAACAGCAGCAGCAGCCGCAATCTGCTCCAGTCTCTCCACCTGTTCCCGTCTTCATCCGGATCCAAACTTCGTTTACAATTACCCACGAAGTATGATGGTGATCCAAAGATGGGTAGAGGCTTCATGAGTGTTCCATGCATCTGGAGCTGATGGCGGATCAGTTCCTAATGGAACGAGCTAAGGTGGTGTTTGTGGTCAGTCTGTTGTCTGGAAAGGCCCTAGCCTGGGCTACACCTCTCTGGGACTGTAATGATCCGGTCTCCTCAAACCTGACAGCCTTCCTAGCTGAATTTCGCAGTGTTTTTGAAGAACCCGCATGAGCTCTTCTGAACCTCAGCCAAGGGAATTCCTCTGTTGGCGACTACGTGGTTCATTTTCGCACTCTTGCCTCAGAACTGGCATGGAACGATGAGGCCTTGTGTGCAACTTTTAAAAAAGGACTATCCAGCTAAATTAAGGATGCTCTCGCTGCATGAGATCCTCTGTCTACCTTGTGTGAATCAATTAATTTAGCCACACGAATTGATGTACGTTTTGCTGAAAGGCAGGGGGAACTTCGTATGGAAAGAGAACCTGCCCGAACATGGCGATTTCCTTGCTTGGCTCCCGTGTTCCAATGTCCACCTCTACAATGTTCTTTGCCTCTTGCCCAAGAGGCTATGCAAGTGAACAGATCCCGCTTAACGCAGCTGAAAAGATCCCACGACGCAATGAGAATTTGTGCCTATATTGTGCCAATCCGGGGGACTTTCTCAAAGACTGTTCTATAAGTCCACAGCGTCGGGGGAAACACTCGCACCTAGGACATGTGGGAGAGGCATCCCTAGGTGTTAATACCTCTCCTCGTTTGACCATTTCTGTTCAAATCTACACTTCTGCCAAGTCTACATTCATCGCTTCTGCACTTTTGGACTCTGGTTCCGTTGGTGACTTCATTGATGCCTCCTTGGTCCACAAATACCATCTTTCTGTGATTCGGCTTCCAAAGCCCTTGCTCATTACTTCTGTTAATGGAAAAAATCTGGACTGTAAGGTGCTATTCCTCACAGAGCCTCTCGTCATGCAAGTGGGAGTCTTGCATAAGGAGAAAATCGAATTCTATGTGCTTCCACATTGTGCTTCGGAGCTTCTTCTTGGACTACCTTGGCTCCAACAGCATTCTCCACAACTTGACTGGAGTTTGGGTGAAATCACACAAAAGTAGTAGAGAGTCGGCACTCGTCTAGGTGGTGGTGCACGTGGACCAAAGGTACAAATGGTAGGTAGAAGAAATCCCGGCACTCACTAGGTATGCTGAATCATAATGGTTTTATTAATCCATATGCAAGATAATGTAGCGACTCGCAGGACGCGTTTTGGCCAGGTGGCCTTTGTCAACTGATCTACCAAACAGAGATCACAGGTGTACATATATAGGGAGAGGAAGCCCTCCCCTTCCGGCTCATAGGTGTAAACACCTGACGGCTGAGTCGGGGGGAGACTGCATCTTACAAATAATACATAAACAAAGGAAAATAAATAAAGGAAAATAAATAAATGTAAACCAATAATGGTAAGGGAGCAGCATGAATTTCATTGAATACAGTAGTCATCAAGGAAAAACGAAATATCTGTACTTGGACTATATAGAGATTCGTTTGGAATCATTCTGACCGTGCTCTATGCTTGCAGTGATGAGTTACAAGAAGAAGAAATATCAATGTGGTCTCTAGAAAAGAAGGAGACATAATCAATTAAAAAACAACAATATTAAATGCAATGACATTACTATAGAATTTGACTGATTTCATAGTCCCTATTAAGACCCCTAGGTTCAATAGTTTTGAGGCGGTGTATCCAGTATGTTTCCTTTTTAAGTAGGAGTCGTTTAATGTTGCCTCCCCTTCGTGGTTTTTCAACATGATCTATGACTTGGAATCTCAGTTGTGAGATATTGTGACCCATTTTGTCAAAGTGGAAAGGGATGGGGAACAAAAGATTTTTGCAACGGATTGTGGACTTGTGTCTATTGATGCAGTCCCCTACACGCTGGGTGGTTTCCCCAACGTATAGGAGACCGCACGGACACTTAATGGAATAAATGAAATTCTTAGACTCACATGTGTGAAAAGAACGAATTTTAATGTTTTCGCCGCTATGTGGATGTTGTACAGTATCACCCTTAATGATATGGCTGCATTGAGCACAATGCAGACATGGGTATGTGCCATTCTTTTTACTTTGTAAAAAGGTTTGTCGTGGCAACACTTTTGTTGACCCTATATCAGCCCTAACTAGTTTGTCACGTAAGTTAGGTGCTCTTTTGTTGCAGATAAGGGGAGGGTTTTTAAATTCGGCAATTTGAGGGTAAGATCTATTCAGAAGGTGCCAATATTTTTTGATCACATTGTCCACTTTATAGGAGAGGGGATGAAAATTTCTTACAAAGGGGATCCTAGGGTTGGTTGAGGAAATCCTTGTGGAAGGTATTTTTGCTGCCTCCAGGACAGTTTCTGGGTAACCCCTCTCACGGAATTTGTCATCCAATTCCCACAGTCTCACATCCCTCTTTTGTGGGTCACATACAATCCTCTCTACTCTTTGTCATTGTGCTCTCGGGAGGGATTTGGGGTGTGAGCTGGAGAAGTGGAGTAGACTATTCCGATCAATGGGCTTTCCATAGAGATCAGTCTCAAGATCGCCCTTTCCATTTTTAACAACCAGTGTGTCCAGAAAGTTAATACTTTCCTGGCTGCATGACATGGTGAACTGTAATTCACTCCTATTACTGTTCATGTAGTCCAAAAAACGATCAAGGGTAGAACGTGGCCCCTCCCAAACGCAAAAAATATCATCAATATAACGTTTCCAACATCTAACGTGTTGGGAAAAAAATTTATTGGTATAGATAAAAAGATACTCAAAGTGAGCCATATAAGTGTTTGCATAGGGAGGGGCCACGTTCGCGCCCATCGCCGATCCACGTTGCTGTAAGAAAATGTTGTCACCGTACATAAAAAAATTCTCAAACAGGATCAGCCTCAATAGTCCCAACAAAAAATCCTTCTGTTGTGGGCTGAAGTCACTAGATTCTAGTAGCCATCTGGTGGACTCCATTCCCTTTTCGTGTTCAATGGACGTGTAAAGGCTGACAACATCTATAGTTACCAACCATGTATTACCAGAGATATTATGTAGGCCTTTTATTACTTCCAAAAAGTGTGAAGTGTCAAGTAGGAAGGCAGTGGTATTTTTAATCAAAGGGGTAAGGCATTTTTCCAGTGTGATAGACAGGGGTGAGAGGATGGAGTCCACTGAGGCCACAATGGGTCTACCAGGGGGATTCACTGGGTCTTTATGGACCTTGGGGAGTATGTAAAAAACCGGTGTGATAGGAAACTCATTACTCAAAAAGGTATGCATTTTAGAATCTATCACCCCCTCCTCCAATGATGTGTTGAGGAAGGAAGTGATTTTACTCCTAATTTCAGTTAACGGATCTCTGGTAAGTTTTTTGTATGTAAGGTTATCCGCCAGATGTCTTTCAATCTCACTTCTATATGTTAAAGTATCCATCACCACCAGTGAGCCCCCTTTATCGGCTGGTTTTATTGTAATATTTCTTTCGTTAGCTAGATTTCTCAGGGCCGAGGACTCGCTGGAGGTGAGGTTATGAAACACATTGAAGTGTCCCTGTTGAATTTCTTTACAGATGGAATCTACTTCATTTTTTACCAATTTGATATATGTCTCTGCTGGATGACTAGACCTAGGGGGGTTAAATCTACTCTTAAGGCGTAAACCAATTGAGTCTAAGGTAAAAACATTCTCCATATTGTCAAGCGTAGCAACATCAATAACATTAATATTCTGGCTAGGCTGAGTATACTGTGTTGAATTTTCTTTTTCTGGAAAGAACGTTTTCAGCCTAATAGATCGGAAGAAACGTTCTAAATCAATGTCCATGGTGAATGAATCAAATTCATTCACCGGGCTAAAGGACAAGCCTTTCTGAAGCACACTCAGTTCGGCAGGAGAAAGGCATCGTGAGGATATGTTTACAACTATAGATTGTCCCGTACCTGCGACCGGGTGAGTAGTGTGCCCTTGGGACCTCCGATGATGTCAGCCCGCTCTCCTCCTCCGGGGTGAAATCACATGCTGGGGACACTTTTGTCATAATCACTGTTTTGTGCCAGTCCAGTCAAAAGTAGTCTCTTCTCGTCCTCCTATGCCAGGTCTGCCTCTTCCATATCAAGATTATTCAGATGTATTCTGCAAGAAGAAGGCCAAGACCTTACCACCACATCATACGTATGATTGCCCCATTGATTTACAGCCTGGGACCACGCCTCCTCGAGGAAGAATCTATCCATTATCTGTTCCAGAGTCTCAAGCTATGGCTAAATACATCCCGGAGAACCACCAAAAGGGATTCATCCGAAAATCTGCCTCCCCAGCCGGAGCCGGTTTCTTCTTTGTCGGGTTCTTTGTCGTGTTCTCTCCGTCTATGTATTGACTACAGGGGTCTTAACAAAATCACGATTAAAAATCACTATACCTTACCTCTGATCTCTGAACTTTTTGATCATCTACGAGGTGCTAAGATCTTCTCCAAATTGGATTTACGTGGAGCTTATAATCTGATTCGTATCCGCTAGGGAGATGTACGGAAAACGGCCTTGAATACCCGAGATGGACACTTTAAGTATCTCGTGATGCCTTTCGGCCTCTGCAATGCTCCAGCCTTCTTTCAAGAATTTGTCAACCATATCTTCCGAGATCTTCTTTACACCTGTGTAGTTGTATATATTGATGACATCTTGATCTTCTTATCAAACTTAGAGGAGCATCGATCTCAAGTCTGTCTGGTCCTTCAACACCTCCAGAAGAATCACCTTATGTCAAACTGGAGAAATGCCTGTTTGAGAAGTCTAGTCTTCTGTTTCTCGGTTACATTGTTTCTCATCAAGGACTTCAGATGGATCCTGATAAACTGACGGCGGTATTAGATTGACCTTGCCCTACTGGACTTAGGCAATTCAACGCTTTTTGGGATTTGCCAATTATTATCGTCAGTTCATCCCACATTTCTCCTCCTTGTTCGCTCCGATTGTGGATCTTACTAGAAAGAGCTCTAACCCTAAGTCATGGCCTCCTGAAGCCGAAGTTGCCTTCTCTCGCTTAAAGACAGTGTTTGCCTCTGCTCCTGTGCTTACTAGACCTAATCCGGAGAAACCCTTTACTTTGGAAGTAGATGCTTCATCCGTAGGAGCTGGAGCCATTCTTACTCAGAAAAATTCCAAGGGCAAGACCGTAACCTGTGGTTTCTTTTACAAGACTTTCTCGCCTGCTGAAAGGAACTATTCCATTGGAGATCGTGAACTCTTTGCTAGAATGGCGACATTTGCTAGAAGGGTCTCCTCATCCGGTTAGCATCTACTCAGACCATAAGAACCTCTTATACATCCAGTCTGCTCAGCATTTGACTCCCTGTCAGACAAGATGGTCTCTTTTCTTTTCCAGATAAAAAATTTTTCCTTCATTTCTGCCCCGTTAACAAGAACGCCAGAGCCGATGCTTTTTCCAGGTCCTCCGATGTCATAGAATTAGACTTCACGCCAAGGCATATTATCCCTTCAGAGTGTTTAATTTCTGCAGCTCCTGCCGATCTTCATCAAATTCCCCCTGGGAAATCTTTTTTGCCAGCAAAACTGAGACGTAAAGTCTTGATTTGGGGACATTCTTCTTTGTTGGCTGGTCACCCTGGAGTACGGAAAACTACTCAGCACTACTCACCACTTCTGGCATTACTGGTGGCCACACCTTGAAAACGATGACACTGATTTTGTCCGTTCCTGTGTTACCTGTGCCCGTAACAAGACCTCTCGGCAGAGACCTGCGGGCCTCTTACAGCCTTTGCCCATTCTGGAGACTCGCTGGTCTCATATTGCTATGGGCTTCATCACCGATCTGCCACCTTCTCGTAATAATACAGTCATTTGGGTGGTGGTTGATCGATTCTCCAAGATGGCTCACTTCATTCCGTTACCACGTCTTCCATCTGCTCCACAGCTGGCTAAACATTTCCTTCAGCATATTTTTCGCCTTCATGGTCTCCCTAATCACAACGTCTTGGACCATTTGGACAGGACATGATGCCAGGAGGTTGAGAGGCTCCTCCCCCCCGCTCCCTGCCCCTTCCATGGACCAAACACATGCTGCTGGTTCGGGACACCGCTCAGCTGCGCTGAAAGCTGGGATGTGAGTGTGCTGGATGGTGGTGGAGCAGAGGGACCTAACCTGACACAGCAGTAGCGAGCGGGGAGCAGTGGACTGTGAGCGTAGCAGCCCCCACACAAACAACAGCACACACAGGTGCCAGCAACGCTGCGATCTGGAGTGGAGGCCCAGAAGAGGCAGTGAGTGGAAGGAACCCGGGTCTGTGTTGTGCTGAGAATGCAGGAAAAGTGAGAGTGTGACCCTGGAGCTACTGGAGGAAGACACACTGAGGAAGCTGATCCATGGCTGCTCCAGGGACCCAGCTGAGATTCGGGTGAGATCCTCCCATATCTGTGTTGTTATAAGGATGAAACTGCTGCCACAGTGAACAAACTGTACTAAAAGAATCCCACTTCATATGGTGTAACTTGTGCAGAATGTCAGCGCAGAAAACACATGTGAACATTACGTACATTTAAATAATCCAGCAGGCACTAGGACTGCTCAGAAATACGCTGTCTCGTAGATGGCAATGCACTATGAGGAGGTCAGTCATAGATTGGACCGGGGTGAAGCTGTGGATGTTGCATAACTGGAATTTTCTAAGCCATTTGATACTGTTCCAGAAAAATGGGTTAGTACAGAAGACAAGACTGCTGGGACTAGGGAATATATATGTAAATGGTTTAGCAACTGGCTCAGTGATAGGAATGTGATGTCCCATTCCACTACATGGTCCTGTACTACCCTTAGGCCCTGTCAGGTTGAGACCCTCAGTGACTTGGGGCTCCCCTGCAAGGTCTCCATTTGTTGTCCCATAATGTTGTGTATATTACTTTAATGCCTAGACAGTATCCTTATGTATAGGTAGTACAAAGGAACTGTGGGAGGTCTCAAGGACCTGTGTAAGTCTGTCACATGTTATGTTATGCAGTCACATGATTTGTTGTCACATGTTCTCCCAGAGAGCACCAGCTTAAACTGTGAACCGCAGCTTGACCAATGGACTTTAGTCTAGCCCCCCACTATATAAAGGGGCGGCCATTACAATTCACTCTCTTCTCTTCCTTTACTGAGAACCAACAAGTACAGATTTCAGTCCAAGTGATCAGCATCTAAAAGACCCCGAAAGCTTCAGTCATTCCAGTAAGTCTCAAGTCTATGTCTGTGGTCACTGAAACTAGTCAAGTCCTGCATATAGTCAAGTCAAGTCAAATTAATTACAAGTATATTGGTGCAGCAAGCTGTGAGGTCCTTCTGGATTCCTGGCCACCTCTCTGGGAAATCTGGCCTTAGCTGTGAAGATAATTCCATCTGTCTTATACTCAGTAAAGCCTCCGTGTGACCATAACTGGTTGTGGACTCTCATTGCACTACAAGCAACTACTAGCAGCGTGGGGTGTTCCGGAACCCTAAAACCACATTGGCGTCACGAACACTAGGGGTTAAAAACATCTTGCTCCCAGGGTTAATATCATCTGATCCCACCACTCACAGCGCTACACCTGTGGTCCCGCCATACACCCGTGGGTCACCACAATTGTTAGGATTCGGCAGGCTGGATGTGGATCCTCTGTGTCTTTAAAGATTGTGGTCTTTCCTTAACTGCAGGTACTACTACTCCCAACATGGAGAACACTGCTCCATGCTGGGAGCTGTAGTACCTGCATTTATAGACAGATCGCAACAGGTGTCAGAAGTTTCACTCGCTACGATCTGTCTATTAATGCAGGTACTACAGCCCCCAGCATGGAGCAGAGTGTGCTCCATGTTGTGAGTAGTAGTACCTGCAGATCACAGTGAGTGTACACCCGATGCGATCATCCTATCTATTGCAGAGATGCGGAGCTGCTTTCTCCTGCGCTCCGCAACTCTGCACTGTACTCCGGCCGGTGTGAGATGGAAATGTGCGTCCGCTCCTTCCCTCAGCTCTCCGAAGATTTCCAAAGCTAGAGCTGAATGGGATGGCAGAGCGAAGGCAGAGCAGGGGGAGAGAGAAGGTACTTGTCCCCCTCATCTCCCCTGCTCTGCCTGTATTCACTGAACGGAACAGGAGGATGACAAAGTGCACGGGCTGGGGATTTATAGACTGCAGGGGCTAGGGAATAAATATCGGACTTGGGATGATTTCTATGTGTGAAGGGGGGGGGGGGGACTCCTGAATGACACATGCTGGCAGTTGTAGTCCCTGTTATGTGTGTGTATGCTAGTGTTTCCCAACCAGGGCTGAGTTATATTAGTGTGTATAACGCAGGTTTACACCTCACACCGGCCAGTGATGTGAATAGAACATCACTCATTCATATTTCCCTCTGAGAGCTGTGATTGGCTGCAACCATCCGGCCAATCCCCATTCTGGGCAGAAAATATGAATGAGTGATGTGAATTTCTATTTACATCACTGGCCGGAGTACAGAGTAGAGATGCGAGCGCTGTATAGAGCCGCTCCAGATCTCTGCTATATTATTGATGATCGCATCAGGTGTCAGGAGTAACACCCGGGGCGATATGTCTATTAGTACAGGTACTACTACTCCCATCATGTGAACAGTCTGTGAAACACACACACACTTTATTTTTAAAAAAATGCAAATTTCGTTATAAAAAAAAATGTTATACATTTTTTTCCATCCCTACTTTTTCTTTTTTTTTTTTTTTACCTAACAATTTTGAAAAAAAGAAGGGGCCAAAAAGGCAAATTCCACACAAAGGTGAAAATGACAGAAAAAACACCAAAATGCAGGGGAAAAACGAAGTGCAAAAACCTCAGTGGAATCCTAGCCTTAAGGCTAAGTTTCCACAAAGGTTTTTTTTTTGTTTGTTTTTTAACTGCAGTTTTTGAGCCAAAGTCAGAAGTGTATTTAGGAATGAAAGGACGGAAGGAATGAGATTATATAGGAAGGACTCCTTCCTACTGGATCCACTTCTGATTTTGGCACAAAAACTGCAGCAGCAGTTTTCCAAAAGAAAAAAAATAAAAGAAAAAAACCTGTGAGGAAACCTAGCCCTACTATTGAGTTCTAAGCAGAGTTAGCCTGAAGTGTCATTATATAACAACAACATTACATACTGTTGTAGTCCAAAACATTTATTTTTTAAAACATTTGTTTGCTAGTTGGTGACATGCAGTGTGGTATGCCCCATTACTATGGAAACAACATATACTACAGGTGGCAGATGCCATCCTTTGAGAATGGCGCTACTTAGCAATAAAAAACAATATAAGTAGACACTTTGGGTATTTTGACTGTACATAAAGGTCTCATGGTGTGCCTCTAGCTCCTGGGTTGCTAGTTGTGCTTGTGTGATGTACAATATACATTTAGAGGTTAAATGGGAAGATGGTGCTCTTTAAATAAACATTTACATATTACAGTGCAAACAAATCTAACAGCAACACTTGCTATCCACATATTAGACAAGCCTTGTTACAACTGAAGCTGAGTGTTACAGTATACTCGCTTTCACACTGCAGCAACTGTAAGTACAAGGATGACATAGAGATCTTAAATGTTCCACTTGATACACTGACAGTCAATGATACTTTCAAGAGACAGCAGAGCATGAGTATGGAACAAATGGCACAGTAAGTCTGTAATGGTAGGGAATCACCTAACAGCACATCCATACACTGCAGCAGAGGAAAGAGGACACAGTAATATATCCAGCAACCAACTGTACAGAGGTGACACAGTGTACTGTCCTCATGCACACACAGAAGGCCTTTTGTGTTTCTTCAAGAAAGCTTTGATTCATTAATCCTGCCTCCTCTCACTCTCTGTCCATCTGCCTCATTCTGGCAGTCTCTCCATCCATCTGTCTGTCTCTGGCAGTCTCTCTATCCATCTGCCTGTCTATGGCAGTCTCTGTATACATCTGCTTGTCTCTGGCACTGTCTCACTCCATATGTTAATGTCTTTTTAACCCTTTATTAATAGTTAAATTTCAGTTTTAAACATGTATTCTATTTCAGATGCTATGTTTTCATTCTTTGTAATCACTAACATTATCTAACAACATTAGTTTTTCTATTCGTGTTCATCAATCTATCTCTATCTATCTATCTACACTGCTCAAAAAATGAAGGGAACACTAAACACATCCTAGATCTGAATGAATTAACTAATCGTGTGAAATACTTTAGTCTTTACATAGTTGAATGTGCTGACAACAAAATCACACAAAAATTATCAATGGAAATCAAATTTATCAACCCCTGGAGGTCTGGATATGGAGTCACATTAAAAATCAAAGTGGAAAACCAAACTACAGGCTGATCCAACTTTGATGTAATGTCCTTAAAACAAGTCAAAATGAGGCTCAGTAGTGTGTGTGGCCTCCACATGCCAGTATGACCTCCCTACAATGCCTGGGCATGCTCCTGATGAGGTGGCAGTAAACGAAAGCATCGGCCAACTCCTGGACAGTCTGTGGTGCAACGTAGTGTTGGTGGATGGAGCGAGACATGATGTCCCAGATGTACTCAATCGGATTCAGGTCTGGGGAACGGGCGGGCCAGTCCATAGCATCAATGCCTTCTTCTTGCAGGAACTGCTGACACACTCCAGCCACATGAGGTCTAGCATTATCTTGCATTAGGAGGAACCCAGGGATAACCGCACCAGCATATGGTTTCACAAGGGGTCTGAGGATCTCATCTCGGTACCTAATGGCAGTCAGGCTACCTCTGGAAAGCACATGGAGGGATGTGCGGCCCCCCAAAGAAATGCCACCCCACCCCATTGCTGACCCACTGTGAAATCGGTCATGTTAGAGAATGTTGCAGGCAGCATAACATTCTCCATGGTGTCTCCAGACTCTGTCACGTCTGTCACATATGCTCAGTGTAAACCTGCTTTCATCTGTGAAGAGCACAGGGCACCAGTGGCGAATTTGCCAATCATGGTGTTCTCTGGCAAATGCCAAATGTCCTGCACAGTGTTGAGCTTTAAGCACAACCCCCACCTGTGGACGTCAGGCCCTCATACCACCCTCATGGAGTCTGTTTCTAACTGTTTGATTGGACACATGCACATTTGTGGCCTGCTGGAGGTCAATTTTCCGGGTCTATGGACTCCTCTACATCTCCTGATGTACTGGCCTTTCTCCTGGTAGCGCCTCCATTCTCTGGACACTACGCTGACAGACACAGCAAACCTCCTTGCCACAGCTCGCATTGATGTGCCATTCTGGATGAGCTGCATTACCTGAGCCACTTGTGTGGGTTATAGACTCTGTCTAATGCTACCACTAGAGTGAAAGCACCGCCAGCATTCACCAGCATTCACCAGCATTTTATTTTTTTAAGCAGTGTTTTTGTATCTAATCTATCTATAAGGATAACTGCAGCACGCCAAAATGCTAAAGTGAAGTTTTATTCCGTCACAAGCAGTATTACAAAAGAGCTACATTTCAGCCACCTCTCCCTGCCTTTGTGAGGCATAGACTGGTGACAAATGTACAACTTTAAATGCATGTTACATCGCATAATTAATCAATATATCAATATTTAAATAAATACAATATACATACATAATAAATTACATAATTTTTGGATTTATAGTTATAATAAAGTGCATATCAGTGCATCCATATGTAATACATCAGTGCAATAAATTTCACCCATTTCATTTATATATACAGACAAAAGTGCTACTTCTACATAAAGTATATTTATGTGCAATCATTCCTTCTATGATGATGGATGCAGGGACAGTACACTTACCAGTCAAAACTAACCGGAGTTACATAATATTGACATAGACAGTATAGTTGGAGTGGGGTATTATGAACTGCTCATGTGCACCCGCTCTGTGCGCGTAGCAGAAATACATGGGACTTACATCACAGACAATTACAGTATAGAGCTATGGCATCCGTGGCGGCTAAGCAGAGGATCGACTGCACAGACTTAGTATTAATCTATCTATACACAGATAACCGATAACAGATAACAGATTAAAGAAAAATAAGTAGATAACTAATACAGATAAAGCAAATCATTACATATAAAAGTAAGAAAGATCTGCTGGGAGCTGCATATCACGGTCTATGTCAGTGTTTCCCAGGAAGGGAGCCCCCAGCTGTTGCAAAACTACAACTCCCAGCATGCCCGGACAGCCAAAGGCTGTCCGGGCATGCTGGGAGTTATAGTTTTGCAACAGCCGGGGCACCCTGCTTGGGAAACATTGGTCTATGTAGAGGACAGGAGCTTCTTCAGGGTCCTGTACAGTACATGCAATGTCCTAAAAAAGTAACATGGAGTCGCCCTCACCTGGTGTCCAAAGGAGCAGGTAACCCTAGTACAGGTAAAGAGTACAGAACATGTAATACCTCCCTGTACTGTAGGGGGCGCTACCAGACTTCAGTCTTCAGTAATACAGGTGTTTTAACAGTAAATTGCACATTCTGATTGGTTGGTTCTTCTGGCCAATGACACGTTGCACAGACCTGCATTGTCCGTAGCATTGTATGTTGAGTCTAGGCTTGAGTATGTTGAGGCTCCAGAAAAGACCATTGTATGTTGAAACTATTGTATGTTGAGGCCATTGTAGGTTGAGGGATCACTGTACAGGCCTGGCTTTTGAGGTAATTTGAGATGATTATGACAGCTACTTGTGAGGAAATACAGGTCAAGCCTTACTAACTTAATCTAGCCTGTGCAGCTTTATTAAAAACTACTGAACTTGAGAACTTTACATTCAGCAGCACCTCTTCCCCTGCTCTGGACACCCTCATATATCCTTCACAGCCATCACCACCCCCTCCTGCTTTCTCCAGTGACACCAGTAAAACCTCAGTGTCTTAGTGAGTTCTGAAAGGAATGTACAAGGAGGAGGAGGAGGAGGAGAAGGAAGACAGGAGGGGGTGTAGGAGGCAGCGGAAGGACAGAGAAAAGGGAGGGGGCGGAAAGGAGAATGACAGTAGAGATCCTAAGTATAAAGAAAAAAAAACAAAAAAAAACATAAAATAAATATTTAGAAGGCTGTGTTGTGGTATAAAACTTACCTGTCTGCAGGTACATATTCATGTGTTTATACAAAAATAATTGCAATAAAGGTTTGAATTTGATATAAAGAGAGGATGTTTCCTGAGGTTAAAGGTCATATGGCAGTTAAGAGGATAACCTGTATATTTGTTGTGAAGTAAAGCATTGATTTGTTATAAATAGAAGAATTTACGCAGCTCACCTGCATCACTAAACTAAAAAAAAAAAGAGTTATTGATCATTATAAGAAAGTGGGTGTAGATGTGTAAAGCACCTCTGAGGCCAGATGTACAGTACATAACTGCTGGTATATAGACACAGCTAAAAGCGTAGCTAGACATTCCTTTACCCAGAAAAAAGTTTTGGTTTGAAGCCCTAGCCTTGTATCTTGGCAAAGGGAGACTCAATGTATAGACCGTCACAGGGATGAGCAGTAGCTGCATGGCTCTGCTAAATATGCTAAAATGAGAATAGGTTCACAGTAAGTTCAACTGCAGTCATCTGAGCATAGATAGCAGAATATCTTGTAATGTCATATAGCAGATCACAAGCAGAAACCACATAGTAAAATTAGGCTCCTTTCACACTATGACTATTGCTCCGTTACAAACAGACGTTAATGGCTCTTTTTTTATTTATTTTTTTCTAATTTGGCTGCCATTAACATCCGTTATTGTAACGGAGCAAAACAGGAATTATAACGGGCAAAGAGGATCCCATTCACTTGAGTGGGATTCCTCTAATGTCCGTTATAAGTCCCGTTATGATAGTGGGAGAAAAAGACGTGACATGCACAAAATTTTCTCCCGCTATCTTCCTAACGGACATCACCTACCGGACGAAAATGGTAGTGACCATTGTGTCCTCACAAATAAGCTCTATTCAAGGCTTTACAAATTTCTTGGTATCCATAGCACTATCACCAATCCCCCTTATAATACCTTTGACAACCCTCCATAAGCTACAGTACTGTTGTGACATTAGGTAGGGAGCAGTGTAATCCTGATCTTAGATAAAGTATATAGCACTCCAGCTAATAACAATATAGTAGTGTGAATACAGACTTAACCCCTTAAGGACCACGGGTTTTTCCATTTCCTTCTAAAAATCATAACGCTTTCAATTTAGCACCTACAGACTCATATGAGGGCAAATTTTTTTCGCCACCAATTGTACTTTGTAATGACATCAATCATTTCACCACCAAATTTACAGCGAACCCAGAAACAAATATTTATTGGTCAAAATTGAAAAAAAAAAAACGCCATTTTGTAACTTTTGGGGGCAGTACACTTTTTGGTAAAAATGACACCATATATTTATTCTGTAGGTCCATATGGTTACAATTTATATAGGTTTTCTTTATTTTACTACTTACTACTTTACTACTATAAAAATCTACAAAATTAGTATGTTTAAAATTCTCCTCTTCTGACCCCTATAACTTTTTTATTTTTCTGTATACGGGGTGGCATGAGGGCTCATTTTTTTGCGCCATGATCTGAAGTTTTTATCGGTCCAAAAAGACGCCATTTTGGATTTGGAATTTTTTTATGTGTACGTCATTGACCGTGTGGTTTAATTTACCTAATATTTTTATTGTTTGGACATTTACGCACGCGGTGATACCACATATGTTTATTCTTATTATGTTTATATCTTTTTTATAAGGAATTTGGGAAAAGGGGGGTGATTTAAACTTTTAATAAGGAAGGAGTTAATGTGTGTGTTTTACAACTTTTTTTTAAACTTCTTTTAGTACACTTAGGGACTTTTAGGAGGAATCATTAGATTCCTCATACAGATCACCATAAAACCCCATTGATCTGTGTGCTCTGCACTCGATTGATAAAGCCTGTTCCTGCCTAAAGGTACCTTTAGACGCCACTGTCAGCTTTGACAGCGGTGATCTAAAGGGTTAATAACCGGCCGCAGCCGCATGTCGGCTATTACCGCCGACCCCCAGCAACAGGAATCAGCTGGGGGCTGGCCGGTATGGCACAGGCTCGAGTCGGGAGCCCACGTCATACTTGCTTAACTTCACATGGACGTGTATATCCATGGTCGTTAAGGGGTTAAAGAAGTCTCAAGCATAGGGATATTCTAATGCTGTAAGAGAAATAAATGTTAAAAATAAAAGATTTAAAAAATGTATACATTATTGGTATCCTTTTATTTGTAGTGACCCATACTATAAAATTAATATGGTAATAATAAACACAATAAAAACAAATAAAATCAAATAAAAAGCAATGCCAGAATTGCTGTTTTATGATTATCAGTAGGGGAATTACTGTCTAATTCTTACATCAGCGAATATTCAGACAGCGCAATCTTAGACGAAGATTCTGCAAATGTGCCACAGTACCAGATTTCTCAGTGACTCAGGCTGTTTGCTAAATCTGGCATATCTGTAGACTGTATAAAACAAAATAAAGGTAAAACACATTGGAGACAAGGCACTGCTTAAATGGATTTCTACATACAGGGTAAGGTTCCTGTTGGCATTAGGGGTTGACCCTGGCAGATGCTCTGACATATAGGGGTGAGGATTAATAATTGTTGTCTTTTGAAAGTGAGTTTTTAAGTTATTTATTTTTGCTTTTGCTTATGTGTGACATATTTATCATACTATCACAGGGGGGACGATTAACCTTGGTGCACGTAAGCAAAAAAGAATGAATCACTTCACAATACCATTTTGTAGGATTCATCCCCTTCTTTGAGACTTTTTGATCCATTACCACTGCAAAGTGAAAACTGAAATGGACTTTTCCAAGATCATTTGTAGCTTTTTGCTCACAGCTAGGTGCAACATTTTATGCACTAAATCTAAGTCCAAAAAAACCTCTAAAGACAATGATAAATGTCCCCAATACTGTTTAGCTGATACAGGAGTAAAGAAATTATTGGTGCCACTGCCCCTTTTGTTTCCTTTCTTGTTATAAAGGTAAACCACACTGAGTGATACTAAAGCTGAACTTCCCTGATGTAACCCTGCTGGTTATACTAAAATGTTTCTTTTTTTATTTTCTGCTAAATGCTAAAATTGGAAAAAAAAACATTTACGCACACTTAATAAAAGTAAAGCTTTACATTTACCTGCATTGCATCTGAATATTAGGGAGAAATATGTCCGAGAACTATTATCATTACATAATAAACAGGCACTTTATGGAGTCCAGTGGGCAAAAATCTACTTTGTCATCCTCTTTAAAGGGGTACTCTGCTATAAACATCTTATCCCCTATCCAAAGAATAGGAGATAAGACGTTAGATCACGGGGGTCTTGCTTCTGGCCCCGGTCCGATATCCAGGCCGGCAGTGTCCTTTGGATAGGGAATAAGATGTTTACAGCGGAGTACCCCTTTAAGTCTCTGAATAGCATAACATTATTTCTAACCCCTGTGGACTATTATTTGAAGAGCCAAATCACTTAGGGTACGTTCACACTGAGTAATTCAAGAGGAATTTACTCGAGTAATTCCTCTTGAATTCTCCTCTCCAAATTAATGCTCATCTCCTCTGCCCATTGACTTTAATGTTTTTTCTGCTGTCCTGTTCACACTGCGGAAATTCCGCTAGCGGAATTCCGACGCTGAATTCCTTTCCGCTTGAAGAAAGAACATGTTCATTTGTGGTTTAGGGGTGTTGCAATGATGCTACAGGGTCTGGTGGTATTAACCCTTGGTTTGTCGTGACGCCAGGATACGGTTGTTTTGTATAGAAGGCCCTGCCGACAACCGGCCCAAAAAGGCAGGATAATAAACGGAATGTCCACAGCAGAATTTATGAGATAACTGGAACTTTTACTTAACTTCTTGTGCAAACAGTCTTTACAATTAAACAGTTTCTCTTTAGGTAACCGGAATGCAGGTTCCTCACAGGCTATGCTGGGACTAATAGTCTTGAGCTTTAAGCAGGCCACTGTGCTACTAATTATGGGATTTGAGTTGAATAGTAGTCACAAGGAATTGGTAGATAGAGCTTTATAACTCACGGTTTTAGGGACTGCTGGTTCTTTAGGCTTTGGCCTAGGTAGGATGAATTGAGATATGCTGATTGTGCTTGCTTGAGTGTCAGGAACAAGAGAGTGCAGGAACAAGAGAGAAAATTTAGAGACTACAGCCCCTTATATACTAAGGAGGCTGGACTACAGGTCATTGGTTGAAAAGCCTGTAGGTCCTGAACCCAGAGAACTCTGGGTACATCACATGACATTATCACATGACCCAGGAAGGTCCTAAACATTTGTACAACCATTATAATATATCGCATGACCTAGGAAGGTTCTATACATTTGTACTACCTCTATATACAGACTGAACAATATACAGGAACACATTTATACGAGATGAAAAAGGGGCAAGCCCTGCAGGAGAGCCCTGTGGAATGGAGGGACTCTAACTGAGGGGACTTAAGACAGGGACAGGACAAGGTCCTGTACCGGGACCCCACACATTCTTCAAGCGGAATCTGCGAGCAGAATCCAATAGAAGTCAATGGTAACAAAAAATTCTGCCCAACATAAAAGTAGATTAAATAACCTCCTCCTTCATTCCTCTTCGTTTCCGCATGGAAATTTCGCTTGAATTCTGCTTGATGGATAATATGACAGAGGGCAACAATTTCTTGACCAAAATGATTCCTTGTGAATTCCTCAAGTCAGTTAGGAGTTCAGGCGGGCACCGGGTTGCTACAAACAGATGTGACTGTGGGTACAAGAGGGTTGCTGCAAATTACATTTAAATTATATTGCACAGTGACATACACAGTGGGGAAGATTTATCAAAACATATGCAGAGGAAAAGTGATACAGTTCAAAGCCTTTTTAAAATTAAAAGAAGCTATCTGGTTGCTATGGGCAACTGGTCACCTTTTTCTCTGCACAGGTTTTAATGAATCTCCCCAAGTGACATTATATTGCATTTGCAGCAATTCAGCAGCTGAGCTGTGGGGAGTGGAGATCCTGCACAGTGAACAGCATCAACATAAAAAAATACCATACACCAGAAATGCTGATCTTTGGTGACATCATAAATCATAAAAACTGAATAAGTCAAAAAGTCCCATAAAAAAATATGCCAATTTTAAAGGGGTTCTCCGGTGCTTAGACATCTTAAGGGGATAAGATAGGGGATAAGATGCCTGATCGCGGGATTACCGCCGCTGGGGACCCCGTGATCTTGCATGCGGCACCCGTTTGTAATCAGTCCCCGGAGCATGTTCGCTCCGGGTCTGATTACCGGCGACCACACGGCCTGCGGCGTGTGACGTCACGCCTCCGCCCCTGTGTGACGTCACACTCTGCCCCTCAATGCAAGCCTACGGGAGGGGGCGTGACAGCTATCACGCCCCCTCCCCTAGGCTGGCATTGAGGGGCGGAGCATGACATCACACGGGGGCGGAGGCGTGACGTCACACGCCGCCGGCCGTGTGGTCGCCGGTAATCAGACCCGAAGCGAACACGCTCCGGGGACTGATTACAAACGGGGTGCCGCGTGCAAGATCATGGGGGTCCCCAGTGGCGGGACTCCCGCCATCAGGCATCTTATCCCCTATCCTTTGGATAGGGGATAAGATATCTAAGCACCGGAGTACCCCTTTAAGCTTAGTTATTTTGTTTAAAAAAAAAAGGCTGACTTTTTCTTTTAAGTTGTACAATCATAAATGACACAGACTATAAATGTACGTCATGGTGTCCTGGTGCGTAACCCACCAGGACGTACATTTGTCTTTTGTGCATGACACGAGCACCAGGGCGTTGCTCGCTATCAGCAGCCAGAGATCACGCTGATGTCTGCCATTAACCCCTTAAGGACCGGGGTTTTTTCCGTTTTTGCATTTTCGTTTTTTGCTCCTTGCCTTTAAAAAATCATAACTCAATTTTGCACCTAAAAATCCATATGATTGCTTATTTTTTGCACCACCAATTCTACTTTGTAATGATGACAAAATTGTGCGACAAAATTGAAAAAAATTGTGCGACAATATTGAAAAAAAAAAAACGCCATTTTGTACGTTTTGGGGGCTTCCGTTCCTACGTAGTAAATTTTTTGGTAAAAATGACACCTTATCTTTATTCTGTAGGTCCATACGATTAAAATGATACCCTACTTATATAGGTTTGATTTTGTCGGACTTCTGGAAAAAATCATAACTACATGCAGGAAAATTAATACGTTTAAAATTGTCATCTTCTGACCCCTATAACTTTTTTATTTTTCCGTGTATGGGGCGGTATGAGGGTTCATTTTTTGCGCCGTGATCTGAAGTTTTTAACGGTACAATTTTTGCATTGATAGGACTTATTGATTACTATTTTTGACTTTGGAGTTTTTTTGCGCGTACGCCATTGACCGTGCGGTTTAATTAACAATATATTTTTATAATTCGGACCTTTCCGCACGCGGTGATACCATATATGTTTATTTTTATTAACACTGTGTTTTTTTTTTATGGGAAAAGGGGGGTGATTCAAACTTTTAATAGGGGAGGTGTTAAATGATCTTTATTCACTTTTTATTTTCACTTTTTTTGCAATGTTATAGCTCCCATAGGGGGCTATAACACTGCATACCCCATCTTTCACATTGATGACTGGTTTCTCATAGAAAACTAGTGATCGATGATTCTGCCGCTTGACTGCTCATGCCCGGATCTCAGGCACTGAGCAGTCATTCGTCGATCGGACAGCAAGCAGGCAGGTAGGCACCCTCCGGCTGTCCTGCAAGCTGTTCGGGATGCCGCGATTTCGCCGCGGCTATCCCGAACAGCCCACTGAGCTAACCAGCTGTTTTTACTTTCACTCTGAGCGTGCGGTTAAAGGGTTAATAGCGCGTGGCGCTGCGAACGGCGCCGCGCGCTATTAGCGGCAGGTACCGGCTTCACTATGATGCCGGGCCCGCCGTGATATGATGCAGGGTTACCGTGTATATATAACGGGAATAGGACCAAGGACGTACCGGTACGTCCTTGGTCCTTAAGGGGTTAACCCCTCAGATACCGTGACCAATACAGATCTTGGCATCTGCGGTAATGCGAGAGTTTGGCCCACGGGTGATCCGATCATCCAAGATCGAGGCCGTAGGTCGCATCACCTTCTCCGGCCATCATCATGGGCCTTCTTCTCTGGTCTGCCTCCCAGCAGACCAGAGAATTAGATTGCAGATAATACTGATCGGTGCTATGTCTATGCATAGCACTGTTCAGTAACTGCAATCTAAGGATTGCTATTGATAGTCCCATATGGGAAAATAAAAAGTGTGAAAAAGCCCCTCCTCCAATAAAAATGTATATGGCCCCTTTTTCCCATTTTACCCCAAAAGGATTTAAAAAATAAATAAATAAAAATGTTTGATATCACCACGTGCATAAATGTCTGAACCTTCAAAATATAATGTTAATGATGCTGTATGGTGAACAACATAAACGTAAACATAAAGTTCAAAATTGATGCTTTTTTGTCACACCACATTCCAAAAAAAAGATAATAAAAAGCAATTAACCCCTTAACCACTTAGGGACCACAGGCGTACAGGTACGCCCTGACACACTGGTACTTAAGGACAAAGGGCATACCTGTACGCCCGTGGGAATTTCGGTCCCCGCCATGCGCCGGGCAGGGATCGGACTGGGGTGACTGCTGATATCTAATGCAAATGAATTCACACCGGCGATTTGCGGCGATTCCGGGTCATAGGGGTCTCCGGTGACCCGGAAAATAAGGGGTATTGGGATTGTCCAAGACACCCACGACCCCCCGGAAGGGATAGAAGTGAGGTGGCAGGGGTGCCACCCCTTCTATCCCTGCTATTGTTCATTCAGCAGCGACGACCAATAGCAGAGGTTCCCCCGCTCTGCCCACCCACTGTAGTCCAGAAAGAGCGGGGGAACCGATGGTGAAAGGTAGCGGGCAGCAGGCGACGATCGGCGGCAGTGGAGGACGGCAATGCGGTTCCCTGGATCCTATAGAAGCCGGTGAGTTGCCTAGCAACATCTGGAGTGCTACAGTTTGAGACCACTTTACAGTGATCTCCAAACTGTAGCCCTCCAGATGTTGCAAAACTACAACTCCCAGTATGCCAAGACAGCTGTTTGCTGTTTGGGCATGCTGGGATTCGCAGTTTTGCAACAGCTGGAGGGCTACAGTTTGGAGATCACTGTGCAGTGGTCTCTAAATTGTGGCCCTCTAGATCTTGCAAAACTACTACTCTTAGCATGCCCACACAGCAGAATATGGCGTAGAATACCCCTAACAGTGTGCCTCCAGCTGTTGCAAAAGTACAACTCCCAGCATGAACTGTCTGTCTGTGCATGTTGGAAGTTGTAGTTTTGCAATAGCTGGAGGTTTGTCCCCCATGTGAATGTACAGAGTACATTCACAAGGGCGGGTTTATAGTGAGTTTCCATAAACCCCCGCCCGTGTGAATGTACCATTAAAACACTACACTACACTAACACACAATAAAGGATAAAACACTACATAAACACCCCTTACACTGTCCCCCCCCCCCCCAATAAAAATGAAAAACGTATCGTACGACAGTGTTTCCAAATTGGAGCCTCCAGCTGTTGCAAAACAACAACTCCCAGCATTTCCGGACAGCCACTGACTGTCCAGGCATGCTGGGAGTTTGGCAACAGCTGGAGGAACTCTGTTAGGGGTATTCCACACCAGTGATTCCCAATGTTCACCCCTATGCAATCCCTAATTTAGTCCTCAAATGCGCATGGCGCTCTCTCACTTCGGAGCCCTGTCGTATTTCAAGGAAACAGTTTAGTAAAAATGAACAAAAAGAGGTGCGCTCCTAGTGAAATATTGCAGGGTAATCAGTAAGATGTAAAATATTGCACCTTACCATATGGTGTTGCACTGAGACACCTTCGATGACATATAGACTCTATGAGCCGATGAAGGTAGCAGCCTCCGTGTCCCTTTTCCCGTGACTCTGCAGTCCGGTAAGAAAATGAGGAAAGGATAAAAGATATGGAACCTCCGGACGGCGCCTTCCTTGGAAATTGAAAAAACTTGCCAGAGCGTTAAAAAGGCTAATTTTTATTTCTTAACCCCTTAAGGACTGAGCCCTTTTTCACCTTAAGGACTCGGCCATTTTTTTGCAAATCCGACCACTGTCACTTTAAACATTAATAACTCTGGAATGCTTTTAGTTATCATTCTGATTCCGAGATTGTTTTTTCGTGACATATTCTACTTTAACGTAGTGGTAAAATTTTTTGGTAACTTGCATCCTTTCTTGGTGAAAAATCCCAAAATTTGATGAAAAATTTGAAAATTTTGCATTTTTCTAACTTTGAAGCTCTCTGCTTGTAAGGAAAATGGATATTCAAAATAATTTTTTTTTAAATTCACATATACAATATGTCTACTTTATATTTGCATCATAAAATTGATGAGTTTTTACTTTTGGAAGACATCAGAGGGCTTCAAAGTTCCGCAGCAATTTTCCAATTTTTCACAAAATTTTGAAACTCGCTTTTTTTCAGGGACCAGTTCAGGTTTGAAGTGGATTTGAAGGGTCTTCATATTAGAAATACCCCATAAATGACCCCATTATAAAAACTGCACCCCCGAAAGTATTCAAAATGACATTCAGTAAGCGTTTTAACCCTTTACGAGTTTCACAGGAATAGCAGCAAAGTGAAGGAGAAAATACACAATCTTCATTTTTTACACTCGCTTGTTCTTGTAGACCCAATTTTTGAATTTTTGCAAGGGGTAAAAAGGAGAAAATTTTTACTTGTATTTGAAACCCAATTTCTCTCGAGTAAGGACATACCTCATATGTCCATGTTAATTGTTCAGCGGGCGCAGTAGAGGGCTCAGAAGGGAAGGAGCATCAAATGGTTTTTGGGGGGCATGTCACTTTTAGGAAGCCCCTATGGTGCCACAACTGCAAAAAAAACCACATGGCATACCATTTTGGAAACTAGACCCCTCGGGGAACGTAACAAGGGGTAAAGTGAACCTTAATACCCCACAGGTGTTTCACGACTTTTGCATATGTAAAAAAAAAAAAAAAAATTTTTTACCTAAAATGCTTGGTTTCCCTAAAGTTTTACATTTTTATAAAGGGTAATAGCAGAAAATACACCCCAAAATTTGAAGCCCAATTTCTCCCGATTCAGAAAACACCCCATATGGGGGTGAAAAGTGCTCTGCTGGCGCACTACAGGTCTCAGAAGAGAAGGAGTCACATTTGGCTTTTTTGAAGGAAATTTTGCTCTGGGGGCATGCCGCATTTAGGAAGCCCCTATGGTGCCAGGACAGCAAAAAAAAAACACATGGCATACCATTTTGGAAACTAGACCCCTCGGGGAACGTAACAAGGGGTAAAGTGAACCTTAATACCCTACAGGTGTTTCACGACTTTTGCATATGTAAAAAAAAAAAAAAATTTACCTAAAATGCTTGGTTTCCCAAAAAATTTACATTTATACAAAGGGTTAAAGCAGAAAATACCCCCCAAAATTTGAAGCCCAATTTCTCCCGATTCAGAAAACACCCCATATGGGGGTGAAAAGTGCTCTGTTGGCGCACTACAGGTCTCAGAAGAGAAGGAGTCACATTTGGCTTTTTGAAAGCAAATTTTGCTCTGGGGGCATGCCGCATTTAGGAAGCCCCTATGGTGCCAGGACCGCAAAAAATACCCACATGGCATACCATTTTGGAAACTAGACCCCTCGGGGAACGTAACAAGGGGTTAAGTGAACCTTAATACCCCACAGGCGTTTCACGACTATTGCATATGTAAAAAAAATAAAAACATTTTTACCTAAAATGCTTCTTTTCCCAAAAACTTTACATTTTTAAAAAGGGTAAAAGCAGAAAAAGCCCCCCAAAATTTGAAGCCCAATTTCTCCCGAGTACGGCGATACCCCATATGTGACCCTTAACTGTTGCCTTGAAATACGACAGGGCTCCAAAGTGAGAGCGCCATGCGCATTTGAGGCCTAAATTAGGGATTGCATAGGGGTGGACATAGGGGTATTCTACGCCAGTGATTCCCAAACAGGGTGCCTCCAGCTGTTGCAAAACTCCCAGCATGCCTGGACAGTCAACGGCTGTCTGACAATACTGGGAGTTGTTGTTTTGCAACAGCTGGAGGCTCCGTTTTGGAAACCATGGCGTACCAGATGTTTTTAATTTTTATTGGGGAGGGGAGGGGGGCTGTGTAGGGGTATGTGTATATCTAGTGTTCTTTACTTTTTATTTTATTTTTTGTGTTAGTGTAGTGTAGTGTTTTTAGGGTACAGTCGCACGGGCGGGGGTTCACAGTAGTTTCTCGCTGGCAGTTTGAGCTGTTGCAGAAAATTTGCTGCAGCTCAAACTTGCAGCCCGATACCTACTGTAAGCCTCCGCCCATGTGAGTGTACCCTGTACATTCACATTGGGGGGGACATCCAGCTGTTGCAAAACTAAAACTCCCAGCATGCGCTGACAGACTGTACATGCTGAGAGTTTTAGTTTTGCAACAGCTGTAGGCACACTGGTTATGTATCACGGAGTTTGTGACCTTACTCAGTGTTTCAAAACCAGTGTGCCTCCAGCTGTTGCAAAACTACAACTCCCAGCATGTACGGTGCATGGTGTAAGGTGACTGTTGGGAGTTGTAGTTTGCAACTGCTGGAGGCACACCGGTCGTGAAACACTGAGTTAGGTAAAAAAACAAACTCTAAGTTTCACAACCAGTGTGCCTTCAGCTGTTGCAAAACTACAACTCTCAGCAGTCACCGACAGCCAACGGGCATGCTGGGAGTTGTAGTTATGCAACCAGCAGATGCACCACTACAACTCCCAGCATGCACTTTAGCTGTTTGTGCAAGCTGGGAGTTGTAGTTATACAACAGCTGAAGGTACACTTTTCCATAGAAAGAATGTGCCTCCAGCTGTTGCAAAACCATAAGTCCCAGCATGCCCATAAGGGAATGCTGGGAGTTGTGGTGGTCTGCCTCCTGCTGTTGCATAACTACAGCTCCCAGCATGCCCTTTTTGCATGCTGGGAGCTGTTGCTAAGCAACAGCAGGAGGCTGTCACTCACCTCCTGCTGTTGCTTCATCGCTGGACTGTCCCTCACCGCCGCCGTCGCTCCTGGGGCCCCGATCCCAACATGGACGCCGGGGATCGGGGTCCCCAGCACCCGGGGTCGTCTTCCCGCACCCGCTCACGTCCTCCGGAAGAGGGGCGGAGCGGGTGCGGGAGTGACGCCCGCAGCAGGCGCCCTGATTGGTCGGCCGGTAATCCGGCCGACGAATCAGGGCGATCGTGAGGTGGCATCAGTGCCACCTCACCCCTGCAGGCTCTGGCTGTTCGGGGTCACCGGGTCACTGGAGACCCGATTGATCCGGAATCGCCGCAGATCGCTGGACTGAATTGTCCAGCGATCTGCGGCGATCGCCGACATGGGGGGGGGCATAATGACCCCCCTGGGCGATATGCCGGGATGCCTGCTGAACGATTTCAGCAGGCATCCGGCTCCGGTCCCCAACCGGCTAGCGGTGGGGGCCGGAATTCCCACGGGCGTATGGATACGCCCTGCGTCCTTAAGGACTCGGGATGCAGGGCGTATCCATACGCCCTGCGTCCTTAAGAGGTTAAAATGGTGCAACTTAAAAGTTTCGAATCCGGACCGGATTCTTCGTCAGGCAGTATGAGTTACAAGAAAAAAGGCGCCAGTTTTTAGATGTTCAGATAATGAACCGTACAATAAACAATATACAATATGCAGACCATATAGCCAAATTGAATTGAATTGGATGTCTAACAATGTGATCTATGAACAGAAAAAACTAATATGCTAATATCCGTACTTACAAGAAAACTGACATCCTAAAATTTAAGCCGACCAGCACAAAATCCCTGCTCATGAGTTAAGGCCGGTATGGCAACATGAACTGGACAAGGTTTTGGGGCTATGCAAAAAAACTTTTTTTACCCAAATATCCTTGGTAAAATGAGGATGCGTGTTATAGGCCGGTGCGTGGTATACCCCCATAAATACGGTAATTGTTTACGCTTTTCTGGGGGTAAAATGGGAAGAATGGATGATTCACATTTTTATTGGGGGAGGGGATTTTTCAAATTTTTTAACTTTAAAAAAAAAAGATTTACATTTTTTTAACACTTTAATAGTCCCCATAGGAGACTATTTATAGCAACCATTTGATTGCTAATACTGTTCAGTGCTATGCATAGGGCATAGCACTGATCAGTGTTATTGGTCATCTTCTGCTCTGGTCTGCTGAAGACCCCAGGAGACGGCCGGAGGCAGGTGAGGGGACCTCTGGCTGCCTTGCTGGATGATCGGATCCCTGCGGCAGAGCTGCAGGAAATCAAATCATCCATTCAAAGTACCGCACAGCCGCAGATGCCATGATCTGTATTGATCATGGCATCTGAGGGGTTAATGGCGGACATTCGCACGATCACAGATGTCTGCCATTACGGCAGGTCCCTGGCTGCTGGTAGCAGCCAGGACCTGCAGCGTATGACGTTAAGTACCACGTCACCATGACGTGCATTTACCTCAATTGTCATTAAAGGGTTAAAAAGTCACATATACCTAAATGTGCTACAGCTAAAAACTACAGATCATGATGGAAAAAATTATCTTTCATACAGCCCCGTATATGGAAAAATGAGAAAAGTATAGGTGGTCAAAATAGAGTGATTTTAACCCCTTAAGGACCAAGCCCATTTTCACCTTAAGGACCCGAGAATTCTTTGCACATCTGACCACTGTCTCTTTAAGCATTAACAACTCTGGGATGCTTTTACTTTTCATTCTGATTCCGAGATTGTTTTTTCGGGACATATTCTACTTTATGTTAGAGATACATTTTCATTAATACTTGTATAATTTCTTAGTAAAAAATCCAAAATTTGATGAAAAATTTGAAAATTTTGCATTTCTTTTTACTTTGAAACTCTCTGCTTAGGCTAGAATTCCATTGAGGTTTTTGCCCTGTGTTTTTTTTTTTTTGCTTAAAAACGCCAGATAAAACACCCAAAAAACTGCCACTGTTTTTCCCTACGTTTTTTTCTGGTGTTTTTTGTTGCGTTTTTACCTTTGTGTGGAATTTGCCTTTTTGGGCCCCTTCGACGTTCTTTGCACAAAATTAGTTGGGTACCAAAAAAAAAAAAAATGTAAAAAGGGATGTCAAAATTTTATTTAACTATATGTTTTTTTTTTAATAACAACATTTTAATAAATGGCTGTCCAGCAACACTGGGAGTTGTTATTTTGCAACAGCTGGAGGCTCAGTTTTAGAAACCTTGCCGTACCACATGTTTCTCAGTTTTTAGTTGGGGTGAGGGGGGGGGGGTAAATGTGTTGGAGTATGTGTAGTGTTTTACTTTTTATTTTGTGTACTGTAGTGTTTTTAGGGTACATTCACACGGGCGGGTTCACAGCGAGTTTCCCGCTGGGAGTTCGAGCTGCAGCGGAAAATTTGCTGCATCTCAAACTTGCAGAAACTCACTGTAAACCTCCGCCCATGTGAATGTACCCTGTATGTTCACAAATGGGGGGGGGGGGGGCAAACCTCCAGCTGTTGCAAAACTACAACTCCTAGCATGCCCTTTGGCTGTCCGTGCATGCTGGGGATTGTAGTTATGCAACAGCTGGAGGCACACGGGTTGGGAAACACTGAGTTAGGAAACAGGCAATGTTTCCCAACCAGTGTGCCTCCAGTTGTTGCAAAACTACAGCTCCCAGCATGCCCAGACAGCCAGAGGGCATGTTGGGAGTTGTAGTTAAGCAACAACTGGAGGAGAATAGTTTGGAGACCACTGTGTAGTGGTGTCCAAACTTTAGCCCTCCAGATGTTGCAAAACTACAACTCCATGCATGCTCCCCCCGTGATCACTGGGAGCCAGCACGTGCTCCATTCATTTCTATGTAGCGCCCAAAAGACCTGAGTGCAGTTCTCGGGCATCATTGGCATTCTCATAGAAATTAATGGTAGACGACACATGCACCTCGCTGAGAGTGCTAGGGCCCCATCCTGAAGATCGCCGGGGGGCCCCAGCGGATAGGGGATAAATTAATTTTTGATGGAGTACTCTATTAAGGCCAAAATGGGCTGTGTCCTTAAGGTGTATTGACCACAGAAAAATATAACTTTTACTATAAAGTAGGGATGTCCCGATATCTATACTGGTATCGGTATCGGGGCCTATACTAGCCATTTGCATGGTATCGGGGACTCTTTTAATGTCCCGGATACTATGCCTGATAACTGGTGCCGCTCTGCTGCCCCGTTCTTCCATCCTCCCATTCGCATCATAGTGTTCCATGGAGGAGCATGTGACACACACGTCACTCCGCCTCCTCCCCTGCGGCCAGCGTAACGTTACAGAGGAAGCAGAGGGACGTATATGTCACATGCTCCTCCATAG
Source organism: Hyla sarda (assembly GCF_029499605.1). Taxonomy (NCBI): domain Eukaryota; kingdom Metazoa; phylum Chordata; class Amphibia; order Anura; family Hylidae; genus Hyla; species Hyla sarda. The sequence goes on from NC_079189.1 coordinate 292,291,098, forward strand.
GATGACACGATGCGGACCGGAGGATGGGAGAACGGGGCAGCAGAGCGGCAGCACCAGCACCCGACCCGAGGAGGTGAGCTGCCTGCAAGGAGGGGGCTGCTACTAATGTCTAAGCGGGGGGACTGCTGCTGTCTAAGTGGGGGGAGGGGGGCTGCTGCTGTCTAAATGGGGGGCCCTGCTGCTGTCTAAATGGGGGGGGCCCTGCTGCTGTCTAAATCGGGGGGGGCTGCTGTCTAAAGGGGGGGTGCCTGCTGCTGTCTAAAGGGGGTGGCCCTGATGCTGTCTAAAGGGGGGGCCCTGATGCTATCTAAAGGGGGGCCCTTCTGCTGTCTAAAGGGGGCTCTGCTGCTGTCTATATGGGGGCCCTGCTGCTGTCTAAAGGGGGGCCCTGTTGCTGTCTAAAGGAGGGCCCTGCTGCTGTGTAAAGGGGGGCCCTGCTGCTGTCTAAAGGGGGGCTCTGCTTCTGTATATATGGGGGCCCTGCTGCTGTCTAAAGGGGGGCCCTGATGCTGTCTAAAGGGGTGCCCTGATGCTGTCTAAAGAGGGGGCCCTGCTGCTGTGTAAAGGGGGGGCTGCTGCTGTCTAGTAGGGGGGGCCTGCTGCTGTCTAAAGGGGGGCCCTGCTGCTATCTAAAGGGGCCCTGCTGCTGTCTAAAGGGGGGCCCCGCTGCGGTCTAAACGGGGGCCCCGCTACGGTCTAAAGGGGGGGCCCTGCTGCTGTCTAAACGGGGGCTCTGCTGCTGTCTAAAGGGGGGGGGCCTGCTGCTGTCTAAAGGGGGGGCTGTTGCTGTCTAAAGGGGGGCCCTGCTGTCTAAAGGGGGGCCCTGCTGCTGTCTAAAGGGGGGGCTGCTGCTGTTTAAATGGGGGCCCACTGTCTAAAGGGGGGCTGTGGTCTACAGGGGGGGTGCTACTTATGTCTACAGGGGGGCTGCTGTCTACAAGGGGGGCTGCTACTAATGACTGCAAAGGGATACTACCTACTATTTACTATTAAAGACAATCTTACAGTTTATAGGTAGATTGTGCAGGTGACCCGGTTTCTGCCGCTGCTCACCATGTGGTCAGCTGTCTCACCGCCAATGCAAATTCCCTGTTCTGCCCAAGCCGCCTCCATTGTACACAACAAGGACCCACATATATGGTAAACAGTGCCAGAAACCGGGTCACCATGGTGTCAGATTCCCTTTAAAATAAAAGTACTCGTACTTGGTATCGGCGAGTACTAGATATAAAGTATCGGTACTCGGTCTAAAAAAAAAATGGTACCGGGACATCCCTACTATAAAGTACACTACATTAACCCCCTACCCTCACCCATCATCCTCCGCTCCTAATCTTTGTGCTGTAATAAAAGAAATAGCACTGGATGTCTAGCTTTGGTAAGTGTGCCTCTTTAATAGTACATTTGTGTTTAACAATTTTTTGCTTAGGGGAAGGCTCACAGTAACTGTAGTCCTGGGGCCTACAATTTCTTAATCTGGCCCTGTGCACAAGCCTGGGCATCCCACTCTCTATAAGATCATGCCATACTGGATAGCTTGAAGGACTTTATTGCAGCTATAAAACTAGTGTTTGATGTCTCCATCCTCTGTACTACTAAGGGGCCTTTGCCAGTTTCAGTGCTGGGCTTTTGTTATGGAACTATTTTGCTATAAAATGGCATTTTTAAGGCTTTTCTTCACAGGTAAAAAATTAGCTTGTTAAAGTTAACCCTCTAGCAGACCTTAAAAACTGTATTATGCTGTACATTCGAATTGACTGAAGACTCTGGGAGAGGAAGCGAAGGTCATTCGCCAATCAACCCCTTACTTCAAAGAAAGTGGGCATCGAAGAAAGTGGGCATCGAAGAAAGTGGGCATCATAATTACAGTAACTAGCAGAAGTGGTTGGGTATCCTGGGTCCAAACTGTGGCTCCCACTTAGAACTTACAGTAGAGACTAGTATGACAAGAGGTCACAAGAAAAACATACACCTTTTTCTGTATAATTGTTTATTTAAAAGAGATTTTCAGTTTATAATACAAACAGAAAAATAAGTCAACAAAAGACAACTGAACTCTAACACCAAACACCACTAAGCCTCACTATCCTTGGTAAAAGCTCCTTTTCACTTTAATGGTTTAATGGCAAACCACAGATGGAGGAGCCGCTAGATACAAGTTCAGGACAGTCAGGACCCATCTGTGGTTTGCCATCAGTGGCGTCGCTAGGGGGGGGCCAGAGGGGGCCATGGCCCCCCCTAGATCAGGCCGTGCCCCCCCTTGGGCCCCCCCCAATTTAAAATAAATAGGGATGTCCCGATACATTGATGGCTCCGCCCCCAGCACAGGAGAGGACGGGTCGAGAGCTGACAGGTCACACAGCAGAGCGGCCCTTTCATGTGAGGTGAGTGATGTCCCGTGTCCTGCCTCTCTCCCCCCTGAATAATGTGTAATGTGTATAGTAGCAGTCCAGAGGGGTCACTTTCCCTCCTCCAGTGTCCACAGGTCACCAACAGGCCACATTATCACAACAATTTTTGGGAAAAATCGCGGCAAAAATTGCGCGATTTTTCGTAAATCGCGGTAAAACAGCGCAGTTTTTGCCGCGATTTTTCCATAAATTGTTCTGGTAATGTGGCCTGTTGGAGACCTGTGGACACTGGAGGAGGGAAAGTGACCCCTCTGGAAGGACAACATGTGAACACATTAACCCCTCATTAACCCCTCAAGGATACATTCACATGTACAGGATCTGCTGCATATTTTTGCTGCATATTTTGTGCAGCTGATTTTGCAACCCATTAGCTTCAATAGGTAGCAAAATCAGCTGCAGAAAATATACAGCAGATCCTGTACATGTGAATGTATCCTAAGGGCTCATTCAGGTGTGGATCCACAGTGTATTTTACGCTGCGGATCCACCGACAATGGGCCCCACAGTGCTGCCCTCATCTATGCCTGCTCATAACGGCAATCCTCCGCTACCAGCAGACACGCTTTTGATGTGTAGACTCGCGCACATCATGGCCGCTCCTGCTCTCTGAGCTAGGCCGAGAGCAGCCGCGATGTGTGCGAGTATACACATCAAAGCGTGTCTGCTCGTAGCGGAGGATTGCCGTTATGAGCAGGCATAGATGAGGGCAGCACTGTAGGGCCCATTGTCAGGGGATCCGCAGCGTAAAATATGCTGGGAATCCATCCATGTAAATGAGCCCTAAGGACACAAGGCGTATATGTACGCACAGTGCCTGCTCCCACTGTGTTGTATTAATCATTAGCTAGAACCCTCAGCTATGCTAGATATCACCAATCAGGCTGATGTCCGACATTAACACTTTAGATGCCGCTATCAAAGTTGATGGTAGTGTCCAAAAGTTTTAACGCCTTAAGGACCGAGCGTTTTTCCATTTTTGCACTTTTGTATTTTCCTCCTCACCTTTTAAAAATCATAACCCTTTCAATTTTGCACCTAAAAATCCATATGATGGCTTATTTTTTGCGCCACCAATTCTACTTTATAATGAAATCAGTCTTTTACCCAAAAATCTATGGCAAAAATGGAAGAAAAATAATTGTGTGTATATATAGATATATATATATATATGTGTATGTGTATATATATATACATATATATATATATATATATATATATATATATATACATACATACATATATATATATATATATATATATATATATATATATATATACACACACACGCACACACGTTTTAAAATTGCCCCCCCACTTTTGTCACTGGCCCCCCATGTGCCCCCCCTAAATATGAATGCTGGAGACGCCACTGTTTGCCATTATCACTATTTACTCTTCTGTTTATCATTTTTTATGCACATGGGTATTTATTATTGCTTAATTGTTTATTTGTATTGCCTACAATGTACAACTTGGAGTAGCAGCTTTATTCTTGTCACTTTTGCAGGACAGGTTTGGGTAGGGGGTTTATGGTCTCTCCCATGTTGTGGTTTCCTCATTCGTGAGCTTTTTAATTGCTTTTAGATGTCTATGTTGTCTCATCTAATTCTATATTTACGTCTGTGTATACAATAAAGATTTTTTGCATATTTAATAATTTTTCATTGGTGTGCACTTTATGCAGTGATTTCTTTTTTTCTTTTTGTGCTACAAAAAAAAACCATGCGACAGAAAATGAACCTACGCGTGCGACACATTAGTAAATCAGCTCCCAGAAAAAGAGGAGTGAAATCTGAAACACTCCAGAGAGAACACTCGGATTTTAGTATATCAGGGATATTGGGGGGTATTTATCAATTTTGCCTGTTGACAGTTTCTTTTTACCTTTTTTTTCCCCTTTGGTTTTCGTGGACATGCACCAAATTTATCATTTGGTGCAAGTTGTTAGTAACTTTGGCGCGAATGTTGAAATCTGCGCCATTTACACAGAACTTACCGCCACAGAGGACAACGTATTTTACCCTGTAGAGCAGCCATTTCGGAGTCCCTCCTACAGTATATCAGCAAGCGACATGAGTTATTTTCTTTTGTGGGGTTTATAGCCACCATGTGAAATGGATTTTATTTTCAACTTGGGTAGTTTTTTTTTTTTTTACTATAGTGCAGTGGTCTTCAACCTGCGGACCTCCAGATGTTGCAAAACTACAATTCCCAGCATGCCCGGACAGCGCTGGGAGTTGTAGTTTTGCAACATCTGGAGGTCCGCAGGTTGGAGACCACTGCTTTAGTGCTTACCTTTCCTGAACCTGTGTGGCCATGTCCAATGCTGGCTCAACGGAGGGTGAAGGTCCCTAGGAGACAACTATGTCGCAGAATAGTATTGAGCAGCCCTTTTCAATGTATTTTGATGCCTTTACATTTTCTGACATTGGTAAGTGTGTTTTCCATGTGCAAAATTTCTTGGTGGGGATTTGCACCAAAAAAACGGGATTTGCGCCAAAATTGCACCAAAGATCAATTGGCGCAAATGATGAATTACTGACTAAAGATGAAATCAAGCACAGGACCGTGTGATTATGAGAAAGTTGTACAAATTACAGTGGAGAAGATGCGTCAAACTTTGGCGCAAAAAGACACTGCGCCAAAGCATTGCGCCAAGGTTACGTGAAAAAAAACACATAAATCCTTTGATAAATACCCCCTTTTATGTTTATTTGATCTATTGCACCTCTTCTGAGGGCTTCTTGGGTTCCAATTTCTGGCTCTACTATAAGCCTCCTCCAAGATTTCCCAAGGGTACCCTCTGTCTACCAGGCGTGTGGATAATTCTTGTGCCTGTAATTCAAAAGATTCAGTTGTAGTATTTAGCTGCTTCAGTCTCACAAACTGACTATAGGGCACTGACTTCTTCATGTGAGGGGGGTGATAACTGTCAAAATGTAGCAATGGATTCACTTCTGTAGGTTTTCTATAACCACTCGTTACCCACTATTGGTCACCCATCTCCACCCTCACATCAAGAAATTCAAGACTGGTGCCTCCAAATACCAAAGTAAATCAAGTAGTCAACAAACTGATTAAATTGCACTTCTGTCTCAGACCAAACAATGAATATATCATCTATATAGCGAGAGATGGAAGCGACAAGACTCACAAATTGATTTTTTTCTGTAAAAATGTATTTCTTTTCAAAACCTGCTAAATACAGATTTGTGAATGAGAAGGCCACTGGCGTGCCCATCGCCATTCCTCAGTCTTTTCGATACCATCCCTCACCAAATGTAAAAGCATTGTGGGACAATATAAAGTCTAAGGACTCACTTTGAATGTCTGGACGGAATTACCGCTGCAGCAGAGTCCCATTGAATTCAATGGGATTCTGCTGTGGTGTGCACACAGCGGAATTTCAGTGCAAGATGTTTTCAGCACAGAAATTCCTTTTTCTGTGTTCACACAAAGAATGAACGCATTCATTCTTTGTGTGGATTCTGCACGGAATGCATAACCGTCTATTGAGACAGCATATTCCATGTGGTCCTAGCAGATTCTGCTGGTGCCCCACGCTGTACTTAAAGGGGTATTCCAGGCAAAAACTTTTTTTATATATATATATCAACTGGCTCCGGAAAGTAAAACAGATTTGTAAATTACTTCTATTAAAAAATCTTAATCCTTTCAGTACTTATGAGCTTCTGAAGTTAAGGTTGTTCTTTTCTGTCTAAGTCCTCTCTGATGACACCTGTCTCGGGAAACGCCCAGTTTAGAAGCAAATCCCCATAGCAAACCTCTTCTAAACTGGGCGTTTCAATAGTTATTAGCTTCTGAAGTTTTCTGTCTAACTGCTCAATGATGATGTCACGTCCCGGGACGTGAGTCATCATTGAGCAGTTAGACAGAAAAAACAACTCAAAAAAACAACTCAACTTCAGAAGCTAATAACTATTGCAAGGATTAAGATTTTTTAATCAAAGTAATTTAAAAATCTGTTTAACTTTCCGGAGCCAGTTGATATATATATAAAAAAAAAAAAAAGTTTTGGCCTGGTATACCCCTTTAATGAGGAGATTTTCCCTGCGGACATTCTGCCGCGTGAACATGGACTTAGATGGTTATATATATAAAAATATCTGTTCCCCAATAAACTACATCTTTCATTTATACGTGTCTGACTCCTAGCAACCTATTTTTCCTATATATATATATATATATATATATATATATATATATATATGGAGGTATATATAGTTATGCATACAATCCTTATGCAAACGCCTTCCATTGTTGAAGGTAGTGAGAGAGTTTATCCCAGTCCATCCAAGCTACAATGTGAAAAACCTTTATGCATGTATGCATTTCTGAATCCCCATTGCAAATATAACAAACCCCTTCTGCTCTATGCAATGTATTCTCTTTCTATATACATTGTATCTCATTTTATTTATTTCATTCATTATTCATTCTTTATTCATTCTTTATTATTTCTATGCATTTATGCATTCATACAGTTTATATACACTGCTCAAAAAAAATAAAGGGAACACTAAGATAACACATCCTAAATCTGAATGAATGAGCTGATCGTATGAAATACTTTTGTTTTTACATAGTTGAATGTGCTGACAACAAAATCACTCAAAAATTATCAATGGAAATCAAATTTATCAACCCATGGAGGTCTGAATATGGAGTCACACTCAAAACCAAAATGGAAAACCACACTACAGGCTGATCCAACTTTGATGTAATGTCCTTAAAACAAATCAAATTGAGGCTCAGTAGTGTGTGTGGCCTCCACGTGCCCGTATGACCTCCCTACAATGCCTGGGCATTCTCCTGATGAGGTGGTGGATGGTCTCCTGAGGGATGTGCTCCCAGAACTGGACTAAAGCATCCACCAACTCCTGGACAGTCTGTGGTGCCACATTGCACCACAGACTGTCCAGGAGTTGGGGACGCTTTAGTCCAGGTCTTGAAGGACATCCCTCAGAAGACGTTGGCGTTGGTGGATGGAGCGAGACATGATGTCCCAGATGTGCTCAATCAGATTAAGGTCTGGGGAATGGGCAGGCCAGTCCATAGCATCAATGCCTCCCTCTTGCAGGAACTGCTGACACACTCCAGCCACAAGAGGTCTTGCATTGTCTTGCATTAGGAGGAACCCAGGGTGAAGAGCATCAGCATATGGTCTCACAAGGGGTCTGAGGATCTCATCTCGGTACCTAATGGCAGTTAGGTTACCTCTGGCAAGCACATGGAGGGCTGTGCGGCCCCCCAAAGAAATGCCACCCCACACCATTACTGACCCACCGCCAAACCGGTCATGCTGGAGGATGTTGCAGGTAGCAGAACGTTCTCCATGGCGTCTCCCGACTCTGTCATATGTGCTCAGTGTGAACCTGCTTTCATCTGTGAAGAGCACAGGGCTCCAGTGGAGAATTTGCCAATCTTGGTGTTCTCTGGCAAATGCCAAACGTCCTGCATGGTGTTGGGCTGCAATCACAACCCCCACCTGTGGATGTCGGGCCCTCATACCACCCTCATGGAGTCTGTTTCTGACAGTTTGAGTGGACGCATGCACATTTGTGGCCTGCTGTAGGTCATTTTGCAGGGCTCTGGCAGTGCTCCTCCTGCTTCTCCTTGCACAAAGGCGGAGGTAGCGGTCCTGCTCATGGGTTGTTGCCCTCCTATGGCCTCCTCCACATCTCCTGATGTACTGGCCTGTCTCCTGGTAGCACCTCCATGCTCTGGACACTATGCTGACAGACACAGCAAACCTTCTTGCCACAGCTCGCATTGATGTGCCATCCTGGATGAACTGCACTACCTGAGCCACTTGTGTGGGTTATAGACTCCGTCTCATGCTACCACTAGAGTGAAAGCACCGCCAGCATTCAAAAGTGACTAAAACATCAGCCAGGAAGAATGGGAACTGAGAAGTAGTCTGTGGTCACCACCTGCAGAACCACTCCTTTATTGGGTTAACTTGCTAATTGCCTATAATTTCCACCTGTTGCCTTTTCTATTTGCACAACAGCATGTGAAATTGATTGTCAATCAGTGTTGCTTCCAGAGTGGACAGTGTGATTTCACAGAAGTGTGATTGACTTGGAGTTACATTGTGTTGTTTAAGTGTTCCCCATTATTTTTTTGAGCAGTGTATTTATATTATTGTACTACCATATATTTCATTATATTTCATTTTACGTCCACTTGATTCAAGTATTGTTAGTATTTTCCCACCTATAACTGTGAAGTTATCCACCCAATCCATCTGACCCATTGAACGTTTTGATGACATCTCCAGCCATACAACCATTATCCAATCATATTGAACTAGAGTCCTATATAAGAAAGACATTGCTCTTCGCACACTTATAGCTATTGAAAAAGAGGCAAAGAGTGCTTCGAAACGGGTCTAGCCTATATTCTAAATACCCAGTACTAGTACACGGTAGCCTCGCTGCCACCACAACTAGTGCGATTATACACCATCTCCAGCTGCAGGAATTTGGCGCGCACAGCACATGAGGTTGCCGCCGAGCATCAAGCTGTTGACATCTACTCACAGTCAGCCATCCGGAAAACACCTATAGAGCTCTCCCTCCTGGTGCTCTCCAGCACCTGCACGCCTAGCAGCGGAGACAACGGCCAGCTAGAGCCACAGAGGGTAAGTTGCAAGAGCGCCGCAGGACCAACACCCGAAGTCGGTGAGAGGTGCACAGCACCACAACATTTATTCCACCAGCGTCACAGAAACATATAACAGCAGAGAGTTATACAGACGGCACATATTGCCCAACAGTGCCTATATGCTGTTTCTTTTAACAGGATTGTTTTTTCCGTAGGACGAGCGGCATTACAAGACTATAAAAACATACCCTGCAATAACAGGAATTTCTCTAATAAGTGACTTTAATCCAGTCCTTTCTTTAGCAGCTATAGAGAATTTACAATAAGTGACTTTTAGTCTCTCAGCGGCTTCTACATAGTGTATTTGTATACTGGCATAGATTTGATATCTATCTACTATTTTATTCCATTTTATATATTGCACATTATTGTTAAACAATAGAAGAAACTGCAAGGGCCCTGCTGTTATCTCCACATTCTTAATGTTTTTTATGCAATTACACAGACGAGTACATTTTTATACATTTTGGGGGAGATTTATCAAAACCTGTCCAGAGAAAAAGTTCCCAAGTTGCCTATAGCAACCAATCAGATCACTTCTTTAATTTTTGAAAGGCCGTTGCAAAAATGAAAGAAGTGATTTGATTGGTTGCTATGGGCAACTGGTTAACTTTTCCTCTGGACAGGTTTTGATAAATCTCCCCTTTTATGTCTACTTTTACTTCATTAAATATACCTGATATTAATTTGATTCGACTCATGTTCTACCCTACCTTATAAAAAGGACTCATCACTTATATACATTTATTTCTTTCTACATAACAATTTAGGCCTTACTAGAGGACAGCAATATCCAGTAACACCAAATGCCACTAAGCCTCACTATCCCTGGTATCCTTTTCACTTTAGTTATCCTTTAAATACCCTACTTTGATTTGAGGAAGTGAGCAACCTTTAATAAAAAGGTTGTGGTAAGGCTTCACCCAATACTTGTTGTTTGCTGCAGAAACAACCGTGATACATTATAATTTCCCATTGAAAAGCATGGAATTATTAAATGTTGCAGTTGCAAAATACAACACAACAGCAATGCAACCTGCTTGTGTGGTTCCAAGACATGCAAACCTTGAAAATATAAAAAAAAAAACATTTCAAGTGCATTACTGGAACACTACACGTCCGGCTTCTCCGATATCCCAGTTGCTAGTAGTGAAATGAGAGTCCACAACCAGTTATGGTCAAACGGAGGCTTTACTGAGTATAAGACAGATGGAATTATCTTCACAGTTAAGGCCAGATTTCCCAGAGAGGTGGCCAGGACCCAGAAGGACCTCGCAGCTTGTTGGACCAATATACTTGTAATTAACATGACTTGAGATTGGTCTTGACTTGATTATATGCAGGACTTGACTAGTTTCAGTGACAGCAGACATAGACTTGAGACTTACTGGAATGACTGTAGCTTTTGTGGTCTTCCAGATGCTGATCACTTGTACTGAGATCTCTGGTGGTTGCTGTCTCAGGAAAGACCATAATAGAGTGAATTGTAACGGCCACCCCTTTATATAGTGGGGGGCTGGACTAAAGCCCATTGGTAAAGCTGCAAGTCATGGGGTTAAGCTGGTGCTCTCTGGGAGAACATGTGACAACAAATCATGTGACTGCATAGCATAACATGTGGCAGACTTACACAGGTCCTTGAGACCTCCCACAGATGCTTTGTACTGCCTATACATAAGGATACTGTCTAGGTATTAAAGTGATATAGACAACATTATGGAACAAAAGGGGGAGACCTTGCAGGGGAGACTCAACCTGACAGGGCCTAAGGGTAGTACAGGACCGTGTCATTGGGTGGGAACAGAACTTCAAGTGCCCCCAGTAAGTAGTTTCCTCTGTAGGCAGGTACTCCTGTAGGTATAGCAACAAATAAAAAAGATAGCGTAGCAGAGATTTTTTCTCTTTGTTGTTACATTGGACATTGCTTGATTTAGTGTTTGAGCATTGCCTGGTCTCTATTACAGTGTCTGACTACCTATAGCTGTCTTTCTGTCCCTCACATATTGGACTCTGCAGTGCCTAGTGCTTTTTTGCTCTATCTTGATTGAATTCCTTCTGTAAGTATTTTCTACAATAGGTAGGTGCCCCCTGTAGGTGCTTTCAACAGTAGGTAGGAGCCCCAGTATGTATTTCGCCCCCTAGTTGGTAGGTGACCCCCCCCCACTCTAGGTAGTTTTCTCTTGAAAATAGGTCCCCCTGTAGGTAGCCATGCCCCTCTAGGTAGTTTCCCCAGCCTGCTCTGCTGTATGTTCCAGAGGAAGTTTTGTAGTTCTTTCCAGCCTGAGGCTAGTTTTCCACTAGTTTTTTTTTTTTTTGCAAAAACACCAATAAAAACACCCATTCTGCCGCATGGTGTTTTTTAGGTGAAAAAACGCTGCGGCCAGATGTTAGCTGAAAGTCAATAGTTGACTGCAAAATGCCATATCCACTTGACGTTTTTCAGTTTGGCATTTTTTTTTAATCCTTTTGGCGATTTTGGGCTCCTTAGCAGTTTAAAAACAACCTCTTGTTGAGACTTTGGTGTTTTTTTGGGAAAATCTTGATGGGAGTGAAAAAACGCTAAGAAAAACGCCATGTGGGTTTTAACTTTGCCGTTTTTGCAGGCGGTTTTTATTCTTTTTTGGACTTCCAAAAGTGATCCAAAAAAGTGATAGAGATACCTTTTTTATAAAAATTTCGTAGGGTACCATTAAAAAAATAAAATAAAGATACAGTAGTGAAGGAAAAAATAGTATTTAATGGAATGTATCTTTTTTATAACAAAGTTTTCATTAATTTGTAAACAGGGATTAATTTATGTTGGCGGGTAGGACACTAAAAATGTAGCCGCCAATAATAAAAATGTAGTGTGTTTTATAATATGTTTTAGGTAGTACTACTACTCCCAGCATGAAACACACTGTTCCATGATGGGAGTAGTAGTACCTGTACTAATTGACAGATAGCCCTTGGTCCGTTGCGATCCTCCTGTATAATGTATAGATGCGGCCAGCCGCTCTTCTATGGTCCCCTGCACTGCCGTATATGTATAGACCTATTCATATTTCCTGCAGAGAGTTGTGATTGGCCAGATGGTTCCAGCCAATCACAACTCTCTGTGGGAAAAATGAATAGGTGTATATATACATCAGTGTAGGGGACCATAGAAGAGCGGCCGGCCGCATCTAAACATTATACAGGAGGATCACAGCGGGTGTCAGGAGCTGCGATCTGTCTATTAATGCAGGTACTACAGCTCCCAGCATGGAGCAGAGTGTGCTCCATGTTGGGAGCAGTAGTACCTGCTTTAAGATCACAGCAGATGTCACTCCTCCTGATACCTGATGCGATCCTCCTGATGTGAATGTCGGGAGAACAGCTGATGCTGAGCAGTAGATATACATCCTATATCTACTGCCCAGCAAAAACTTACAGTGAGCCTGCAATGTAGATACAGTATACACATTGCTGGCTCACTTAACCCCTTGCTGAGCTGTGCGCTATGCACCAGCCCAGCAAGGAAAGAAGGAAAGAGTTAACTTACACTGCTGGACAGTGTAGGTTAACCCTTTTGGCGGTATATATTATATACAGCTATCTATATAGATTTTTTTTTAAATAAATAAAAACGCATAGGGTTCCCCGTATTTTTATTCTCAGCCAGTTACCAACCAAGCAGCAACAGCCTGACGTTACCAGGGTGGACGAGGACCATTGTTACTGGCCCTCTTCTGCCTAAATAACACCAGCCTGTTACCGCCTAGGCCCAGGAGCCCTATTCTTGATGCTCAGGGCCTGTTGGTACCAGCACCCCTGTGGCGGTGGGTACCAAGGTAATAATTGGGGGTTAGCGCTAGCTGTTTTTGGGGCTAACGCTAAGCCCAGTTTAGTAATGGATTCCGTTTATTAGACAGCTTCCACTACTAAGCCTGAAAATTCATTTAAAAAAAAAAAGAAAACACATTGGAAAAATGATTACATTTAAAAAAAAAACACTCCCCCACAGCCCTTGTTAACCATTTTATTAAAAGGAAAAAAATTCAGTTCATCCGCAGTAGTCCTCCGAATCCCCCCCAAAAAACCCACAAAATATTGGTTAGTACATTTTTGGCGCTGTCCGCTGAGGAGAGCACCCATATTGCAATGTCTTCCCAAACAGGGAGCCTCCAATTGTTGCAAAACTACAAATCCCAGCATGCCTTTAGCTGTCTGGGCATGCTGGGTGTTGTATCTGTAGCAAGTGTAGAAGGAAAGTAACGGAGCACTCACGCTGCAACTACTGTATATAGGCTGGAAGCTGGAACTCAATCCCGGTATTCCATGGCGGGGAGGCGAAAGGTGTAACGAGGGGACGTTACACCTTTTGTTACACCTAGTTACACCTTTCACCATGGAATACCGGGATTGAGTTCCAGCTTCTAGCCTACATACAGAAGTCGGAGTGTGAGTGCTCCGTTACTTTCCTTCTACGCTTGCTACAGATGTTTACAGTGTATCACACACGTAGTGCACCTTCAGACACTATAGCTCCCTCCGTTGCATCTTCTAATCCCAGGTGTAACACGCTCACCTAACGGTCAGCATGCCGCAGGTCAGTGTTCACATTACACTAGAAGGGTAGAGTACTTGTGCCATTTCCTCCCCTTTTGGATATTCTTTGAGATTTGGAATGCTGGGAGTTGCAGATTAGCAACAGCTGGAGTCTCCCTATCTGGGAAGACACTGCCAGAAGTTTCTGTTCACTTATACAAAACGGGCAATGAACAGACCCTTACACTTACCAGCCTGGCTCCAGTGTGAAGCTCCGCCTCCCAATGACATCATCACTAGGGGGCGGAGCTACACAGACCCATCGGGGACTGGAGCAAGGAGCAAGTGGACGTCGGCTTCTGTATACACTATATACAGCTATCTATAGAAAAGCTGTATATAATTTATACCGCCAAAAGGGGCTATAGGAGTAGGGAGTCCTTTCAGTCTGGTGACAGGATTCCCGACTCCCGTATAGTATACAGGGGTACACTATGCACCCCTGTACACTATATGGCCTGGGGAGGTGAGTAGTGATGCTATACATCACTCCTCATCTCCTTAAACTCTGTGGACCGGGCGCCGTGCATGCGACCCACAGAGTGGAAATGCGGAAACCTTGCCTTAAGCAGGTACTAAGCAGGTACGTTCCTGCCATCTTTCTATGTCACTTCAGGTGGTGCTGCTATCTTAACTGCCTGGAGCTGTCTCTATAGTCAAGAAGGGCTTTCTGCAGCATTTTTTGGGTGCGGGAGGCATGTGATTTCTTGTGACTGGAAGATCTCCTCCCTGCCAGCCAAAATTGAATTTCTGGAAATACTTAATCAGAACCGTAGGATGAAGGAAATTATTTCTAATGATCAGGGCCATTTGAACTTGTTCTGGGAGACTTGATCTCCTTGGGATGCTTTTTGTGAATCCTATACTGTGCAGTCCTGACATTTTTCTACAGGGTAGAAGTTGTTGTAGACCCTCCCTAGGTGGTCTCTCTGCTTTTCCGGTCTTTTGGACCATATTCCTTTCTTCCTTTGTTCTGTTTGTCCACCCACCCCTCTTCTTTCTTTCTCCTCCTTTCCCTTCTTCTTTCCACTACTTCTTCTTATTGTGTTTTTCTTGGTTAAGATGTGTGTTGTCTAGTCTGTTGCCTGTTTTAGGGTCAATCTCTGGTGGGGGAAAAGATACTTATACTGTGGAACTAATCAAAGATATACCCAAACCTGTTGTATAAAAGTCCCACAAAATACCACACAAAGAAATAATTATAGTGAAAAATTCAAATGTAAACTTTATTGATACATAATTATGATACAGAGGATGGTATTAACAGCTCTGTTTCTATCTTTGCAGATGACACCAAGCTTTGTAGCATGGTACAGTCTATAGAGGATGTGTATAGGTTACAAGATGACTTGGATAGACTAAGTGTCTGGGCATCCACTTGGCAAATGAGGTTCAATGTGGATAAATGTAAAGTTATGCATCTGGGTACTAATAACCTGCATGCCTCGTATGTCTTAGGGGGGATTAAACTGGCAGAGTCACTGGTAGAGAAGGATCTGGGTGTACTTGTAGATCACAGACTACAGAATAGCATGCAATGTCAGGCTGCTGCTTCCAAAGCCGGCAGGATATTGTCATGTATAAAAAGAGGCATGGACTCAAGGGACAGGGACATAATACTCCCCCTTTATAAAGCATTGGTACGGCCTCACCTGGAATATGCTGTTCAGTTTTGGTCGCCTGTACATATAAGGGACACTGTGGAGCTGGAAAGGGTGCAGAGACGCGCGACTAAACTAATATGGGGCATGGAATATCTTAGCTATGAGGAGCGATTAAAGGAGTTACAATTGTTTAGTCTTGAGAAGAGACGTTTAAGGGGGGATATGATAAACGTATATAAGTAAATAAATGGCCCATACAAAAAATATGGAGAAAAACTGTTCCAGGTTAAACCCCCCCCAAAGGACGAGGGGGCACTCCCTCCGTCTGGAGAAGAAAAGGTTTAATTCTTTACCATAAGAACTGTGAATTTATGGGACGGTCTACCTCAGGAACTGGTCACAGCAGGAACAATTAACAGCTTTAAAACAGGGTTAGATACATTCCTGGAATAAAATAACATTAATGCTTATGCACAATTATAAAACTACATCCCTTTCCCTTGATGGACGTATGTCTTTTTTCAACCATACTAACTATGTAACTATGTAACTATATTCCCCAAATAATTGGTGACCCCAACCTGTTGGCGGATGTGATTCAAAGCCAAGCCAGGGAGGCCGTATAACTGCAGGAAGGCCGAGATGCATACCACTGGCACGTCATCCCAGGGCATGCACATGGAGCTCACCATGCCATCCTGGCCATCTTAACAGTGGGCTAAATATTGGGAAAAAAAAGATATACTGTATGGAAAGCGAACAGGAAAGCCGTCTGAACTATACAGTCAATACACATACTGTATAGCTGTATACATGGATCTAGCAATCCAAATATAAATAAAATAAATTGATGAATAATTCATAATCAATATGATAAATAACCACAAATTAAAAGCTCATAATAGTATAAATGAAATTAATAAATTGATAAAACACTGAAAATGTGTGTGTATTTTTTTTCTTCTAATTAATATAGAGACCAATAATAATAAAATAGGTAAGTAAAATGTGATAAATGTGAATTTGTGGTGAAAGAAATTTTTCAATAAAGAAAAATGTTTTTGTAATAAAATGTGAGTGTGACCAGTGTAAAGTATGAGATGTCAAATGAAGAGAAAATTTATTTCATATTGCATATAATGGAAATATGTTCAGGTGATAAAACAAAAATAGAAACAGAAACATAGCCGCACATCCACCATTTGTATTTTGATCTACTTGCTTCTCAGCATAATTTCAAAAACGAACAGGTTGTTAGTATACATTTTGATCAAAAAGCACAAGCCCACTCGCCACCTCTGGCAGGGAGCACATGGTAGGTGTTCACACTGGTGTGGTGCTCTGTGGCGGCCATTGTTGTTGTGGTTCTTTGTCTTTGGGGTGGTGTTGCCCGGAGCCTTGGTCGGGCAGCAGTGGGGCTGCCTGACCACTGGGTCATTCCCCCTGTGGGCTTGGTGTCGCGTAGGTGATGGTCGCCGCCCGGCACTACATCAGTGGTAGGTTAGAGACCCACTCTGACTAGGTGGCCTTGACGTGGTGAGATGGCTTGTACTTTTTGATCAAAATGTATACTAACAACCTGTTGGTTTTTGAAATTATGCTGAGAAACAAGTTGTGGATGTGCGTCTATGTTTCTCTATGTTTGTTTTACATGTTCAGGTGGTACTAATTAAAATTATAGTTGCAAGAGACAGAGCGTTTGGCACAGCCCCCATGATAATGCCCGCTTAGGGGTGAGGGACGCTCGTGGCGTCCCTCATCCCTATTGTCAGGATCCAGGCTGGTAGCGGAGGCTGGTGGTGGATCCGCTGTGCCAGAGAGGTGATGATGTGGGCCGTACCAGGGGAATGGAATCTAAGGGATTACTGGTTTTCACCAGAGCCCGCCGCAAAGCAGGATGGACTTGCTGCGGCAGGTAACCCCCAGGTCGTTCCACCCAGTAGCGAATCAACCTCTCTGGCTGCTGAGATAAGGCAAGGTACAAGAGGATCAGGCAAGGCGTAGTCAGACGGAGCAAATGGTCAGGGCAGGCAGCAACGGTTCACAGGCGGTAGTCGGTAGTAACGGGTCGGCAACAGGCAAGGAATACACAGGAACGCTTTCACAATGGCACAAAAGGCAACAAAGATCCGGTGCACTGGCCCTTTAAATCTAAGAGTCCCGGCGCACGCGCGCCGAAGAGAGCGGGGACGCACATGCCGAGACTCAGGAGCGCTGCCTGGGGACACATGCTGTGAGCGCTCTGAGGCCAGCAGGGGGCCCGGAGCGCTCAGCGTAACACCTATGCTGCAGTCTGCTGGTTGTCACCAATAAAGAGTCACCGTTTCTTCATCACTGGTGAGTGCCATCGTCATTCTTTCAGCTTCTAATTAAAATGATTCTTACCAACTCCAGATTTGTGGCTCCTTTCATCAGATATGTCACCGCTGCTCCTTCCTCCATCTGCCCTGTTAATGAATATTCATAAAGCGTTGTCTGTGTGCTCGCTCCTATCCTTGGTTACTGGTTATGCGTCGCTTCCACAGTCTAAGATAACCGCAGAGTACCCTGGAAGTGGCACATGCGCAATAGCCATGGATAGGAGGGAGCAGGAAGATGGAGCTTTATGAATATTCATAATTTGGTGTAAGTGGGGCTTGGAACTGCCCCAACAGAAGCAGCCACGGTTCTTGCAGTGGTAAATGTGAAGCCCATTGGCTGTATTTGTGTGAGGGGCGGGAGTATCTCCACCCCCCACACGTCCAGGCGGGGTGTCAAGTAGGGGCGGGGGTATATAACACCCCTGCTCCTACGGGAGGGGCGTACGTGATGTTTTGCGGACCCCTCCCAACCCTCCCTCTTTTTCAAATCATACATTACAGGGTATGCCCACTAAAGGTGTGCCCTCCATCGCGGTCATTAGGCACAAATCTGACCGTTGGGTTTAGTGTAATGTTTCCATACAGGTACGTATGTATTACTGTAACCACGAGCACGGGTGTGAAGCCCTGAACACAAGTATAATTTGTATCACCTGCACTGCAAACTTGTACCAACAGGTTAGTGCAGGTAACATGGAAATTTGTGTGAAATCTGCCTCGAATTACTTAGTGTGCATAGGTTTCTGCATGGAGATAGAGGATTTTAGCTTTTCCTTATCATTTTCCTCAGTGTGTACATACCCTTACAACTCTATCGTGACTTTCCATTCCCAATCAATATTCATAAATTGTAAACTACTTCTCTTACTGCTGGGCTCTTACAATATTTCATTTCTAAACTAGAAGTTTTTCCTTCAAGGCAGCACTTAAAATTCTGCTTACTATCCATCTGGCTTTTTTGTGGATTATCTCTAATCTTAGTTTGACCGGAGCCAAATCCTGGGTTGGGATAATACCACTCTTACATATTCTAACAGGAATACATGTAACTAAAATGTTCTCTCACAGCAATGTAATAAAAATCTTACTTCTCCGCAATTTCTTCAACACAAACTGAAATGATTTGATACAAACTTTTCCAGCTTCACAGGATTATGATACTTGCTGTATTTTTTCACTGTCTGGCATAAGTTAAAAGCAGACCCTTTCTTTCTCTCATAGGAGACAGTTGTGGTGTCCTGGTACCGTATTACATACGTTACCTTGTGGTGAGGTCCCCAAAGTCAGAGTCCCTAGGAACAGTGGGGGTCCTCTTCCTTAGTTAACTCCTCGTCACCCCTCAGTTAGCTATAATTAATGTAAATATAAATATGTATATTTAATATTCTTACCTTGTTTGCGTCGCAGGACCTGCGGGTCATGTGACCGGGTTGCAGAACTCTGGTTTTTGCTAAAGGACTTGTGGTGGTTTTGGACATGTGATCACCCACAATCCATTGTAACGGTGAGTGACAGCTGATTGGACCAATCCAAAACGGCCAGCCCCTGCCCATATAAGGGAGCTGCGCCATCTTGATCGCTCTCTTGGGTTGCTGATTCTGGACGAGGTAGGACCTCCGCAGCTTACAAGACAATTACTAGGCCTAAGCCTGCGCTAGAGACGGATAGTTCATACAATTCCCCGCTATCTCGCAAGATCTCCGGATCTAATCAAACCCCTAAATCCGGCGGATCTATGCAAATACAATCCTCTAAAGCTAAAGAGAACTTTCCGGTCCTAAGCATCTGTCAATCACTGCTGTGCTGTTTAAATAGACTCTGTTATCTGGACTTTTACCATTATTGCAAATACAGAAAATCTTCAGTAAAGATTCCGCAAGTTTTAAGTTCAGCACTGCTGTGGACAATCTATTTATTTCACACTCACCTATTGCTCTTGGGAAGGGTGGCGATAGGCCCAGCATCAATGCAGAGTTTTAACCCTCACCCTGGCGTCACGAGTGACAAGGGTTAACAGCGCCCTTTATAATACTGAACAGCAACACCCCAACTACCCTACACCCCCACAAGGCTTTATTCCCCAAGTTTACCACACAGTGAAGGACTATCAGGACTATTCATATTTAGGTGTATCTAGTCAAAATTGATCTGTATTTACAATATATCTGGAAGGTGAATGAGAGCAGCAGTCTGGATATTAACCCCTTAAGTACCAAGGAAGTTCTGGCGTTTTCCGGTCCCTGCCGCGCGCCGGGCAGAGATCGGAACGGCATGCCTGCTGAAATCCTATTAGGGTCTGATCCCTCCTTACCCCGGGTCCTATTAGGGGTTCAGGGAGCTGCGTTTGCCACCCCTTTTTTTTTCTATTACTGTTATACACTTTTTACACCAAGCACCACACAGTACATACTTCGTCGCCACCCCCCCGCCCCCCCCCCCCCCGCACACATAAATTTGGTCCAGACGCCCCCCGTGCCCTCACCCATGAGATAACCTGTTGTTGGTGAAGTATAAGGATAAGACGGATGTCCTTAAACTCACCACTATTCATGGGAATGGCAGCACCCCTGTCCCTGTGCGAGGTACCGTGGGACCGGTCCTCAAGCCCGATTGTATTCTGGACTACAATCGGTATATGGGGGGAGTTGATCTCTCAGATCAAGTCCTCAAGCCATATAACGCCATGCGGAAAACACGGGCATGGTACAAAAAAGTTGCGGTCTACTTGGTACAGGTTGCCATGTACAACACTGTTGTACTATCCCAGTATGCTGGCAACACAGGGACATTCCTCCAGTAACAAGAAGAAGTCCTAAGGTTCCTGATCTTTGCTGACCAGGAAAAAGCAGGCCGGACTTCCCAAGGGTCTGGAGTTATAGGCGCCAGGATCGTCCCAGGCCAACACTTTCCAGGTGAGATTCCCCCCCTCCCCCAGTGGAAAGAAGGGACGATCCGAGAAAAAATGCAGAGTGTGTTACATGAAGGGGATGCGGAAGGACACCAGGTATCAATGTGACACTTGCCCAGATAATCCGAGCCTCTGCATAGGCTGCTTCAGGGAGTATCACACTTCCATGGAGCACTAAATTTTCCCTTTTCATTTGAATTTTCCATAATTTGACTAATGTACCAAGTCCAGAGTACATTCCCAAATATAACCCCCATAAATCACTAAATTGCCCAAAAAAACCTGAAAAAAAAAATAAAACTGATGAAACCTCTGGGGGTGTTTTTTCAAAAATGGGTCATAGGTCACTGAGTCACTATCATCGGGGACTTTTTTTATGTTGCCTCAAATGCACTGCGCTCTCTCTCCACCTGAGTGGGTGCGCATTTGAGGCAACAGGTTAGGGACGGCCACACACATCACATTCCCAGAATGATGATTCAGAGCATAGGGTTTGGGGCGGGCATATTTTTTTTAGTTTTGGCTATGCTCTGGGTCATCATTCTGGGAACATATCCTGTTTTATTATGTTTTATAATTTTCTGGCCCACTGTACCCCATATTACGGGTCTCTGTACCCCACCTGTCTACCCCAGTTACGGCCCGTTGTCCCCCATAGTGTTCCCCTATGTTAGGGCTCAGTGCTCCCCCCATTAACGCTCCTTGAGGGGGGGTCCCACATCCTGGCTGCTATCAAAAGCTCAAGGCCCCTGACTGACCTCCCACTCCAAGACCTGGTGTGCACCCACGGAGCCAAAATCATCCAAAAATAAGGTATGTCCTTACTCCAAAGAAATGTATTTACAAATTGTGGGGTGTCTTTTCTGCTATTAACCCTTGCAAAAATGTGAAATTTTGGGGAAAACCCCCCCATTTTAGAGAAAAAATATATAATTTTTTTTTAGCTATGCAAAAGTCGTGAAACCCCTGTGGGGTATTATGGCTTACTTTACCCCTTGTTACGTTCCTCAAGGGGTCTAGTTTCCAAAATGGTATGCCATGTGTTTTTTTTTTGCTGTCCTGGCACCATAGGGGCTTCCTAAATGTGACATGTCCCCCCCCCCCCCCCCCCATTTCAGCAAAGTTTGCAAATGTGACTCCTTCTCTTCTGAGCATTGTGGCGCTCCTGCAGTGCACTTGACGTCCACTTATGGGGTACCACCATACTCAGAAGAGATGGGGTTACAAATTTTGGGGGGTATTTTCTGCTATTAACCCATGCAAAAATGTGAAATTTGGGGGAAACATATTTTATTGAAAAATTTTTTTTTTTTACATATGCAAAAGTCGTGAAACCCCTGTAGGGTATTAAGGCTCACTTAATTCCTTGTTACGTTCCTCAAGGGGTCTAATTTCCAAAATGGTATGGCATGTGTTTTGCTTTCCTGGCACCATAGGGGCGTCCTATATGCGACATGCCCCCCGAGCAAAATTTGCTCTCAAAAAGCCAAATATGACTCCATCTCTTCTGAGCATTGTAGTTCGCCCGTAGTGCACTTCAGGTCCACTTATGGGGTACCTCCATACTCAGAAGAGATGGGGTTACAAATTTTGGGGGGTATTTTCTGCTATTAACCCTTGCAAAAATGTGAAATTTGGGGGGAAACACATTTTAGTGAAAACATTTTTTTTTTTACATATGCAAAAGTCGTGAAACACCTGTGGGCTCACTTAATTCCTTGTTACGTTCCTCAAGGGGTCTAGTTTCCAAAATGGTGTGGCATGTGGGGGGGGGGGTCGTTGTTCTTGCACCATAGGGGCTTCCTAAATACAACATGCCCCCAAAAAAACAGTTAATAAAAACGTACTCTCCAAGATCCCCTTGTCGCTCCTTCGCTTCTGAGCCCTCTACTGCGCCCACCGAACACTTTACATAGACAAATGAGGTATGTGCTTACTCGAGAGAAATTGGGCTACAAATATACGTATGAATTTTCTCCTTTTACCCCTTGTAAAAATTCAAAAACTGGGTCTACAAGAACATGCGAGTGTAAAAAATGAAGATTGTGAATTTTCTCCTTCATTTTGCTGCTATTCCTGTGAAACACCTAAAGGGTTAAAACGCTGACTGAATGTCATTTTGAATACTTTGGGGGTGCAGTTTTTATAATGGCGTCATTTGTGGGGTATTTCCAAGATGAAGACCCTTCAAATCCACTTCAAACCTGAACTGGTCCCTGAAGAATAGTGAGTTTGAAAATTTTGTGAAAAATTGGAAAATTGCTGCTGAACTTTGAAGCCCTCTGGTGTCTTCCAAAAGTAAAAACACGTCAATTTTATGATGCAAACATAAAGTAGACATATTGTATATGTGAATTTTAAGCAAATTATTTGGAATATCCATTTTCCTTACAAGCAGAGAGCTTCAAAGTTAGAAAAATGCAAAATTTTCAAATTTTTCTTAAAATTTTGGGATTTTTCACCAAGAAAGGATGCAAGTTACCACAAAATTTTAACACTATGTCTAAAGTAGAATATGTCACGAAAAAACAATCTCGGAATCAGAATGATAAGTAAAAGCATTCCAGAGTTATTAATGTTTAAATTGACAGTGGTCAGATGTGCAAAAAACACTCTGGTCCTAAGGTGTAAAATGGCTGGGTCCTTAAGGGGTTATCCAGGAAAAAACTTTTTTTTTTATATATCAACTGGCTCCAGAAAGTTAAACAGATTTGTAAATGACTTCTATTAAAAAATCTTAATCCTTTCAGTACTTATGAGCTTCTGAAGTTAAGGTTGTTCTTTTCTGTTTAGAAGCAAATCCCCATAGCTAACCTCTTCTAAACTGGGCAGTTCCCGAGACACGTGTCATCAGAGAGCGCTTAGACAGAAAAGAACAACCTTAACTTCAGAAGCTCATAAGTACTGAAAGGATTAAGATTTTTTAATAGAAGTAATTTACAAACCTGTTTAACTTTCTGGAGCCAGTTGATATATAAAAAATTTTTTTTTCCTGGATAACCCCTTTAAACTCTTAGGGACTCAGCCAATTTTCACCTTAAAGGGGTACTCCGCCCCTAGACATCTTATCTCCTATCCAAAGGATAGGGGATAAGATGTCAGATCGCGGGGGTCCCGCCGCTAGGGACCCCCGGTATCTACCATGCAGCAACCACCTTTAGTGGCTTCCGGAACCGCTGGAGATCCTCAGGATGAGTCTCTCTCGACCACGAGGATGGAGCATAGTGACGTCACGGCTCCGCCCCTGTGTGACATCACACTCCGCCCCCTCAACGCATGTCCATTGGAGGGGCGTGACAGCTGTCCGCCCCTTCAATGCAAGCCTATAGGAGGTGGCGTGACAGCTGTCATGCCCCTCCAATGGACATGCATTGAGGGGACGGAGTGTGATGTCACACGGGGGCGGAGCCGTGACGTCACTATGCTCCGTCCCCGTGATGGTCAGTAATCAGACCCGGAGCGAACACGCTCCAGGGACTGATTCTAACGGGGTGCGGCGTGCAAGATCACGGGGGTCCCCAGCGGCGGGACCCCCGCGATCTGGCATCTTATCCCCTATCCAAAGTACCCCTTTAAGAACTCAGCCCTTTGTTGCAATTCTGACCACTGTCACTTTATGCATTCATTTCTCTGGGATGCTTTTACCTTTTATTCTGATTCCGAGATTGTTTTTTCATGACATATTCTACTTTAACATAGTGGTACATTTTCATCGTTACTTGCATCCTTTCTTGGTGAAAAATCCCCAAATTTAATGAAAATTTAGCATTTTTCACATTTGAAACTTTCTGCTTGTAAGGAAAATGAATATTCCAAATAAATGATATATTGATTCACAAATACAGTATGTCTACTTCATGTTGGTATCATAAAGTTGACATTTTTTTACTTTTTGAAGACATTAGAGGGCTTCAAAGTATAGCAGCAATTTTAAGAATGTTCTCGAAAAATTCAAAATCTGACCAGTTAAGTTTGAAATGGATTTGAGTGGCCTTTCTGTGAGAAATACTAATGACCCCATTATAGAAACTGCACCCTCAAAGTATTCAAAATGACATTCAGAAAGTTTGTTAACCCTTTAGGTGTTTCACAGGAATAGCAGCAAAGTGAAGGAGAAAATTCAAAATCTTCATTTTTTTCACTTGCATGTTCTTGTAGACCC
The DNA here is from genome assembly GCF_029499605.1 of Hyla sarda. Taxonomy (NCBI): domain Eukaryota; kingdom Metazoa; phylum Chordata; class Amphibia; order Anura; family Hylidae; genus Hyla; species Hyla sarda. The sequence goes on from NC_079189.1 coordinate 292,315,805, forward strand.
AGTTTTTTAATATTTACCAGGGGTAAAGGGAGAGAAATTCCCCAAGAATTTGTATCCCAATTTCACTTGAGTAAGGAAATACCTCATATGTGGATGTAAAGTGCTCTGCGAGCGCACTAGAGCAGGGGTTCTCTAGGGGTACACCACCGGTTGTGCGGGGGTACGCAATGTGCTGACAAATACCAGCCATGCATTGGCCAGTATTTGTCAGCGTATTGTCAGTGCATTGTGGGGAATGACAGCGGCAGCTCTCAATAAAGTATCGCGATCGCAGCTACTTTACAGGAACTGAGTGGTTGCTGGGGAGACGTGTGATGACTCCTGACGTCGCGCGGAGGTGCCGCACAGCCCTGGAGGACGTCACCCTTCTGTGCGGTGCCGAACGGGACTCCGGGAACAAGACTCTTGGAGCAGTACCTAAACAAGCCAGGTAATGTTAAAAAAAAAAAAAAAAGAAGGAAAAACTAAGGCCCACATTTATCATTGGAGTGCAAGTGAAGCATTTTTTTACACCTTTTTTTTGTGTGCTGATAATGTGTAGGAGCACCAAATTTATAAAATGGTCAAAGAGCATTTGATAAATTTTGTGCAGGTCACATTTTCTGAAATTTCTATCTACACATACACCAAAAAGCTACACCATGTCTGGGCTGGTGTAGTTTTAGAGACTTTTCAGTGGCTTAGCGCCTTATTTTGCTCCTTTTTACAAAAAGTCGCAATGATAAATCCCTTCCATATCATGTCTATTGCCAAAATCAGTGGATTGCAACTCAAAATCAGTGGATTACAACTCAACATCAGCAGAAATGTGTAAACAAAAAGGGGCAAAAAAAAAGCGCTAAAAACCCTGCTTGCCCCTTTTTTAGACACAAAAAACAGTCTAAAGACAATGATAAATGTGGGTCTAAGTGTATGGGAGGGAGGGAAGATTATATAGATATATATCTAGATATATATATATATATATAATATTATATATCTTAACCCAGGGGGATGGCTGGGGGGAGAGAAATAATGGCACAAGGGCATTAAGATGGAGGGGGAGAGAGGGATAATGGCAAAAGGGGATGAGAGGGAGGGGGGAATTATGGCACGGGGGGGTTAAGAAGGAGGGGGGTAATGATTATCCCCCCCCCATCTTTATCACCTTGTGCCATTAATCCCCCCTCCCTCTGATCCCCTTTTGCCATTATCACTACCCCTCTATCTTAATCCCCTTTTGCCATTACTCCCCCCCTCTGATCCCCTTTTGCCATTATCCCTCTCCCGCCTCCATCTTTATCCCCTTGTTCCAATATTCCCCCCCCCCCTCTGATCCCCTTGTGCCATTATTGCCCCCTCCCTCTGATTCCCTTTTGCCATATCAGATAATAATGGCACAAGGGGATTAAGATGGAGGGGGGGATAATGGCAAAAGGGGATCAGAGGTAGGGGGAAAAATGGCACAAGGGGATAAATATGTATAGTGGTCTCCAAACAGTGGCCCTCCAAATATTGCTGAGCAACAACTCACCGCTCAGTTGCAGGATTGTCGCCGCTTGCAGAGGAGAATCTCCTGCCACCCACCGCCGATCACTACCCCTTCAGGGGGATCGGGGCTGTCTTGGACCGCCCCGATCCCCCTTATTATCCGGGTCACCGGAGACCCATATGACCCGGAATCGCCGCAGATTGCCAGTCTCAGGACCCCCCAGGCATTGGCACGGGATGCCTGCTGAATGATTTCAGCAGGCATCTCGGTCCAGTCCCCACCCGGGGACCAAAATTCCCACAGGCGCACCTGTACCCCCTGGGTCCTTAAAGACTCGGGATACAGGGCATACCTGTACACCCTGAGTCCCCAAGTGGTTAATATGATAATGATTGCGTACAGTAAAAAATATTTTACTAAAAAGTCATGTAAGGGGAATGTGAACGACTTAACCATAAAATCCTATCACTTAGCTTTATTTCCATATGCCCCCTAAAATAAGAGAATGGAAATTGTATTTGTTACTCTAAGAAACATGGTTGCTATGAGAAACTGCCCCATTTTTGCTTAAAGTTATCTCAAACCTCTCCCCCACTACAGTGAAAAGTGAAGATCTATTTATCATAATGACTGCCCGCAACTGTACATATTTCCTCTTGTCAAGGCTGGACTGTAAGTGAAATTCCGCCCTGGCATTTAAAGGCGCAAACAGGCCCACTTGCTGTGTAGTGTATTTGAAAAATGTTTGTGCGCTTTTGAGCTATGGTTGACTTGTCAGATCACATTTACAGAATTCAAAGTGCTATAAACTGCATTCACCACCCCCCTAGATGAGGGTCTGTATTACAGATCTGGACCTGACTTCTAAAATGCACATTAGGCACATTTTATGTGCCAAATGGTGCAATATTAGGCCATGTTCACAAGTCCATAATTTCTGTGGGGGATTTCGCATTGGAATTCCACCGGAGATTGTAAAATACGGCGGAATTGTAACATACGGTGGATTTTTCGCGTCAGATGTTTCTGGCACAGAAATTCGGATTTTCATGTCCACAGAAAGCATGAACCCATTCTTTCTATGGACTCCGCCCAGAATGCGAAGCCATCTATGAGATGATGCATTCTTGTGCAGTCTTCTGAACGTCTGACAGAGATTTTCTGTGTGGACATTCCAAACGTGTGACCAAGACATTACAGAGACAAAGTGATGTATAATGTATCTCCCCCATAACTTGCACATAGAGTATGATTTGCCACGTATATCTGGTATATCATTGTTTGTCAATACAAGTATTACTCTACATGATGTCAGGGTTACATAGTGATATTCAGTACTGGCATCCTATCTTCAATATATAGATGAATAGACGGACTTTCTCCACCATCAATGTAACTTCTGTTCATTTTTTTTACTAGAACCTGGGGTCCTGCCAGGCTCTCCCCAGTGCACCTGCACAGCAATCTGAAGCTACTAGTGAAAAGCAAAAGTCGTGAACTAAATTTACTTTTCTATTTGATTGTATCGTTAATCTCACTCTCGATGGTAGTGTGGTGGCCCAGTATGGGATGGTGTTTCCCTGGTACTCTCCTGCCCATTCAGGCAGGGTCCCTCAGTGTCCCCAGGGCCCCCTGCAGTTGTTTTCCCCCATTTAAATATGTTATGTATTTTATTGTGTAGTGTATCTTTAATAAAATGTGCCATGTGATTGTTACCCAGGAAGCACTAGTGACCAGCTGACCCCAAAGGTGACCTATGGTCTCCCTGCTAGTCTCCCCTATATAATCCCTGGGTGGAACTAGCCACACTCTCTTTGAGCTCTGCTCATGTTCCTGTGGTCCAGTGCAGTCAAGTCGTCTTAGTGTGTGTGTCCAGAACAGTGGAGGCTACAAGTCAAGTCCTGCAGCCTCAAGTGAAGTCCACAGTAAGCTAAAGTCACAGCCCTGTCAGTCAAGTCTTCTGTCTATTCAGCGTGGCCTGCAGGAAATTCTCCCGTCCCAGAAATCCTGCGAGGTCTCTGTGTCACTGGTCACATCCTTGGGCCCTGGTTGTACTGCATAGACTGCAACAATTGTCTACCCTCAGTAAAGCTACCGTTGTTCCATAACTTGGTGTCGGTGTCTTCATTGCCCCGTGCCTAGCCCAGGATCCAGCGTTATACCTTTGGGTGATTAAGGCTAAACCACGCCCTGGTGTCACAAACACAATTGGTTAATACCAGTAGTCATGGCAACTAATATTTATATAATCTGAAATATCGAGTAGAAGTGAAGGGCACTAGGCACTGCAAGCTGTTTGTGTAGTCAAGGACGTCTAGGGTAGGTCTTGCTAGCTTCTGTGTGGGGTGCAACTTCTTATAGCAAACAATCATAAATATGAACTATGTCAGATAGATTCAAAAAATGCACTCACCACACCTAGAGGTTTGCTGTATAACGCTGGTCTCTTTATTGAAGTCCCGGCTTGATACGGTATACAACTTCAGCTGCTAGACAAGGATACAGCGGGGAGGACGGGAGTGAGTGCAGGGGAGGAATAGCAGACAACAGAACTGTTTCTCGTCTAGATGACGCTTCTTCCGGTCTGATTAGTGCACAGGTGAGAGGTGCTTTATACAATCTGTAGTAACAGCATGTGAATGGTTAAAAACAACAACGTTAGTATGACCTGTGTTCACACACGGCCTGATGTTCACAAGAAAGAGGAAAGGTCGTTCCGCTCATTGAGTCCAAATGGATTCTTTTTGTAGCAAGACGCGGTTACGATCTATTCCTCTTTCTGTGGGATCAACTTTTTCAATGCCTGCAAATTTTAAAATGGCTGGTTAGAGCAGTCTGTCCCACAAGGGAACTAACCATGCAGAAATTGCAATATTTGCCATTTAAAGGGGTACTCCGGTGCTTACACATCTTATCCCCTATCCAAAGGATAGGGGATAAGATGCCTGATCGCGGGAGTCCCGCAGCTGGGGACCACCGTGATCATGCACGTGGCACCCTGTTTGTAATCAGTCCCCGAAGCGGGTTCGCTTCGGGACTGATTACGGTCGACCGCAGGGCCGGCGGCGTGTGACGTCACGCCCCCGCCCCCGTGTGACGTCACGCTCCGCCCCTCAATGCAAGCCTACAGGAGGGGGCGTGATAGCTGGGGACCCCCGCGATCAGGCATCTTATCCCCTATCCTTTGGATAGGGGATAAGATGTGTAAGCACCGGAGTACCCCTTTAAACTTAGCTCAGAGAGTATTCACACTAGGCGGTTTTGAAATTAAAGTCCAAAAATTAATAACATGCAAAAGCACACATGTTATTTATTGTTTAATCTGCCCATGTGGCATGTATTATATAGGGAAAACTATAAGACATATGTACAAAAGAATTAAAGAACACATTTATTCCATAAAAACTAAAATAGGTGCTACAAAATTTTAAAACCATATGCATGAAGTACACGCAGGTAATCCAGACGTTTTAAAATTTGCAGGCATTGAAAAAGTTGATTCCACAGAAAGAGGAATAGATCGTAACCGCGTCTTGCTACAAAAAGAAGCCGCTTGGATTAGCCGCTTAGCCGCAATAGGTCCATTAGGACTTAATGAGCAGAACGACCTTTCCTCTTTCTTGTGAACATCAGGCCGTATGTGAACACAGGTCATACTAATGTTGTTGTTTTTAACCATTCACATGCTGTTACTATAAATTGTATAAAGCACCTCTCTCACCTGTGCACTAATCAGACCGGAAGAAGCGTCATCTAGACGAGAAACAGTTCTGTTGTCTGCTATTCCTCCCCTGCACTCACTCCCGTCCTCCCCGCTGTATCCTTGTCTAGCAGCTGAAGTTGTATACCGTATCAAGCAGGGACTTCAATAAAGAGACCAGCGTTATACAGCAAACCTCTAGGTGTGGTGAGTGCATTTCTCGAATCTGACATAGTTAATATTTATATAACTCTCAGACTACTTTTTACCCACAAGTCCCAACATAACCAACTAATAAATACAGTCATGGCCGTAAATGTTGGCACCCCTGAAAGAAAATGAAGTATTTCTCACAGAAAAGGATTTCAGTAACACATGTTTTGCTATACATATGTTTATTCCCTTTGTGTGTATTGGAACTAAACCAAAAAAGGGAGGGAAAAAAACTAATTGGACATAATGTCACACCAAACTCCAAAAATGGGCTGGACAAAATTATTGGCACCCTTAACTTAATATTTGGTTGCATGTCGCTTCCTATAACCATCAATAAGCTTCTTACACCTCTCAGTTGGAATGTTGGACAACTCTTCCTTTGCAAACTGCTCCAGGTCTCTAAGTTCCCAACAGAAATTTTAAGATCTCTATACAAGTGTGAGTTTAAAGGAGCCTCACATGCTTGAAACAATCTTATTTATCCACAATTTTGGAAGGGTGCCAATAATTATGTCCAGACCATTTTTGGAGTTTGGTGTGACATTATGTCCATTTAGGTTTTTTCCTCCCTTTTTTTGTTTAGTTCCAATACACACAAAGGGAATAAACATGTATATAGCAAAACATGTGTTAGTCTAGGTTTCCACTTGGGTTTTTTTCTGGTAGTTTTTGGAGATCTGCCACTGCAGTTTTTGAGCCAAAGCCAGAAATGTATTCAAAAGGAATAGGACATATAAAGGAAGGACTTACACTTCTCCTCCCTTATGGATCCAGTTCTGAATTTGGCTCAAAAACTGTAGTGGCAGTTTTCCAAAAACTGCCAGAAAAAAAAACAAGTGGAAACCTAGCCTAACTGCAATCCTTTTCTGTGAGAAATACTTAATTTTCTAGAAAGACTTCAGGGGTGCCAACACTTACGGCCATTACTGTAAATATATAGCTGAGCACTAAAGTACTGCAAGTCTCAACATAATGATAAAATAGTGTAGAACTGAGGGGCTATAAATAACAACCAAATCTAGTAACAAAATACATACACAGTGGAACATTGAGGTACTACAATTACTGATAAAATTAAGTGATACTTACACAATGGAGCATTCAAGTACTTCAAGTCATAGCTTAACCTAATAATAAAACCACAGTTTTGGGACATGTTTTGCCAGAAATTAGGCAACAGATAAAAATAAACAAATTTTTGCCATTTTAACCCCTTAATGTTCAAGCCCATTTTCACCTTAAGGACCAGGCCAATTAAATGTTAGCGTTTTCGTTTTCTTCCTCTTTGCCTTCTAAAATCCATAACTCTTTTATATTTCCATCTACAGACCCATATGAGGGCTTGTTTTTGCGTGACCAATTGTACTTTGTAATGAAATCTCTCATTTTACCATAAAATGTACGGCGAACCCCCAAAAAAATTTTAGGGAGGAAATTTAAATGAAAACCAAAATTTTGCACATTTTGGAGGGGTTCGTCTTCACACTGTACAATTTACGGTAAAAATTATATTTTTTCTTTATTCTGTGGGTCAATACGGTTAAAATGATACCCATGTCTAGATACTTTTATATTTTTGTACCGCTTAAAAAAATCTAAAACTTTTTGTACAAAATCAGTAATCCAAAATTGCCCTATTTTGACCACCTATAACTTTTTAATTTTTCTGTATATAGGGCGGTATGAGGGTTCATTTTTTGCGCCGTCATCTGTACTTTTTTTAGATACCACATTTGCATATATAAAACTTTTCGATAATTTTTTATTAATTTGTTTTTGAATAAAATGTGACAAAAAAGCAGCATTTTTGGACTTTTTTTTATTTTTTATGTTTACGCCATTCACCGTACGGGATCATTAACATTATATTTTGATAGTTCGGGCATTTACGCATGCGGTGATACCAAATATGTTTATTTTTTTTAAATTACGCTTTTTGGGGGTAAAATGGGAAAAACAGACAATTTTCATTTTTATTTGGGGAAGGGATTTCTCACTTTTTTTACTTTTTATTTTTACATTTTTCAACTTTATTTTTTACACATTTTATTTCCCCATAGGGGACTATCTATAGCAATCCTTTGATTGCTAATACTGTGCAGTGCTATGTATAAGACACAGCACTGCTCAGTATTATCAGTGATCTTCTGCTCTGGTCTGCTCGATCGCAGACCAGAGCAGAAGACCCCGGGAGACGGCCGCACTACCGCAGATGCCGTGATCTGTATTGATCACGGCATCTGAGGGGTTAATGGCGGACATCCGCGCGATCGCGGATGTCGGCCATTACGGGCGGGTCCCCTGCTAACAGCCGAAACCTGCCGTGTATGACGCGAGCACCCTTCTGATGCTCGCAGTCATACACAGGACGTAAATGTACGTCCTGGTGCGGGAAGTCCCGCCAAACCAGGACATACATTTACGTCCGTGGTCGTTAAAGGGGTAGTCCAGTGGTGAAAAACGTATCCCCTATCCTAAGGATAGGGGATAAGTTTGAGATCGCGGGGGGTCCGACCGCTGGGGCCCCCCGCGATCTCTCTGTACGGGGCCCCGGCTCTCCGCCGAGATAGCGGGTGTCGACCCCCGCACGAGGCGGCGGCCGACACGCCCCCTCAATACATCTCAATGGCAGAGCCGGAGATTGCCGAAGGCAGCGCTTCAGCTCTGCCATAGAGTTGTATTGAGGGGGCGTGTCTGCCGCCGCTTCGTGCGGAGGTCGACACGCCCCCTTCCCGCATGCTGTCGGGGCTCCATACAGGAGATCGCGGGGGGCCCCAGGGGTCGGGCCCCCCGCGATCTGCAACTTATCCCCTATCCTTAAGATAGGGGATAAGTTGTAAACCACTGAGTCACCACTGGACTACTCCGTTAAGGGGTTAAGCAGTTGTTGTTTGTTAATTGTATGCAAACATTTGCTCGCATTGTCCATTGGCAGACAGGGCCTGCCATTAATGTGATCAATCAGGTCAAATTTTTTTGGCTGTGGTTGGATGGAAATACAAATGTTTTGCAGATTCATCTTGATTTATTTTTAGCCTGAAATGTTGCTGTGTGGGATTGGTTTTATGAATTATCCCACAGATGATTAATCGGCCACATTATAGCTGATAACATTTTGTGTGTATGGACAGCATAAGTCTTAAGGTGTCAAAAACATACTGTACGACCGGCTTGTTAGGTTTCTGTTTGTTCTCTAAATTATTATGCTTTCATAAAAGTAAATTATATAGACATATTGTAAATCGGAACAGGTTCTGCTGCAGAGCAATGTGCACTGATATGCTACTGCATAACATTGATCAGTTAGAACAGCTCTCTGCTAGTACAGTCTGCTAGAGGCAGACTGTATTAGCAGACTCAATATTGTTAGCACAGAGGCCTTCAGAATCCCTTCACCCGTCATATTAACCTTTCTGGCGGTATGATTATGTCAGGAAATTTGTACCATAAGTGGTACAATTTTTTGCATGGAAATATGTATTGTACCTACCCATTTTATCGTGTAAAGAAGGCTCTAATACTACTGTGTGAGACTGGCGTGCGAATTTTTGCATTTGCAAATTTTTGTATATGCTAATTTTCGCATATGCTAATTTTCGCATATGCGAACATAAGACGTGAATATTACGAATATGCGAATTTAGCGAATATATGACGAATATTCTGCCATATATTCACAAAATATCGCGAATTCGAATATGGCCTATGCCGCTCAACACTAATAAGTTCTAGAAGGGAAGGCACTTGAAGACCGTGAAAGGATGCCCATATATATATATATTCCCTTCCAGACGGCAATATTGCAGGACCCAACAAGAGGGGGGGTACTTCTGGACCTTATTACCAGGCATAGTATCTAAAGTAGAGGTAGTCATCTTGGCAATAGTGACTGTCACACTCCGCACTCCGGCCGCCTGCATCGCTGCAAGCGCATTGTTTCCTTGTCCCTGGCTGCCGGTGGGGCTGGGATTCTCATTGCGGGGACACGCCCGCATGCGAATCCCAGCCCATCACTCATCTCTCTCACCTGCTTCCTCCGCTGTGTCTATGCTTGGGCGCGCGCGTTCCTGTCCCTTAGGGCGTGCGCACGCCGGAGATCAAAAATTTAAAAGGCCAGTATGCCCATAATTATTGTGTACACCTGACACCATTCTATAAGTCCATGCACCTCCCACACTTCCCTGCCGGATCTTCAGTGCCACTAGCCTGAGATTAAGCGACCCTTATAGCCTGTTAGCCTTACCCGTGTTTCCAGACCTTCCGCTACGTTATTAGACTCCGCATCTTTGCCGTCTGCCTTGACCTTCTGCTACGTTTAACTACGCTACTGCCTTATCCTTCGGTACCTCGCCTTGCCCAGCCTTGCGGCGGGCTCTGGTGAAGACCAGCGGCTTGTTAGACTCCACTCCTCGATACGGTCCGAGTCATCAGCCACACAGGTTAGAGGATCCACATCCAGCTCTGTTACAGTGTTTATGTATCCTATAAGAGGATGCCTACTAGTTGGGCTACAAAAACATTAAACTTTAGAAAGGCCAATTTTCATCAACTAAGAGAGGACCTCAGTGACATAGATTGCGACTTTCCCCTTAAGTAATAAAAGTGCACAAGTGAAATGGGGCATGATAAAATAAATGATAAGAGGAAAGCATTTAAACTACTAAAACAAGAAAGTGGTGGTGGTTGGGGGGGGGGACATTCAAAAGCGCCTTAGTTCACACTACGGAATTCCCGCAGAATTCCACGGGCAGAATTCCATAAGCAGAATTCCTCGGTGTGAACTTAACATTAGTTCACACTGCGGAATTTCAGCGGCGGACAATTACGCCGGTGAAATTGTTCCACACAAAGATAGAATATGTTCATTCTTTGAGCAGATTCCGCCAGCACTGCATAGCCGTCAATAGTGATGGTTCAATGCCCCGCGGCCCTAGCGCCGAAGTATTTTCGGCGGTGGTCGCCAGACGGAATCTCCGCTTACTGAATTCAGCGAGCAGATATTCCGCAGTGTGAACGCACCCTTATGTGGAGAAGAAAAAATTCTGTAAACAAGAAATAATATTAGAAAAAATTGCAACAGAGAGAATGATTGTCATAGAAAATATTCTTCACTTACTTAACCCCTTAAGGACTGAGGGTTTTTCGGTTTTTTACACTTTTTTTTTTTCCTCCTCACCTTTTAAAAATCATAACCCTTTCAATTTTGCACCTAAAAATCCATATGATGGCTTATTTTTTGCGCCACCAATTCTACTTTGCAGTGACATCAGTCATTTTAGCCAAAAATCCACAGCGAAAAGGAAAAAAAATCATTGTGCGACGAAATTGACTCCTAAACTTTTTTATTTTTCTGCGTATGGGGTGGTATGAGGGCTCATTTTTTGCACAGTGATCTGACTTTTTTAGCGATACCATTTTTGTATTGATCGGACTTTTTAATAGCTTTTTATTAATTTTTTCATGATATAAAAAGCAACCAAAATACCTTATTTTGGACTTTGGAATTTGCGCGTACGCCATTGACTGTGCGGTTTAATTAATGATATATTTTTATAGTTCGGACATTTAAGCACGCGGCGATACCACAAATGTTTACATTTATTTTTATTTACATGGTGGTTTTTTTATGGGAAAAGGGGGGTGATTTGAACTTTTTTTAAGGAAAGGGTTAAATCACATTTATTAACTTTTTTTTTTTTACACTTTTTTTTGCAGTGTTATAGCTCCCATAGGGATCTAAAGCGCTGCACACACTGATTGCCAGCACTGTTCACTGCAAAGCCATAGCGGTATGGCTATACATCTCAGGCTTGGAGCAATCAGGCTTGGAGCAATCAGCCCCACTGAGCAGCCGGGCATCTTTCACTTTAGTTTTAGATGCGGCGTTCAACTTTGAACGCCGCGTCTAAAGGGTTAATAGCGCGCGGCACCGCGAACGCTGCCGCGCGCTATTAATCCCTGGGTCCCGGCTTCAGATACATGCCGAAACCGACCCGATATGATGTGGGGTCACCGCATGACCCCGCGTTATATCAAGGGAACCGGCCAAGGATGTAAATATATGTCCTTGGTCGTTAAGGGGTTAAATAATAAGAAACTTAAAACTGAAAATATTGGCCACGAGACATAATCCCAATATAATTGTGGAGAAGTATGAGGAAAAGGCCAATCTACTAAATGCCTCCTTCTCTACAGTTTTTATACAGTAGGGATAATGTAAAATCTTTAGCCAATTTCACACACAAATCACTAGGCCAAGATGGAATCCATCCCAGGGTTTTGTAGGAATAAGTACCACCCTAGACAGACCCTTATTCCTTATATTTAAGGATTCTATAATGACAGGGATTGTTCCACAGGACTGCCACTTAGCAAATGTGGTAACAATATTCAAAGAGAGGTCAAAATGGGATCCTGGAAACTATAGGCCCGTAAGATTAACAAAGCACCAACATGGGTTTATGCAGGATCGGTCCTGTCAGACTAATCGGATCAGCTTTTATGAGGAGGTCAGTTATAGTTTGGACCAGGGTGAAGCTGTGGATGTCATATATCTGGACTTTTCTAAGGCATTTGATACTGTACTGCACAAAAGGTTAGTACATAAAATGAGGATGCTGGGACTAGGGGAGGATATATGTAAATGGGTACGCAACTGGCTCAGTGATAGGAAGCAGAGGGTGGGGATCAATGGAACTTACTCTAGTTGGGTGACAGTTTCAAGTGGGGTACCACAGGGGTCAGTACTGGGTCCATTTCTCTTTAATATGTTTATTAACAACCTTGTAGAGGGATTACAGAGCAGAATCTTTATATTTGCAGATGATACTAAATTGGGGAAGGTGATCACCACAGAGGATGATAACATCATATTACAGAAGGATCCTGGGAAGCTGGAGGCTTGGGCAGAGAAATGGCAAATTAAATTTAATTTGGATAAACATAGGGCCGTAAAAACAACACGTACAACTTCCAGTTCCGGCGCGGCCAATGTAGGTCGCACAGAAGGAGGGCTCCCGCTCCCCTGGCACGTACCTGCTAGTTACCAGCCCCCGGGTGCTTGCGGCAGGTCCCGCTGCTCCCCCGTGCTTCTCCTGTGTGCCGGGCATGGAGTGCTACTTGCAACGCGGTGGGGAGTCAGCCCCGCAGACCTCCACACTCCCATCCTCAGCTCCATGCGGCACAGCAAACATGGCCGCCGCAACCTCTGGCTCAGCGCAACAGCTGGCTTCATCAGGGGCAATATCACTGCCACCAATGAAGCATGAGAAGACCATATAGTGTCTGAATGGCTCAGCCTGGAGTTGGCAGCAGCATGACGAGACCATTGAAATTTATGATTTTTAAATTTAAGATTTTGAAATTGATATTATGGATTTTGTAATTGGAATGTCACTACTCTGTCTGACATACTTATTGCACATATGAGGGGAGTACAATACACTACACTTTGCTTAAAACAGTATTTGTCTAGAACAGCAGCAGGTGTGTACTATTGGCTGTCCTTTCACAGTATATAGACCCTTGACAGATTAACAGGTACAAAATAGTACACTATTTAGATGTACGTATACGGTATGCACTGATGAGGGCAGAAAAATGTGCTACAATACGCTTAAAAATACCTATTTTTACCTGTGTCCCAGGTTACAAAATTCCTTTATAATCAGAAATTGTCAGACTATAACCTGACATTCAAAATAATCAAATGATACATACGTTCTCTGAAGAAAAGGATCCTTCATTAGATGAGATTATGAGTACCGTATATACTCGAGTATAAGCCGACCCGAGTATAAGCCGAGACCCCTAATTTCAACCCAAAATCCCAGGAAAAGTTATTGACTCGAGTATAAGCCTAGGGTGGGAAATACCTCATCCCCCCCTGTCATCATCCAGACCCGTCATTAACATCCTCATCATCCCCTTGTCATCATCCCACACATCCCCCCTTCATCATCCCCTTGTCATCATCCCACACATCCCCTTATCATCCCACACATCCCCCCTTCATCATCCCCTTGTCATCATCCCACACATCCCCCCTTCATCATCCCCTTGTCATCATCCCACACATCCCCCCTTCATCATCCCCTTGTCATCATCCCACACATCCCCTTATCCCACACATCCCCCCTTCATCATCCCACACATCCCCCCTTCATCATCCCCTTGTCATCATCCCACACATCCCCTTATCATCCCACACATCCCCCCTTCATCATCCCCTTGTCATCATCCCACACATCCCCTTATCATCCCACACATCCCCTTATCATCCCACACATCCCCCCTTCATCATCCCCTTGTAATCATCCCACACCCCCCCCCTTCATCATCCCCACCCCCCTTCATCATCCCCACACCCCCCCCCTTCATCATCCTCTTCTCATCATTCGCCCTCAGTGGTCTTCAACCTGCGGACCTCCAGAGGTTTCAAAACTACAACTCCCAGCAAGCCCGGGCAGCCATCGGCTGTCCGGGCTTGCTGGGAGTTGTAGTTTTGAAACCTCCGGAGGTCCGCAGGTTGAAGACCACTGCGGCCTTCAACATGCGGACCTCCAGAGGTTTCAAAACTACAACTCCCAGCAAGCCCGGGCAGCCATCGGCTGTCCGGGCTTGCTGGGAGTTGTAGTTTTGAAACCTCCGGAGGTCCGCAGGTTGAAGACCACTGCGGCCTTCAACATGCGGACCTCCAGAGGTTTCAAAACTACAACTCCCAGCAAGCCCGGGCAGCCATCGGCTGTCCGGGCTTGCTGGGAGTTGTAGTTTTGAAACCTCCGGAGGTCCGCAGGTTGAAGACCACTGCGGCCTTCAACATCATCCAGCCCCCTCTCACCCCCTTTAGTTCTGAGTACTCACCTCCGCTCGGCGCTGGTCCGGTCCTGCAGGGCTGTCCGGTAAGGAGGTGGTCCGGTGAGGAGGTGGTCCGGGCTGCTATCTTCACCGGGGGCGCCTCTTCTCCGCGCTTGCGGCCCGGAATAGAGCCGTTGCCTTGACAACGACGCATTTGCGTCGTTGTCAAGGCAACGTGACTATTCTGAGGCCGGGCCCGAAGCGCTTAGAAGAGGCCTCCCCGGTGAAGATAGCAGCCCGGACCACCTCCTCACCGGACGACCTCCTTACCGGACAGCCCTGCAGGACCGGACCAGCGCCGAGCGGAGGTGAGTACTCAGAACTAAAGGGGGTGAGAGGGGGCTGGATGATGTTGAAGGCCGCAGTGGTCTTCAACCTGCGGACCTCCGGAGGTTTCAAAACTACAAATCCCAGCAAGCCCGGACAGCCGATGGCTGCCCTGGCTTGCTGGGAGTTGTAGTTTTGAAACCTCTGGAAGTCCGCAGGTTGAAGACCACTGCGGGTGGGGGAGTTCACTCGAGTATAAGCCGAGGGGGGTGTTTTCAGCACGAAAAATCGTGCTGAAAAACTCGGCTTATACTCGAGTATATACGGTATTTTGTGTTCCTGTGACATTAGCTCATCGGAGGAACAGGAAAACATGATACAACTTAATTCTGCAACTGAAGAAACACAACAAAGAATGAACAACTTAAAGCCTACTGGAACCTGGGAACTTCAAAATGGTAAATCTACCACCTGGGATAGTCAGTCAATTCCAACAGCCGGTGGTCAGTATCCACAGTTCCCTGTTTCTGCTAGTCCTTGGCAATATTCCTTTTATTACTGGTCTGGTATCAACATGGCAATAATGCTGGGAGAGTAACTCAAGGATAGCCACATGTTTCCTACAATACACAGTCAATATATGGAGACCATATAGTGGCTGAATGACACAGCCTGGAGGTGGCTGAAGCATGAGGAGACCATATAGTGTCTGAATGGCACAGCCTGGAGTTGGCGGCAGATGAGGAGACAATGGGGCCTCACAATATCTAAGAATAAAAGATGAATTTTGAAATTTCAATTGAAGATTTATGGTACCTAGTGCTACCATAAATATATACAGTGGTCCCTCAACATATGATATTAATTGGTTCCAGGAGAACCATCATATGTTGAAACCATCATATGTCGAGTACATATGTCTATGTAAAAATGGTAATTGCTTCTGGGGCCTTGGAACCATTGTATGTTGAATACATATCTCTATGGGAAACTGCTAATTGGTTCTGGGATGACCATTGTATGTGGAGTGTATGGGAAGTGTTTAACAAACCAGGGTGCCTCCAGCTGTTGCACAACTACAACTCCCAGCATGCATGTACAGCCATTGACTGTCTGGGCATGCTGGGAGTTATAGTTTTGCAACAGCTGGAGGCACACTGATAGGGAAACATTGATGTATGGGGTGTATTGTGTGTATATGTATTGTATGTGATGTGTGACATCGCATACAGTACTGTACAGTTCTTTAAATACCTTCAGGGGGGACAGAATGTCCTCCATTACGATCCTGCCGACTACAGCTCTATAGGAAAGGAAGGGGAGGGCAGCCAGTAGCTCATTGGATGCCTGCAGCAAGATGCTGCAGGCTATTGGCTATGGCTGCACTGGAGGGGGGGGCTTACACGGAGCTCACAGTGGAAGCCTGCGTGAGTTAGCAGGACAGCATGTGAGTAACAGGAGGCAGAACGGGGCACAGTAAACAAGCTGTTTAGTAAAGCTGTTTGTATGATGGCCCCGACACACAGCAGCATCATATGTCGATGCTGCCTTCAACATACGATGGGCTCTGAGAGGCCATCATATGTTGAAATGATCATATGTCAGGGCCATCATAAGTCGGGGGGTCACTGTATAGGCAATGTCCTAGGCCCAGCAGCATCACTAAACCATGTAGTTGCTGAATGACATAGACAGGAGCAGTCAGCAGCAGGAGTACACAAGAGGGTTTCATAACCCCTAAGATTGAAGGATCAATGTTGAAATCTCTATTAAGCATGTATGTAAGCTAGTGTTAACATCAAAAAAATTAAGGACCAAGCCCAGCAGCATACGTAAGCCAAGTAGTTCCTGAAAGACATAGTGAGGAGCAGGCAGCAGCAGTACTCAAGAGGGTTTCATAACCCCTAAGATTGAAAGATCAATGTTGAAATCTCTATTGAACAGGTATGTTACCTCGTGCTATCATCAAAGAATTTAAGGCCGAAGCCCAGCAGCATCACTAAGCATAGTAGTTCCTAAAACACACAGCCTGGAGCAGGAATGAGCATGAGTTTGCAAGAGGGCTTCACAACCCGTAACATTAAAATTTGAATGTTGAAATCTGTATAGAATATGCATGTTAGCTAGTGCTGACATCAACATTTTTTAGGCACAGGCCCAGCAGCATCACTAAACCATATAGTTGCTGAAACACACAGCCTGGATCAGACAGCAGCAGAAGTAGACAAGAGGGCTTAATAACCCCTAACATTAAAAGGTGAATATTGAAATATGTATAGAAGATGTATGTTAGCTAGTGCTAACATAAAAAAAATGTAGGCACAAGCTGAGCAGCATTAGTAAGCCAAGTAGTTCCTGAAATACACAGCCTTGATCAAGAAGCAGGATGCGTACTTAAGAGGGCTTCACAACCCCTAACATTAAAAGATCAATGTTGAATTCTCTATTGAGCATGTATGTTTGCTAGTGCTACCATCAGTAATATACAAGACAGTCCCAGCAGCATCAGAAAACAATATATTGGCTGAATGACACAGACTGGAGGTGGGGAAAGCATAAGGAGCCCATTTACTGTCTGGAGGTGGCCGAAGCATGAGGAGACCATATAGTGGCTGAATGGCACAGCCTGGTGTTGGCAGAAGCATAAAGGACACAAAATAGTGGCTGAATGAAACAACCTGGAGGTGGCAGCAGCAGCATCAGGAGTCCTGAAAGTGAGACGGTGACAGAGTGGTGCGGTGGGTGGCAATACCAGTACCGGTGATGAAGGTGACTGGAATGTTTGTAAATGGGGAGCAGTGCCTTAAATCTTTTTGGCACTATCCATATTTGTGAAGTGTTGGTGTAGCACCATGGTCAATGTACTCTGATGCATCTGGCATTGTTGAGTGGAAAGCCTGGCTGATCCATGCCTGATTCATCTTCACAAAGGTCAGTCTCTCCACATTTTTCGTGGACAGACAAGTTCTTCTTGGGGGGACTATGGCCCCCGCCGCACTAAACACCTGCTCTGATGGCACACTACTGGCCTGGCAGGAAATCTTTTCCAGGGCAACTCTGCTAGTTGCAGCCATAAATCAAGTTTGGCTGCCCATAAGACCAGCGGATCTTCAAGCTGTGTTGGCATGGTCATGTCAAGGTATGCCCCCACCTGCTGGTTCAGGTCCTGCTCCATGTCTACCTGCTGCTAATGAGTTGCTTCACTATTCGGGTAAAGAAATGTACTCATCAGTGACTGTAGACTGAGGCTGCTGCTGATGGAGCTGGTACTGCTCCTGCCACCCCACCCCTCCCCAGCAGCCATGGCAGTGGAAGTGAGCGCAGAGGGCCCTCCGATTAAGACCTGCGAGTGGATGGACAATGGCGCAGATAGGCATCGGCCAACTGACTACTTAGGATCTCTCTGTAGTAGGTCAGTTTGTCCTCCTTCTCACTGGGTGTAAAAAAGGCCCCCATTTTGTGCCGGTAGTGAGGGTCCAATAAGGTGGAGAGCCAGAAGTCATTCTGCTGCCGAATGTTGACAATTCGGGGGTCACTACGCAAGCAACTGAGCATGCATTGTGCCATTTGTGCAAGTGACTCGGAGGGACTCCCTGCCTCCATCTCCACTGCATACTGCCACGGTGTATCTGGGTCCTATGTATCGCCTTCCTCATAACCCTCTAGCTCCTCTGGCTGCTCCTGCTCCTCCTCTCCTGTCAGATGACTAGAAGCACCGCCCATCTCATGAAACCTAAACTGTGCTCCATTGTGCCCCTCATCCTCCTCCTCCAGTTCAGCCCTCACAGGGCTCATGTGACCGTGAGATGTAGGTGCCACGTCTCCAGTGCCCTGACCAGTCATCATTTCCAATACTTATTGTAGGAAATGAAGCAGTGGAATGACATTGTTCATCCCGTAATCCTGACGACTTACTAATAATGTGGCTTCCTCAAAGGGCCTGACCAAACGGCAGGTGTCACGTATGAGCTGCCACTGGTTCACATTGATGTTACACAGGAGAGTAATCACATTCTGTGTTTGCAGTGGGAAAGTTTTGTGTTTTTCTATACAGTGGGCCAATGTGAAAAAAAGTATACTCCATGGTATAGTTTTCTTGCATTGTGGCCAATGGCTGCCATATGTCACTGTGTGGCTATATTGTGCCATACATCAGAGATATATGTAGCAAGTGAATGTAAAGAATATTTCTAAAGTCCCTGTCCTAAAAACAGCGCACAACGGGTCCTGCAAGCCAGAATGAGATTAAGAGCTACATTAAATAAGTTATCTGCACATCTAACAATAAAGGCAGGGGTATCTGTGAAACTAACCTTTCACCCTCCCTTCTTCGTTACCCACAGTCGCTTCCTGTCCTGTACCAGGAACATTTACATCTACTTCTCGGCAGCCAGGGTGCTGGCCTCCCCCTCACAACATCAAGTTAACTCTGCTCCTTCTAAGCAACAGTCTCTATAAAACAACAGATGAGAAAAAGGGCCATAACTTGAACAATCCCCAACTTATAGGAAAAATCAGACATGTATTAAGGTAGGTATAAAACTTATGTTAGCGGCTGAACAATTGTAGAACACATTAAATCACACAAAAAATGCCTTTAAAACACTATTATTTTTATAAACTTGAATAATCACTACAGAACCCGGTGCTGCAAACACATTTAAAAGCAGCCATACTGTTCTGCAGAATATACACACACCTGGGCTGTGAAGTTTCAATATTTCAAGTCTTATGCTAATGATAGGCCATCAATATTAGATCGGGGGGACTTACAGTACCCCTGACAATCAGCTGTAAACAAAAACAAAATACAGGCAACTGAAGAACAACTTATTTCCACATTCAACCAGTAGAAGTGAAATATCCTAAAATCTAAAATTGACCACGCTCTTTGGGAATACCAAAAGAGCTTAAAACAGCAAAAATAACTTCCACCATGACCCTGATGATTAATTATTGAACAGGATAAATGAATAGCAAGAAAACTCTGGTCCAGACCCATCCTGGCATACTACCACCTCCGAGTGATTTCCCTATATGTAAATCTCCACCAGTTTAGGCAGCGATACCTCTTCCTATATTCATCCACAATGGCCCTGATTTACTAAGAGTGGAGTGTAGTTTTATTTGTGGGTTTTAATTCCCTACAATCTCATTTCCATGGTATTTACTTAGGTTTCCCTACATTTTGCACTTTTCCCTACATTTGCTTTTTTTGCACATACTCTGATCTGTGGGGTTTTCCTCAGCTCAAGTCCACCACATTTTATGTGGAAACCTTAGTAACTATGTTGGGTTTTTGTGAAAACGTAGGGCGCATGCTCCCTTTTCCAGCAGCCACGCCCCTTTTTTTTTAAACTGCGAAATGGAGAGTTGGTCTGGTTTTTTTTTCACTTCTGGCGCAAATTCTGAATCTGAATCTGGCCCATAACCCGACAAAACATGTCGGGTTTACAGTAGTAAATCAAGGCCAATGATTTTTAGAAAATTGACACTGAAGGGATATCCCAAACAGGCAGCCCAGCATCACAAGAGATCCACCACCAAACCAAATTCCAGGTAAGACCATAAACCTAGTTTAGAACATTTCATCATACACACTCACACCTTGTAAATTGAAAATACTACAAAAAGGCTTATCCTTTTGCCACACAATGCCTTTAAATCCTTCCTAATGGAACAGGGTTTATCAAGATTCCACAGGACACTTTGACTCAAAACTCACTTTGGGCACATACACCAACTACCCGGGAAGATGCTTCATCACAATCCATAACACTTGTACCCTGTATTTAGGACCCCCCTGTAGGTAACTTGCCCTCCTGTAGGAAGTTTTGGCCCTGCAGTTAGGATCCTCCTGTAGGAAGTTTGCCCCTGTAGGTAGGATCCTCCTTGAAGGCAGTTTGCTCCCTGTAGGGAGGACCCCTTTGTGGTTAGCTTGTACCCTGTATGTGAGACCCCCTATAGGTAGCCCCCATCTTTTGTAAATAGCACTGTCCTGTAGGTAGGTACAACCCCCTTGTAGGAAGTTTGTCCCAGGTAGGCAAGACCCCCCTTGTAAAAAGTTTGTCCCAGGTAGGTAATAACCCCCATGTAGGAAGTTTGTGCCAGGTAGGTAGGAACCCTTGTAGAAAGTTTGTCAGAGGTAGATAGGAACTAGAGTCGTGCAAATTTTTTAAAAGTTTGGTTCGCCGGACTCGCCAAACTTTTCGGAAATCGCGAGTTTGGTTCGGCTCAGTTGCACTAGAACCGGCAATGAAATAAGCCCCTAAACACGTTTATAACACTGCCTAAACCCCTGTCTAACACTGTTAGGAATGTAGTTTGAAAGTGTTTTTAAGGCTCAGTTATGACGACTTGCGGTAACCCATAATAAATATTACAGCTCGCCCATTTTTTAGGCTTATTCACACCAAAATGATGCGGCATGAAGTATCCCTGGTTGTCGGTAGGTGCCTGCTGGTCTTAATATGCATACGGGAACATCAGAAGACGCAGTGGCTTTATCCTAGCATTCCAAAAATTATGCCTTTTTTGGGAGTAGCAACAGCATCTTAGTCTAGCAAGTGAAGAAGATGGCATGGATTTTTCCAAGCATTTCAAAAATGATTGCTTTTATGGGAGTAGCAACAGAACTGATGTTCTAAAATAGTGAAGAAGAAATAGCTCTTGTATGAAAAGCCCCAAAAATTATCTCTTTTCTGGGGATGATGGGTTGTGTATGTGTAGGCCTGGCTAGAAGCAGGGTGATGGTGGATTGGTGTTACTTGCAGTATCCCACGTACAGCAGGTGGTGGCTGACTGATGTTAAAAGCGTACAGCATGAGATGGAAGACAGATGTTACATAGTTAGCATGGTTGAAAAAACAGACATACATCCATCAAGTTCAACCAAGGAATTGAAGGGAAAGGGTATGGTTGGATGAAGGGGATGGGATGTGATTTTATATTTCTGCATAAACATTAATGTTATTTTGTTCTAGGAATGTATCTAACCTTGTTTTGAAGCTTTGCACTGTTCCTGCTTTGACCAGTTCCTGAGGTAGACTGTTCCCTTCACAGTTCTTATGGTAAAGAAGGCATGGCGCTCCTTGAGACTAAACCTTTTCTTCTCCAGTTAATAGCATACAGCATGAAATGGCGGACTGCTGTCACTAGTGTACAGCATGAGATGGCATACTGGTAGTGGCAGGAAGGTGGTGGGCTGGTGGCTAACTGATGTTACTATTGTACAGCATGACATGGCGGACAGATGTCACTAGCGTACAGCATGAGTTGGCAGACTGGTAGTGGCAGAAAGGTTGTGGGCTGGTGGCTAACTAATGTTACAATTGTACAGCATGAGATGGTGGACAGATGTCACTAGCATCCGGCAGGGGTGGTAGTTGTACTGCCTAATCAGTGGTATCTGGCACAGGAGGTTTAAATTTCTCACTGATCCATGCCTGATTCATTTTAGTATAAGTCAGTTTTTCCATGCTGCTGTTTGCTTCGGGGTGACCACGCTGCTTGCTGCGCTGAACACTCTCTCCGAAGATACTCTAGAGGGTGGACAGAACACTCAAAATAATGGCGACTTGGTATGTGCCACCTGGGCTGGGCATACCCCATTAGTTGCCTGAGGGCCGTAGAGTCAACAAGATGGTATGGAAAAGCCTGCGCCACCAACAACTTGGCCAGGTATGAATCGAGGCGCACTACAACAGAAGAGAATACTGTTGTCTGGAGGACATGGATTCCCCGATGGATATCTGACAGGATCGGGGAAGAAAAGGGCACAACACTGATGAGGCAAATCCCAAAAATGGAAGAGGTCTGGCTGTTAGACAGTTGGAAGGGATCTGGAGGATCATCAGTAGCAGCAGCAGTATTTTCCTTACGTTGTGGAGCGTCTCGACTGTCCATATGCCGACCTAGAGCCATAGGGGGACATTAATCAAAACCTGTCCAAAGGAAAAGTTGCTAAGTTGCCTATAGCAACCAATCAGATCGCTTCTTTCATTTCTCAGAGGCCTCTTCAAAAATTAAAGAAGTGAAATGGTTGCTATGGGCAACTCAGAAAGATTTCCTCTAGACAGGTTTTGATAAATCTCCCCCATAGTCCCTACACTCGGACTCTGGCCACGGCTTACTTTTTGTTTGCAGAGATGACATATTGCCACATTCTCTGCATCAGGTCAGGTAGAAAAGAAGTTCCACACATCAGAATATCGGACAGAGACTGTACCACCTGACTGTGCCCCTCCTCTGGATGTTTTTTTAATAAGACCTGAACATGCAGCAGTGTCGCTGTCATCTGAGCTCATCAGACCAGCAGCCCTATGCCTGTTATGTTTCACAGGTTTTCTTCCCCTACCTTGACTATGCTCTTCTTCACTGACACTACCCTCCTGCTCTAAACACGTCAGCTCATGCCCAGTTGGTTACCATGTCCTGTCCAACACCACATCATCATCAGCGTCAAACTCCTTACCTTCCATGCCACTCCTCTCTGCATGAACTTCTTGGGCTACTTGTTCCCCCTCAGCATAGCCACCTTGACGCCTTACAGTATCCCCATCACACCTACCACCATCAGTCCTACTTCTGCTGGGCTTAACCACTGATTCTACCTCCACCACCTCGCCAACACAGTCCAAAGCTCGACTGTCCCCACACATCTCCTCCTCGTGGCTAGTGCTAACCTTCTGCGTAGTAGCGCGGGGGTGGGGGGGGGGGGGGGGGTTGTGGTGCAAGGCCAGAGATGAGGAAGCACAGCATCTAGGATGGACCTTTCATCTGCAGATACCAACAAATGCACTGACTGGTGGCTCACCATCATATTGACAGAGTCTTCCTCCTCAGAAGTCTTATGACAGAGATATTCCAGTAAACCTGGATTATCCTGTGAAACCATATAACCTCTCTCAGGCAGAGAACTTGGGGTGGCTGATGCGGCTACCACACAACACCTGCCTGCTGTTGCCGACACCTGTAATAGTACTGCCAGCCATGAACATTCTTGCTGGCAGAGAACATGGTGGGGGTCTTTTACCCTCTACTCTGTCCACCAACATGTTTTTTTTGTTGTTACTTTTATCATTTTGGGTGAATTTTCATCTACTTGTCAAATGTAAGTGTAAACGCTTTGAACGCTTTTTGCATGGCAGAGATGACAGCACAATGAGTACTGAAGGTGTTTGCAGGAAATCTATTATATTGACTACTGTGTTCACTAGCCCTATAGGCATCTATATAGGTGCTACTTAAATACGCTTTGTGGGTGGCACAGATCATTAGACCTCACTGGCTACTGAAGCTGGTTTAGGGACACTATTAGAATCACAAATCACTACTGTCTTCACAGGCCCTATAGGTATATATAGGTGTTACTTGAATATGCTTTGTGGGTGGCACAGATCACTGCACCTCCCTGGCTACTGGAGCTGGTTCAGGAACACTATTAAATTCAGGTATATGCAGGTATGAATTAAAAAGTGGATGGGAAGCTGCACACTATAAATGTATAGTTTAACTGGGCCGAGATACAAGGTGCTGAGATACACTTTACCCGTAGTGCCAAAAGAAACTAGTAATAAAATTGAGAAATTCAGACCTCTAGGCACAGTTAGTATTTTGTGCTAGTGTGTGTATGTGGGAAAAAAATGAGATGGATGATGTGGCTGGTATCTAAATATAATGTGCTTTATTCAAATATATTGCTAATATAGTTGGTAATAAAATCCAGTCTCTGAGCAGGGCCCTTGCTACAGAGATAATGATATATATAGGTTAAAAGCAGTATAGCATAAAGCAACATAAAAAATGGTTTTAAAATGATGGTACCAGTCTTTGACAAGGAAAAAGTTAGAATCACTTGTCTGGCTGGTAGAAATACCTGCAGTCTTCTTAGGTGTTTGTTCAGTCTTTTGCCATTGAAAAAGGGGGTTCTCCCCAAAACGCATCTGGCTGTTCGCCATCACCCAGCAATCCACTTTGCCGTTTCTAACTCTTGACAAGGATTGATTCTCCATTCTCAAGCGCTGGAGTCCCCTGCTCAGCGGACCACTATTCACTGAGTAACTGCCACAGCATGAGGAAGCGGCCGCAGCGAGTGATCTGCATGTCCCCACTCCCGCAATCCCACATCCCCGCTGCTGTCAACTCATCAATCCAGGGCGGGACGCAGCTCCGAGCTACCTGCCACCATAGACCTACGTGCCAGGATATCCACAACAAAGACGGAACAAACACCTAAGAAGACTGCAGGTATTTCTACCAGGCCGGGAGCGCTGTGAGCACCAGCACCTATGCCAATCTGCACAACACTATATTTCATCATATTCATTCCTTACGCATTAGACTGCTACAAACCACAATTGTATTTACAGCGCTGCTACTATTTTTTACTCTTTTTTAAATTTTTATTATACATAATTTTACAAATGATTCTACCGTATATACTCGAGTATAAGACGGCTTATACTCGAGTGAACTCTCTGCCCTCAGTGGTCTTCAACCTGCGGACCTCCAGAGGTTTCAAAACTACAACTCCCAGCAAGCCCGGGCAGCCATCGGCTGTCCGGGCTTGCTGGGAGTTGTAGTTTTGAAACCTCTGGAGGTCCGCATGTTGAAGACCACTGCGGCCTTCGACATCATCCAGCCCCCTCTCACCCCCTTTAGTTCTGTACAGTACTCGCCTCCGCTCGACGCTGGTCCGGTGCTGCAGGACTGTCCGGTGGGGAGGTCGTCCGGTGGGATAGTGGTTCCGGGCTGCTATCTTCACCGGGGAGGCCTCTTCTCCGCGCTTCGGGCCCAGCCCCAGAATAGTCACGTTGCCTTGACGACGACGCAGATGCACGTTCATTACCAACGTCCTTCTGTGTCATCGTCAAGGCAACGCCTCTATTCCGGGCCCGCAGCGCGGAGAAGAGGCACCCCCGGTGAAGATGGCAGCCCGGAACCACTATCCCACCGGACGACCTCCTCACCGGACAGTCCTGCAGCACCGGACCAGCGCCGAGCGGAGGTGAGTACTGTACAGAACTAAAGGGGGTGAGGGGGGCTGGATGATGTCGAAGGCCGCAGTGATCTTCAACCTGCGGACCTCCAGAGGTTTCAAAACTACAACTCCCAGCAAGTCCGGACAGCCGATGGCTGCCCGGGCTTGCTGGGAGTTGTAGTTTTGAAACCTCTGGAGGTCCGCAAGTTGAAGACCACTGAGGGCGGATAGTTCACAAGAGGATGATGACAAGAGGATGATGACAAGGGGATGATGAAGGGGGTGGGGATGATGACAAGGGGATGATGAAGGGGGGTGGGGATGATGACAAGGGGATGATGACAAGGGGATGATGAAGGGGGGATGATGACAAGTGGTGATGATGAAAGGGGGATGATGACAGGGTGATGATGATGAGGGTCTGGATGATGACAGGGGGGGATGATATATTTCCCACCCTAGGCTTATACTCGAGTCAATAACTTTTCCTGGGATTTTGGGGTGAAATTAGGGGCCTCGGCTTATATTCGGGTCGGCTTATATTCGAGTATATATATATAAATAGTAACTTTTTCCTTGTCAAAGACTCGTACCATCATTTTAAAACCATTTTTTATGTTGCATTATGCTATACTGCTTTTAACCTAAATATTTCATTATCTCTGTAGCAAGGGCCCTGCTCAGAGACTGGATTTTATTACCGACTATATTGGCAATATATTTGAATAAAGCACAGTGGCGTTGCGACTCGGGTGCGGGGGGTGCGGCCCGCACCGGGTGACACACCAACCTAATGGGGTGACACCAAGACGCTCCGCAGCACCCACCCCCCCTCCCCAGCTACACCGACACCCCCCATCTGTGCCCGACCGGCCTCCCGTCCATCAGCACCCCCCCGCCTTCACCTGCACTGTGCGGTGCGCCCCGTCCGTCAGCAAACCCCCCCCCCGGACTTGACCTGCGCTGTGTGTGCGTTGCGCCCGTCCGTCAGCACCCCACGGCCTTCACCTGCACTGTGCGCCCGTCTGTCGTCAGCTCCCCCCCGGCCTTCATCGCCGCTGTGCGCCCGTCCGTCAGCACCCCCCCCCCCCCGGCCTTCATCTGCACTGTGCGCCCATCCGTCATTCAACACCCCCCCCCTCACCTTCACCAGCACTGAGCCCGGCCTCCGCTCACACCTCTTCGGTTGCGCCGTCCTGATGTCCCACCGCATGGCCGCGCAGTGACGCCCGGAGAGAAGGATCGCTGTGCTGGATGGGTGAGTGTGTGTGCCTGTCTCTCTGTCTGTCTCTATCTCTGTCTGTGTGTGACTGTCTGTGTGTGACTCTGTGTGTGTGTTTGTGTGTGTGACTCTGTGTGTGTATGTGACTGTGTGACTCTGTGTGTGTGTGTGTGTGTGTGTGTGTGACTCTGTGTGTGTTTGTGACTGTGTGTGACTGTGTGACTCTGTGTGTGTGACTCTGTGTGTGTGTGACTGTGTGACTCTCTGTGTGTGTCTGTCTGTGAGTGTGTGTCTCTCTGACTGTGTGTGTGTTTGTGTGTGTCTCTCACTGTGTTGTATGTGTTTTTATGTGTGTGTGTGTGTGTGTGTGTGAGGGGGGGGGGGTTGAACCAGCTATCTAATGTGGGGAGACTTTGACCCATTGTGGGGAACCTGCAAGGGAACCTACGGCCTAATGTTAGGAAACTACTACCAAATGTGCGGAGTCTATGCTACCCAATGTGGGGAGTCTATGCAACCTAACGTGGGGGAACTGCTACCTAATGTGGGGAATCTGTGCTACCTAATGTGGGGAGTCTATGCTACCTAATGTGGGGAATCTGTGCTACCTAATGTGGGGAAATTGCTACCTAATGTGGGGTAACTGGTACCTACCTAATGTGGGGGAACTGGTACCAAATGTGGGGAATCTATGCTGCCTAATGTGGGGAAAATATGCTACCTAATGTGGGGAAACTGCTACCTACCTAACGTGGGAAACTGCTGCCTACCTAATGCTCCCCCCTGGCAGTAGCACCCTCATCCAACAGCAACACGCCCCAGCAGTAGCACCTCCATCAGCAGATCCTGATGGTGGATGATGGCGGTGCTCCTGCCGATGGATGATGGGGGTGATACTGCCAGGGGGGATGGCCAATAGCACCCTCATCATCCTCCAGCAACACCCCCCCCAGTAGTACCACCCCCATCATCCACTAGCAACACCACCAATACCCCCATCCCGTGGTAATAGCATCAGCTAACGGATGTTGAGGGGTGTTACTGCGGATGTGGTATTATATTCAGAGGGTGCACTGTATGGCAACGTTATATTCAGAGGGCGCAGTTTGTGGTAGTGTTATATTCAGAGGGCGCAGTGGGTGGTAGTATTATAGTATTATATTCAGAGGGTACAGTGTCTGGCAGTATTATATTCAGAGGTACAGTATGTGGCAGATTTATATTCAGAGTGTACAGTATGTGTTGGTATTATATTCCGAATGTACAGCGTGTGGTAGTATTATATTCTGTGGGTGTGGTGTATGGAAGGTTTATAATCAAAGAGTATAGTGTATAGTAGTATTATATTTAGAGGATACAGTGTCTGGCAGGTTTATAATAATAATTGTTTTCATATAGAGGATGAGCATGCGCTGACATAGTGAGGAGACGTCTGGGCGTCACATTCTGCAGAGAGAAGTTTTAGCTGGAACAAGTCCTGGCGGTATGTACCATCTGAATTAGATAAGGGAAGACTATAGAGAAGATGTCACCTGTAGTCACTGATATCATTGTACATTCTCCTCTCTATGTCTTATCAGTGCTGTAGTCGCTTGCCAGTTCTACAGTTATGGTGAGTGAAACTACAACTCCCAGCATAACCTTATCACTGCTCAAAGGGGTTCTCTACTGGAAAACATTTTTTTTTAATCAACTGGTGCTACAAAGTTAAACAGATTTGTAAATTATTTCCAGTACTTATTAGCTGCTGTATAAGCGATTCACAGGAAGTTCTTTTCTTTTTTAATTTCTTTTCTGTCTGACCACAGTGCTCTGTGCTGACACCTCTGTCCATGTCAAGAACTGTCCATAGTAGGAGCAAATCCCCATAGTAAACCTATCCTGCTCTGGACAGTTCCTGACATGGACAGAGGTGTCAGCAAATAGCTCTGTGGTCAGACTGGAAAGAACTACACAACTTCCTGTGGAGCATACACCAGTTTATAAGTACTGTAAGGATTAAGATTTTAAATAGAAGTAATTTAAAAATCTGTTTAACTTTCTGGCACCAGTTGATATAAAAGAAAATGTTTTCCAGTGGAGTACCCCTAGTATATCTGATTATTATACTGGAATTTCTCACAATGCGCTACAACAGTGCTGTCTGTCACAACAGGCTAAAAACTTACTGGGGGGAGGGGGGAGGTATGGGGGTGACACCATTTTCTACCACACCGGGTGACACCAACCCTAGCAACGCCACTGATAAAGCACATTATTTTATCATTCAAAGTTTTATTTAAAAAATACAAAAACACAAATCAAGGCAGACAAAGAAATCTGACAAACATAAGCAAAATACGGAGAATCGTCCGCGAGTATTCCGGGTACTTGATTATACCAATGAAATCTGGGCTCGACTATCAGAACAAAATATAACAGTGCAACTTTGCCGAGTCTCGACAAAGACCAAGGAGTAGCCTCAGCCAACTTGCTAATATTACAACGATATAGTCCAGAAGGCAAAAAAAAAAAGTGCAAGCCAAGGAGGCAACAGAAAAACAGAAAGTAAATGGGCAGGAATGGGACAGAGGGAAGGAGGACAGGAAGAGAGACAAGGGAAGACGAGAGGATGGGTCAGCAAAGTTAGGGAAGGGAGAAAGTAGAAACACATTAGGGAGCCGCAGGGGTAGGGGGTTCTAATAAGGCACGGTAACCAGGAGTCTCTCTGAAGGTCATCCATGTAAACCAAGTTTTACTATAGCGCTCATGCTCCGCAGGGGTTAGGGCCATCAGCTCCTCCATTCGTTGCGTGTTTGCTATTTCCATCAACCACTCACGTACAGTAGGAGGTTCCGGAGATCGCCACCTGCGGGGAATGACCGCCCTGGCAGCCTGAAGCATGTTGCTTAGGAGAGATTTACGGAAGGAGGAGGAGGACATAGGGAAATGAAAAAGCAAGGCCGCCTCAGGACAGTTCGGAACAGAAATTCCAGTGACCTCCCTAGTGACGCGCAGGACGTCCGACCAAAAGCGGGTCAGCACCGAGCAGTTCCACCATATATGCACCATGGTACCCTGGGCCAACCCGCAGCGCCAACAAGTTGAAGGCACAGTAGGATACCACCTATGGAGTTGTGCAGGGGTCCTATACCAGCGGGATAGTATTTTATAGTTAGTTTCCTGCCCCCTATTGGCAATGACTGACTTATGAGTGAGAAGAAAACATTTAGCCCATTGAGCAGGAGTAAAGGTCTGTCCTAGCTCTGCCTCCCATGCTCCGCAAAATGGGGGCAAAGAGGAGGAAGAGCCCGAAAGCAGCAGGCGGTAAAGAAAACCTATCGTGTGTGGGGGTGGAGAGGGCGTAAGGCAAAGTGTTTTGTAAGTGGTCAGTGCCCGGTGCAGATGAGTGGAGCGCTTGGTAGAGGAGTAGAAATGTTGCAACTGAATGTAGTCATAGCGGGAGCGGCCCTGAGGTGTTGTATCCGGACACAGATCAGTGAAAGGACGCAGCTCTGTGGGTGTAAGGACATGGGTAAATCGTAGTGGGGAGGGACCGAACCCCCCCTAGAAAAGTACCTTGGGACAGCCCGGGAGGAAAAGCGGGGTTTCCAGTTATGGGAAGGAGTGGACCTGATGGGTCAATTAAAGAGTCCCGCGCTCCCGATTTGCACAAAACTGAAAGCGTTTGCAAGGTGGTGAACGATAAGTTAGACAGGGAGGAGGGAGGCGGGGGCCACAACCATGGGAGCCCGGAAACAGTAACCGGAGACACATCCTGTGCTAAGCGTACCCATAATTTAGAAGCAGCGCTGTGCAGCAGGTCCAGAAGGCGTGCGTGCATGGCCGCTAAATAATAGAGACGGCAGTCAGGTAGGCCCACGCCTCCCGCCTCCTTGGGGCGGAACATGATCGCCCGGCTGAGGCGCGAGCGCCCGGAGGCCCATATAAAGGCACCAAATCGACTATGCAAAGCGCGCCAATAGGAAGCTGGGAGGGCTATCGGTATGGTCTGGAGCAAGTATAACAATTTAGGCAAAGCGTCATTTTGATTGCATTGACCCTACCAAACCAGGAGAGGGTTTTCCCATGCCATCTATCCAGGTGGGATGAGAACCGAGAGAGCAAGGGGGCAAAGTTATACTGGTACAAGTGGGATAAGTCAGCCGGGATGGTAATCCCTAAGTAAGAGATACCAGGTGAGGGCCATGCGAAGGGGAAGTTAGCTTGGACCGAAGCAAATAGGGGTTGAGGGAGAGATGCATTCAATGCTTCAGATTTAGAGACATTGATTTTAAAGTTGGACCAATCACCAAATCCGGACAGTCTGGACATCAGGGAGGGAAGGGAAATATGCGGATTAGTGATGTAAACCAACAGGTCATCGGCAAAAGCCGAGCACTTATACTCATGATCGCCAACACAAACCCCCGAGATGTCCGGGCTGTTACGGATAGAGGCCAGGAGGTGTTCCATAACTAAGACATATAATAAAGGAGATAATGGGCATCCCTGGCGCGTGCCGTTGAAAATGTGAAAAGGTTTGGACAGGGACCCGTTAAGTCTCAAACGTGCTGAGGGAGAGTGGTACAGAGACAGGATTTTGGAGATCAGGACGGGGCCAAGGCCGGCGATGTGCAAAGCTTCCCGTAGGGAAGACCACGATATGCGGTCAAACGCTTTTTCGGCGTCTAGGGAGAGGACCATCAGGGGAATATTACGGGACCGGGCGTAATGAATAAGGTCCAGGGTCTTAAGGGTGTTGTCGTGGGCCTCCCTCCCCGGGACAAAGCCCGATTGATCAGGATGAACTAGCTTAGGCAAATGGGGGTTGAGTCTGTTCGCTATGAGCTTAGCGAAAATTTTCAAGTCCACATTTAACAGGGAAATTGGCCTGTAACTTGAACAGACTTGCGGATCTTTGCCCGGTTTAGGGAGGACCGCGACATGCGCCAAGGTAGATTGAGGGGGGAAGGGTGCGTCAGGGCCCACAGCGTTGAAAGCCTCTATTAACAAAGGGGCAAAGCGTTCTCCAAACGCCTTATAAAAGCCCGCCGTGAAGCCATCTGGGCCAGGGCTCTTTCCACCCGGCAGGGATGCAATAACCCCCAAAAGCTGGGCCTGAGTGAATGGAGCATCCAGCTCCTCCGCAGCATCAGGAGGGAGACTGGGTAGATCTGTGACTGGGAAAGAGCCAGGCCCAGGGCCAGAGTGGGCAACAGGAACAATATTATACAGGTCTGTATAATAGGAACGGAATGTATCGGCTATCTCTGGTGTGGTAAAAACCTTCCCGTCCCCCAAGGTTTTAATGCAGGGAACGTGGGACCTAGTCACCCGCTCCCGAAGCGCCCTAGCCAACAACCGCCCAAGCCAACAACCGCCCACTCTTGTTACCGAACTCGTAGAACTTGCTACAGCAAAGTTGAAGGGCACGTTGTGAGGAGGCGTCGAGCAGGCGTTTGGCTTCCTGTCGGGCCAATAGAAGGTCTCCCAGGACCGAGGCAGAGAGTGCACGTTTGTGGGCTAGTTCTAAATCAGCGACCTTACCTAAGGCCTGCTTCAAAGCAAAAGCTTTTTCCCGTTTAAGACGGGTGCCGTGCTTAATGAAAACGCCGCGGAGTGCGCATTTTGCTGCTTCCCATTTCACGGTCGAGGGAGTGGAATCCTGGGCATGATCTAGGAGGAAATTCTCGATGGTCCTGCCGACATCGGCTGTACAAACAGGGTCGAGAAGGAGGGAGTCATTTAGGCGCCAGGTCCACTCCCCCCTAACGAGGAACGGCAAGCGCAGGGTGCACATCACGGGGGCATGATCCGACCAAAGGATAGTTCCAATGTCGGAGGACAGTAGCCAGGGAAGGGCATTGTGTTGAAGGAGAATGTAGTCAATTCGGCTATAGGAGCCATGTGGTGGGGAATAGAAGCTGTAGTCCCTATCCGAGGGGTGGAGTAGACGCCACACATCCTGTAATTGCAAGAGGGAGAGGGCGCGTTTCAACCGTTTGATGGCTGAGTATGAGATGGAGGAGCGACTGGAGGAGTTATCAAGGAGGGGATCTAGCGTGCGGTTGAGATCACCACACAGTATCACCGTACCTTTAAGTAGGGGCAGGACAAAGTCAGTAAAGTCTAACAAGAATGAAATCTGTCTGAGGTTAGGGGCATAGACGTTCAGGAGGGTAAGCTCATGGCCACCCACCAGAAGGGAAAGGACTATGTACCTAGCTGAGGGGTCAATCGTGCAATCCAGGATCTGGTGCGGCAGCGATTTATGAACAGCAATCGCCACCCCACAAGACCTGGACTGAGGATTGTTAGCACAAAACCATGTGGTGTAATGTGGGTGCTTAAGGGAAGGTTCGTGGCCTACCTTGAAGCGGGTTTCCTGGAAACAGATTAGGTGTACCTTCTGTTTGTGGAAGTGGTGGAGTACTTGAGAGCGCTTTTCAGGCGTGTTCAGCCCTTTGGCGTTGAAGGTAGCTATCTTGTGGTCGGCCATGAGAACACAAAAGAAAAGGCAACACAATTAGTAAAAGGCAGTCAGGAGAAAGAGAATAGGGGGGGGGTAGAGGGGATCACCTCCCCAGTGGCTAAAGGGGAAGGAGGAAGGAGAAAAAGAGAGGGGGGAGGGTGAAAGAGGGGAGGAGAAAAAGGGCGTTAGAGAGGGGGGGGAGCGAGAAAAAGAGAAAGCGAGAAAAGAGGATGAGAAAAGAAACAAAGAGAGGGGGGAAAAGGGAAAGAGTCAGTGACTGAACAGAAAAAGAGAAGTGGAGGAAGCAGTAGGAGACAGGAAGGGGCTACTGCTGCTTAATCTAGGAGAAGAAACAGTAAAAGGAACACGGACCCAGGGGCCGTCTGCCCAGCGGGTCCTATACCTATGTGGGGTGGGAGTAGGAAAGGCAACAAAGACAGAGAGGGATCATCCCCACCGCCGCCAGAGAGTGTGAAGGCAAAAATAGAGACTGCTGCATAAAGACAGAATGAAAACAGGTAGGGAGAAGTGAAAGGGAGCCAAGGAGGGGCTACATGGAGACGAAATGCAAATAACAATCTTTAAATAGCAATACTGAAACAGGGGGTCATAGAAAGCCACAAAAATCATCTAATCAGGTGGCGGAGGCATGGGCCCCATCAGCCCCTCCAGGCTCGGAGGCAGGCTTGGTAAGTCTCTCAGGTAAGGCAACACGTTGGCTGCGCCTGTTCGGGCCCCTTGAGGATGTTCCCGGCCTCGGGGACTTAGCAGGTGGAGAAGCCGAGCCCACCAAAGGACGTTTGGCAGAGAAGGGCAACAGCATTGGCCAGTCCGGCAGAGTGACATCCGGGAGGGCCAGGTCCTGAAGAAAACCCGGCAGGTCATCAGGGGATCGCAGAGAGTAAGTGCTTCCATTCCGACGGACCATAAGGGAGAAGGGGAACCCCCAGCGGTATTGGATGCCCTGGTCTCGCAAGATGGTCAGGAGGGGCCGCAGGGCCGCCCGTTGCGCCAAAGTATGGCGAGAAAGATCTGGGTAGAGCTGAATAGGTACGCCCTTGTACAGGATCCGTTGATGGCGTCTAGCGCAGTGAAGAATGTCCTCTTTCAGGGTATAGAAATGGATGCGGCAGATGACATCCCGTGGGTGAAGGTCGTCAGCACTAGGAGGTCGCAACGCCCGGTGGGCTCTGTTCATTTCAATATAGGTGTCAGGTGGACGATTCAAAAGGTCATTAAAGATGGAGGTAAGAGCATCCCATAAATCACCCGGAGCCACCGCCTCGGGGAGACCCCGGATGCGGATGTTGTTCCTGCGGCTGCGATTTTCAATATCATCCAAATGCTGTTGTAATGCGAATATCTGATCTGTATGAGTGCTAACCATAGATTGTAAGGCTTGCACAGAGGAGGAAGCAGATTCTTGTGCAGTTTCCACCTCAGCCACTCTGGTTGTAAGAGTAGACAAGTCAGACCGGAACTGTGCAAACTCCTGTCTACATTCTTCAACAATTTGTTTAGCCAGATTGGAAATATCAGCTTTGGTGGGCAGAGCATGGACCAGAGATTGGAGGTCAGCCAGAGTGATAGGCGTCAAGGCAGCTTGAGTGGTCGGCACATCCACTCCGCCAGGGAGGAAGCGAGGAGTGTAGTCCCCAGGGGGGAAGGGCGCATCCCGGGATTGCGTAGGAGGGTGAAATATTGGAGGAGTCAAATCCAAGCTGCATGTTGGAGGGGCATACGAGGAGCCCAGGTGCAAGGGTGGGGTACCCCCGGGAGGAGACATGTGCACATTCCCAGCCTGCACAGCTCCCCAGGAGGACCCTGAGGACCAAGGGGGGGAAGGGGCTGCAGCCTGCGCATGTGGGGTGAACGGAGGATCCAGGGCCCCTGTGAACAGGTGGGCTGAGGGGCCAGGGGATAGGTCAGGAGCAGCAGGATGAGAGTCCATGGCCTGTGAGTGAGGGGGTGAGGGCCTCAGGGGGCGTTGTAGTAATGGCACTGGAGGGGCTAATGCAGTGTCCCCTGTGAGCAGGTCTAACCCAGGCGATGCGGCAGGGGGAAGAGGAGGCCGCCAGGCCTGTACAGGTGGGGACTCTGATGACAACAGCGGGCCTCCGTGACTCACCCCCTCAGTAGCGGTCGGGTTCTGGCAGGCTCCGCCACCGTGCATGCAGCCAGGGGTACCGTCAGCAGCAGGTATGGAGCTGGGGGATGCGGTCCCGGTGGACGTTCCTGTGACGGAGCTAGGCAGCGGCGCTCCTGCGGGTCGCGCCGGCACTGTTCTGGGCTGCGGGTGGAGAAGGGGGAGGACGAACCTCCAGCTCAGGGTCCTCCAAGATGGCGCCGTTCCCTTCAGCAGGTGGCGCGGTCTCAGAACGGAGGTGCTGAGACCTAGTAAAATAAGCCTCAATGTCCATCAGGGCTGGTTGGGGTGCAGTGGCAGGTGGCCCCTTATTCCTTTTACGGCCGGTTTTCCCCATGAAATAGGCAGCAAGATGCAGTGGAAGTTGGCGGCAAGCGGGAGCTCTCCACAGCACGTCCTCACTCGACCATGTCCAGGAACCGCCCAGAAGCACATTATTTTAAGATACCAGCCACATCTCCCATCTAATTTTTTCCCACACGCACACACTAGTGTGTATCTCTCTCTATTTTTCTAATCACTAACTATCCCTATTTCTTCTCTCTTTCTAATCTGTATCTCTCTCTTTCTAAACACTAGCTGTCTCTATTACTGTCTCTCTTGCTCTCTTCAGTAGCTCCGCTACTCTGCATGCAATGGCTGACATCACTTTTATCTGTGTCCCTTGCTGCATCCTATCGGCTGTAGTGATTGACACATGAAAGCAGCCAATCACATGATAGACATGGGTTATCATGTGATATGCTGATGTCCCGACATAATCTCACTGCCCCCTGGCCGCCATCTTCCATATGTAAAAAAAAAAACATGCTTTCACGGTTTTTCGCACTATTTACTTGCTTATGTAAAAGCTCATGTGTTTGCCACGTTCTCCAGCTCGCTTATCTCTAATAGGAACCCCTTGTAGGAAGTTTGTCCTAGGCACGTAGGTAGGTAGGACCACCTTGTAGGAAGTTTGTTTCAGGTAGGTAGGACCTACCTGCGATCAGGTTCCCTAACTTAAAGGACCTGATTGAAATTGTGACCACTATAGCTACAACACAGCTTCATAATATGCACAGACTTACTTCAAACTAATTCATATTGTATGTTAGCAGCTTGTATCATGTATAGAAGCTATACAGCTGAATTTAAAGGGGTACTCTGCCGGAAAACATCTTATCCCCTATCCAGAAGCAGGACCCATGCGATCCCCGCTGTGGCACCCCTGTCATCTGGTGCACGGAGCGAACTCCGCTCTGTGCCGGATGACTGATGACCACAGCCGCCACACCCCCTCAATTCATGTATATGGAAGGAGGCATGACAGCTACATACTAGCCATCACGCCCCCTTCCATAGACATGAATGTAGGGGTGTAGCATGACGTCACGTACACGGAACCTCAGAGCTTCCTTGTTTCGGACTCCGCCGCTGCTGGCCCAGAGATCACAGGGGTCCCCTGCAGAAGGACCCTCATGATCAGACATCTTATTCCTTATCCTTTAGATAGGGGATAGGATGTTTTCCAGTGGAGTACCACTTTAAATTTCCATGTTAGCAGCTTGTATCATGTATAAAAGTTATATAGCCAAATGGCGACCTCTAGTAATTGTACATAGTAAATTCACTAAAAACTGACATTTAAACACAACCAAATTTTAAAAAAGATCATGCACTTCATAGTGCTACTATTGGACGCATTCACGCTACGGAATTTCCAAACACAGAAATCCCACTCCTATTGTTGTCAAAGGAATACTGTTGCACCATGGACACTGCTGAATTTCTAAGGTGGAATTTTTCAAATCAAATATCAAACCCTGCCAAAAGAATGAACAGTTACATAGTTTGAAAGGTTGAAAAAACAAGAGAGTCCATATCGAGTCCAACCTAGAACCCTACTGTGTTTATCCAAAGGAAGGCAAAAAAAACCAAGAGGCTGATGCCAATTGCCCCATGACAGAGGAAAAATTCCTTCCCGACCCCCAATATGGTGATCAGAATAAATCCCTGAATCAACGTTCTATCCACATTACTCTAGTATTCATGTAGTCAAGTATTCTTGTTTTTAGTGAGTCAGACATCACTACATCACGTGGCATAGTCTCATAGAGAGTTCCATAGTCTCATTGCTTTTACAATAAAGAATCTCTGTCTGTGATGATGGTGAAAACTTCTTTCCTCTAGGAGTGAATGCCCCTTTGTCATGGTTACCGGCCTAGGTATAAAAAGATCACTAGAAAGATCTCTATACTGTCCATTCATATATTTGTACATTGTGATCAAATCGCCCCTAAGACATCTTTTCTCCAAACCAAGCTTGATAACCAGTCTTGGTCCTGTAATCTTTCCATACCACCAGTTATCTTTGTCACCCTCCTCTGCATCCTCTATAGTTCAGCCATGTCCTTCTTGTAACGGCTGTGGTAAGTAGATCCGCTGAACCTTTGTGGATGATGACTCAGGCCATATCAGGGAGCGGAGACAGGCAGAACCCAGGTCGCTACCCCTGATACAACTCGTCCACACAGACTGCCGAGATATAACGAGGTACAGTAAGGATGAGACGGAGGCGTAGTCAGGACTGGCAGGAGGTCAGGACAGGCGGCACAGAATCAAGATCAGGGAACGTAGCAGACAGGACTGGTACACGGTAGAACAAGATACTATTGAACAATGCTTTCTCAGAGGCACAATGGCACAAAGATCCGGCAGCAAGCCGCAGGAAGTGCCGGAACTAAATAGGGAGTGTTTCAGATAATGCGCCAGCATCCTGTGTTAGTGAAGGGTGTAGAGGCAAGACGAGGATAGCTAGAAGCCGGAGTTTGTCTGTGGTGGTACCGGCCGTACGGACAGCAGCAAGGGAAGAAGAGGACAGAGCAGGATGAAAAGGTAAGTGAGAGCCCGGTTTTCGCCCGCAGGTGCGTCCCGCAATGTGAACAATGGAAAGAGCAGCGCAGGTGGTTACAGTATAACCCCACCAGGCTTTAAGCAGCAATGACATTCAGGAGCATGGAAAAGCTAGGTGATAATTTCACACCTAGCTTTTTCATGCTACTGAATGGCATATCTACTTATAATAGCTCAGCTATTATAGACACATTTGCCTAGAAGTTATAGACAAATGTGCTTAACCCCTTTCCCCAAAAAAGTGTTAAAAAAATAAATAAAAATAAAAAAGTAATACAATTAAATTAACCCCTTCCTTAATAAAAGTTTGAATCATGTCCCTTCTCATGTTTTAAATAAAAAATGTAAACAAAAACAAAAAAACATGTGGTATTGCCACGTGCGTAAATGTTCAAAATATTAAAATATAATGTTGAGTAATCCGCATGGTAAACGGCCCAATTTGGGTATTGCTGTAATTGTATGGACCTACAGAATAAAGCTAATGGGAGAGATTTATCAAAACTTGAGTGGAGGAAGAGTGGTGCAGTTGCTCATAGTAACCAATCAGATTGCTTCTTTCTTTTTTTAAAAAGGTCTCTGAAAATGAAAGAAGCGACCTGATTGGTTTCTATAGGCAACTGCACCTCTCTTCTTCGACACAGGTTTTGATAAATCTCTGCCAATGTGTCTGTCACTGGTTGCGAAAAGTGCACTGTGTAGAAAGCCCCTCAAAATTGAATTTTTTTTTCCAATTTTGTCCCACTAATATTTTTTGTGTGTTTCACTGTGGATTTCATGGTAAAAGAAGTCATGTCATTGCAAAGTCCAATTGGCTATGCAACAAACATTCTATGAGAAGGTGAATAGGAAAAAACAAAACCCCAAAAATTAAAGGGTTAATGCTAAGTAGCAATGGCATTTAGGAGCATGAAAAAGCTTGGAACCAATTTTTCACCTGGCTTTTTCATGCTCCTGAATGGCAAATATGCTCATAATAGATCTGCTATAAGACGGATGTGCCTATAAGCAGATATGCAATTCAGGAACACAGAAAAGCTTGGTGACAATTTCTCACAATTTCTAGCTTTTTCATGCTCCTCAATGGCGCATCTTTTTATATCATTATATCAGCTCAGCTATTATAAACAGATATGCTATTCAGGAGCATGAAAAAGCTAGGTGTGAAGAGCTTTTCCTTGTTTCTGAATGACATATCTTCTTATAGCTGTACTATATGCGGTTCTGGGTAATTGACGTGCCTAAAATGTTTCCCTACCAATTCTGCAGAAACGATATACATCTGGAAGGCATGGACACAGCGGTCCGAGCTAGATGGAAAATTAAAAGAGGATGAGGATGGGAGAAGATATTGCCTGTGAGTCCCACAAAGAAATGGCATTACCATTTGGGCACTATAGATAAGCGGGGTTCACACTTGCTAAAAAATTAAAGTTGTTTAAAGTGCATCTGTCGTACGTTAGTTTCACACTGCTGTTGTGCCCCGCCCCTAAATGGCCGTTAGACTCTTTTTTTTTTTCAGCCTTTAACAGCCGTTTTGGGACGGGGCACAACGGGCAATAACGGGTCACGATGGATCCCATTTACTATTTTGCGTTATTTTGTAATGGGACTAGCAGGAGAAAATGACAGTGCAAGCAGTAATTTTTCTCCCGCTATTCCCCCAGGCTCCCCCGACAGCCATCACACTACCGTGTCCTAACAGCAGTGTGAAAGAAGTCTTATGCATATGAAATTGCTAGCATAGCCATAAAAGATGTTGATGTATGGATACTTTGCATATCTTCATAGATGTTGTCTGTTCCTTTATTTCGCTAAACAAAAATAAACATTTTTAGGGTTGCATTGAGTGTCAAAGAGGTGTGGCTAGGGTGTGCTGTGCTACAGGGCCCCAAAAAAATTGCTTGCCCAGGGTCCAATCAAAATTAACGATGGCCCTGCATGAATTTTTACCGAAAAGTGCACTGCGTAGAAACTGAGTTTCAAAATGGCTTATATTTTTTTTTTCGCCCTGCAAATTTTTTTTACCATCAATTTTTGGGTAAAATTCATGATATCATTACAAAGTACAATTGGTGTCACAAAACACAAGCCCTTATATGGGTCTGTAGATGGAAAATTTAAAGCATTATCATTATTAGAAAGTGAGGAGGAAAAAACAAAAGTGCAAAAATAAAAACATTATTAACCACTTAAGGACACAGGAATCTTTCAAGTTTTGTAAACCTATAGGAACCCATTAAAAAAAAACACAATAGCTAAAGGAGAAAATACGACACAAAATAAAAAAGGGGAGATTTATTAAAACCTGTGCAGAAGGAAAATGGAGCAGTTGCCCAAAGCAACCAATCAGAGTGCTTCTTTAATTTTATAGAGACCTTTTCAAATATTAAAGAAGCAATCCAATAGGTTGCTATGGGCAACTAGTCAACTTTTCCTCTGCACAGGTTTTGATATATCTCTTCACATGTCCCTAAGGCTAAGTTTCCATTTGGTTTTCTTCTGGCCAAAAAAAAAAACGGCAGAAAAAATGCCATGGAATTTTCATGTGTCTTGGTGATTTTTCTGGCGATTTTGCTTTTGTGTTGAAATTTCATTTTTGGCCCCTTTTGGTGTTTTTTTAAGAATTTTGTTGGGTGCAAAAATAAAAAAATAAAAAATAACACTTTTTATTAACTGTTAAACAGGGACCCATTTATGTAAGCGGGCAGGGGCCTAAAAAATGTAGCGACAATATAAAAAATTTATAAAGGGGCCATTTAATTGTAAAAATAATATATTTTTTATAATTAATTTTGTTAAACTTTTTATTAGTAATGTATTTTAAATGTGTTTAATAAAGTGTGTGTTTTTACCTTTTTTTTAACCTTTTTTTCTTTATTTTTTAAACTTTTTAGGTTCTACTACTACTCCCAGCATGGAACAGACTGTTCCATGCTGGGAGTAGTAGTACCTGTACTAATAGACAGATCTCCCCGAGTGTCACCCCTGACACCCCTTGCGATCGTCCATAATATAGCAGAGATGCTGAGTGGCTCTATACAGCGCTCGCATCTCTGCATTATACCCCGGCCGGCCAGTGATGTGAATAGAAATTCACATCACTGATTTATATTTTCCACCCAGAGTGGTGATTGGCCGGATGGTGGCAGCCAATCCCTGCTCTCGGGGGGGAAATATGAATGAGTGTGTGGCCGGCCGGAGTACAGAGCAGAGATGCAAGAGCAGGAGAAAGCCACTCTGCATCTAAGGAATGAAGGATGATCGCAGCGGGTGTCAGGAGTGACACCCGCTGTGATCTGTTCTTAACTGCAGGTACTACTGCTCCCAACATGGAGCACACTCTGCTCCTGCATTAATAGACAGATCGCAGCAAGTATCACTTCTGACACCTGTTGCAATCTGTCTATTAATGCAGGTACTACAGCTCTCAGCATGGAGCAAAGTGTACTCCATGTTGGGAGCAGTAGTACCTGCAGTTAAGGAAAGACCACAGCGGATGTCATTTCTGACTCCTGCTGTGATCCTCCTGTATAATGTATAGATGCGGTCAGACGCTCTTCTATGGTCCCCTGCACTGAAGTATATATACACCTATTCATATTTCACACAGAGAGTTGTGATTGGCTGGAACCATCTGGTCAATCACAGCTCTCTGCGGGAAATATGAATAGGTGTACACACACACACTACATTTTTATCATTGTTGGCTACATTTTTAGTGCCCTGCCCACCCACATAAATTGATCCCTGTTTAAAAATTAATTAAAATTTTGTTATAAAAAAGATTAATTTCGTTAGGTACAATTTTTTCCATTACTACTGTATCTTTTTTTTTTTTTTTTTTTTTTTTTAATGGTACCCTACGAAATTTTATTAAAAAAGGTATCTCCATCACTTTTTTGGATCCCTAAGTCCAAAAAAGAATAAAAAATGCCTGCAAAAACGCCAAAGTTAAAATCCACATGGCGTTTTTCTTGCCGTTTTTTTACTCCCATAGACTTCTATGGGAGAAATACACCACGATTTCAGGGGGAAAAACGCCATAGGCTCAACATGCTACGACTTTGCAAAACTGCCAAGGAGCTTAAAAGAAAAAAAAAAGGCTAAAAAGAGTGAAAAAACGCCAAAAGGAATAAAAAAAATATGCCAAACTTAAAAACGCAAAGCGGAAAAAGAATTTTGGGAATTCTCACTGATTTGCTGCTAAAATCTGGCCACAGCGTTTTTTTTTGCTGAAAAAACACTATGCAGCAAAATTTGTGTTTTTCTTGGCATCTCCCCCCCAAAAAAAAATAAAATAAACAAGTGGAAACTAAGCCTTAGTGTAGTGTCACACACAATGTATACGCAGCATATTTCATGCTGTGCAGCGGGAAATACGCTGCATACTCTTCGGTTAGCTGGCACACAGGACTACCCAATGCCAGCCCCACCTCACTGAACATACAGGGCTGCCACCGGGTAGCCCTCTGTGTCAGCTATTAGAAGAATATGTAGCGTATTTCCCCCTTCGCAGTGGATTTCATGCGTTGTATAGGTTGTGCGTGACCCTACCCTAAGAGTGAAACGTTGCCCATATTAACCAATCAGAGCTCAGCTTTCATTTCATATAGTGCTCTTGAAAAAATTAAGCTGCGCTGCAGTTGTTTGCTATGGGCAACAAAGGTAGTTTCTCTTTTTATAAAAAAAGAAATTACAGCCAGATTTTGTTGTAAGACAGTATGCAATAATGCTAAAAACATTGTTTTTTTGTGTGTGCATTGTTTGTGCTCCATTGGATTTTTTTTTTAACGCAGCATTTTTACTATATGTA
Source organism: Hyla sarda (assembly GCF_029499605.1). NCBI lineage: Eukaryota > Metazoa > Chordata > Amphibia > Anura > Hylidae > Hyla > Hyla sarda. The sequence goes on from NC_079189.1 coordinate 292,358,826, forward strand.
AATAAAGGCTACTCAAGAAACACTTGTAAAATAAAATACATGAAATTCATGGCAGTTTTTACAACGCAAAAAAAAAAAAGGCACAATAACACTGTATGTGAAGAAAGACAAAAGGATGCCAGTAACTTGCTGGGACATCACAATCACTTCCTGTATTACAAAAAGCTCAATTCTGTTAAGCGTTGTGATGTAAGACTTTCACAATAATGGGGCAGATTTACTAATCCTATCTAATATTTAGAAACCATAACCTTAGACCGGGCATTCTGAAATTGCACTAGACTTATCATAGTGGTTCATTCTGAAAGATAAACTTGACATATCTTTACGCACTGCCGTCTAATAGAGTCCATTGGTTGGCTTAATTTACAGAAGTATTTTTCTGTTTTTGTGAAATTTTACATCACTTTTCAAGCCACGCTCCTTCCCACTAAGCCAAACTTCCTTTATCTAAAAGCCACAACCCCTAGTTACATAGTTACATAGTTAGTACGGTCGAAAAAAGACATATGTCCATCAAGTTCAACCAGGGAATTAAGGGGTAGGGGTGTGGCGCGATATTGGGGAAGGAATGGGATTTTATATTTCTTCATTTCTTCATTTTTCCTGCTGTGACCAGTTCCTGAGGTAGACTGTTCCATAAGTTCACAGTTCTCATGGTAAAGAAGGCGTGTCGCCCCTTGAGACTAAACTTTTTCTTCTCCAGACGGAGGGAGTGCCCCCTCGTCCTTTGGGGGGGTTTAACCTGGAACAGTTTTTCTCCATATTTTTTGTATGGGCCATTAATATACTTATATACGTTTATCATATCCCCCCTTAAACGTCTCTTCTCAAGACTAAACAATTGTAAGTCCTTTAATCGCTCCTCATAGCTAAGATGTTCCATGCCCCATATTAGTTTAGTCGCGCGTCTCTGCACCCTTTCCAGCTCCACAGTGTCCCTTTTATGTACAGGCGACCAAAACTGAACAGCATATTCCAGGTGAGGCCGTACCAATGCTTTATAAAGGGGGAGTATTATGTCCCTGTCCCTTGAGTCCATGCCTCTTTTTATACATGACAATATCCTGCTGGCTTTGGAAGCAGCAGCCTGACATTGCATGCTATTCTGTAGTCTGTGATCTACAAGTACACCCAGATCCTTCTCTACCAGTGATTCTGCCAGTTTAATCCCCCCTAAGACATACGATGCATGCAGGTTATTAGTACCCAGATGCATAACTTTACATTTATCTACATTGAACCTCATTTGCCAAGTGGATGCCCAGACACTTAGTCTATCCAAGTCATCTTGTAACTTATGCACATCCTCTATAGACTGTACCGTGCTACAAAGCTTGGTGTCATCTGCAAAGATAGCTGTTAATACCATCCTCTATATCATTGATAAATAAATTAAACAACAGCGGGCCCAGTACTGAACCTTGGAGTACACCACTAATTACCGGGGACCAATCAGAGTACGAATCATTGACCACCACTCTCTGGGTACGATCCATGAGCCAGTGTTCAATGCAGTTACAAACTAAAATTTCCAAACCCAAAGACCTTAACTTACCTGTCAGACGTCTATGAGGGACAGTATCAAATGCTTTAGCAAAATCCAGAAACACTATATCCACAGCCATTCCTCTGTCAAGGCTTCTACTCACCTCTTCATAAAAGCAAATTAGATTGGTTTGACAACTTCTATCCTTAGTAAACCCATGCTGGTTATCACTTATAATACAATTATCCCCTATATATTCCTGTATGTAATCCCGTATAAGTCCTTCAAACAATTTACCCACAATGCACGTTAAACTTACCGGTCTATAGTTTCCTGGGGAAGACCTTTTGAAGCCCTTTTTGAAAATTGGCACCACATTCGCCTTGCGCCAGTCCCTTGGCACAATACCAGACACCAGAGAATCTCTAAATATCGTGAACAAGGGTACAGATATTACTGAACTTACCTCTCTAAGAACTCTTGGGTGTAGTCCATCTGGCCCTGGAGATTTGCTTACATTTATATTACTTAACTTACCTTGTACCATTTCTACATTAAGCCAGTTCAGTACATTACATGATGTGTTACCAGCACTGACCTGGCCAATGTCAGCTCCTCCTTCTTCCATAGTATATACAGAACTAAAGAACCCATTCAGTAGCTCCGCCTTCTCTTGATCGCCCGTGACAACCTCCCCATTATCATTATTAAGGGGTCCTACATGCTCTGTCCTTGTTTTTTTTGCATTTATATATCTAAAAAAATATTTAGGATTAGTTTTGCTTTCTTTGGCCACCTGTCTCTCTTTTTGAATTTTTGCTGTTTTTATTAAATTTTTACAGATTTTATTAAGCTCCTTGTACTGTGTAAATGTTGTAGCTGACCCATCAGATTTGAATTTTTTGAAGGCTATTTTTTTGTTGTTTATTGCTCTTTTAACATCATTTGTCAGCCATGTAGGATTTAGTTTTAGTCGTTTATATTTGTTCCCCTTTGGTATATATTTAGCTGTATAGTTATTTAGAGTTGATTTAAAGATGTCCCATTTACCTTCTGTATCAGTATTTGACAACACCTCCCCCCAGTCTATGTCCTGTAGTGCAGCCCTCAGCCCAGGGAAGTTTGCCTTTTAAAAGTTATATGTTTTTGCCTTCCCCGCCTGTCTTTGTTTTCTACATTTTAAGTCAAAAGTAACTATATTGTGGTCGCTATTACCAAGGTTTTCCCGCACAGTTACATTACCAACCAGCTCTGCGTTGTTGGAAATGATCAGATCCAACAAGGCATCACTTCTTGTTGGGTCCTCCACAAACTGGCCCATAAAATTATCCTGCAATAAATTTAGGAATTGTCGCCCCTTTGTAGTTTTAGCCAACCCCGGACCCCAATCTATATCTGGATAGTTAAAATCTCCCATTATTACCACTGTACCTGCCCGGGCGGCCCTCTCTATTTGTTTATGAAGCCGAACTTCTATCTCTTCAGTGATATTAGGGGGTCTGTAGATTACACCAAATACTATTTGTTCAATATTTCCCTCCTTTTGTAATTCTACCCACAGTGATTCCACCTCCTCAAAATCATCACACACTATGGCATCGTTCACACTGACTTTCCTACCACTTCTTACATACAGACAGGCTCCACCACCTTTTCTGTTCATTCTATCCTTGCGAAACAATGTAAACCCCTGCTGATTGACAGCCCAGTCATGCGAGGAGTCCAGCCATGTCTCAGTGACCCCAACTATATCAATATGTTCCTCCAGTATCGAGGCCTCAAGCTCCCCAATTTTATTTGCTAGGCTTCTGGCATTTGTGAACATACACTTTACATTTCCATCCATTATGTTATTGGGGTTAATGGGATTCAAGGGTGTAAGTTTTATTTTCCTATGAAGCCTATTCCTATTAACTATTCTAACCCCTCCCTCCGCTCCACCCCCAGGTACATTTATAATTCCCACCTCTCTATCTATACTATCTTCCCCCTCTTTGCTGTAGGTTCCCTCCCCCCAAGTCCCTAGTTTAAACACTCCTCCACCCTAGCATCTTCTCCCCAAGCACAGCTGCACCCTCCCCATTGAGGTGCAGCCCGTCCCTACGGTAGAGCCGGTAACCGACAGCGAAGTCAGCCCAGTTCTCCATGAACCCAAACCCTTCCTTCCTACACCAGCTTCTGAGCGACTTGTTTACCTCCCTGATCTCCTGCTGCCTCTCTGGTGCGGCTCATGGTACTGGTAGTATTTCAGAAAATACTACCTTGGAGGTCCTTGCCTTAAGCTTGCGGCCTAAGTCCCTGAAATAATTTTTAAGGACACTCCACCTACCTCTTACTTTGTCATTGGTGCCAATATGTACCATGACTGCTGGGTCCTCTCCAGCCCCGCCCAGCAACCTGTCAACCCGATCCGCGATGTGCCGAACTCGTGCGCCAGGCAGACAACACACTGTTCGGCGATCCCGGTCTTTGTGACAGATTGCCCTGTCTGTCCCCCTAATAATTGAGTCCCCCACCACTAGTACCTGTCTGGCCTGCCCTGTACTCCTCCCTCCTTACTGGAGCAGACACCCCCCTGGCGGTCAGAGGCGGTATCCTGCTGCAGTTCTGCTAGCTCTGTAATGGCATCCCCCTCATCTGCCAAGCGGGCAAACTTGTTGGGGTGTGCCAGTTCAAGACTAGCCTCCCTGACACTTTTTCCCCTACCCCTCTTTCTAACTGTAACCCAGCTAACTGCCTGACTGTCCTGCAACTCCGTCCCACTGTCCTCCCCCACCTCTATTCCCGAGAGTGCCTGCTCAGTGAGCAGGAGACTCCTCTCCGTGTTGTTAATGCTTCTCATTGTTGCCAGTCGCCCCTCTAGATGCAGGATCTGGGCTTCCAAACGGACAACTAGCACACATCTCGCACAACAATATGCACCCTCAAACTGTTGTTCAAGGATTGCATACATTGAACAGGATGTACATTGGACTGCATTTTCCAACATGGAGGCCATCTAGTTATGGGGATTTCACAAATGTATAGGCAAAAACAGACAGTCAAAATTACACTTAAAATTTTTTGTAGACCTTGTGGGTTCAGAAATCAACACTCACAGTGATCTCAACCTCCTGCTATGAAACTCCTGTTTTTGAAACTCCTCTTTCACGCCCCCTCTTACACAGCAACACTCAGAAGAGCAAGCTCTCAATAAGAGTCCCAAGCTAAGATTTATACACCTGTGCCCTGTATTCCATGGAAAACCTTTTTTTATATATATCAACTGGCTCCGGAAAGTTAAACAGATTTGTAAATTACTTCTATTAAAAAAATCTTAATCCTTCCAATAGTTATTAGCTTCTGAAGTCTTCTGTCTAACTGCTCAATGATGATGTCACGTCCCGGGAGCTATGCATGATGGAAGAATATCCCCATATGACGTGAGTCATCAGAGAGCAGTTAGACAGAAAACAACAACTCAACTTCAGAAGCTAATAACTATTGGAATGATTAAGATTTTTTTAATAGAAGTAATTTACAAATCTGTTTAACTTTCCTGAGCCAGTTGATATATCAAAAAAAAAACGTTTTGGCCTGGAATACCCCTTTAACGACGCAGGACATAAATGTACGTCCTGGTGATGTGGTACTTAACGCACCAGGACGTACATTTACGTCCTGAGCATAACCGCGGGCATCGGAGCGATGCCGGCATCATGCGCGGCAGGTCCCGGCTGTGGATCGCAGCCAGGGACCCGCCGGTAATGGCGGACACCCGCGATCCCGCGGATGTCCGCCATTAACCCCTCAGATGCCGTGATCAATACAGATCACGGCATCTGAAGCATCGCGGTCACTTAACAGGATGATCGGATCGCCCGCAGCGCTGCCGCGGTGATCCGATCATCCAGCACGGCAGACGGAGGTCCCCTCACCTGGCTCCGCTGCCTTCCGGGAGTCTTCTGCTCTGATCTGCCTTCCCGCAGACCAGAGCAGAAGATGACCGATAATGCTGATCAGTGCTGTGTCCTATACATAGCACTGAACAGCATTAGCAATCGAATGGTTGCTATAAATAGTCCCCTATGGGGACTATAAGAGTGTAAAAATAAAAGTAAAAAAGTAAAAAAATTAATTTGAAAAACCCCCTCCCCCAATAAAAACGTAAATTGTCCCATTTTCCCTATTTTACCCCCAAAAAGTGTAAAAAAATATATTTTATATACATATTTGGTATCGCTGCTACGTATATATCCCAACTATTAAAATAAAATGTAAATGATCCCGTACGGTGAACGGCGTGAACGTAAAAAAAAAAAAGTCCAAAATAGCTGCTTTTTTATAAAATGTTATTCCAAAAAAAATTAATAAAAAAAGTAATAAAAGTTTTGTAAAAGCAAATATGGTATTAATAAAAAGTACAGATCACAGCGCAAAAAATGAGCCCTCATACCACCGCTTATACAGAAAAATGCAAAAGTTATAGGTCTTCAAAATAGGGGGATTTTAAACGTACTAATTTGGTTAAAAAGTTTGCGATTTTTTTTAAGCGCAACATTAATAGAAAAGTGTATAATCATGGGTATCATTTTAATCGTATTGACCCAGAGAATAGATAAATTGTACGGCGTGAAAACAAAACCTTCCAAAATTAGCAAAATTGCGGTTTTCTTTTTTATTTCCCCACACAAATAGTATTTTTTTGGTTGAGCCATACATTTTATAGTAAAGTGAGTGATGGCATTACATCAGACAACTGGTCGCGCAAAAAACAAGCCCTCATACTAGTCTGTGGATGAAAATATAAAAGAGTTATGATTTTTTGAAGGGGAGGAGGAAAAAACGAAAACGCAAAAATAAAATTGTCTTAGTCCTTAAGGTCCAAATGGGCTGAGTCCTTAAGGGGTTAAGCACAAAGCACAGAAAGTATGCAAAAACCTTATAAATGTGATACATGGCATGTAAACCAGTTTTTTAGCACAAATTTAGCCCGAAATTTTGGAATGGTAAAATTGCCTACATGTGCCTAGATTGATGGCTCGCAGCATGTTGAGCCTATGCCGTTTTTAGAAGTCTATGGGAGTAAAAAAAAAGTGCCAAGAAAAATGCCATAATACTGAAAAAGAAAGAAGACAGGAGAGCTTCTATGGGTAGGACCACCAAGATAAGGAATTAAATTAGTATCGGTGAGTAATGCGCTCACCTTCTATGGTTGGGCAACAACCGAGGCACAACGCTCACTGGACTTAGAGAGGGGTCACACACATTCCGGGACGGGAAGGCTGCTGCAGGTTTCCCACGCCGGACTGGTGCGTATAGGATACTGGATCGGGTAAAATTGGTATTGCGGAAAGTCGTCCTGCGCTGCAGGTGAATCCCAAGATAGGATCGGAGCCAAAGATGTAGGTAAGAGATTAGAACTTTTTTGAAACATGCAACGCGTTTCAGGGCCGGGATGGCCCTTTCATCAGGCATGCAAACAAGTTAAAAATGCCGGTATATATATATACACACACACACACACACAAATAGACCAGGAAATGACGACAAATCCAATTAACATACCAATTAAAATGCCAATGGAATGGAGAGGTGGAAACGAATATATCCATAAGACTATAAATTCTAAATTACAAAATACAAAAATATCTGATAATATAAATATATACAATATATATTAAAAAAATATACATAAGGGGGGGCGTGGCTAGCCATGTGAGAAGCCAGCAGCAGGATTACTGAGCTCCGCTACACGGCCGCTATTCTAGGGGAATTATTCTGCACCCATGAGCACACGGAGGTCGGGGAGGAACCGCAAGCACAGGGGATACCCCCAGCATCCTACGGTGACCATCTCCAACTATTTTAGCCCTCTACAGGAGCTTGAAGGACCGCACGGAGAGATGGCGGGTCTTTCCAAGATGGCGCGGACGCCTCACCCGGACAAGACGCCTGCCCACCAACCCCCTCGTGCTGACAAGAAAGGGAGTGGTGCCACTGCCGGGCCGCACCGGAAGCATCTCCCGGCACTATTGGACTTACCCAGGAGATCCCAGCTGAGTGAACCCTCTTCCCCTGCTGCGGCTAGAATATCGACAAGAAGGGACCTGTCCTCTCTGCGCCCCGGACCGGAAGGCCCACACAGCTCTGCACCGGAGTCTGGTAGTGGAGTCCCGTCTCTGCCGTCAGCTCCCTCACAGACGCAGCTCCGTGCGCCACACTCTCCCGCTGCCGCCGCGACCCTGGAGAAGCCCTCATCGCAGACGGCCATGTCAGCTGAGGTAGGAGATATAGGGGACCTCTCGGCGGGACAGCGTCTTGGGGGGCCCTCTGCCCTCCCCACCATCTCTGGGACCAGAGGAGGGGCCTTGTCGCCCACATTATCACAGAGCTTCCCCCGATCCTCAGAAACCCCCCAGACTCTCCGGGACTGTATATATCTTCCTCAGAGGGGGAGCACGCTGTGGAGGACCAGTTTAACGGGACAACCACCCCTGTTCTCCCATCTGCCGAGCATGCACTGCCTGGTACTAGCCATGAGTTTCCCCACTGCTCAACCCATACTCTGCCCTCTCCTTCACCAGCAAACAGGGGAGGAGGGATAATACCTATGGGACCTAGCGCCTCACCTGGGCGAACACCTTCCACTGAAAAGGGCCCAACTGTGACACCAGCCATGCTCGCTCCTGACTTGCCTCCTCCTGCTCAGGCTGTGGCTCTGTTGAAGGGTCATCCAGAATTACAGGCCCTTCTGGCGCTACTTCCCACCAAAGCGGACATGGCGGCCCTGGCCCTTGATATGAAATATAGCTGGCGACAGGACCTACAGCCGGTCAAGGATGACATTTGTACCCTGCAGGAGAGGGTTGGTGCGCTAGAGGAGTTCAAGTCTACGGTTCTTCATACCATCACTGACCTGCAGTCCACTGTTTCCTCTCATTCCCTTACTCATCGAGCCCTTGCTGACCACATGGACGATATAGAGAATAGGAATCGCCGTAACAATGTGAGACTGAGAGGGCTCCCAGAAGCTACCCGTACGCCAGACCTCCTCCCGACGGTCACGGACATCTTCAATCTGATTTTAGGTCGCCCTCTTGGCTCCTCTATTGAAATAGACAGAGTCAATAGGGCCCTTCGGGCTCCCAGCACTGACCCGTCACACCCGCGGGATGTCATCTGTAGGATTCACCGTTATGTCTTAAATGAACAGTTGATGATGAAAGTACGCCAGAGGGGCGACTTTGATTTTGATGGGGCGAATATTCAGATCTACCCTGACCTGTCTAGGCGTACCCTGCGCCAACGTGCCTTGCTTAGACCCTTGCTCCGAGTCCTTCAAGATCGACGGGTGCCCTACCGCTGGGGCTTCCCTGCATGTGTCTCAGGGTGACACTACTGCAACCCTGAGATCCCCAGATGACCTGCCACGGTTTCTTGCCTCACTTGAACTGCCACAGATGGACCTCCCGGAATGGACTGCTTTCCTACAGGCGCCCTACGCTTCTGCTCCGGCTGGAGCCGGATCCCAAAGGCAGGCGGTCAGACGTCCTCATCCGGACTGGCCAATGCTGCAGAGACAACGCAGACCGAGGCGACGCTCAGATGGCACCTCTGCCGAGAACTGACCAGCCCGCTGTTCTCCTGATAGTCCCCAGGGCTGATGGTCATAAGTCCTGGACTAGTTTCTAATTTTTGTCTTCTGGGCCTCCGAAAGGAGACTTCCGTAGGACATTGTTCCAGTTAGCCATGGCTCCTTGTTTTCCATTTTGACTCCCCTAGTACTGCTGCTGATTCCTGACCCCCGAGGGGGATCCAGGTTTCTACATGTGATACCATGACCGTGAGCGGATCCAGCGATCCGACCCCTTAATTACTTAGTTGGCTCAGACCTTTCTGATTGTACTGTTAAATGTTTTGCCTACCCCCGATTAGGGCGGGTGTGCGTTCTGTACACCCTTTCTGCAGATTGTTACCTGCACGTAGATTCCCCTAGCAAGTTTTATTATTCTTGCTTTTTCAGTTATCCTGTTCTGATTAGATTTTTTGTGTGTATCCCTATTGATTTCCTTTCTCTTTCTTTTTCCTAGTGTGCGCTCTCCGTTTCGGGAATCCTCTGGCCGTCCCTCTGCCGCCGCATACCCCGTCAATTCACCGGTCCTCCTCCTGACTGACTGTGAGTATGACTGCCATAACCCTTGCCACGCTCAATGTTCAAGGCTTTAACGTCCCTGAGAAACGGTCTAAAATCCTTTATCATATGCACAAATTGAAAACCCACATCCTATGCCTACAGGAGACGCACTTCAAAACTGACCACATCTCTGACAGACTTAGCCGATACTTCCCCACCTGGTTCCATTGCCCCAACCCGGACTCCCGCTCTAGAGGGGTCTCGATCGGCTTTCATCGCTCTCTGCCATTTGAGATGCAGGAGGTCTGCTCCGACCCTGAGGCACGCTTCCTGTTTGTCCGTGGTCAGGTCCTGGACCAGGTGGTGACGGTAGCTACCATCTACACGCCCAACACGGCCCAGATCCCCTTCCTGACCCACACGTTGGAGAGGTTATCTGACTTTTCCCAGGGCATGTTACTACTTTGTGGGGACTTCAACATCCCGCTGCAGCCCCTGCTGGATACGTCCACACAGCGAACTGCAATCCCATACCGGCAACTTAGTAATTTACGTCGCTCTCTCCACTCCATGCAGCTTTGCGATGTGTGGCGGCTCCAACACCCTGCAGACAGGGATTATACCTTTTTCTCGAGCCCACATAGGACGTATAGTAGACTGGACTATATATTCATACCGCACTATTACCTTCCCAGGCTTTCTTCCACTAAAATCGGGAACTTGTATCTCTCAGACCATGCCCCTGTGTATTGCAAAGTTCAGATCCCTTCACTTACTCCCCCTAGATTTCAGTGTCGCTTGAACGAGTCACTTCTTTTCGATGTGTTATGTCTCTCAGAGTTGAAATCCACGATCGCCCAATTCCAGACTGATCATGCTGCTGATCTAACTCCTCTCCCTTATCAATGGGAAGCGCTCAAATGTGTGCTTCAGGGAGTGTTAATTAAACACGGCTCGCGCCTCAAAAAAGAGAAACGAGCATACTTGAGCCACCTCCTTGACACTCTGAAGTCATTAGAGGCTCTGCACAAGAAAACTTTACAGGAGTCCACTCTGAGAGACCTCGTCAAAACGCGACATGATATCTGCTCACTTTTGAACGACTCATACCGATGCTACAAACAAAAGTGTTCCAAAACCTTTTATGAGTGGGGCAATAAGCCGGGTAAATATTTAGCCAGCGCTCTTAGGGATGCCCGTGCGACCTCATATATCCCATCTATCTCTAGTCCAGGGGGTGGGAGGAGCTTCCTCACAGAGGACATTTTGAAGGCCTTTGAGCATTACTATACTGATTTATACAACATCCCCACCCCACCACCTGGTCCCCACCCTTCTCCCCCCCACTCCGCCCTCACTACGTGACTATATTGCACAGACGGCACTGCCTTGCCTTTCTTCGGACACTATTGAATCTCTGGAGGCCCCATTCTCTGTAGAGGAGGTGGAGAGAGTCATAGGCCTCCTGCCCGCAGGCAAGAGCCCAGGCCCGGATGGGTATACAGGGAAGTTCTTCAAAACCCTGCAGGCTGAGCTGACCCCACTCTTATGCCGCTCGTTTAACATTATCACGCAGGACATAACTTTTCCCAATGATTCCCTGCGTGCACATATTACGGTGATCCCGAAGGAGGGTCGTGACCCCAATCTTTGTGCGAGTTACCGACCCATCTCACTGATTAACGTAGACACCAAGTTGTTTGCTAAGCTCTTAGCGGAGAGGCTGGTGGTGGTCCTTGGGCCCCTGGTTCACCCGGATCAGTCAGGTTTTATACGCTCCCAGGAGACCCGTGACAATACTGTCCGGGCCTTTTCCCTAGTGCATCGTGCGATCTCTCGGAATTAACCGCTGATGTTGCTATCTCTGGATGCCGAAAAGGCTTTCGACCGGGTGAGCTGGGGGTTCATGGAGGCTGCCTTGATGCAGGTTGGACTTGGCCCACTGATGTTGGGTAGAATTAAAGCCTTATATAATAACCCTAGTGCGCAAATAAAGATTAATGGGTCCCTTTCCTCCCCAATTCCCATCCGTAACGGAATGAGGGGTGCCCGCTCTCCCCCCTACTCTATGTCCTATGCATGGAACATCTCCTGATCGCCTTGAGGAACGATCCTAATATTCAGGGTTTCCCGGTGGGGAGTGGCGAGCACCTCTGTTCTGCGTTTGCTGACGACCTATTATTGTTTCTCACCTCTCCCACTTCCTCCCTGCCCGCACTCGATGACGCCCTTCGTAGATACTCCTATTTAAGCAACCATCAAGTGAACATGGAAAAGAGCGTTGCATTGAACATCACCCTCCCCCCAGAGGAGCTGAGGGTTATACGTAGCACCCATCCTTTTAAATGGTCCTCCTCCTCCATCAAATACCTGGGGATACACGTTCCAGCCGTTCTGACTAACACGTACTCCCTTAACTTTAAGCCCTTGCTGTCGACTATAGAATGAGATTTAGCTAAATGGTCTAAGGGGACTTTTTCTTGGTTGGGTAGGGCTAACATCTTGAAAATGAATGTGCTGCCCCGCTTGCTTTACCTTTTCCGACTATTCCCCTGGCCCTACCCCTGTCCTTTTTCAAAAAATTAGACTCTTTGATCCGCTCCTTCGTGTGGGCGGGGCAACCATCGAGGACGGCCAAACGGATACTAACCAGGCGGAAACAGGCAGGAGGTCTGGCAGTCCCTGATTGTAAAGCATATTATGTTGCGTCCTCTCTGGCGTGCTTTTTGGACCTCATTCATGGTCGTCCCGCTAAGCGATGGGTGGAGGTGGACTTAACAGATACGGACTCTGAGATATTGTCACTGCCTTGGTTGTCACCGACTGCTCTGGCTGGGTGGGACGCACATAAACTCCCCTGGGTGTCTAGGGAGCTTTTAGTTGTGTTCAAGAGATATCTTCGTAGCACAACTCTCTTCTCCCCTGACGGTCCTTTGACGCCAGTACTAAACAATCCAAGATTCCCCCCGGGAATGGAATGCTCCTTCTTCTTAGGCCTCTCCTACCCTCCCGCCCTGCCCCTGCGAGGCCTTCTAGAAGGGACACTACTCCGACCATATGAAGAGTTGGTCTCTCCCCCCCTCCGCACTGCGACCAAATACCTTCAATACCTGCAGCTTAAACATTTTGTGGAAACGGAGGGTAGACACCTTCATTTACATAGACCTCTCCTCCCATTTGAGGAATTGTGCGCATCCTCCTCCCCGCCCACCAAACCTGTGTCCCAAATCTATGGCCTACTACTAACAGAGATGGCTGGAGAGTTACCGACATATACCAGGGCGTGGGAGAGGGAACTGCATACGACCATCTCCCCGGCGGACTGGGTCGTGGCCTTCGGCATGTGTCATAAGCTGTCCATCTCATGCAGATCTCAAGAGACTAACTTCAAAATTCTCTCCAGATGGTACAGGGTGCCCTCCTTGTTACACAAGATTTACCCCACAACTTTGAACCTGTGCTGGCGCTGTGGGACGGAGGTGGGCACCATGACACATGTTTGGTGGTCTTGTCCCAGTCTTGCCTCCTTCTGGGCAACAGTTGTTTCCCGAATTGAGACCATTACAGGAGTATCATTTCACAATGACCCAAACGTTCTTCTCCTCTCCATACTCCCGGTTTCCTGCAGGAACCCCTCTAGATTACTGGCCAATTTCCTGTTGACAGCAGCCCGAACGGTTATACCGAGGAGGTGGAAAGACGTACACCCTCCCACCCTCACTGACTGGTATGCAGAGATTCTTTTCCTTTATCGAATGGAGGAATTGATGGCCGACTCCTCGGGACGTAATGATAAGTTTGTGGCCATATGGCAACCCTGGTTGACTTTTATCGAGACGCCCCTTTATAGGACGGATTGACCACCCTTCCCCCCTCACTTTCCTTGCGCTCCCCCCCCCCCCCCGACTCCTGTCTGTACTTGTCCCTACGCTACCCCCCCCCCCCCTTTCCCTACTGACGGCTGAGCTTAGTGATATATTGACCTGACTACTGGACGACCCGGTGGAGGATGGCGGGGATGCGGGGGAGGAGGCGTTCGGAGGTCCTGAGGTGAGTGCTCCGTCTTTTCTCTGCTTTCTTCCCGCCATCTACACCCCCTGCCCCTGACTCTCCCCTCTCTCCCCCCCCCTCCTTTTTATTTCTCCCTCTTGTCTCTATTTTCTTGCTCCCACTCCTTCCTATTTCCTCTATATCTGTTTCTAGACCTTTTTATCCCTCATGCTCAGTACCGAGGGCCATAGCTTGCAGCCAACACCCTCTTCAGTTACTACGAGATTGTCTATCTTATTATATTGGATTATTGTGCTGCATTTTCCGTTATTTGTTTTTGATGTAGACAACCTATGTATACCTCATGTACCACCGCTTTGGTATTGTGTACTATTTCTATGACCTTCTAATAAAACTCGTTTTAAAAGAAAAAAAAATATATATACATAAATATATATATATATATATATATATATATATATATATATATATATAACAAAAAGTTGTTAAATCATAGTTCTATCAAATGTCTCATTAAACCCCTCGGGAACCAAAGAATTGATTTAAAAAATCAAATAGGATTCCGGTTTATCAGTTGCTGTAAACGATTAGGACTATCTTCAGGGATCAAATCTATAACACATAGGGATAAACCACGTACATCACCACCATGTGTAATAGTTATATGTCGTGATAAACTGTGGAACATAAACTTCTTATTAATATTATGGTGGTGTTTGTTCATCCTTGCACGTAATGTCTGCGTAGTGCGGCCAACATACTGGATACCACAAATACATGTTAATAAATATACAAGATATGATGAAGAACAATTGGCAACAATTTTTAGAACAAATTTTTCATTTGTAGATTTTGAAACAAAGTTTTTCTTGCCTTCCCGTGGTATCCATGAGCAACACAGACACCTTGCGCTATTACATGCAAAGGTGCCAATAGTCGCCAGGGCTCCAGAGGGGGCAATTTGTAACTGTTTCTTAGATTTTTTTTATTACACGGCTTGGTGCCAAATGATTCTGTAAAGTTTTTGCCCTTCGAAAAGTCATTGCCAGTTTTTTAGGGATTACTCCCTTCAAGACCGGATCTAATAGTAAAACTGGCCAGTGTTTCGCCAGAACACCACGGATATTAGCTGTGCGAGAGTTGTAATTTGTAAATAAAATTACATTTCCTTGATGTGCCTATTTTATTCTTTTCACCTTTTCTTGAAGGGTTCAATAAATCAACTTGTTGTAACTTATTCACTTTGTTAAATGCGTCTTTTAAAATTTTGTTAGGGTATCCTTTTTCATAAAACCGCTCACATAAAAGATCCAACTGTATTTTAAAATCCCTATCAGAGCTAAAATTTTTCCTAATAGGTTGGTATTGACCAAACGGTATATTTTTTATCCATTTGGGGTAATGACAGCTTGAGAAATTTAAAAAACTATTGACATCAACCTTTTTAAAGTATGTCTTAGTTTGTATAGTATTATTGCAATCTTTAAAAATTTCCAAATCTAAAAACACAATATTAGTGGACGAAATATTGGGGGTAAAAACTAAACCCCAATCATTGTTATTGAGATGTCTCACACACTCCTGCACCTCTATCATACTCCCTTTCCAGATGATTAACAAATCATCAATAAAACGACGATAAAATAATATTTGGTTATTATACCAACGGGACTGTGCGATAAAAAGGGACTCGAAGAGCCCCATATACAAATTAACTGTAACAGTAACTGGGGGCAAATCGAGTCCCCATCGCACAGCCCCGCCTCTGTCTAAAAACCTGGTCACCAAATGTAAAAACATTATTATGTAAAATAAACAAAATGGAATAAATTAAGAATTCAGATTGCATATCGCACATTAAAATATCCGAATCAAAAAAATGTTTGATTGCACAAATCCCTTTGTTCTCTAAAATATTCGAGTACAGTGCACTCACATCCAAACTGAAGAAAATGACATCACTAGGAAACGGGGACGTGTGCAATTCGTGAATTAATTGGGTTGAATCACGTAAAAATGCCGGCAGTCTGATGACATATTGTTGCAAAAAAAGATCCACATAATGAGACAAATGGCTGGTGATCGCACCAATCCCGGAGATAATGGGTCTCCCGGGAGGTTTTGACTCACTCTTGTGGATCTTCGGCAAATAGTAAAAAATAGGTGTCTGGTAATTTTTCATAATTAAGAATTCACGTTCTCTTTTGTTTAGAATGTTATTTTTTGTAGCACCTTCAATTAATTTAATATATTCTTTAAAAATATATGGAGAAGGATCAGCATCCAATTTTACATAATATTCTTCATCAGACAAAATATGTAGAGATTCTGCAATATAATCTTGATAATCTAAAAGAACAGTTCCGCCCCCCTTATCAGCAGGGCGGATAATCAAGGTGTTATCATCCTTGAGTGTTTTGAGTGCACATCTTTCACCCTTAGTTAGATTGTCTTTAAAACAATTAACCGGCTGTTCATTAATTTTTCTAAAATCATTTGACACTAGTGCATAAAAAGTGTCAATATAATTGCCTCTAGAGGACAACGGGTAGAAGGTGGATTTCCTATATACATCCACATGTTTCATAGTAATGGTGGGATCAGTGACAATGTCATCGGTCCCAAAATTATTCACAACAATACTAGTCATATTACCTTCATCATTATCAGGCTCATGAAAATGAATATAATTCTCTTTTATAGTAACAAATCTGGTGAGTGTAGGCGTTCTCACAAACTTGTTAAAATCTAAAAATAACTGAAAGGGGTCAGGGATAATTGCCGGACAGAAAGATAGACCTTTGGACAGGAGAGATCTCTTATGTTCCAATATAATGTGTGCAGATAAATTTAATATTTTTACAATTTTCTTAGGTTCACGATGTGGCTCCTTTTTTCTTTGTTTCCTCTTACCTCGGCAACCTCTTGCTCTAATTTTCTTTTTATACTTCCTAGGTTCAGAGTTGTGGCAATTATGGATGATTCTTTCAATGGGGGATGGATGGTCGGTAGCGGACCAAAATATTGCGGGATCGTCCGGAATTTTGCGCTCACAATCGCAGAGTGTAATTCTGCAGTGTGAGCACGTACCGGACGGCAACCTGAAAAAGACAACTCAGACATTGAGGAGAAGGTGGTATCTGATGCCGGATTACATGTAGTAATACATGGCTCACCGGCATCAGGAAAAACCTCAATGTCTGGTTCCTCCTCACAGATGGTATCATCTTCATTATGAACTATGAGGATTGATAAGTCTAATACCTCTTCATGTAATGGATAGGTGTTAGTATTAATTTCTGCCGAACTACCGGATATAATAATAGGAACTATATTGGTATCATTCCCGTTCCCTGCACTACCCAATAAATTAGAAGTTGGAACTGGATGGATATCAGCTCTAATAGTTAAAGTAGAGTTTTTCACTTACGGAAAGTTGGTTTCAACAGGAATATTTTTCTGTTTCTCTTTTATACTATACTTCCTTTGTTTCCAATGTGTATTGGTGATTGTTCTAGACCCACTATGTATCGGGGCTGGTGAATTATTCGTACTCTTTTTACGCCAGTTCTTAGTATCAGATGGTTTATATGTATTGTTAACTTTTTATATGTATTATTTTCATTAGAAAACAATGGCGCAGGACTCCAAAATTGCAAAAAAAAGTGTAAAAATGTATTCCTTCATGTCAAAATTTGAAGCAACGCATGCTTGAAAAAAAGCTCCATTGGGGAGCTGAAACGTCGCTTCAAATTTTGACATGAAGGAATACATTTTTACACTTTTTTTTGCAATTTTGGAGTTCTGCTCCATTGTTTTCTATTACATGGACTTTGATCGAGTCGGGGCGCTGGCACCGGGCATCTAATGGTGAAGTAGTGCTGTATTGTTTTTGAATATATTATTTTCATTAGGTTTATAAGTTTTAGGTATCTCAGATTTCTTGGATGTACCCTCCTTTGCATGTGTGGGATAGGACTGATGTTTGGGCCATTTACGGATCTGGCCCGTGGAGTAAACAAGCTCCTATCCAATCGCATAAATTCAACAGTTCTATTGAGTTCTGTGAGCCGTTGGAGCAGGATACCGGCCTCAGTAGCAAACGAGGAGACTAAACCTTGTCTCCTAGTCAACACCCGCGTCAGCATCTCTGCCGAAACAGCCTCCATGTATATTTCCCAGGATTCTGTGAAAATGGGGTCATTTTTAAAGGATGACTCAAAGGGCATCCGTAACCCTCTAGGTGCTATCCCTTCGTTCAGATAAAGTTGTAAAAACAGAACATCAATACTATGCTGTATTTCAGACTTGCAGACAGTTTCCAATTCTAAAAACAAGTCAGTCATAGTTTTCAATTCATTCTCAGGTATATGTGTGGAGGATTTTTGGAAAGCTGATGGATTAAAGGCTGCACCCAACAGCTGACTAATCAGCAGACCACACTTCTCTGAACGTTGGTTAAAAAATTCCATGATGGTAAACACACTCAGTCACAATATATAGAGTAAAGAAAAAGTCACTAAATAATTAATAATAAAAAAATCTAAAACAGTTACAAATTGCCCCCTCTGGAGCCCTGGCGACTATTGGCACCTTTGCATGTAATAGCGCAAGGTGTCTGTGTTGCTCATGGATACACCGGGAATGCAAGAAAAACTTTGTTTCAAAATCTACAAATGTGAAATTTGTTCTAAAAATTGCTGCCAATTGTTCTTCATCATATGTTGTATATTTATTAACATGTATTTGGGGTATCCAGTATGTTGGCCGCACTACTCAGACATTACGTGCAAGGATGAACAAACACCGCCATAATATTAATAAGAAATTTATGTTACACAGCTTATCACGACATATAACTATTATACATGGTGGTGATGTACGTGGTTTATCCCTATGTGCTATAGCTTTGATCCCTGAAGATAGTCCTAATCGTTTACAGCAAATAATAAACCGGGAATCCTATTGGATTTTTCAAATCAATTATTTGGTTCCCGAGGGGCTTAATGAGACAATTGATAGAATTATTTTTTTTTATATATTTTATATATTTATATTATCACATATTTTTGTAATTTACAATTTATAGTCTTATGGATATATTTGTTTCCTTCTCTTCATTCCATTGGCATTTTAATTGGTATGTTAATTGGATTTGTCATAATTTCCTGGTCTATTTGTGTGTGTGTGTGTATATATACCGGCATTTGTAACTTGTTTGCATGCCTGATGAAAGGGCCATCCCGGCCCTGAAACGCGTTGCATGTTTCAATAAAGTTTTACTCTCTTACGTACATCTTTGGTTCCAATCCTATCTTGGGATTCACCGGCAGCGCAGGACAACTTTCCGCAATACCTATTGTGCCCGATCCAGTAAGAAAAATATCATGTGGGTTTAGTAGATACAGTAGTGATGGAAAAAATTGTATCTAACGAAATGTATCTTTTTTATAACTACATTTTTAAACAGGGATCAATTTCTGTGTGCGGGCAGGGCACTTAAAATGTAGCCGGCAATAATAAAAATGTAGTGTGTGTGTTTTTCACTTTTTTTCTTTATTTGTAAAATTTTTTAGGTAGTACTACTCCCAGCATGGAACACACTGTTCCATGATGGGAGTAGTAGTACCTGTACTAACTGACAGAACACCCCAGGTTCCGTTACGATCTTTCTGTATAATTTATAGATGTGGCCAGCTCTTCTATGGTCCCCTGCATTGGCGTATATATATACACCTATTCATATTTCCCGCAGAGAGCTGTGATTGGCCAGATGATTACAGCCAATCACAACTCTCTGTCGGAAATATGAATAGGTGTAATATATATGTCAGTGCAGGGGACCATAGAAGAGCGGCCGGCCGCATCTATACATTATACAGGAGGATCACAGCCGGTGTCAGAAATTACATCCAATTTGATCTTTCCTTAACTGCAGCTTGACGGCCCTGAAGTCCTTTTTCTTGTGTACGGACCGGGCCGGGAGCTTTGTTTTATGTAGTCACGCCATGGTGCTCCATCAGATGTTTTAAAAAAAAAGATTGCCAATCAGAATGATGCCGACTTGGATGCATATTAACAGTATGCTGTATTCTTGATGTCATATCAATCAATTGCAAACTTGCCGACATGAGGGCGCCAAATGATCCATTCAAAAGGAGCTGGTCGGCCAATCAGGTTTAGACTGGTTTTCTATAAGAGTAGTCTTATTGTTACTTGTGGAAAGGCGACCAATCAGTTGCAACTTGATGACAGGAGAGTGGCCAATTAGCGTGGTGCCTCTCTAATGTTGAATAAAGGGGGGAAATTGTAATTTTCAGACATGGTGGAACTATACAGTGTGTTTAATATATTCATTCAAACCCAGCGGTATTAAAGTTTTCATAAAAAAAAAAATCTCTCTTCTACACAGCTGTGTGTAACGTTGATGGCAGGTGGATGGGATACGTTCAATCGGTATTACAGAAAAGTTACAGAATTTGCAGTCATGTTTCAGCGCAGCATGACGGGATACACTATGTAGGTGATAGCTGTTTTTGACATTAGATCGGTGTTTATTTAGTCTGGTGCACAGCATTTGGGTGGCACGTCCCACATATTGGGCCACGCAAGGGCATTCCAATAAATAGATAACATCATTTGATTTGCATGACATAAGAGATTTAATTTGGAAAGTTTCACCTGTTGTTTTTGATGTAAATTCTTTGCTCTGATTTTTTATATTTTGGCAGCATTTGCAGTTAGGGATGCAGCAACGGAAGGATCCTGTTATGGTTTTTTCACTCAAGGTGGATTTTTTGATGTTCTTCAATGTTCTCGGAGCCAGGATATTCTTTAGGGACATGTTTACTCTGAATGTGATTTGGGGACGTGATGGTAGAATGTCTTTTAGGAAGGGATCCACCAGCAGCACGTTCCAGTGAGTCTGACTACTCTCATAGAAAACCAGTCTAATCCTGATTGGCCGACCAGCTCCTTTTGAATGGATCATTTGGCGCCCTCACGTCGACAAGTTTGCGATTGGTTGATATGACATCAAGAATACAGCATAATGTTAATACGCATCCAAGTCGGCATCATTCTGATTGGCCATCTTTCTTTTGAAAACATCTGATGGAGCACCATGGATTGGCTGAAAGTCTGAATACCTGACTATATAAAACAAGGCTCCCGGCCTGGCCCGTTTTTTTGGCGCCCTTTTTACTATTTAAATGTAACAGTAGTGTAAAAATGCAGCCATCTTTTATTCTGAAATTGAGAAAGGGGTAACTTAACCCACGAAACGCGTCTTGCATGATTGTCCACCACATATATGCACTAATAAATGTGAATACTTTTTTTTAAACCGGACTGGAAGTGAATTTGGTCTCCGAAAGGCAGCGCCACTGCAGATAATCTTTTCCCTCCAATATCTCCATATCCTTTGCCGACCTCTGCCTGAGTGTTTAGGCCAGACTCCGAAGGCTGCAGCCCTAGATCTCCTGTCTGACTCCACACAGAGGGGTGACACGCTTTTACCAAGACCTACCCCAGGCGAGAGCACATCACACGGGGGTCGTGTGGAACATAATACCAACGGAATCACACGAGGCCCTGCCCTCTCCATTCTTTTTTTTCCCCTATATTTGCCTAAACTGTATCAAAAATTGTGTACAAATTTTAATCCATATACGGTTTTAAAAATGATGTCCGGTTGCTTCTGTTTCCTAAGAAAAAAAATGTATATGTTTTTAACTTCTCACTCCATTATGAATATACTTTCACTAGAGTCAAAAACCATATGGTGAAAACCGTATTGAACCGTACACACATACGGTTCTGTACGGTTTCCATTGACTCCCATGTAAAAAAAAAAAAAAAAAAAAAAAAAAAAAAGTATATGTTTTTTTTACCCGGACCAAAAACCTGGTAGGCTACGTTTTAGGGTATGGGGAAAAAAAACTGACAAAACCTTACAGGATGCAAAACGGACACAACCGGATGCATCTTTTGGCATATGGTTTTCAAATTGAAAATGTATACGGAAACTGTATTGCAAAAATGTGGTGTGAACCCAGCCTAAGATTTTATGAAGGGAATGATGACAGAGTGCACCGATGTGATGATAGTATTAAAAGAACCAAAATGGCCTTCATGATTTACCTGTGCACCACAGGACAGACTATTATCCGACCATTTGTCATTGTCCATTATGGATTGCATGCACCTTTATGAGATACTAAATCATAGTTGTTTACGTCAGATTCCATCAGTCCCTCATGTTCCATTTATTTCATATCATTTTTGTCAATTTGTAACAGACTAAAAAAAATTGACTACTCAAAATGTATGAAAGTGTTGTTGGTTGCAGTGCACATAACGGAGCATCAAGGGAATGTGCAATGAGGAGAATGTACTGGCCTTGCCTCTATCTGCACGCTTCTGTAGGTCACAGCAGCTGGCATGTAATGGTGTATCCCATCCTCTAGCAAGTCAATTGAGCCAAAAAAAAAGCATTAGGGACCAGCATGACACTATGGGTAAAATCCATTATTCTGGCGCTCTGCATGCATCGCGTGCTGTGTTCAAAAACTGTTTTATATATAACGCATACTAATTTTGGTGCGATAAGTACCAGCGCACCAGGATGTACATTTATGTACATTGTCCTTAAGGGTTAAATCATGTTTTAAAGAATATATTTTAAACATTTTTGGTTATGTTTCTTCTAACTTTCTATTTTACTATCTATATTTTATAATAATCCTGAAATCTTGCAGTTTCCATTCTGGCAACTGGGCCTAAAACTAAGCTGAGACTTCCTATTCTGTATAGTAGTGGTCAAACCACTGTTATCTGTTTACAGGTTTTTAATTCTGTGCTTTGAAGGAGGCATATCTGTCTCTTGCCCTCACTATGCAGGACTCATCTTCCTCCCTGAGTCTGCTGTGCTGGGTCTATTCATCCAATCACTGAAGGGTGCTCTGTAACTACCTCCTCCCTTTTCATGCTATAGTCTGATAGGACCGGAGTGAGCACAGAGGAGTGCTAGTCCCACCCTGACTTAATGGACTTTGTACAAGCCTGTGCTTAAATGGGCACTGTCATCAAACTTTTTTTTTTATATTTTGTAGTACTTATTTACTACAACATATCTCTAATATAGATCCATAATTTTTTTTAAAATAAAATACTTGATTTTTATTTTGAAAACCGGCCACTAGAGGTTTCCCTCCTAGTGGCCGGCTGCAGTCTGGCGTGACATCACGCTTGAATTCGGACCGATGCCGGACGGCAATCGGTTCTAATTCATTCAGCCTGCGCTCGCTCCCAGCCTGTCAGACAGGCGGGAGCGAGCGCTGAGAGCACATTGGCTCCCTGGCCTCACATGCTGGCCCCGCCTCCCAGCACTTACAAGCCGCTGCTGCTGCCTCAGGACTCTGCACTAGGGTATGTCTTGGGGAGAGCGGGGTTCAGGGTTTTCAAAACTGGGGTTGGGAGAGAGCAGGGTTCGGGGTTTTCAACACAGGGAGGGAACGGGGTACGGCCGCAGCCATGGCCCTAACTTATTGTTTTCAACACAGGGTGCCTCCAGCTGTTTCACCACTACAACTTGCTGCATGCCCTGACAGCCAATAGGTGTCAGGGCAAGCTGGGAGTTGTAGCGTTGAAACAGTTGGAGGCACCCTGTATAGGTGAACTAAGGGCGGAAGTCGGCCCCCCAGCAGGCATCAGTGACGTTGCGCCTGCTGGGGAAGTTTGCCCGGTAAGTGAGCACACTACCAGGCAGACAAAAGGCATTTTTAATATAGTAAAAAAAATTTCAAGGCAGGGAGGGGGTTAGGGATAGATGACCAATAGGCAGGTACAGAGAAAGAAAAAAAAGAAGGTATGGTGGGAGCTACTCTTTAAGCTTGGACAAAGATGATGCTGCAGGTGGACAGGATTGTGTTCTGGATTGCATAAGGACCCCTAGAGGTATTTATAAGTCATGACTTACCCATTTAAACAATGGGTAATTTTGTTGATGACACATTCCCTTTAAAAACAGTTCAGGCACGACGGTAGCCCCATAATAATAGGCCAAAAAATACAATAAAAAAAAAAATCTTTCTGCATCTGTCTCAAATCTATGTATGTAAAACTGAATGGGTGAGATTTATCATTAAGTTTACCCCTTTTTCTTGTGTACTTTTGTGTACACAAATTTGCGCAGTGACTTTCATTGCGTCTTCTTTGTAAGTCTTTTTTGATATTAATATTAATATTTTCCTATCTTCTCTACATACTTGTGTACCGTAGAAAGAAAAAATGCTTTACAAGCTAATTTACAAATAGCGCATTTTTTGTTTAGATATTAAAACTTTACGCAAAGGCAACAGATTTTGGGGCAAATATAGATCACCAAGGAATACACGTACGAATGTGTCAGATGGTAGAAACTTGAAGGAATGTCTATGTTTGCACAAAATGTATCAACAAGCTTGTGCACGGTTGATAAATTTTGCAGACATGCAAAAAAAAAAAATATATATATATATATATATATATATATATATAGAAAGCACTGAGAGTTTAAATGATTTCTACTAGAGATGAGCGAACTTACAGTAAATTCGGTTCGTCACGAACTTCTCGGCTCGGCAGTTGATGGCTTATCCTGCATGAATGAGTTCAGCTTTCAGGTGCTCTGGTGGGCTGGAAAAGGTGGATACAGTCCTAGGAATAGGTGTTGTACCCATAGCACTTAACACACAATTACAACCACCAAAAAATAGAGGGGGGAGGGGAGAATGCAAGGCGCTCTTTGGCATAGTAGGTTGGTTCTTGATGGTCAATAGAGGAGAAGAGAAGTAAAGAAAGCCCACCACCCCACCTATGCAGTGGTACCGACCTCTGGGAGCTGTGCGTTCGATAGGGCACGACTGTGTCGGGGGTCTTAGTTTGTGGTGGGATGTTACAGCCAGCTACTGCTGCCGAGCCTGCTGCTCTGTTCCCCCTTGTCAGTTGCCCCAAAAAGGGTTACGGAAATAATGAAAAAATTGGAAGCACAGGAAATGCGGGGGGGTTCTGTCTTCCAAGCGCTACTGTGGTGCCAATAGATACACAGGATTTTTATTGATACATAAAAATTAGCAACTGGACAACAGTTCTCACACCTTCCTCAGGTCCACAACAATAATTTTAGAGTATTCTGTTCTGGAGTTAGTGTGTGGGCTGCCAACACACAGGAACTGGAGAACAGGACACTAATTTTCTGTGCTTCAAATTTCTTTCAACCACCAAAAATGTTATCAAACAATAAGCAGTGAGTACCAAAGACACAGCGGGACATTTATTTTTGAGAAAAGTCACACTTTATAAATCTTCAACAAATGTGACATGGAAGGAAGATTGTGACAGGGGGAGAAAATGTGACAAGGGGGAAGATTGTGACCGGTGGGAGAGAGAAATGGGGGGAGATGTGAAATGGGCATAAAACAGGTAGATGTGAAATATGGGGGGGGTGGGGGGTGTTTCACCATTTATTTATATCGCATCGCAATATTTAGGCGCATAATCACAATTGCACATCATTTTCTGCATATCGTGCAGCCCTAGTGTGTAATATAACACTTTTTTCATAGCGTTTTTTAACTTACCATTTGGCCAAATAGTGTGTACCATCCCACCACGATAAGGTGACCTCATTTGGGATGGACACTACACTATAGATATGCCTCTCTTGGGTTAGCAATAAGCCTACAGTTTCTGGGCATTCCAGATCCAGTAGGTTTAGCACTTTCTCTATAACAGTATTGCTATGGAAAAAAAAAAGTGTATATTACACATATATCTTAGTGTTTGCTATATGCTACTGTAATTCTTTTGTCCGTACTTGTAGTTCAGCCACAACAGCAGCAGCTTGTACCTGTGTACTTGTTATATATAAGTTGTGTAGGGTGTGCTGATCAATCTTTGATTGTAGTTGAACTAAGCATGTCAGGCCCATCCTGGGGGTAGCAGGTTATTAAAACAAAAGCAGGCACACTGGGTATATGGAACTCTATATATCTAAAATAAACAATACAGAAATACTTGTACATTTAAATTAGGTTTCATTTCACATAATGCCTCAGTTTAGACCTATAAAACTTCATGAGACAACCCCTTTAAGACCTACATTCTTCTCTAATTGACATATGCAATATTAAAGGGGCACTCTGGTGGAAACATGTAGAAAATAAATGTTTTCAAATCAACTGGTGCCTGAAAGTTAAAAAGATTTGTAAATGACTTCAATTAAAAACAAATCTTAATCCTTCCAGTACCTATTAGCTGCTGTATAAAACAAAGAAATTTGTGAATTTATTTTCTGTCTGACAACAGTGCTTTCTGCTGACACGGACAGAGGCGTCAGTAGAGAGCACTGTTGTCACACTGGAAAGAACTTCACAACTTTCTCTGTAGTATACAGCAGCTGATAAGTACTAGAAGGGTTAAGATTTTTAAATAGAATTGATTAACAAATCTGTTTAAACTTTCTTACACCAGCTGATTTGAAAACATTTCTTTTCCACTGGAGTTCCCCTTTATGGGAGAATCAAAAAGAATTAGCTCTATGGGAGAGTAGAAGATTGCCGAACGGCTCCCCCATAGAGCTATATAGAGGGGGCATGGCAGCCCCCGCTTCGGGTGGGGATCTTGATGCGGCACTGAGGAAGAGAGCCGAGGCTCCATACAGGAGATTGCAGGGGCCCCAGCGCTCGGACCTCCTTCAATCTAAAAAATAAAAAATAAATAAATAAAAAAATCTCCTATCCTATGGCTAGGGGAGAAGTTTTTGTCCACGACACTTCTCCTTTAGGGTGCATGCCCACCTGGTGTATTTTGCTGAGTATTTGCTTCTGTGTATTTCCCATTGAAGTAAATGGGTTAGAAAATACACAGCAGCAAATACGCCAGGTGGGAAAGTACCCTTAAAGTTTTATTTCAGGTTTTTTCTCCCCTATTGTTCGGAGTTCCAAATGGTTCGGCCTTTCACACTCCTGTATCTCCGATAGGAGATTATTGATAAGACAAACTCTTTAAAGCATATTGCAAACTGCAGTAAGTTTAACTCCCTGTTTAGGTCTAGTTTGAGGGAAAAAAAATTGAATACCAGAATACTTTAGTCCTGCTACATATTTTATTTTGACAAAGTAACTGAACTTCTACTTTTCTGGTTAGTGTACTTTTAATTCCGGCTACATATAAATATATGCCCAGCGCTTGCCTTACCCTTCAGTACTACCAGAAAAGCAGTGTACCTGTGAGTAAGTGGGAGTAACCCTGAGGTACAAAAAATAATAAAAAGTTTTGAAACCATTAAGAAAACACAAAGCAGGTGTGCAAATGAGGGTTATGGACTGGATGCTTTGACTGCACCACAATAATAACCCCAAGAAGAAGCCTCAGACTCATGCATTTGTCAATGAAATCACTGCTTCCAGCACACAGAGACAAGATGATAAGATACATGTAGAACGGATCTCACGACAGTGACACAGGAAGATGGAGTAGCTTCAGAATCACCACATTCATACAAAACAAGACTAGAGAGGAAAACCTAGAAGGCCAAGAGAAGCAGAGGGTTCTTCCATACCCACAGCCTGCCTGCTGTCTTTACAGACTGTGACATTACCAGCCCACTCCTCTAACGCCAACATTGAGAACAAGAAAGCAGAATAGAAAGAGGGCCAAAGCTTAGCCACCCTACATCACAGAGCTGCAGAATGTCAGTGAATAGCACCTTTCCTGAAACACCCACAGGTGGTGGTGGGGGGCGGAGAAGCACACCAACAATTCTCACGCAGAGACTGCCAGGAAATACCTGGTACACAGAACAGAATACGTCACAGTGGGTGCAAGGGGAGGGGAGCCAATAATCTCTGCACAGAGGAAACAGAAAGGGGAGAACCCAAAAAAAAAAAAAAAAAAAACAGTGCTTACCATGTTTACCAATACTGCATTCAGAATGAATCCCCACCATTAAAATAGATTATATATTCAGCTCCAAGAACATTTAATAAAAAATACCAATTTCATTCAAATAAAACAAATTAAATTGTTGATCTGGGAGCAAGGAATTAAAAAAATAAAATAAAAAGAAGTTCAAACATGTGAGGTAAATAAGAAAAATGTAGAAAGTTTGGAAACAGCACATAATGCTGCCTCCCTCACTGCTACTGTCCCCCTCATGGTCACTCAAGGGGCACGGATGGATTAGAGCCACAGCATGCAGAACAGATCCCACCCCCGATCCCAGGCAGTGGAGGGACAGAGGCCCACAGCATAGTACAATGATGCTACATATGACAATAACGGTGATGACTGGGGGAGATAAGTATTTTAAATAAGTCCCTGTTTATCCTCATCCCAGGTAATTCTCCAAGTACTAGGTTCAATAGAAGCAGGTTCATTCTGAACAGCAGCATGTCTGAGGTTCTGTCCCAGAACAGGTGGATTCCGAGAAGTATTTCTCAACCTTCCTGTCTGTGCATTCATGTATTATGGAACTGGTCTGAGGGTCGGGGGAGGGGGTAAACACCATTTCCAGAAACAAGAGTGTGCATTATTGCTTTCACACTCCACAATGCAAAGGTACAGTTCAAACCTGCAACGCTTGTGACAAGAAGCGTTTAAGGCAGACTTATTTTAATTTTTTTTGTTATTCAAGTCAATGAAAACTTAAGGTTTGACCATGTGTTTTCCTTTGATAATCACAACATCTTCAATCCAAAGCTAGTCATTATAATTTCCATGGTCCGTATACAGCTGTAGAAGCAGTTCTCCTGCAGAGCAAACAAAGTGAAGATGCTGTAGTATACAACTCATGCCACCACAAATTCTGAGTTCAGTTCAGCCTTCACATCCGTTTTCCATAGGGAGTCCTCAAAGTCCATCTCAAGGGCACCTTCTCCACTTGACAAACTGCTGTTACTGCTGGTCCGACTAGACTTTCGTGTAGGAAGCCACTGATAAGGAGCTCTGGAGTCTCTTCTTGCCTTCCGACGCAATCTCTTTTGATGCATAAGCAACTGCAAGCGTTCTACTTTGCAGCGTGTTGCCCTATTTTCTGTTTGTCGCAGACGATCCCCTGCAAATAGTGACAGTTTAAATAATCATTTCCATTCATAGTCAAAAGGTGTTATTAATAACAGGCAGTAGGTCTATAACACGTATAGGCCCAGGTCACAGGATTCCTAGTGACCACTAGCAAGGTCGATCACAAATGCTGACATTACGTCCTCAGTGATCAATTTATATACACTAAGTTTCTTTTTAAAGTGAACAAAAACAAAAAACCGCTACCACACATTTGAGGAAATAAAAAAAAAGTCTGAATACACAACACAGGATACACATTGCTTAAAATTGTGTAGGCTGACACCTATGTGTTGTGTAAAATGATCTTTTCTCCAGCCATAAAATGTGTGCAATAGGGGGGCCTTTACTTCTGCTGAAACAGTTAAAGGAGCCTGTGGATTATCAGCTGTACACAGGCATTGAATTTTTTATCATAAAGCTCCCACAGCTTCCTGCTGTATAATGGGATCTGCTCACCCCTCCCACACTCAGTCGTTCTTTGTTCAACACAAAACACACAGAATGAAACTGGCCAGATGCATGCAGACCCTCCCCCCTTTCACCCACACCCTCTGGTGGGGGTGGAAGGTCCCCCCCTTACAGGTCTGTCTAGATATCAACTGACATCAGGAGTCAAAGCGTGAGAATGCATACACTGAGAAGAGTAGCAGGCACAGAAATTGTTCCGCTCCCTTCCCAATAAGCACACTAACCCCAGAAGCAAACACAACCCACCCACCTCACTGTTCAGCATGAGCCTGCATTCCTCCACCCTTCTGAGCACACATTCTATACAGGCAGGTCACTGAACTGGATGTAAAATGTTAAGTGCCTGTGATTTCTATGCACACATCTCTTTTTAATAGAAGACTACAATTTAAGGAAGGGTGAAAGATTTAACTCTTCCACCTACACCTACTGAGTGGGGGTAGCATGCATCATTCTGAAGTCATTTTATAATAGGCTTTTTGTCTGGTCCCCTCCTCCATGCAACCAACTGAACAAACATAGGCTAAGGCCTCCCCCACCAACATACAAAGGGAGAGGTCAGGAAACCCATTCGGTGGTAGTCCGGACACAACCATTTTAGCAGCAGGGCAAACAAAGAAAATCTCCCGTTACTGCACACAGCTAGAAATGTAACTCACCAGCAGGTTTGCATTGGCGAGCTTGGGGTTGGGAATGTCCTGTTGGCTGACTTGTTTGCTGGGGATCACCATTTTGTGGAGAGGTAGCCTTGGCAGTTCTGGTCTGTGATGCACACTGGGTGTGGCAGCGGAGTGTTGTGAGGGAGGGAGGCATGCCCTGGTAATGGCGAGTAGCATTCAGCAAGTCATTAAGAATCTGTAAAATTGTCCCAATATCCCGACGAGGACGCCCAGTACTATCCTGGCAGTGGGGGTGCAAAGTACCTGCAGGAGAGAAATAGTACCAGGTGAGATTACCATGCCACTTTCACATTAAATCCAGCCAGACAAGTACCACAGAAATGCCATATCTATAACCTTTTGTTTAAAGCAATGCGGCCACCTATCTTTCAGGGAAAGGATGGACACTTTTTTTTTTTAACCAGACCCCCCCCCCCCCCCCTAACCAAATCTACTTTATCATAGAAAGTAAAGCAATACAACCTATATTGCCATCTACAAAAGCAGTTGCCAAGGCGTAAAAATCCAGGCTGAGACTTGAAGACATGAAATGTTTGCAGCTAGATGCTATACGAGCTTGAAAGCCAATCTTTCTCAGGGGTCACATTTAATTGACTTGTCTAATCAATGACCTACAACAAGTCATAAGAACCGGACAAGTGGAGTGAATTCCTATAGGACCCCACCAATTCAGTAACTGATGCACTGCCACATTCCATGTACATGCCCTCCAAGAGAATACTTACCAGAAAATGTCCCTGAGAAGACTCCAGGAGCATGGTTGACAAAACTCTCTATAATGGCACCAGGTTTTCGAGGTCGTGCAGATTGGGAAGGACTACCAGCTTCACTACTGCGAGTACTGCTACTACTGCTACTACACGGTACCTGCTGGATAAAAGGATAGAGGATGATAACGTTACCAAATACCACCAAAAGTACTCACTTGAACAAGTAATGTCCTGCTTAGGCAACAGAAGCACTTGGAAGAGTTCCAAAACTTTTTTGATGCCATAAGCGAATACATTTAACATTATGAGAAACTAAAGCTGCCAGTGTACTCACCTCTCCACAGGGCGATACAGCCACACCCTCTCCATGTGAGCGGAAGACGCTGGTGGTGAGGGATGAAGAATGGGGTGCATCACAGCGAGTGGAAGCAGCTGGTGCTGACTCAGTAGGCTGAGAAGAGCCCTGTGTGCAACCTGCCAGTCGAGAGAGGACAGGTGTGGTGCTTGTATGCAGGGTGCGGAAGTGAGGGGCAGAACTGTGCTCAGTTCCTCTTGTGATCAGATGGCGATGCTGGAGGTGGGAGCCCCCTGCTTGCTGGGCAGCCAACTGAAGCTGTAACAAACATCATATGATCCCCAACACGAAGCGCAAGTGTAAGGGGCGAGCGTCCAGATAAGAAATCGTTCACCTTTAAGATAAAAGCAGAAGTGAGTGAGTTAAATTGCAAGAACATCATCACTTACTATGAAAGGAAGAACAGACATACAAAAGGTCATATAAGGAGACTATAGGAAGCCAAATCAACGTGCAAAGATGGCAACCCATAATGACAACGTGATACCCTATTAGGCCATGTGCATGCTGCTTTTCTGCACTATGACCCAGATTTACCAATCTGTTGGAGAAAACAAAAACAAAAAAACAGTCTGGTTTTACCCACAGCAACCAATCACAGCTTTGCTTTCATTTTTTCAGAGCTTGTGAAGATAGGAAAGCCGAGCTGTGATTGGTTGCTAAAGGCAAATCAGACCGATTGATAAACCTGGGTAAATGCTGAACAGACATGTATATAGGTTAAATGTATGTATAGGCTCCAACATGGCCTCTTCACATCAGAGGAAGACACACTGAGAAGGAATGCATGGGGCTATATACTAGGGCTATACTTTAGTACAGACTGGGTGACTAAACTTCCCTCGTGTATATTGTTTATATAATGTGACCGTTTAGCACTGTAGTATCCTCGCTCTGCAGTGTTTGAGATGTTTTACCATCCACACTCATTTTTCAGTGACTACTATAATTGACTATTAGCTGCTATCAATAGTTTGCATGGTGCATAGCCCTATACTTATCGCTGCACATAGGAGGGTCTGATAACTGCTAGATTCAATTGTTGGTGTGTGTTTTTAATTGACTTATATTTCTGTCTATGTTTGCTTTCTACATGTATAATAAAAGTTGTCTGCTCATCTGTCAATTATGTAAAAAGAAGTATTTTTTCCTTGCTGTCTCTTCTGATTACCGTACTATATTGTATCTGCAGGATAGCTGCACCAGAGTTAGTGGTTCCCATACTTAGGGTGGTGTTTAGATTGATTTAAGGGGTACTCCCGTGGAAAAAATATTTTTTTATATCAAATGGTGCCAGAAAGTTAACCAGATTTGCAAATTACCTCTATTAAAAAAAATCTTAACCCTTCCAATACATTTTACGGACTGTATACTACAGAAGAAATGCTTTTCTTTTTGGATTTCTCTGATGTCATGAGCCACAGTGCTCTCTGTTGAATCTGTCCATTTTTTAGGAACTGTCCAGAGTCAGGAGAATTTGCTATGGGGATTTTTCTCCTGCTCTGGACAGTTCCAAAAAAATGGACAGCAGAGAGCACTGTGGTCATGACAGAGAAATCCAAAAAGAAAAGCATTTCTTCTGTAGTATATAGCCCCTAAAAAGTACTGGAAGGATTAAGATTTAATAGAAGTAATTTACAGATCTGTTTTAACTTTCTGGCACCAGTTGATAAAAAAAAATAAAAAAAAATAAATTCCACGGGAGTACCCCTTTAAACTGTGCGTATGTTTAACAGACAGTGTGTGTGTTAAAGGGGTACTCCGCTGCTCAGCATTTGGAACAAACTGTTCAAAACCCTGGAGCCGGGAACTCGTGACATCATAGCCTCGCCCCCTCATGACATCACTCCCCGCCCCCTCAATGCAAGTCTATGGGAGGGGGCGTGACAGCTGTCAAGCCCCCTCCCATAGACTTGCTTGAGGGGGCGGGGAGTGATGTCATGAGGGGGCGAGGCTATGATGTCACGAGTTCCCGGCTCCAGTGTTTTGAACAGTTTGTTCCAAATGCTGAGCAGCGGAGTACCCCTTTAACACACACACACAGGGGGCAGGGCATGATGTCATGAAGGGGGCAGGGCTATGACTTCATGAGTTTGTTCCAAATGCTGAGCAGCAGAATACCCCTTTAAATATATGTTTAGGCCTCAATTTGGCCCAAACGTAAAGGATACTGCAGTAGCCTGCGGTTTCCAGAGCAAAGCGCACAAAAAAATGGTTCTTTTTTACATGGTAGCAGTTTTTATAATGGGACCCTACAGGTAATGAATTTATTGTATGTTGTCCATCAATTATACCCATCCAGAGTATATATCTGCGATAGAAACCTGAGAATATATTGCATGCAGAGCCGTCCTCTTCAACCAAAGACGTAATATAAATAAGACGCACAATCTATTGGAAACCAATCCCCTCATTGGGCTACAGACTCAGGGCTTACTAACTGCAAGAATGTGGCCACGACCCAACAAAGGGCTGCAATGACAGCCCATTCATAAGGAACAGAACACGCTACACAGAAGCAGCACACCATCAGGACTCAATCACACACACAGTCATGATTCCAACACCCCTCCCCCACGTCACGACTCCCCCACCCCCGCATCACTGGACAAAGAGCAGAACATTAACCCTGCAAGAACTGAAGACAATATATAAACAGCCTGTGTGTATGACAGGTACAGCATGTCCTCTTCTCCCTGTATATATGAATGCAGCTACTCTCCCAGTTTTATCAGGCTGCTCTCTCTGACTCACCCCCCTCCAGCCCACGCCTGCAGGAACAGCTAAAAATAGCAGAGTCCAGCACGCAGTTGGGAGAACAAGGCCAAGGGAGGGGGTATGGGGGAATAAGGTACAGAAATGGAAAGGCTTTGTAGGGTGGGAGGTATACAGGGCACGGAGAGAAGTAGTACAAAGGCTTGGCACCAGTGTAAAGAGCAGTATGTACAGAAAGCTGCTGTGCAAGCAGTGACACGGAATGACACCCCTGGTGATGTACGAGTGTGTTGCAATAAGGAAATGCAGCTGTCGTGAACAAAGAAAAGTAACAAAAAAAACAAACTGCTGGTGGAATATCATCACATAGCATAGTCGACATTTATCAATTGAAATCACTATAACATAAATAACATAAAATAACCCCGCCAACCAGGAAGCTGCCACTTTAAGAAACAAAGTATGGGAACTACTCAAGGGAGGAGAAACAGAAAGGAGTCACCACCCTTCACACCATCCCATTAGTAACCAGCTTGTTTGTCAGTAGGAAGGGCACGATCTGCGTCATAGGGCGCACAGTGACGTCATACCAATTCCAGTCCTTCAGGGCTACTCACCTGGGTCTCCGTGAGACTCTCCAAGGCCTGCATCACAGACTGCTCCGGACGTGACATCTGGGACTACAGGAGAGATAAACGGGGGTTACTAGAGAGCACCTTATCCCAGGTGTAACGGGGGTTACTAGAGAGCACCTTATCCCAGGTGTAACGGGGGTTACTAGAGAGCACCTTATCCCAGGTGTAACGGGGGTTACTAGAGAGCACCTTATCCCAGGTGTAACGGGGGTTACTAGAGAGCACCTTATCCCAGGTGTAACGGGAGTTACTAGAGAGCACCTTATCCCAGGTGTAACGGGGGTTACTAGAGAGCACCTTATCCCAGGTGTAACGGGGGTTACTAGAATGCACCTTATCCCAGGGGTAACGGGGGGGGGGGGGGGGGCGTTCTAGAATGCACCTTATCCCAGGGGTAACGGGGGGGGGGGTTACTAGAGAGCCCCTTATCCCAGGGGTAACGGGGGGGGTTACTAGAGAGCCCCTTATCCCAGGGGTAACGGGGGGGGTTACTAGAGAGCCCCTTATCCCAGGGGTAACGGGGGGGGTTACTAGAGAGCCCCTTATCCCAGGGGTAACGGGGGGGGGGGGGGGGGGGGGATTACTAGAGAGCCCCTTATCCCAGGGGTAACGGGGGGGGGGGGTTACTAGAGCGCACCTTATCCCAGCTGTAACGGGGGGTTACTAGAGCGCACCTTATCCCAGCTGTAACGGGGGGTTACTAGAGCGCACTTTATCCCAGGTGTAACGGGGGGGTTACTAGAGCGCACTTTATCCCAGGTGTAACGGGGGGTTACTAGAGCGCACTTTATCCCAGGTGTAACGGGGGATTACTAGAGCGCACTTTATCCCAGGTGTAACGGGGGGTTACTAGAGCGCACTTTATCCCAGGTGTAACGGGGGGTTACTAGAGCGCACTTTATCCCAGGTGTAACGGGGGGTTACTAGAGCGCACTTTATCCCAGGTGTAACAGGGGGTTACTAGAGCGCACTTTATCCCAGGTGTAACAGGGGTTACTAGAGCGCACTTTATCCCAGGTGTAACAGGGGTTACTAGAGCGCACTTTATCCCAAGTGTAACAGGGGTTACTAGAGCGCACTTTATCCCAGGTGTCTCAGTATTAGGGCCAGCCAAGGAACTCACCATAAGTCCTGCCTCCACCGTAGGCAGAAGGGTCAGCCGGCTCCCGTCTGCAACTCCCAGATCTTGTAACTTTCCTGAACTTAGACGTCTGAAGAAAGGAGAGATACAAAATTCTAAGCGGCCGCTCCATAACCAATACTACAAGGCATCAGCAGGCAGGCATAGCAAGGGTGCCACTATAGGGGCTTTATACTGGCAAGGCTATAGGTTCTCCGGCAATCAAGGGGTTAAGATGTTGCGATGATGTCACCAGCGCTGCTAGAGCCTCCCTGAACTACTTACTGGAATAGAAGGTAGCTGGGGCCAACCTGGGGGGCAGATTCCTTCCACTGGAGGAAAGCCTAACAGGAGATCACTGAATGAACCTCCATGGTAGGAAGGGGGCAGCAGCTCCACACAAAGGAGGACATGTGCACACACTGGGCAGGAAGGAGGCAGCAGCCACTGGGCAGGAAGGAGGCAGCAGCCACTGGGCAGGAAGGAGGCAGCAGCCACTGGAGAGCGATCAAGTTCGGTGACACAAAGACCCCCCCCCCCCTCCTCTCCCCCGGGGTGCAGAACAAAGGACGGAAACACCGGGGTACCGGCACGTCCCCGGGCAGGGCGAAGCCTACAAGTGAATACACGGCCGGTACTCCTCCGTACAGCGCAGACACTCACGTCTCCCGGTGCAGCAGGGTCAGCCGCTCCTTGGGCACCTTCAGTCTCTGGGAGATGCGGCGCTTTAGCCCGTCCACCGTTTCCTCGAGCGGCACAGAGAGCTCATAGCGAGTGCCGGTGGTGCTGTGAACGTTCAGGTTCATGAGCGTCTCTCCTCCTACGGTCGTGCAGCTCCGGGCGCTGGGCTGCTGCTCCATCCGGGGATCGTTCTCCAGCTCCGGTTTCCGCTCTGAGCTCCGGCGTAAAACTAACACACAAAGTTCCACGAGCTCCCCCTCCTGAACAGCCGCGCTAGGCCCCGCCCCCAAACCAATCACAGCGCCCTCTCACCTCCCCCACGTGGCGATAACGTGACCCCTCCTCTACAAACTCCAGCCAATCGATAGCAGGAACCAATCTAGCTTCACGCTGCCCCGCCCCGTCTCGCTGAAGCCACGCCCATCCAGGCCATTCATAATAAATCGGATATAAAACAAAGAAAAGCTGGGTGCAGGCGGATGACAAGGAGAGACGACCACGTACGCCGGTAGCTGGAGGGTACAGGGCTGCCACCAGGGTTCACTCAAGTGCCAGGCAGACAACAAGCCGTAATCCAAAGTGTCGTAATAGAAAGCTGATAATATGAGAACAATGAGGCTGGGTCACATCGGATCACCGGAAAAATGGCTTCTAACACATACTGCGGTGTACCCATAGAGATGAATAGACTGGGGGGTAGGGGACCACAATTATACTGGACTACATGCAGTTTATGGACACCACACAATCCTTTACAACTCCTGACGTGCTGTGCCCTGACGTGAACCCAGCCAAAGGCAAGGGTCACAATACGTTTTTGTCTCTCTTTCAGGCTGGGTTCACGTCACATTTTTCAACTACGATTCCCGCATAAGTTTTCATTAGTGAAAACGTATGGAACGGTATTGAAAACTATACATAGGCAAAGCATTGCAAACCGTATGCACCCTGATGCATACGGTTGCGTACGGTTTGCTTGCAATACGGTTTTTAACAGTACTCCAAACCGTGTTCAACCGTGTAAAAACTATTGCAACCGCATACCCTTTTTTTTTTAACATGGACATCAATGGGAAATGCACATGTATATGGTTCCATACGGCAAAACCGTCTGTGTTTTTTCTTTGCACATGCGCATTTGCATCCTAAAGTCCCCACCCAAGACCCCTCCCATTAAAAATGGACAGAATTTTCAAAAACTTATGTTTTAAAAAAATAAATAAAACCGGACGGAACTGTATGCACTTTTAAAAACTATACGGTGTTAAAAAAACGCATACGGTTTACTTTTTTCCATACTGTTCCATCCGTTTTTTCCCCATACTGTTTTTGATAGAAAACGTATGAGGGAACCGTAGGCTGGGTTAACATCACGTTTTGTCCCATACGGGACCATATACGGCAGGGGGAGCTGAAAACTTGCGGTCCCGTATGTAATTCATTTCAATGAGCTGACCGGAGTGAAACACTGACTCCGGTCGGCTCATTTTTGCCCCGTATGCGGTTTTCCACTAGACCTAAAATCGTAGTCGACCACAATTTTAGGTGTGGTGGGAAAACCGCATACGGGGCAAAAATGAGCCGACCGGAGTCAGTGTTTCACTCCGGTCGGCTCATTGAAATGAATTACATACGGGAGCGCATACGAAGGCATACGGGAGCGCAAGTTTTCAGCTGCCCCTGCCGTATGCGCTCCCGTATGGGACAAAACGTGATGTGAACCCAGCCTTACATATGTTTTTCAGAAAAAAAAAATTGTTGCTAGGGTTTATCGTTTTTTTAGGGCCGATACCGATACTCTGTGGAGGTTAGGGGCAATAGCCGATAACTTATACCGATATTCCGGTATAAGTTAATGGCTATTTATCCCCCCCGGCGAGACCGCTGTAGATCATTGATTTAAAGTGGGCGCTTTAAATCAATGAACTGCAGCAGCTTTTGCGGTGCCAGAGACCGCCGCCGCCACCCACTACTCTCCCCCTGCCTTTCCCGGGATCCTGAGTCCTATCCCTGCCACGACCCCCACCCCCCCCTCCACGCACCGCTCCGGGCAGAGACCGCCGCCGCTGCCCCATTGCCTCCCCCATTCCCGGTTTTATAATTACCTGTTCCCAGGGCGCGGAGTCTGCTCTACTTCTGTCTCCGGCGCCATCCTCCTGAGCTGTCACTGTGTGCAATGACGGTGAAGTCGCGTTGAGGACATCACTCGTCGCTGCGCAGCGCAACACAGGACGGCGCAGGAGCCAGAAAAACCTAGGACCCCGGGAACAGGTAATTATAAAACCGGGGATGGGGGAGGCAATGGTGCAGCAGCCGGGGCGGTGCGGTGGGGGCGGGGCATTATCGGATTATCGGCAAGGTAATTGCAGATACCGATAACGTCCAAAATCGTGAATATCGGCCAAACCAATAATCTGTCGATCCCTAATTGTTGCTGTATGCCCTATGGCAGTGGTCTCCAACCTGCGGACCTCCAGATGTTGCAAAACTACAACTTCCAGCATGCCCGGACAGCATGCTGTCCGGGCATGCTGGGAGTTGTAGTTTTTCAACATCTGGAGGTCCGCAGGTTGGAGACCACTGCCCTATGGCATTACCTGCTTTCTAATTACTTAGATTTAAATTGCATACAGCAAAAGTAAACAGATTGTAACAGAGCTAAAAATGTGGTGTGAACATAGCCTAAACCGTAAGGGGATATTCACACCCACCGTTTATTCCCAAACATCACATCCCTTCTATTTATTGGATGGTGTTGTTTCTGTGGCAGGCAAAGGGATTTCTGGGAAAATGACATATCCCAGAATGTAAGCCTTAGGCTAGGTTCAGACTACGGAATCTCCGGGCAGAAAATTTCCACCCGGAGATTCCGAGTGCGGCCAGCGCTGACTGAATCAGTCGGCGCTAGGACCGCACGGACACTGCAGTCTCCAATAGACTGCAATGTGTTCCGCGCGGATTTCCGCCTGAAGAAAGAGCAAGCAGTAAAATGAAGTATGTGCTGTGCATTATACAAAACACTGCCAGAACCTATCCTGTAATCTGAATATCGCGCAGAAATAGATATCATCTGTCTCATCCTGTATTTATTATTTACACTGCAAAAATAAGACAGGAAAAACCGCAGAGCTGTCAGATTTGGCCTGAGAATCCATGCTGACAACAATATAAAGAAGAGCTGCTAGTCCTCAATCTACATTTATAAAGCCATATACTAGTGGGGCTCCATTCACCATACGGAGGGCTTTCTTACTGAACAGCATTATAACTAAAACCTCTTTTTTTGGGGGGGATTGCAAGTGACCAACCTCCTTTAACATGGCTGGAGCAATATACAATTAGATAGGTACCCTCAGACTATCTCATGTGAATTAGGAAATGGGAAATATCTGGGGAGAAATGATTGGATATTATTGGCGACGGTAGGGGTATCAGAAACTGCAGTGGTGCCATCACCAAACTGCAGGGCCAGTTTTACAACTGTTCGTGATGGTAGCCCTAGTTGGATAACCCAAAATTAAGACTGGATTGGATCCTGACAAAGAGACTAGATAGGTGTACCACAAACTGGAAATAAGGCTGCTACACCATGTGCGTGTCAGGCTCATACTTTTTTGTGCCCAACTTTCTCTGTGAATGACCAAATACCTTATTTACCAGATTCCCTTCTACTATGATAGTACTGACATGAAGAAAAAGCAAGCGCTGCTCCCCGTGACCGTGCTCAATGTTAAGCGAGCTTGTGGCAATCATGCCAGCAGCAGTGTCTTACAGTTCAGGGATATTGCTTCACATGAAACAAGCCATTAATAAGGCTCACACTTCCCTCTCTGTGCCTTCACTTCCCACATCTCATGAGCTGCTATTGTGACTGACACACATCCTGGCCTGACAAAGGACACAGTGTACAGCAGGGCGGAAGCTTCTCTTCCTTCCACAGGTCACTCTGACCTTGTGGAGCTCTGAACTGTTCTTCCCTTCATGAGGCACAAATGGAGTGTTTATTAAAATAAGGAATGCATGGAAATCCTACATGGCCCGGGTACAGAACAACTCCCGACCACCAAATAACATGCTTTCTTAATTTTACTGTCTATTCACATGGTTTACAGTATCCTATATTACAAAAAATTAGGCTGCATTCACACCTGCATGGTAAATTCCTTTGTTCTGTTCTTTCATAGGCGCAAAAAAAAAAAAAAAAAATATATAAAAAAATTCAAGTTGTTATGAACCACACTGACTAACAATAGCATCCAACAGATTCTGTCATGGTGTCAGTCACTTTAATGTAAATAGTGCTGCATGTTGTGCTGTTCTTCATGTGATGGCTCCTTCTTTGAATGCTCTAACCAGATCCTCTAACACAAATGTTAACAGAGCCTTATGTAGTAGAAGGTGATTCACATTTGGCATTAGAAGATAAGGACATGACATCCCCTTGTAATTTTTCCCCTTTTAGGCCAGGTTCACACTAAAGAATTTTCAAGCAGAATTCCACTGTAAAACTCTAAGATGCAGCAGAGTCCCATTGCTGTCAGCGGGATCCTGTCAAATGCGATCCAAGCACTGACTGATTCAGTCTGCCCCGGCCACCCTCAGGATTGGGATCTCTGGCCATAGAATGAATCTGGCCTTCTAAAGAATCTATCACTTTCATGCTGCCCTTACCATGAATCATCGAGACTGCCCCCAGCAGCTTCTTCCTGTTCCACCAGCATTGACAGATAGCGCTCTCTACACCCAAACAGGTAGAGAGATATCCACCAATGCTGGTGGGCAGGAAGAAGTCATCTGGAACGCCCCTGATGGCTCATGGTTAAGGTAGCATGAAAATGATGACCGGTTCACTTCTAAGAACTTCTTCCCCAAAGCTATGGTGTTACCTAGAGATATTGCAGGTGTGGTTTATTCCCTGCCCAGTTTTCTTGCTCCTCCTGTTTCCTCAAACTGAAGACCTACATAACAACATTGTAGAAGAGAGTGCAGCTGTTTGGCAGTATATCCCTAGCAACTAAACTGCCAGATATACAGCCTGATGGTAGATAAAGGATATGTCTAGCTAATAAACGTGTGTGGACACAGACATACAAAACTGGGGAGCAGTTTGACATGTAAGGTAACCAAAGAGTATTAGCAAGTGATGATAGTCAAGAGTCTGGATAATGTTTAATCGTATACGATAAAAACCAGAGCAAACGATGACCAGGTACAATCTGCGATCATATATGGTCACAACTGCAACGTGTAAACCGGTTTCTAAGGAAATTACTATATGCTATATACCAAGAGGCGAAGGAACCAACGTAAATGAACACATTCTATGTATAATATTGTTTAGCATATGGGCATTAAATACATACTGGTTTTAAAGAACAGTCTGCAAGATTAGCATGTTAAATCTGGAATGAGAACAAGATACGTTAAGTACTTGAGAAATAATTAGACAACTGATGTGAAATACAATAAAATAGCACTAAATAAATCCTAGTGAAAAAGTAATTACAAAATCATTCAAATATAAAAAAAAAAAAAACTGCAGAAAAACTTTTGGGGGAGAATTATCAAAACCTGTCCAGAGGAACCAATCCGATCACTTCTTTAATTTTTCAGAGGCCTTTTAAAAAAATGAAAAAAGCGAGCTGATTGGTTACTATGGGTAACTCAGCAACTTTTCCTCTGGTTAGGTTTTGATAAATCTCCTCGTTAGGGTTTATGTTTGGCTGGCATGTAGTATTTGGTTCAGGATAGGGTAAGTATTTTAGACAAAATCAGAAGTAGAACTGACAAAAGAAAAACTATGGTAAGTATAATTAAGATTTGCACCTTTTTTTCTGTGTTTTGGACCCACTCCTGGTTTTGGCTAAAATACTAAGCAAAATACTATGGGGATTTATCAAAAACTGTCCAGAGGAAAAGTTGCTGAGCAACCAATCAGATAGCAACCAGATTGCTTCTTTCATTTTTGTAAGAAGCTATCTGATTGGTTGCTCAGCAACTTTTCCTCTGGACAGGTTTTGATAAATCCCCATAGTATTTTGCTTAGTATTTTAGCCAAAACCAGGAGTGGGACAAAAATAACATTGAAATGGATATAAGATGGAGATTAGCAATTCCAAGAACATTTTTATAAATGAAATTCTGATTTTCAGTATCAATGTATTTACCATGTATTCGTAATATGCATATCTTCAAAACAAAGCATGAATCATTCCATGATCTCAAACCTGTTCTTACGTTAAATAGTTCCCCTGTGTACACAGGGAATGTCGGTCGCTGCCGAGCTGCTTCCCTCCTCACTCACAGGTGGTGACAAGAGTCATGTGTCCATTGGTCGCACCCAGAGTGGCTGTAACTACATATGCATTCCTTTAAAATTACAGTATAGATTTCTGAGTCACCCTCAATCCTCTATTTGTTGAATAAAAGATCGAAGTACCCAACATCATTATGTGTTAGAAACACGCTTATTTTATAGATTGTTTTAACATACAAGAAGAAATTCAGTTCTTGTCCTCTAGAATATAGAGATAATCCAGTCTGTGACTACGAAAAGGTCCTCATGACAACCTATGGAAATTTTAAATTCTCAACAGCCCGTCAGTTCCTACAGCTCCCTAAAACAATCGCAATTGGGCCTTATTTTATCTTGCATGAATATATCCATAATTGGGACTCTTTTTAACATGCTGAATCCAGATGTTACATGAATAAATGATACATTTTTATAAGCCACAGTAACTCCTAAAGGGCACCATAACCTATTTGTTGCAGTTTTCGCCCCAGTGTGCAAAAATAAAAAAAGGACATCTTTTACATCGCAGTTGTGTTGCAGGTCTAGGCTGCAATGCAGAAGGAAAGAAAAATCTATAATGGAACACTTCATAAATTTATATTGTGAAATTCCTAAACACGGCCAGTATATGATCCACTAAAGGCTATATACATATTAGCAACAGGTTTTTTTATTGCTACAAAGAATCTAAAAAAAAACAAAAAAAAAAACTATTTAACAGTCTTAAATATCATTTGTGTGTATAGTTTCCATACAGATCAATAGGTGTCCATGGTAACAGACTACAAATTCGGCGTGTAGTCTGATCCTGCAGTCATATTCTCTTCCATTTGTCCTTTTCTTCTTGCCAATTATTGCAGAATAAGGCTTCACAGGAATTGGGGCCAATACTCTTCTTATTTGCTCAGTGGTTTTTTTTAAAGTACAAGCCAGGAGTGGATCCTTAATAAAGAAGATATTAAATAGAAACATATATTTTTTTTTTTTTCTTTAATCCACTCCTGATCTTGGGCTTTAAGGGGTTTCTCTGGCTGTTCACACTACGGAATGAAAATCATAGTCGGCTATGCATTCCGTGTGGAGTCAGCAGAAAGAATGAACAGGTTAATTCCGCCATGTGCACAGCACAGCAGAATCCCGTTGAATTCAACAGGATGCAGCGGAATCTCCATGCAGAATTCCACACAGACATTCCGATGCGTGAACATAGCCTTTAGTACAGGACACTGCAGCCAATTGTTTGTTTTTTCATTTTTCTTCCCAGTCCCTGCTTAGCAATTAAACCTTCCCTGTCATCCCTCAGTAGCACAATATGGGGTGCTAATAGGGCAGGGGATTTTTTAATTAAATCAAACAAAATAACCTATAGGCATCTCCCCTTTTGCCTATATAACCGCCGGCTACACAACAGGACAGTGAGTTTTTATTTTCTGTCCTGATGTGAGCGTGGATGTCAGGCTGTTCCCTTAATCCTTCCCTCATTTTTTCTTTTCGGTTACCTGATCGTCTTGCTTAGTCTGCTGGCAGCTCCCGTGTTCAGCGCCATTTTGGTGAAGCCCTTTAGGCCGCAATCCCTAGAATTTGCATTGCGTGTGCAGCACTTCCGGTGATGTCACTGGAAGTTCTCGAACGGCCGAGAAAAGATTTCTGAGGGCAGCTGCAGGGAACCAAAGGAGGTTCCCTGCATTTTCTTTACATAATGTTTTTTTTAGTTAATAATCTATTATTCTAAAATTCTTTTGTTTAGTTTGCTTTCTCATTATGAATGCCCCGGAAGTAGGCGGGGCTTATTTTTTGGCACCAGTTATTTAAACCCTCCTCTTGCTCTGCTCAGTCTGAGCTTATCTGCATTCCAGTGGTGCTTTGTGTTTTTTTACACTGCCTTCTTGAATTGCTTTCTTTCTATCCTAATAGCTTATTTTAAACCTGTAATGTAAGTTTTTTTCTTAGAATCCCTTCTCTGGCTCTTTTTTTTCTTTTTTTCTTCTTATACTTGCTAATGATTTTTTAGGTATACTGTCATGGCCGTAAATGTTGGCACCCCTGAAATTTTTCTAGAAAATGAAGTATTTCTCACAGAAAAGGATTGCAGTAACACGTTTTGCTGTACACATTTTTATTCTATTTGTGTATATTGGAACTAAACCAAAAAAAGGGAGGAAAAAAAGCAAATTGGACATAATGTCACACCAAACTCCAAAAATGGGCTGGACAACATTATTGGCACCCTTTCAAAATTGTGGCTAAATAAGATTGTTTCAAGAATGTTATGCTCCTTTAAACTCAACTGGGGCAAGTAACAGGGGTGGACAATATAAAAAATCAAACCTGAAAGCAGATAAAAAGGAGAGAAGTTCACCTTGTCTTTGCATTGTGGGTCTGTGTGTGCCACACTTGAATTGAGAGCCAAAATTGTGGAAAAATATGAATAATATCAAGGTTACAAGTCCATCTCCAGAGATCTAGATTTGCCTTTGTTCACAGTGCGCAACATTATCAAGAAGTTTGCAACCCATAGCACTGTAGTTAGACTCCCTGGGCATGGACAGAAGAGAAAATTGATGAAA
The DNA here is from genome assembly GCF_029499605.1 of Hyla sarda. Lineage (NCBI taxonomy): Eukaryota > Metazoa > Chordata > Amphibia > Anura > Hylidae > Hyla > Hyla sarda. The sequence goes on from NC_079189.1 coordinate 292,403,776, forward strand.
GGTGTCACAGCAGGATAGTCTAGATGGTGGATAAGCAGCCCCAAACAAATTCCAAAAGATATTCAAGCTGTCCTGCAGGCTTGGGAGCATCAGTGTCAGCGCGAACTATCCGTCGACATTTAAATGAAATTAAACGCTATGGCAGGAGACCAAGGAGGACCCAACTGCTGACACATAAAAAAGCAAGACTACATTTTGCCAAAATGAACTTGAGTAAGCCAAAATCCTTCTGGGAAAACATCTTGTGGACAGATAAGACCAAGATAGAGCTTTTTGATAAAGCACATCATTCTACTGTTTACCGAAAACGGAATGAGGCCTACAAAAGAAAAGAACACAGTACCTACAGTGAAATATGGTGGAGGTTCAATGATGTTTTGGGGTTGTTTTGCTGGCACTGGGTACCTTGAATGTGTGCTAGGCATCATGAAATCTGAGGATTACCAATGGATTTTGGGTCGCACTGTACAGCCCAGTGTCAGAAAGCTGGGTTTGTGTCCAAGATCTTGGGTCTTCCAGCAGGACAATGACCCCAAACATATGTCAAAAAGCACCCAGAAATGGATGGCAATAAAGCGCTGGAGAGTTCTGAAGTGGCCAGCAATGAGTCCAGATCTTAATCCCATTGAACATCTGTGGATAGATTTAAAAATTGTTGTTGGGAAAAGGCGCCTTCCAATAAGAGAGACCTGTAGCAGTTTGCAAAGGAAGAGTGGTCCAACATTCCGGCTGAGAGGTGTAAGAAGCTTATTGATGGTTATAGGAAGCGACTGATTTGAGTTATTTTTTCCAAAGGGTGTGCAACCAGATATTAAGTTAAGGGTGCCAATAATTTTGTCCAGCCCATTTTTGGAGTTTGTTGTGACATTATGTCCAATTTGCTTTTTTTTTATCCCTTTTTTGGTTTAGTTCCAATACACACAAAGGGAATAAACATATGTATAGCAAAACACCTGTTACTGTAATCCTTTTCTGTGAGAAATACTTCATTTTCTTGAAAAAATTTAGGGGTGCCAACATTTACGACCGTGACTGTATTTTGGATGTCATCTATGAAGTCTGGCGACTCTGGAGGCCGCAGAGAGTCACGTGGAAGGTCTGCACATAAACGCAGACACTGAGTGTACATCTTGTAAGACTCCTCTCCCGGTGGGATATGAGTACTCTGTTTGCCCCTCATGTTGTCCCAGACTTCTGCCTAATCAGGAGCCTTCCATGCAGGATATATTTATTTGTGTGGGTTAAGGAGTTCGTTTTTGGATCCATTTAAGAACTAAAAGGATTCACTAGCTGTTGTCCCTCCCACTAGCAAAACATTTTGACAGGGTGAAGCCACTATAATCCACTCTGATGAGGAATTTAGAGTAGTGGATGAAACTATATCATCCTCTTCTGAGGAGAAAGAGATTCAGGGAAGGACTCATTTTCCTGTGGATAAATTTCCTAAATTTATTGGAGCTGTGCAGACTAAAAGGACCATTGTACCTTCAGATGACGGATCTAGCATAAAGGATCCTATGGACCGCTGTATTGAGGTTGCCCTGAAGCGGTCCTATACTACAGCCACTAGTCAGAGTACTGTAGGGTGTGCCTCTTTTGAGGTTATTAACTCCATGAAAGCCTGGCTCTCAAGAGTTCAAGACAATATTGGCTCTGGGGTCAGTAGGAAGGATATCTCGAAGTACTTCAAATATATAAATCTAGGTATGGAGTACCTTTATGATGCCAACTGCCAGCAGGTTAAACTGTCCGCCCGTAACATGTCCCTCTCCTCTGCTGCTAGAAGGGCTCTATGGCTTAGACCTTGGCCTGTGATAACTCTAAGTACACTTTATGCAACTTAGAATATATGCTGGGGAAATTGTTTGGATCTGAACTGGATACAATAATGAAGGAGCTCTCCTACAAGAAAGGGACAAGTCTTCCCTTATCCAATACATCCTTTCGAGGCCGCTTTAAACAACAGAGGCGTGAACGTTCTCCACAGAGATCCAGATAAAAGAGAAACTCTGGACGAGGTAGAGGATCAGGATCTGCTAGATGAGGATCCTCTAGAGCCAGAGGTGCCAAGAATCCAGACTTCTGACTCGGACAGCATGCCTGTTGGCGGTCGTCTCCAGTCTTTTCTCCCAGCTTGGCAGTCTCCTAAACAACAAATGGGTTCTAGACATTGTAAGAAGAGGTAAAGCAATCTCTCTTGTTTCACATCCTCCAGAAAGGTTACTTATATCCTCCATCCTATAGGAGTATATACTCCATCCTATAGAAGTATATTCTCCTGTGTTTTTTGTTCCCAAGCCAGGAGGGAAGTGGAGATTAATAATAGATCTCAGATACCTAAACAAAATTTATTGTAAAGAAAAAAATTCAGACAGTAAAATCTTTGAAGTCAATTCTTCTGAAAGATGACTATATGGTGTCCTTGGATCTCAAGGACACATACTTTCACATACCTATTTTTCAGAACCACAGAAAGTTCCTCCGCATTGTAGTCTACATCCAAGGCGTTCATCATCTCCAATTTCGAGTCCTTCCTTTCGGCATCACAACTGCCCCGTTTGTTTTCACAAAAATAGTGTCTTCCATGATGGTGGTACTCAGAGTACTAGGCATCAGAATTATACCTTACCTAGACAATTGGCTAAGTCTAGCCAGATCCCAGGAAGAACTCCATCTCCACACCAGTCTGATTCTAGACTTACTTAAGCTCGGATTGGTGGTAAATATGGAAAAATCCCATTTAATTCTGGACAAGGTAAGAACTTTTCTGGGGTTCAGCCTAGATTCTCACAATATGAGAATTTATCTCCTGCAAGGAAAGAAAGGATATCCAAGGGATATCAATTCCTTTGGACCCCTTGCAGGGTATCCCTAAGGACACGCATGAGATTTTTAGGTCTATCATCCTCAGCAGAAACAGTCCCATGGGCATTGTGGCATATGAGCCCCCTACCAGCAGAAGTCCTGCAATCCTGGGACAGGCAGATTTCCTCCCTGGACCCTCTCCTCAGACTTCCTCCCTCAGTTTGCAGGTCCCTGAGGGGGTGGGATGGGATGTCCCTTCTAGAACCACGTTGGTTAGTCTTGACAACAGACGCCTCAGGGTCCGGATGGGGCGCTCATCTTCTAGGGAGGAAGGCGGCTGGGAAATAGAGTCCGGAAGAACTACTTCTATCTTCCAATATCAAGAACTGAGAGCAATCTATTATGTGCTCCTTCATTTCTCCCCTCTCATGGGAGAAGCTGTCAAGGTGAGAACAGATAACATGGCAGCAGTTTATTATATAAACAAACAGGGAGTAACAACATCTGTTCTGCTACTTCAAGAAGTGGCAAAGATCTTCTGTTGGGCAGAGACCTGAATACTCAAGCTATCTGCTGCCCACATGAAGGGAATTCAGAATGTCATTGTGGATTGCCTGAGCAGAGATCTGACAGTTTCTGGAGAATGGACGCTGGACCAGGAGATATTCCTTCAGCTTGTGGATCTTTATGGTCTTCCAGAAATAGACCTAATGGCTACAAGAGCCAATCGCAAGTTAGATGATTTCTGCTCCCTTTACCTGGCGGACAATCCTTCTTGGATAGATGCCATGAAAATTCCTTGGAGATTCAATCTGGCATACATCTTTCTGCCAACTTCCGTGATACCCAGCATATTGATGAAGTTCAGACAGGATCAGGCCTCAGAGATAGCAATCATTCCATTTTGTCCCAAGAGATCCTGGTTATCCCAGCTCATTCAGATGAGCAGAGGAGTTTATTGGAGACTTCCCCCCAAGCAGAATCTGGTGTCTCAGGGCACTCAGCTCTGCCACAACCTCAGAACATTCAATCTGACAGTATGTAGGTTGATAGGTCCTTATTGAAAGACAGAGGGTTTTCGGACTGCATAATTCAAATGCTATCTCACTCTAGGAGTGAGGCGAATAACAGGACTTATGCCAGAATTAGAAGAATTTCTCACAAGTGGTGCACTGTCAAGAAGACTGAATCCCTTCTCTCCTTCTGTTCCATCAATTCTGGAATTTCTACAGGATGGATTTGCCAAAAGCTTTTCTCCCAACTCTATCAAGGTACAGTTAGCAACCTTATCAGTGTTCCTTCACAGACGCCTCACTCAAGAATCGCCTCACCTCACTCGGTGGTCAAATCCTTTATTAAAGCAATCACCAGAATTCATCCAAGTTCTGTGAAACCTGTTAACTCATTGGATTTGGCATTAGTCCTGCAACAACTTTGTGCTCCACCCATTGAACCCTTAGAGGAAGTGGAACTTAAGTTTCTCACTCTTAAACTGGTTTTATTGTTGGCTGTTACTACTGCCAAGAGGGTTAGTGAACTTCAAGCTTTGGCTTCAGTTGAAGCTTATACCACCTTCTTACCTGGGAAAGTTCTTCTGAGATTCCTTTTATCTTTTATGCCTAAAGTTACTTCCATTGCAAACATTAATCATAATTTTTAGTGAACTTCAAGCTTTGGCTTCAGTTGAAGCTTATACCACCTTCTTACCTGGGAAAGTTCTTCTGAGATTCCTTTTATATTTTCTGCCTAAAGTTACTTCCTTTGCAAACATTAATCATTAATTTTTAGCCTAAAGTCTATGTGCGTGTTATACGCCGATTCACCCCCAGGAAAGGCAGGGGGAGAGAGGCCGTCGCTGCCCGCTTCTCTCCCCCTGCCTTTCCTGGGGTCTAGAGCGCTGCTGCCGGCCCTTCTCTCCCCCTGGCTATCAGCTACCGACAGCCAGGGGGAGAGAAAGGGCAGCGGCACCCGGCGCCGCTGCCCCGTTGCCTCCCTCCATTCCCGGTGGCATAATTACCTGGGTCAGGTCCGCGCTGCTGCAGGCCTCCGGCGTGCGTCCCCGGTGTCGTTGCTATGCGCTGCACGGCGCGGCGCATGACGTCAGTGCGCCGCACCGTGCATAGCAACGACGCAGGGGACGCGCGCCGGAGGCCTGCAGCAGCGCGGACCCGACCCAGGTAATTATGCCACCGGGGATGGGGGGAGGCAACGGGGCAGCGGCGCCGGCAATGGGTGCCGCTGCCCCTTCTCTCCCCCTGGCTGTCGGCGCCGCTTCTCTCCCCCTGGCTATCGGCGCCGGCACCGATAGTCAGGGGGAGAGAACGGGCAGCGGCGCCGATAGCCAGGGGGAGAGAAGGGCCGGCAGCAGGGCTCTAGACCCCAGGAAAGGCAGGGGGAGAGAAGCGGGCAGCGACGGCCTCTCTCCCCCTGCCTTTCCTGGGGGTATATCGGGGTATACACGCGCACACACGCACCCTCATTTTACCATGGATATTTGGGTAAAAAAATTTTTTTACCCAAATATCCTTGGTAAAATGAGGGTGCGTGTTATAGGCCGGTGCGTGGTATACCCCGATAAATACGGTATTTGGAAAGAACTAAATCCTTTTTGAAAATCTTGTTATTTTACATCATGGTCCAAAGAAGGGTTCTAAAGAATCAAAACCTACCTTCTATTTCCCATTGGATTTGTGAGTGTATCAATCTTTATTACACTTATAAGGGTTTGACTGGACCAGAGATCACTAGAGCATACTCCAGAAGGTCTATTTCAATCCCTTGGGCTGAACGTAATTCTGTCCCTTTGGAATATATCTGCCATTCTGCAACTTAGAGTATACCATTGACCGTTCTCAAACACTATGGGGGACATTTATCAATGTTTGCTTATGTATTCCTTTTTTTAGTTATTTTTTTCTTACAATTTTTTTTGCTTATGTGCGACTTATGCATCAACTACTTTCAGCCGGTTGATAAATTTCTTTCACGTAAGCACTTTTTCTGTTTTTGCTTTGGTAGTGGCTTTTTCTGCTCCATGTCTGAGCTGGAGTAAATTTAGTAGCTTTTTTCATGCAATGCGACTTTTTTGCGATTTTCGCACTTGATAAATCTCTGATCACTGCAAGTCAAAAATCACTTTTTGCTTTGGTAAGCAAGATTTTTATTTTTTGCTTAGGGCACTGCACAAGCAAAAAGTCGCAGAAAAAAAGAGTGTAGGCGCACGTGCGACAATTTTAAGCAAAAAAAAAAAAAACTACTAAATGCGTTGATAAATGTCCCCCTATGGGTTTGACACTTTTCTATCTAGTGAAACTGTTTTTGCTAGAAACTATTCAGAATTCTGCACGGCAGGAGAGCCCGCCCCAGGGGTTATGCTTGCTAAATCTCCATATTGTGCTGCTGAGGGACAACAGGGAAGACAACATTTTGTTTGTTAATTGTTTTTCCCTTAGTCTTCTCAGCAGCACAAGCCTACCTCCCTTATACTTTCCTTTTTTGTTACTTGACAAAAGGGGAGGTATCTGTAGGTTTTTTTTTTTATCCGTTTTAATTAAAAAATCCCCTGTCCTATTAGCCCCATATTGTTCTGCTGAGGAGACTAAGGGAAAACAAATGAAACAAACAAAATTTGGTCTTTATAAAAGAGAGATGCAACATACGGATGAAATATTTAAAGTGTACCCACTGTTCTAAAAGACTTTTGACATGGTCCTAAAATTTTGAATTAGACAATTTTTCTTATGCTTCATCTATTGATCAGTTGGGGTCTGACCACTTAGACCCTGACTGAGCAGTAGATTGAGCATGCTTCTCTCCCCGATTCGTATCTTCATAAGAAAAACGAGCCCATACACTTATGAGTTTCTCGATCTTGTGACACACAGCCAGGAGAGAACAGACTGGTCATTTTACTGATTTGTTGCTGTCTGCGTGTTTTGCGGGTGTCTCTACAAGATATCAAAAGTTTTTGAAAATGCCAATGCCCATTTATGGGTGAATGAGGACTTTACTTGTGGCCTTGTGTACCATGTCAGAATTACTCTTCTTGAAGAATATCTTTCAACTGTAAGTATTATTAAATAAAAAAAACAATTGTTGTGTATATTCCAGAAGCAATGACGTGACCACAGTAGTGATACCAGTCAATACAGCATGTGACCACCCAGGCCAGTTACTGATGGCAACCATCATGTCATCACTTCCACGATCAACGCAAGGATACAGAACATTTACAAAGCTGTTTATTATTATTATTACTACATCATTAAAACATTTGTTCCAGCTATTTTTGTTTACTGTCAGACAACCCCTATAGATGCAGGGAAGTCTGTTGATTTTTATTTAAATATATACCAGATATGGAATGTATATGGTGTTTGGTGATAAACCAATTAAATGGTAAATCACAATCTCGCTGTAGACTTCCTTTCTTCTAGCAGACTACTGGGACCTTTTCAGAAATGTTTAGGTCTTCCCTTCCCCCTACCTTTTCCTCAACGTCAGGGCTTTCCCTGCATGTCAGATAGGATATTTTCAGGAAGATTGGAATTACAACATCCTGTACAACGGAGGGCTGACATTTACACTAACATTTCATTTATAGTGCTGCTCAATCTTTCTTGAAAGATGTCACATGATTTTTTAAAGGCAAGATTTAGATCAGAAAAACTATTAGAATAAAACCCTTTTCCAGCAAAATGTATTACAACAACTATAAAAGGCATGAAGGGCTGGTTTATACTACTACTCTGCTACTCAATTTTTATATAACAAATAGATTTGTAAATCTGTAGATTTCTTTCTTAAAGATTAGATATCCTGTTATCTTTTCATCATTCATGTCCAGGCCTAATGCTATTTTAACCTTTTCCTGACACAGCAATGTTTGAGGACAGCATTTTAGTTTTTTTCTATCCCCACTTTCCAAGAGCCATAATACTATTTTTCCTTCAACATAACCATGATTTATTCCTTTTTACTATCACTTATACTGCAAATTGTTACCGCCATTTACTGAAAATACTTTTTACATTGCCCAGACACGTGAAAGTTTAGATTGCACCAGGTCTTAGTCTTGAGATCTACTGCAATTGTGAGTTGTAACTGGGTGAAGTGCGTGGTAGCATTACTCCCCAGCTGGCTGCAAGATCCAACTGATGCACTCCATACACTATAATGAAGTGCATCAGTTGGATCAGGCAGCCAACCAGGGAGCGAAGCTTGCTACCATTTGCTTCACCCAGTGTAAGCGAGCAGCTGGTAAAATGGTGGATGGGAGGTATGTATCACTGAAGCTTCTTGCCTCAGACATAAGACTGGAGCTTGAATCCGGATTTTGGGAGTTCTGTTGTTTTTTTTTTGAAGGTTCTAGACATAAAGTCACTCATGTACTCTAGTCTAGTGGTGTGCTGCAGTCCTGAACCTGATGTCACAGGTGTGTGAGCTTGGCCAGAGAGCAGCAGAGAGAGGTTGCTCTGAAGCAGATCAGCTTGTCTGGTGTAGACCATGTTCACACTTCCAGAATGTCCGCAAGAAAAATCTCAGTGCAGACATTTTGGAGAATGCGGGCGCTGGCATAACATGGCAGCGCAGAGGAATGTGCAGTCTTATAGATAGCTATGCATTCCATGCAGTGTCCACACAAAGAATGAAGAGGTTCATTTCGGTGCCAGAAACATGGAAATTCCAGCCGTGTGCACAGCTCAGCAGAATCCAGCTCCGGAATCTGTCGGAATTCGGCACGGAGAGTCTGGACATGTGAACATGGCCTTATGTTGGATGCCGATACACTGCACTAAAATGATGGACTCTGGGCCTGAACCTGCCAAGTTTTGGAAGAGAAGTTGGGAAGTTATGTAAAGAACCAGATGTGAAGGATGTTTAAGTTTCTGTTATATCGCATGCTTCAAGTGGAAGTTATTGCTGTATGTGAATTGTTACAAGAAACCCAGAACTACTGAACTGTGAACCTTCCTGTTTGGGTCTGTTTGCTTACTGACAAGACTGTTTGAAGGGTCACATTCTACACCAGTTATAACTCATGATCCTAGTGAGTCTCATGATCGAGATCAGTTGCAATCTTAATTTTTGACATTGATTAGCGCACTAGTGATTAGTTTATATAGTGTTTTACCCAATATCTTTATATAATTTTTTATCACAATTCTTATTGTTTTTTTGAGGGGCAAACTTTAGTTTTCAATGGTACTATTTTGGCTGTTCATACGATCTTTTGATCACTTTTTATCCCATTTTTAGGGGTTGGTGAGGTGGCCCAATAACGTCAGTTCGAGAATTGGTTATTTTTTATTTTAACAAGTTAACCTGGCTAGTTAAATAGTTTAATAACATTTAGAGTTGGTATTTTACAAACAGGGTGATATCCAGTTTATTGGTAAAAGTTTGAGATATAAGCAGAAGTAAATTATTTCTTAATGTATTTAAAACTTTTTTTTTTGCAATTGCTTGTACAATATACAGTAACACTTGAGATGTACTGCTGTTGCTTAGATATTACACCCCCTGGTTTAGACGCTATGGTCAAAAGTGACTGCGCCATCTAACTGTTTAAACAACTGCAGCGTTCTAACACTTATCCCCCTATCCACAGGATAGGGGATAAGTGTTTGATCGCTGGGACCCCCGTGATCTCCTGAACGGGGCCCCAGCTTTAGCGCTCATTGAGAACGCTAATGCACGTAGCGTCAACCTAGAGAGGTCGATGTTACACCCCCTCCCCATAAAGTTCTATGGGAGAGGCGGGAAGACACAGCTGCCTCCCTGCCTCTCCCATAGAACTACATGGAGGAGGCGTGTTGGCCGCAACATCAGCACACCTCCTGCATGGGAGAGCCTCAGCAGAGCTGTGCCCTGTACAGGAGATCCCGATCAAACGGGATAGGTTGTTTTCGTCCGCAGATGGCCTTTAAGCAGCTGGTAGAGATGAGCGAAGTTACAGTGATTCGATTAGTCATGAAACTCAAGGCTCGGCGTTTGCTGACTTTAGCCTGCATAAATGAGTTCAGCTTTCAGGTGCTCCGGTGGGCTGGAGACTCTCTCCTAGGACTGTATCCACCTTTTTCAGCCACCGGAGCACCTGAAAGCTGAACTCATTTATGCAGGATAAGTCATCAACTACCGAGAAGTTTGTGATGAATCGAATTACTGTTACTTCGTTCATCTCTAGCAGCTGGGATCAGATTTATCTTAGATCCCTGCCTCTGACAGCATGTGTTAAATTTAGTTAACAGCCAGCATTCACTAAGTTGCAAGGAGGCCCCTCTTCTGTGTCTGTTATATATGCCCTGCCCGGACATCTTAAAAAGGGAAAAAAACAAATTCATTAATTTAGCGGGGAAAAAAAAAAAAAAAAAACAGTACCAGACCTGTCCTCCATTTACTTTAACGGAAATGAGCTGCAATATTCACACACAAGCTGAGGACAAGCGTGGCATTCTTTTTGCAAAAATATTAATAAAAAATAACTATGGAAGCAAATAAGGGAGAAGGATTAAAGCTATCCATACGCCTTCACACCTTCAATAGCTGTCAGCCAAATAATAATTTGACCTAGAGCTATACCTCCAATCAATCTCCCCCATTTCTATTAGAGAAGCCAATGCAAGATACAGCTTAGCCCCTTAAGGACCCGGGGTTTTTCCATTTTCGTTTTTTCCTCCTACCTTTAAAAAAATCATAACTCTTTAAATTTTTCACCTAAAAATCCATATGATGGCTTATTTTTTGCGCCACCAATTCTACTTTGTAATGACGTCAGTCATTTTACCCAAAAATCTACGGGGAAACGGAAAAAAAAATCATTGTGAGACAAAAATGAAAAAAAATACGCCGTTTTGTAGCTTTTGGGACTTCCGTTTCTACGTAGTACATTTTTCGGTAAAAATTACACCTCATCTTTATTCTGTAGGTCCATACAGGTAAAATGATACCCTACTTATATAGGTTTGATTTTGTCGTACTTCTGGAAAAAATCATAACTACATGCAGGAAAATTAATACGTTTAAAATTGTCATCTTCTGACCCCTATAGCCGCATATAGGGAGGTATGAGGGCTCATTTTTTGCGCCGTGATCTGAAGTTTTTAGCGCTACCATTTTTGCATTGATAGGACTTATTGATATAAAAATTGACCAAAAATTAACTATTTTGGAATTTTTTTGCGCGTACGCCATTGACCGTGCAGTTTAATTAACTATATATTTTTATAATTGACATTTCCGCACGCGGCGATGCCATATGTTTATTTTTATTTACAGTTTATTTTTTTAGGTGAAAAGGGGGGTGATTCAAACTTAATAGGGGAGGTGTTAAATGATCTTTATTCACTTTTTTTTTTTTTTTCACTTTTTTTGCAATGTTATAGCTCCCATAGGGACCTATAACATTGCACACACTGATCTTTTACATTGATCACTGGTTTCTCATAAGAAACCACTGATCGATGATTCTGCCGCTTGACTGCTCATGCCTGGATCTCAGGCACTGAGCAGTCATTCGGCGATCGGACAGCGAGGAGGCAGGTAAGGACCCTCCAGCTGTCTTGTAAGCTGTTCGTGATGCCGCGGCTATCCCGAACAGCTCTGAGCTAACCGGCATGCTTTCACTTTCGACGCTGCGTTCAACTTTGAACGCCGCATCTAAAGGGTTAATAGGGCACGCCAACGCGATCAATGCCGCGTGCTATTCGCCACGGGTCCCGGCCGTTGTTAGAGGCCCCGCGTTATAGATCGGGAGCGGACTCATGACGTACAGGCAGGGGTACTCCACTGGAATTTTTTTTTTAAAATCAACTGGCTTCATAAAGTTTAACAGGTTTGTTAAATTATAAAAAAAAAATAATAATCTTAATCCTTCTAGTACTTATCGGCTGCTATATGCTCCACAGGAAGTTTTCTTTTTGAATTTCCTGTCTGACCACAGTGCTCTCTGCTGCTACATCTGTCCATATCAGGAACTGTCCAGAGTAGGAGCAAATCCCCATAGCAAACCTATGCTGCTCTGGACAGATCTTAAATGGACAGAGGTGTCAGCAGAGAGCACTGTGGTCAGACAGAAAGGAAATTCAAAAAGAAAAGAACTTCCTGTGGAGCATATAGCAGCTGATAAACACTGGAAGGATTAAAATTTTTAAACAGAAGTAATATACAAATCTGTATAACTTTCTGGCACTAGTTGATTTAAAAAAAAAATAAAAATAAAGTGTTACAGGCCTTTCCCCAGCACCTGCCATCAGGGAAATGTAGACACAACCCCTTACACAGTAGATGGACAATGGAGTCTGTATTATGGGGAGCTAAGGGCACTCAGACTCTGTATGAAAGAGTCTCCTAGGACCGTATCCACCTTTTCCAGCCCACCGGAGCACCTGAAAGCTGAACTAATTTATGCAGGATAAGTCATCAACTGCCGAGCCGAGAAGTTTGTGACGAATGAATTTACTGTAAGTTCGCTCATCTCTAATTGTATTACCAGAGAAGCAATACTTCTAGGTTAGAATGATTCCATAATCTAGACAAAAATCCTTACAAAGTCTTCCATGTAAGGCATTTTACGGAGGTGCCAAGTGGTAGAGCAACACGATGCCCTGCTAGAATGGAAATACGTACTTCATCTTCTCTTCATCCACCGCAGCTTCTGTGATCAACATCTGGGAGAACTAGATTATAAGCATTAAGTGTGTTATTGCGGTATTCTCATGCTTTTTTGGCACCTTGAAATTTTTATTTTTTAAAGAAACAATATGACTACATGCATGAAAATCCATAACACACATATAAGGCCCTGCTGAGACCTTACTTTTGTTTTGCTGTAAGGACCCCAAACACATAGATAAATGACAGCTTGGCAAATGCTGGCCTGTATATAGTCTTCTCCAGTTTCCTATACAAAGGGTACCATAAAAACAACTATATACCATTTGGCCTACTTATGCCACTGCACAACTATACTGTAGTGACATATGTCTAGAAATATTTAACATTTACCTACGATTCAAGGGGGGGAGAGGTTGAAGTCTGGAGAAGAAAAGGTTTAGTCTAAAGGGGCAACACGCCTTCTTTACCATAAGAACTGTGAATTTATGGAACAGTCTACCTCAGGAACTGGTCACAGCAGGAACAATTAACAGCTTTAAAACAGGGTTAGATACATTCCTGGAACAAAATAACATTAATGCTTATGCAGAATTATAAAACTACATCCCTTTCCCTTATCCCCTTACACCCTTCCCTTCAATTCCCTGGTTGGACTTGATGGACGTATGTCTTTTTTCAACCATACTAACTATGTAACCTCAGCTTAATGCAGAGTGAATATTAAACTTAGTAACATAGGTGACACATGTGGAGCATTTCTGGCATCTGTAAACTATCTTTATATAGGTAGAATTTTCCTGCTTGGCAAGGGTGGCTTGGCATGAGTCACCAGTAAATCCAGTCACCTGTCCAGGTGTGTGCTGTAGGAGTGGGTTACCGTGACACACAGGATGTGCACATTCCATACAATGACACAAAAGGAAGCAATGAATTCCTGAAATATGGAACTCCTAGAAAAAGGAGTGCCTCAGATCATGTGTGTCACATGTGTGTCATTTCTGTACTCTATCATTTTCCTATGGGTCATGCTGTACATATTCCCAGCTTAGAAACACTACCTTTTCCTGTAAGTCCTGAGTAATGTTGCCAGAGGCTGAAGGAGGTACATTCCACACAGTTCAACAACAACGACCACCAGCCTAAATGGTTAACACTGTGCGTCAAACTCCCTCTGACACTGTGAAGCCTTGTAAGAAAGCTATTTGAGTGTGACGTGGAGGGGAGGCAACTATGTAAGAGGTATGAGTTGGAAGGGAGGGAAGATAATAAAGGAGAGAACAGGGAGGGAGAAAGAAGGGGAAGGCAGTTGAGGAGGGGGAGAGCTGGGAGGAGAGGACTTCCAAGAAAAAGCAGAACAGCCTGTAAGGGAGCTAGGACAAAGGAGGAGTGGTGGGGGAGCAGGAGTTAACCTGTTCCCTGCCTGAAGCACTGAGAATTAAGGCAATTCCTCATTGTGAAGACAATCATCATTACATATGATTAGGCAAAGTCTTCCTGAAGATGAATCCGTTCTCATCGGGATACTATGGTCACAATAGCTAGCATTCCCTGAGTTACCTGCTAAGAATGACCATCTCTTCTGATAACTGTAAAATAAATCTAGTGTTTTCACAGAAGGAAGTGGTTAATCTAGGATCCATTATCCCGTATGATTATATCACTACCATAGAAAGAGTTAATCAAAGCAGGGCTTGTCACGGTCACGGCCTAGCTGAGTCACACAAGTGACGTGTTCAAGAGGACTTGGTGGCAAGACCTGATATGACCTCAGAATGATCCATTATAAAACCAGGGCGAGTCTCACCTGCACAAAAGGTTTATAAAAAGAAATGGGTCTACATGAAAAAGGGTAAAGCTATGCTTTATAGTTCCAGGATTCCCATGCCTGTCACAACATGTCTGAGTTTAAGTATTAGCAATGGTTTGTCTACCTCAAGCTGGCCATACATGGTGCAATAGATCAGCACGATACTACAACTGGACAGTAACTAGGCCATGTACAGGAAGACATGGGGCATTATTCAAGATTTTCTAACACTGCTACATCTGATCCTCATACAATTGTGAAGATCAGATATGCTCTGGCAGTGGCAGGCCTGGCCAGTGGGTTGCTAGAGAACACATCCAGTGAACCGTAGCTGTGTTAGCCTGGCCATTCCCATTAGACGTGTGTTGGCTGAATCCATCTAATATGTAGAGGGGCTTCCTGACTCTCCCTCATTGGCTTCTTTCTATGTCATTGTATGGAATGTGCAAATCTTGTCTGTCACTGCAACCCACTCCTCCAGCTGTCCAATTCTTTTGTTCTTAAGCTCATCATGCATTGGTATTGGGGGGGGGGGGGGGGGGGGGTCACACGAGTGTTTGGCTGACAGCTATATTGTGTGTGTAGCCTGCTTTAGCGGTCTCACTTATTTACAGACATGTAGAAATGTTCAAAAACTAAATTAGCAAAACATTAAACATAAGCTTATTTAATATGGTTGTTAAGGCCACAGTACAGACCCTAAGGCCAGGTCTTAAATAAATCGCTTGTAGATTTAGGTGTGGAATCACTGCAGATTTGCATCAAGATCCAGAGCAGGATCATTACGCTATGTGTGGAACCCTAAGATATAACCATATGATAGGCATGTAAAACTGTACCCCTAAGATGCCATAAATCTTAAAGGGAATGTATAATTGAAAAAAATAACCCATTGTTTAAGTTTTTAACCATATTTTTTAAGAACTCTTTGTGATTTTTTATTTTTTAGTTTACTTCCTATATTTTAAAATAAAAAAGATATTGCAGTTCACATCTTGGCCATTAGGCCTAAAACTAAGCTAGGCTCCCTGTTCTGTAGCAATTATTTCCTAGTAATGCCTTTCTTCTAGTCAAAGACAGGAGTACAGTAAAAGGTAACATCAGTATAGAAATAACTAATTCAGTGACAGCAGAGGTCAGCACCCCCTCCATGGGTCAGGCAGCTAAAAAAGGCTGTGTATATGTATCGTAGAAATTTCACTGAAAATGTGACTTTCTGTATCCCCAGCTTTTAAAGTACAGCTTAAGCTACCCACACACATCAGAAGACATCAGAGGCAGCCAAACCTGCAGAATTCAAAAATTCACCAGGATCAGCTGACTATCTGAGACAAAAATGTGAATTGGGGGGGGGGGGGGGGCTTCCTGACAATAAGCCAAGTGAGGATGTTGGACTTCACCATGTCTGGTCCTTTGTTTCTCACAGGAAATAGGCTGTTGCCAGAGGGGTCTGGCAGAAGCTTATTCTCCTCTACCCACTAAAACCTGTGCCAGGCTGAGCCAACAGTGCATATTTCTGGGGAGGTCAGAGATTTCAGAACAATGCCATGTGTATGGTCAGCTTATTTCTGGTATAAAGGGGTCATTTGTTTAAGTGGTTTGCTAAGAATTACTTTATCAATGTTCTTTATCATCAAGGTGTAAGGTGCTTCTTGCAGTTAATACAACTATAAATCTACCTACAATCACTAGTGATATTTTAAACCATTTTTGAATCTGTTGTGCAACAGTATTCTGTCACATGACAAAAAACACACAAGACAGTATATTTTTGAAATTTTTTTTTTATTACTCGGGGGACGGCGGCTGGAAACATTGCTGTACAACAAACAAAACCCCTGTAAAAGAACAATAACATTGTATAAAAATAAGAGCAGGTAACACACTTTTCCCTTAAGCTTCAATGTGGTGAAGTAAAAGAAATATCACATTACCACCACCTTGTGGTAAAACTGTGCTCTTAGCAAGAAGCCAACTATTACTACTACAGGAGATTTACTAGAATAGAAAATAATAAAAACAGCAAGATGTAGAGAATCCTGCAAAGCATGTTACAATAGACTAAATGATGCCAAAAGTGTATTCTACTAAACATCCTCTATTTTAACACAAGAAAGATGAAGATACAGATACATGCAGAAGATGGCAGCAGGAAAGACGTACAGCTAAATGGCTGTCATAAGTAGGAATTTCATGTATATAAAGAAATAGCATCTGTCTGAATGTGCAAAGACTGTAGAGGAGAGGGGCTGTGGTGTGTGTGCAGAGCATGGGGACACCAGATGAAAGGTGGGTGAGTGATGTGTCAGAAGTGGGTGGAAAGCAAAGAACATTAAAAAATAATAATAATAATGGAGGTTAAAACCATGCTGAAGGTGAAACATGTTTACAGTTTAAAATTACAAGTACGTGGAAGCAGTATTGTATTTACAGCCCATAAGCCAAGCAAGCAGTAAATAAAACTTATAATGCAAAGCTGTGGATGCACATATTAGTAGGTGTGCATCCACAGACGATAAAAGGTGGTGGTGGTAGTAGTAGACGACTACAAAAGGTCGCTAAACAGCTATCTCCTGACCCACCGATACACATTAGTGCAAGGCTGAGCATTCATATATCCGCAATGGAAAGCAGGAGGAAATAAAGGGGGGCTAAGCTGCTTCCAGACTCGCTGATGGTGGCAGCTTATCTCCACGAGAAAGGACTGATCCTTCTCTCTTCCAACATAACCTGTTGGGTGAGAGTCAGGAGGCCTCTATGCACATTTCTAATGTGTATAAGGGAAATTGACAACAGGTTAACCTGCACTAAACACAATACACAGGGTTATAGTGCGGGTGAACAGGATTGCAATGATGTAACACTTACCCGGTTCTGCAGTCTGGCTCCGAAGATACTGTAGTATTAGCCAGCATTGTTACTCCAGAAATGGCAGACTTTGTGCTAAAGGAGACAGGATCCAGTAAACCCAGGAACCCTGCCTGCGTCCCCTCTGAAGCTATATGCCCGCCCACCTCACGCACACACTGTCAAAGTTGTCTTATGAATAATCAAGAAGCAGGCAGGCATATAGGTGCAGAGGGGACTGAAGCAGGGTAGCTGGGTATACAACACCCTGCCTCCTTTGAGCAAAGGCAGTCATTTCCAGGTTAGCAATGACAGTAATTACAACGGGTATCTCCAGAATTAGACCACAGATTCGGGTAAGTGATACCTCATTGTAATCCGGTTCATCCATACTATAACCCTGTGTATTGGGTTTATTGCGGGTGAACCCACTGTCAGTTTCTCTTTAAGCAATGCAAATATAAAAAACTAAGCAAAGCAGACATTAAAAACCCCTTGTGAGTATACATACCTGTCCTTATTCCAGGGCTTTAACAATGGCCTCACAAGCCTCTAAGTTAACCTGTGCCTCTGCCTTGGCAACTTCATCTCCGGCACTCTGCAACTCTGTCAGGGCCTTTTCCAGGTTTGACTTTGCAGTCTATTGAAAAGCAAAAAAGATAGAAGAAAATTAACTGTTAGGCAAATTCCAAATTAGGCCCAATATTCTTTCCCCAGCGTCATGTGACTTGTGTTACAAGGTCTCAGATGTGAATGGGAAGCAGGTGTCTAAAATTTGGTGTTTTTGCTCTCACACTCTCAACACAACAACACCTCATAGCAAAGAACTGAGGATCTGAAAAAAAGAATTGATGCTCTACATAAAGATGACCTAGGCTATTAGAAGATTGCCAAGACCCTGTCGGTGATCAGACCATACACCGCACACTGCATTAAATTGGTGTGAATGGTTGTTGTCCCTGAAGGAAGTCTCTTCTAAACATGAAGCCCCACAGTTTGCTGAAGAAAAGCAGACTAAAGGACGTTGATTACTGGAACCATGTCATGTACGATGAGCCCAACATAAACTTATTTGGTTGAGATGGTGTCAACTGTGTGGCGACAACCAGATGAGGAGAACAAACACAAGTGTGTCTTGCCTATAGACATGTCATGGGAGTGTCATGGACTGGGCCTGCATGAGTGCTGCTGGCACTGGGGAGCCATGAATATCAACATGTACTGTGACATACTGAAACACATCACGATCCCCTCTCTTCAGAGACTGGGCTGCAGGGCAGTACTCCAACATGATAACCTCAAACACACTTCCAAGAAGACCACTGCCTTGCTAAAGAAGCTGATGTTAGAGGTAATGGGCTAACAAAGCACATCTTCAGACCTATACTCTATTAAGCATCTGTGGGGGCATCCTCATGGAGGGGTGGAAGAGGACTCCAGTGGCAACATATGAAGCTCTGGTGAACTCCATGCCGAAGAGGCTTAAGGCAGTGCTGGAAAATAATGGTGGCCACACAAAATATTGACACTTTGGGCTCAATTTGAACATTTCCACTTAGGGGTGTGCTCACTTTTGAGTGTTGAGTTATTTTGAGCAGACACAACATTAAACACTGTTATACAGGCTGTGCACTCACTACTTTACATTGTAGCAGAGTGTCATTTCTTCATTGTTGTCAAATGAAAACATTTAATAAAATATTAACAAAAATGATATGTGAGAAACTGAATGTAACTTTTTCTTAAATGGAAGAGGTCATCATAAGCCGGCACTCATTAGATCTTCATAGCTTTATTGCTGAGTGATAAAGCATAACTGCAAAATTCACATAAAAACTACACCTGTATTTCTGTTTTGCCTAAGACAGTTGGATCTATAGAATCTATTAGGCTGGGTTCACATGTTTTTCCCTATAAGGGAGCGCATACGGCAGGGGAGAGCTGAAAACTTGCACTTCCGTATCCCTGCGTATGCGGTCCCATATGTAATTCATTTCAATGAGTGAACCGGTAGGCTCATTTTTCCCCGTATGCAGTATTCTACCGTACCTAAAATCGTAGTCAACCACGGTTTTAGGTCCGGTAGAAAACCGCATACGGGGAAAAATGAGCCAACTGGTTCACTCCGGTCGGCTCATTGAAATTAATTACATACGGGACCGCATACGCAGGCATACGGGAGCGCAAGTTTTTAGCTCTCCCCTGCTGTATGCGCTCCCGTATGGGGAAAAACGTGATGTAAACCCAGCCTTAGCCTGGCACAGAATGAGGATGCAGTCTAAGTGGATGTGTAAAGAGTAGCCTGGCAGACTGCATACTCCCCCTGGGGGCTACAATCTGAGGAATACATTTTCCTATACAGATTGACAAGCCGCTCCTAATACTGCTTAATATCAATGATCAAGAACAGGCTGTTCACATACTTTACACTATGCTACATTGGATGTAAACTCCAGGACAGCTCCCGACACATACAATGGGCATATTATTGGGTCTTTGTTACCCAAAAGAATGTTTCTGGTATCCACTGTTTGTATTTAGCCAGCATATCTTTTTTCTTATTGCACAGAAAAATGTAGTCTGTTACTATTTCCTATTGAGATGCATCCCCCCCCAAAAACAAACAAAAACAAACCACATGAATATTTTGATTATGGGATGGGCAACATATACCCATTTATACCTGTACAGTAGCATGTGTCAGAGCCTTCCATTGGGGAATACATTGGGAAGTACCTACAGATACCTCTGAAAGGGTGACTGGAGCCATAAAAGGAGTTTCCCAGCTCAGAGTGATGGCATATTGCTGAGATATTACAATATACCATCATTTTATCACTGGTGAGGGTCTGACTTGTGGGACCCCCACCATTCCTGAAAATGAATGGCACATAGCAATGATGTAGTGCTTAGTCCCCCTACAGAGTTTTTCCATGTACAGTGGTTCTTAATGGCTGTGCAGCACATTAAATCTAGCCCTATTCACTCTACATTAACACTGCAGTCAGCCAAATCAGAGGGGAGTGACACTGAAGGGGACTCAAGCACTGTACAAACATGGAAGGGAATTTATCAAGCTGTTTAGACCGCTTTTTTCGTCTAAATTTGTAGCAGGAAAAGTCGCGTACTGGTCCCGTGTGACTTTTCCTGCGACATTTCAGTTAGACTGCATAATCTTTCTGACCAGGAAGTGATCTGATTTAGATCACTTTGTGCAGTGGTCACTAATTTATCAAGTGCGACTTTTCTGCAATTTTTAGAAGAAATCACAGGGCATTTCAACCCTGCCCTATATCACTCAATGCGACAATTGTATTTAGGTCTGTGCGATTCAAAGTCCGTACGCCAATTAATAAATTTGGCGCACGTCTGCCACTTCCCCGCAACTTTTTTCATCAAAGCTGAACTAAAAGTTCAGTTCAGTTTTGACGTGCAAACAATGAGGGGCATTTATCAGTCTAAAAATTGGTTAGAATGGCTGCTCTGTATCAGTGTATTCCTGCTTCCATTTTGTTTTAAGCTAATAAGGAGAGGCTTTATTATTTTCCTCCATGTGCATAGATGAAAATACACCGCTTTGTTTACACCCTGTTCCAAATTATTATGTAAATTATATTTTTCTCATTTACCTAAATAATTCTCCTGTTATCAACTATTAAGAGTACAATTCTAATTTTGTTGAACAAATCTCCTAATAACAGTATTTTTTTTTATATAAAAAAAAAATAAAAAATTATAATACACTGTTCCAAATTATTACGCACAGTAAGTTTCAAAACACTTTATAGGTTGTAAAGAACGGAAAATTGTAATTTGTTGTGTTTGCAGCATATTTTCTGAAATCAAAAGATATTTCATTCAAACTTTTAAAAACATTTTAACTTTTTAAACATTTTAACATAGGACCCCCTTTATTTTATAGCAGCTTCATAAGTCTTGAATCCATTGAACTTGTGAGTTTTTGGACAGTTTCTGCTTGAATTTGTTTGCAAGATGTCAGAATAGCCTCCCAGAGCTGCTGTTTGGATGTAAACTGCCTCCCTTCCTCATAGATCTTTTGCTTGAGGATGCTCCAAAGGTTCTTAATAGGATTGAGGTCAGGGGAGGATGGTAGCTACACCATGACTTTCTCTCCTTTTATCCCCATAGCAGCCACTGATGCAGAGGTATTCTTTGCAGCATGACATGGTGCATTGTCATTGCTGAAGATTATTTTATTATGGAAAGAATAGTTCTTCCATCTGTACAAAGGAAGAAAGGAGTCAGAAACTCCAAATACTTTGCAGAGGTCATCTTTACACCTTCAGGGACCCTTTAGGGGCCAACCAGCTCTCCTCCCATGATTCCGGCCCAAAACATGACTCCACCACCACCTTGCTGACATCTCAGCCTTGTTGGAACAGGGTGGCCGTCCACCAACCAACTACTACTCCATCCATCCATCTGGACCATCCAGGGTTGCACGGCACTCATCAGTGCACAGAACTGTTTGAAAATGAGTCTTCGTGTATTTTTCTGCCCAATGCAGCAGTTTCTGCTTGTGAGCATTGGTTAGTGGTGGCCAAAAAGGTTTATGCACAGTTGCAAGACTCTGGGAGGACTCTGCACCTCGATGTCCGTGGGACTCAATCTTCCTCAATGTGCCATTATCTGCACAAACCCGTCTGTGCTCTGAATAAGCCACAAATATCTTAATAGTGCAATGATCACGCTTAAAGGGGTACTCCGGTGCTTAGACATCTTATTCCCTATCCAAAGGATAGGGGATAAGATGCCTGATCGCGGGGGTCCCGCCGCTGGGGACCCCCGTGATCCTGCACTCCGCACCCCGTCAAAATCAGTCCGCGGAGCGTGTTCGCTCCGGGTCTGATTACTGTCGATCACGGGGTCGGAGCATTGTGACGTCACGGCCCCGCCCCCTCAATGCAAGCCTATGGTAGGGGGCGTGACAGCTGTCTAAGCGCCGGAGTACCCCTTTAATTTTTCGTTAAATATCTAATGTTTTCAATCCTCGTCCAAGGCATTGAACTATTTCACTCTTTCCGGCAGCAGAGAGTTCTTTTTTCTTCTCCATATTGCTTGAAAATGGTGCTCTGCTTAATAATGTGGAACACCCACCTTTAGTAGTTTTTCCTTAAAGGAGAACTCCAGAATATAAAAATTGTCGCCCATACTGCCGGCAGTAAAAAATTTAAGATGTACATACCTTCCTCCGCTTCCCCGGGGCCTCCGGTAACCGGCTCCGGTTTCTGCCGCGATCCACTTCCTGGTTGCCGGTGGTCGGAGAATCATACTGCGCTCAGCCAATCACCAGCTACAGCGAAGTCAGACTCGGCCGGCGATAGGCTGAGCGGCAGTGTGAAAACGCTTCAGGACACAAAATTCTTCACTACACTGGCACCTGCGGCCGGGGCCGAAAACGTCACACTGCAGCTCAGCCTATCGCCGGCCGAGTCGGGACATCACTGCGGCCGATAATTGGCTGAGCACAGTAAGACTCTCCGACCACCGGCAACCAGGAAGAGGATCACGGCAGAGGCCGGAGACTGTTACCAAAGGCCCCGGTGGAGCAGAGGAAGGTATGTACATCTTTATTTTTTTACTGCCGACCCTATGGGGGACAATTTTTTATGTTCTGGAGTTCTCCTTTAAGTTGGGCTCTCCTGGCAATCTAATTGTCACAAATGTCAGATTGTTTTTAGTGATCGAAAGAGCCCGGAGAGACAATGTCGTTCATGAATTAAACTGAAAAACGAAATATTTATTTAATCTTTGTGACACTTAAGTATCAGGACATTAGGGCGTACCTTTACGCCCTGTGTCCTGGATGGGTTAAGGACCCCGGGCATACCTGTAAGTCCCGAGTTCCATTTTACCAGGTTTAAAACAGTTCTAACGAGCGAAGAATAGGTTAAACCCGGTTGGTCCCAGTTACTACGGGCAACCAGGACCCACGGCTAATGACGGGCACCGCCGATCAAAGTTGACTGCGGCATCTAAAGCACAGGGTTAACAGTGCCGGTTAGCCCAGTGGAGCTGCTCGGAACATCCGCGGCGACATCACCAGTAAGTGAATGCCAGGGGGGTCCTCACCTGCCTCCTCAGCATCCGATCTGTGTCCTGCTGCTCCTAGCCTGCTATGCAGGCTACAGCAGCAGAGTGACGAAAACACTGATCAATGATATGCTATGGAATAGCATTGATCAGTGTAAGCAATCAGAAGATTGCATGTTATAGCCCCCTAAAAAAAAAAAAAAGGAAGAAAAGTGAACACCTTCCCTATTAAAGTTGAAATCACCCCCTTTTCCCATTTTTTTTAAAATAAAATAATGCAATAAAAATAATCATATGTGGTACCACCGCGTGCGTAAATGTCCAAGCTATTAAAATATAAGGTTAGTTCAATCTCACGGTCGATGGCGTACACGTAAAAAAAATACCAAAGTACAAAATTGTGCATTTTTGGTCCCTTCATATACCATAAAGAAAAAAATAATCTAAACAAAAATGGAACCGATAAAAACTGCAGGCCACGGCACAAAAAAAATTTCCGCATACATCCCCGTATGCGGAAAAATAAAGTTATAGGGGTCAGAAGATGACAATTTTAAAACATACTAATTTTGGTGCATGTTATTTTTTTTTTTAAAGTAAAACCTATCCAAAAGAAAGGAACCACTGCAAAAAGCGGACCAAGTAAAATTAATATTTTATTATTAGGTATACAAAAAACCAATGTAAACATTGGAAAAAAATGCATAAAAAAACACAAATGGTGTGGACACAGAAAAGTGGCGGACTGGGGAGAGGGGGGGGGGGGGGGACAAAATTAATTGGGTATAAGCAGCAAATCAAGCAATAAAGTGCAGACACAAAAAGAGTATATAAATATATACACACACAAGCAATGTAAAAATATGCAGATATTTGAATTGGGCACTAACTTGTCTAAAGTAAAGTGCAAGATGTGTCTAGCAGCAACCTCCAAAGAGGGAAAATAACCCAGCACAAGTGTGCAAATATGCAATATTAGACAGCAGTATGGATAATGTGTTGCAAACGGGATAAAGGTGCATTTAAAGCACAAAGTCAAAACCGGCCCGGAGATAACTACATGCAGGAAAATGTATACATTTAAAATGGTCATCTTCTGACCCCTATAACTTTTTATTTTTCTATGTAAGGGCAGGTGTGAGGGCTCATTTTTAGCGACATGATCTGAAGTTTTTATTGGTACCATTTTTATATATTGATCGGAATTTTTGATCGCTTTTTATTCATTTTTTCATGATTGAAACAGTGACCAAAAATACGCTATCTTGGAATTTATTTGCGCGTACGCCATTGACTGTGCAGTTTAAGTAACAATATATTTTTATATTTCGGACATTTCCGCATGCGGCGACACCACATATGTTTATTTACACAGGTTTTTTTTTAAATGGGAAAGGGGGGTGATTCTTACTTTTATTAGAGTAGGGGTTAAATGATCTTTATTCACTTTTTTTTGCAGTGTTATAGCCCCCCCCCCCCCCTTGTGGCTGTTACACTGAACATACCGATCTCATACACAGATCATTGCCGTGCATTAACACGGCAAAGATCAGTGTTATTGGCAGTCGATTGCTCAAGCCTAGATTTCAGGCTTGGAGCAATCAATCGCCGATCAGACATGACGGAGGCAGGTAAGGGGATCTCCGCTCGCGTTCTAGTCAATTGGGACATCGCGATGGTCCCGATCAGCCCGACTGAGCTGTCGAGAAGCTTTTACTTTTATTTTAGACGTGGCGATCAACTTTGAACTAAAGGGTTAATAGCGCGCATCACAACGATCGGTGCCGCACGCTATTAGCCCAGGGTCCCGGCTGTCATTAGCTGTCGGGACCAACCCGGTGTCACGGCATGACCCCGCGTTATATGCTGGGACTGGGTGCAGGGTGTCCAGGTACGCCCTGCGTCCTTAACCCCTTAAGGACCAGGCCCATTTTGGCCTTAAGGACCAGACCAATTTTATTTTTGCATTTTCGTTTTTTCCTCCTTGCCTTCTAAAAATCATAACTCTTATATTTCCATCCACAGACCCATATGATGGCTTGTTTTTTGCATCACCAATTGTACTTTGTAATTACATCACTTATTTTACCATAAAATGTACAGCGCAACCAAACAAATATTATTTATGTGGGAAAATTGAAAAGAAAACCGCAATTTAGCAAATTTTGGAAGGTTTTGTTTTCACGCTGTACACTTTCCAGTAAAAATGACATGTTTTCTTTATTCTGTGGGTCAATACAATTAAAATGATACCCATGTTATATGCTTTTCTATAATTGTACCGCTTTAAAAAAAATCTCAAACTATTTTAACAAAATTACGGTAGTATGTTTGAAATTGCCCTATTTTGACTACCTATAACTCATTTTTCCGTATATATGGGGCAATATGAGGGCTCATTTTTTTGCGCCATGATCTGTAGTTTTTATCAGTATCATTTTTGCTTAGTTTTTACTTTTAATAAAAAAAATTTTTGAATAAAATTTGACAAAAAAGGAGCAATTTTGGACTTTTTTAATTTTTTTACGTTTACGCCGTTCACCGTACGGGATGATTAACAATATATTTTACTAGTTCAGACTTTTACGCATGCGGCGATACCAAATATGTGTATTAATTATTTTTTTTACGCTTTTTTCAGGGTAAAATGTGAAAAACGGACGTTTTACTTTTTATTGGGGGAGGGGATTTTTCACATTTTACTTTTTTATTTCTTTTATTTTTTTTTACACATTTTTTTATTTTTATTTTTATTTTATTTTTTTTTTACACTTTTTATGTCCCCATAGGGGACTATTCATTGCAACCAGTTGATTGCTAATACTGTGCAGTGCTATGTATAGGACACAGCACTGCTCAGTATTATCGGTGATCTTCTGCTCTGGTCTGCTCGATCTCAGACCAGAGCAGAAGACCCCGGGAGACGGCCGGAGCAAGGTGGGGGGACCTCCGGCCACCATGCAAAGTACCGCAATGCTGTAATCTGTATTGATTACGGCATCGGAGGGGTTAATGGCGGACATCCGCGCGGGACCGGGACCTGCCAGGCACGACGCGAGCACCGCTCTGGTGCTCGCGATCATGTCGGCGCGTAAATGTACGTTATGGAGCGTTAAGTACCACGTCACCATGACGTACATTTACGTTCATTGTCGTTAAGGTGGTAAAAAAAAAATGTATTGAGAAAAAAATAAGTGAAAATCATACACTATTAAAAATTGTGAGTCTCCTAGGACTGTATCCACCTTTTCCAGCCCACCGGAGCACCTGAAAGCTAAACTAATTTATGCAGGAAAAGTCCAACTGCCGAGCCGAGAAGTTCGTGATGTATCAAATCACTGTACTCATCTCTAAATAACAAACAGGTTATAATATTAACAGGTTAGAATATAAAATTAAAATTCCCATTGCTTTAAAATTTTACTTGTTAATTTATAGACCCCTTTTATTGTTTTGTTCCCGTATGAAGATCCATGCTGCTGTAATTTAAAAAGTCCATTGTGGTATTAGTTTTGGTTTATTTCTTTAGTGTAACAGTGGTTTAACTTCAACAGGTGTAAGTTATTCACAGGAATACATTTCAGGGCATCTGTGGTGTTTTCTTTTGCAGCGCTGGAGACCTCCACAGGGAAGCCCATGCTGCTTTGTTATAAGGATGCGCTCCGCTCTGAGATCAGGAGGGTGTTCATTGAGGAGGTTTGCAGTAGCAAATGGAATGGATATGTTGTAATGCTGAGGAGCTTGGATATGGATTCGCACTGTTGGTTGAACTGTCGGATGCCGAGCTGATTATATCTAACGGGTGCATTTTGCAGCTCTGGAGACCTTTGTTATAGGATACCACACATAGTCTGAGCCGGCATCGCTGACATATTATGCAGCGCTGGGGGTAATGCTACAGAGGACCACGCTTCATATGAGGTAGGTACAGTGTTGGGACAATTTATAACAAAATATAACAAAAGTCTACAGGATATAGGAGAATATTGTAGAATTGTGCAGTGCGGTTCATGCTGTAATGCAGTAATATAGAATATAGAAACTCCAGCGGTAATGCTTAAAGAATTTGGATATGGGATCCACTCTGTTTTAAACTTGCGGTTGCGCATATTTGGGGAGGGATAATGTGAATGATCGGATGTTGCACAAGTTTTATTCTGTATAACGGGCTCATTCTGCAGCGCAGTGGAACTTACTATAGGAGTCCTCGCTACACTAAGGTAGGCATGATGGGCGCATTCTGTAGAGCTGGAGATCGTGCTACATGAGACCAAGCTTTACTTGAGGTAGCTACAGTATTGTGGCATTTTGTAACAAAAACATTCAGATTGCTAAAGTAGCATAGAAGGGAGACACTTTGGGGGGTATTTATCAAAGGATTTATGTGTTTTTTCCCCCCATATCTTTGCACAATACTTTGGCGCAATGTCTTTTTGCGCCAAAGTTTGGCGCATTTTCTCCACTGTCATTTGTACAACTTTCTCAAAATCACACGGTCCTGTGTGTGATTTTAACTTTAGTCAGTAATTCGTCATTTGTGCCAATCGATCTTTGGCACAATTTTGCACCTTTTTTTGGCGCAACTCACCGCCAAGAAATTTTGCACATGGAAAACACACATAGCAATGTCAGAAAATGTAAAGGTGTCAAAATACATTAAAACATTTTTTTGTGAAAGCAGACACCTCTGGGGCTGCGCAATGCTATCCTGCGACATAGTTGTCTCTGAGGGACCTTCACGGCATTGGACATGGCCACACAGGTTCAGGAAAGGTAAGCACTACAGTAACCAAAAAAAAAAACAAAAAAAAAAAAACACTCAAGCTAAAAATAAAATCCATTTCACATGGTGGCTATAAACCCCACAATAGAAAATAACTCATGTCGCTTGCTGATATACTGCAGGAGGGACTCCGAAATGGCTGCTCTACAGGGTAAAATACGTTGTCCTCTGTGGCGGTAAGTTCTGTATAAAGGCGCTGTGAACAACTGATTTCAACATTTGAGCCAAAACTACTAACAACTTGCACCAAATGATAAATTTGGTGCATGTCCACGAAAACCTAAGTGAAAAAAAAAGGGTAAAAAGAAACTGTCAACAGGCAAAACTGATAAATACCCCCCTTTATGCCTCTGAGATGGACTTATTTGTAGGTTTGATAACATTGTGTCTTTTTGTTGACTTTTGTTAAAGCCTCCTGATGGTAAGCTATTTTTTTCTTTTTGCTGCTTATGTTGTTGAATTTGATTGGGAGCCAGTAAATTCTTCAGGGTGGGGGCCTTCCGGAATGTGATTTGTGGACGGTCTGGGATTTTGTCTTTCAGGTGTACATCGCTCAGCAAAATATGCCAATTTGGTTTGAGAACCTCTCTTATCCTGGTCACCGAGCTGCTGAAGGTTGTAATAAAATTAGTTTTCTGTTTCTGTATTTGTCTTTCTAAGTTTTCTTTTCTTTGGATGTTATAGTGGTTCAAACATTCCTTTTGCGACATCTTTTGTACCTTCTGTAGTACATCTTTGATAATCATTCTGGGGTATTGGTTTTCCTTGAACCTTCTCTGTAGAATTTATCTACCTCAAGTAAAGCTTGGTCTCATGTAGCACGATCTCCAGCTCTACAGAATGCGCCCATCATGCCTACCTTAGTGTAGCGAGGACTCCTATAGTAAGTTCCACTGCGCTGCAGAATGAGCCCGTTATACAGAATAAAACTTGTGCAACATCCGATCATTCACATTATCCCTCCCCAAATATGCGCAACCGCAAGTTTAAAACAGAGTGGATCCCATATCCAAATTCTTTAAGCATTACCGCTGGAGTTTCTATATTCTATATTACTGCATTACAGCATGAACCGCACTGCACAATTCTACAATATTCTCCTATATCCTGTAGACTTTTGTTATATTTTGTTATAAATTGTCCCAACACTGTACCTACCTCATATGAAGCGTGGTCCTCTGTAGCATTACCCCCAGCGCTGCATAATATGTCAGCGATGCCGGCTCAGACTATGTGTGGTATCCTATAACAAAGGTCTCCAGAGCTGCAAAATGCACCCGTTAGATATAATCAGCTCGGCATCCGACAGTTCAACCAACAGTGCGAATCCATATCCAAGCTCCTCAGCATTACAACATATCCATTCCATTTGCTACTGCAAACCTCCTCAATGAACACCCTCCTGATCTCAGAGCGGAGCGCATCCTTATAACAAAGCAGCATGGGCTTCCCTGTGGAGGTCTCCAGCGCTGCAAAAGAAAACACCACAGATGCCCTGAAATGTATTCCTGTGAATAACTTACACCTGTTGAAGTTAAACCACTGTTACACTAAAGAAATAAACCAAAACTAATACCACAATGGACTTTTTAAATTACAGCAGCATGGATCTTCATACGGGAACAAAACAATAAAAGGGGTCTATAAATTAACAAGTAAAATTTTAAAGCAATGGGAATTTTAAGTTTATATGATAACCTGTTATTTGTATTGTTTTATATATATTTTTTTAATATATGTTTTTAATAACGGTCATTGTGAACCGGCAGCAATTGAAAGTCTATGTGTTACTTAAGTTGGCGCATTTTTTGCATCTGTAATACGTACTGCCTGAGGAAGAACCCTGCCCAGGTTCGAATCAACTGTGTTGCACCTTTTATTCCAATTAACACCAATTGTACAGAAAATACCTTAGCATATCTTTGTTTGGGGGCAGGCACCATACTGAATACGTCCACCTTTTTATTTTTTTTTACTTTCTACTTTACCGCACCGTTCCCTGAAGGTCACAGTGAAGGACGCCAGGGCAGCCACCCATCTGAATCTACGGACTTCAAGAGTGTGTACAGACAATACATGGTGTTGTGCCCTCAGCACAACTACATATGGTAAGGTGCAATTAACCCTGCACATGTACCCTACCATAATAATATTCCACTAGGAGCGCACCTCCTTCTTTCCATTTTTGTTTCACAACCTAGAACAGTCACACTCCAAACTCCACTATAGCCAAGACCAAAGAGCTGTCAAAGGACACCAAAAACAAAAAATTGTAGACCTGTACCAGGCTGGGAAGACTGAATCTGCAATAGGCAAGCAGCTTCATGTGAAGAAACTGTGGGAGCAATTTTTAGAAAATGGAAGACCAAAAAGACCACTGATAATCTCCCTCGATATGGGGCTCCATGCAAGATCTCACCCCGTGATGTCAAAACAATCACAAGAACGGTGAGCAAAAATCCCAGAACTACACAGAGGGACCTAGTGAATGACCTGCAGAGAGCTGGGACCATCAGTAACACACTACACCGCTAGGGACTCAAATCATGCAGTGCTAGACGTGTCCCCCTGCTTAAGCCTGTACCTGTCTGGGCCCGTCTGAAGCTTTCTAGAGAGCATTTGGATGATGCAGAAGAGGATTGGGAGAATGTCATATGGTCAGATGAAACTAAAGTAGAAATTTTGTGCAAAAACTCAACTAGTCATGTTTGGAGGAGAAAGAATGCTGAGTTGCTTCCAAAGAACACCATACCTACTGTGAAGCAAGGGGGGGTGGAAACATCATGCTTTGCGGCTGTTTTTTCTGCCAAGGGACCAGGACGACTGATCCTTGTAAAAGAAAGCATGAATGGGGCCATGTATCGTGAGATTGAGTGAAAACTTTCTTCAATCAGCAAGGGCATTGAAGAGGAAACATGGCTGGGTCTTTCAGCATGACAGTGATCTCAAACACACCACCTGGGCAACGAAGGAGTGGCTTCGTAAGAAGCATTTCAAGGTCCTGGAGTGGCTTAGCCAGTCTACAGATCTCAACCCCATAGAAAACCTTTAGAGGGAGATTAAAGTCTGTGTTGCCCAGCAACAGCCACAATACATCACTGCTCTAGAGGAGATCTACATAAAGGAATGGGCCAAAATACCAGCAAATGTATGTGAAAACCTTGTGAAGACTTACAGAAAATGTTTGACCACTGCCAAAAAAGGGTATATAACAAAGTATTGATATGAACTTTTGTTATTGACCAAATACTTATTTTCCTCCATAATTTGCAAATAAATTCTTTTAAAAAATCAGACTGTGATTTTATGGGATTTTTTTTTCTCATTAGGTCTCTCATAGTTGAGGTATACCTATTATGAAAATTACAGATCTCATCTTTTTAAGTGGGAGAACTTTCACAATTGGTGACTGACTAAATACTTTTTTTCCCTACTGTAAGCCCTTATATGGGTCTGTAGGTGCAAAATTTTAAGAGTTCTGATTTTTAGAAGGGGAGGAGGAAAAAACGAAAGACCAAAAACGAAAATTGGCCTGGTCCTTAATGTCAAAATGGGCTTGGTCCTTAATCCCTCAAGGACTCAGCCCATTTTCACCTTAAAAGGGGTACTCCGCCCCAGACATCTTATCCCCTATCCAAAAGATACAGGATAAGAAGTCTGATCGCGGAGGTCCCACCGCTGGGGACCCCCAAGATCTCTGCAGCGCCACCCCGCCGTCATCACTACAGAGCAAAATGACTGTGGGTGATGATGGGAAGATGCAGGGAACGGAGCATCGTGACGACACGGCTCCGCCCCCGCAAATTCAAGTCCCGCCCACTGAATACAAGTCTACGGGAGGGGGCGTGGTGATATTCAAGCCCCCTCCAATAGACTTGTATTAACCCCTTAACGACGCAGGATGTAAATGTACGTCCTGGTGTTGTACTTAACGCACCAGGACGTACTTTTACGTCTTTTACATGACCGCGAGCATCATCATGTGCGGCAGTTCCTGGCTGCTGATAGCAGCCAGGTAACCGCCGGTAATGGCCGACATCCGCATCTGTGGGAGTGCGGTCAGAAAAATGCATGATCGCCCACAGTGCTGCCGTGGTGATCTGATCATCTGTAATGGCAGACGGAGGCCCCCTCACCTGCCTCTGTCCGTCTCCCGGCGTTTTCTACTCTGGTCTGAGCGCAAGCAGACCAGAGCAGAAGCTAGCAGATAACACTAATCAGTGCTATGCCATATGGCACTGAACAGGATTAGCAATCAAATGATTGCTATAAATAGTCCCCTCAGTATTTTCTATAACATTTTATTCCAAAAAAATTACAGATCACGGCGCAAAAAATGAGCCCTCATACCGCTGCTTACTAATTTGGTTCAGGGAATATCGCACTTCCATGAAATAATAAATTGTCCCTTTTCATAAAAATGTTCCATAATTTGACCCCAATTTACCAAGTTCAGAGTACATTCCAAGTTTTAACCCCATAAAACCACTAAATTGCCCCAAAAAAGTATTTTATAAAAAATAAAAAAAAATTGATAAAGACCTTTGGGGGTATTTTTTCCAAGCGCTCTCTCTCCACTTGAGCAGGGTGTGTATTTGTAGCAACAGGTTAGGGAGGGCCAAACACATCACATTCCCAAAATGATGATTCAGAGCATAGGGTTTGGGGTTGGCATATTTTTTTTTAGTTTTGGCTATGCTCTGGGTCATCATTCTGGGAACATAACCTGTTTTATAATTTTACATCCCACTGTACCCCATTTTAGTAATTCACCCCATGTAACGCTCCTTGAGGGGGGTCCCATTGTTCTGGCTCCATAGGCAGCTATGTAGAAGCTCAAGGCCCCTGACTGCGCTCCTGCTCTTCCAAGACCGTTGTGCACCCGCAGAGCTGTTTACACCCAGATATGAGGTGTGTCCTTACTCCAAAGAAATGTATTTACAAATTTAAAGGTGACATTTTCTCCTTTTACCACTTGTGAAAATGAAAAAAAAATTTGGGGTAACCCCAGCAATTTAGTGCAAAAAATAATCGAATTTTTCCTTTTCACATCCCACTGTGGGGTGTTAAAGGGGTACTCCGCCCCAAAAGGATAGGGGATAAGATGTCATATTGCCAGGGTCCCGCTGCTGGGGACACCCGGGATCTCACCAGTGGTATCCCGCCATCATTGCTGCACAGAGCACGCTCGCTCTGTACGTAATGACCGGTGATACAGGGGCCGGAGCATTGTGACATCATGGCTCCGCCCCCTCATGACATCACAGCCCACGACGTGATGGCCGCCACGCCCCCTCCCATAGACTTGTATTGAGGGGTGGGCCATGATGTCACGAGGGGACGGAGCCGTGATGTAACGATGCTCCAGCCCCTGTATTGCCCATCATTACGCACAGAGTGAGCGTGCTCTGTGCAATAATGATAGCGGGGTGCCGCAGCGGAGATCTCGGGGGTCCCCAGCAGAGGGACCCCGGCGATCTGACATCTTATCCCCTATCCTTTGGATAGGGGATAAGATGCTAGGGGCGGAGTACCCCTTTAAGGCTCACTGTACTGCTTGTTACGTTCCTTGAGGGGTGTAGTTTCCAAAATAGTATGCCATGTGTTTTTTTTTTTTGCTGTTCTGGCACCATAGGGGCTTTCTAAATGTGACATGCCCCCCCAAAAACCATTTCAGAAAAACTCACTCTCCAAAATCCCATTGTCGCTCCTTCCCTTCTGAGCCTTGTAGTGCACCCACGGAGCACTTGACATACACATTAGGTATTTTCTTACTCGGGAGAAATTGGGTTACAAATTTTAGGAAGATTTCTCTCCTTTTACCTCTTGTAAAAATTCAAAAACTGGGTCAACAAGAACACGAGAGTGTAAAAAATGAAGATTTAGAATTTTCATTTTGAATACTTTGAGGGGTGCAGTTTTTATAATGGGGTCATTTGAGGTATATTTCTAACATGAAGGCCTTTCAAATCCACTTCAAAACTGAACTGGTCCCTGAAAAATTCAAATTTTGAAAGATTTGGAAAAAGCCCTCCGATGCCTTCCAAAAGCAAAAATATATCAACTTTATGATGCAAATATAAAAGTAGACATATTGTATATGTGAATCAATATATAATTTATTTGGAATATCTATTTTCCTTACAAGCAGAGAGCTTCAAAAGTTAGAAAAATTTACCACTAACAAAGTAGAATATGTCCAAAAATATCTCGGAATCAGAATGAAAAGTAAAGGCATCCCAGAGTTATTAATGCTTAAAGTGACAGTGGTCAGATGTGCAAAAAACGCTCTGGTCCTTAAGGTGAAAATGGGCTTGGTCCTTAAGGGGTTAAGGAGACCTGTATGCACTTCGCCCACTCCTTTTCTATAACCCGTCATGGCGGGTCAGGTCCGGCCTCTAACAACGGCCGGGACCCGTGGCTAATAGTGTGCGGCACTGATCATCATGGTGCCGAGTGCTATTAACCCTTTAGACGTGGCATTCAAAGTTGATCGCTGTGTCTAAAGTAAAACTAAAGTGCTGCCGGTTAGCTCAGGGGGCTGTTCGGGATCGCCGCTGTGAAATTGCGGTGTCCCAACCAGCTGTAGGACCTTACCTGCCTTCTGGTGTCCAATCGCCGAATGACTGCTCATGCCTGAAATCCAGGCATGAGCAGTCAAGCGGCAGAATCATTGATCAATGGTTTCCTACGAGAAACCACTGGTCAATGTAAAAGATCAATGTGTGCAGTGTTATAGCCCCCTATAAGAGCTATAACATTGCAAAAAAAAAAAAAAAAAAGTTAATCATTTAACTCCTTCCCTAATAAAAGTTTGAATCACCCCCCTTTTCCCCATAAAAAATTTGTAAATAAAAATAAACATATGTGGTATAGCCGCGTGCAGAAATGTCCGAATTATAAAAATATATATCTTTTATAAACCGCATGATCAAAGGTGTACGTGTCCAAAAATTCCAAAAGTACAAAATAGCGTATTTTTGGTCCATGTAGTTATGATGTTTCCCTGAAGTACGACAAAATGAAACCTACATAAAGTAGGGTATCATTTTAATCATATGGACCTACAGAATAAAGATAAGGTGTCATTTTTACCAAAAAATGTACTGTGTAGAAACGGAAGCCCCCAAAAATTACAAAATGGCGTTTTTTCTTAAATTTTGTCGCACAATGATTTTTTTCCCCGTAGATTTTTGGGTAAAATGACTGATGTCATTACAAAGTAGAATTGGTGGCGCAAAAAATAAGCCATCACATGGATTTTTTGGTGCAAAATTGAAATGGTTATGATTTTTAAAAGGTAAGGAGGAAAAAACGAAAGTGCAAAAACGGAAAAACCCTCCGTCCCCAGGGGGTTTAGGGGCGGGGTGTGGCATCACAGGGGGCAGAGCTGTGACATCACGATGCTCCATCCCCTGCATCGCCCCGTCACCAGGCACAGAGACAGTTTGCTCTGTAGTGATGATAGCGGGGTGGCACTGCAGAGATCGCGAGTGTCTCGCCTTTGGATAGGGGATAAGATGTCTGGGGCGGAGTACCCCTTTATGCACTTTCGTTTTTTTCCTCCTCATCTTCTGAAAATCATAATGCATTCAATTTTGCACCTACAGACTTATTTTTTGCGTCACCAATTGTACTTTGTAATGACATTACTTATTTTATAACAATCTGCGGTGAAACAAAAAAAAATAATATTTGTGAAGTGAAATGAACAAAAAACGCCATTTTGCTACTTTTAAGGGCTTTCGTTTCTACGCAGTGCACTTTTGAGTAAAAATTACACATTATCTTTATTCTGTAGGTCCATAGGGTAACAGGGATACCCAATTTATGTAGGTTCTATTTATTTTACCACTTTAAAAAAAATTATAACTACTGTATAAGACTACTTTTTAACCCAGGGAAATGTTCTCAAAAGTCGGGGGTCATCTTATACGCCGGGTGTCATCTTATAGGGCGGGAGCTGCAGTTGGCCGG
This sequence comes from Hyla sarda, assembly GCF_029499605.1. Lineage (NCBI taxonomy): Eukaryota > Metazoa > Chordata > Amphibia > Anura > Hylidae > Hyla > Hyla sarda. The sequence goes on from NC_079189.1 coordinate 292,439,664, forward strand.
GACACCCGGGATATGGATAGAGAGAGATCGGCGCTGTGTCCAGAAAAACACGCATCTTTCAACCGTCTGGCCCGCCCTTGTAAGTATCCTATAACCGTACCTCTTTCTCTGCCTCTCAGATCTCGCTCCTGAGGACTGCAGTGAAGTGGTGCACATGTGCGAGATCTGAGGCGGCACAGGCATGAATGTGCAAGAGCTGAGAGGCGGAGCAGGTGAGCATGTGCAAAATCTGACAGGAGGCGCTGTTGTGCATTTGCAAGATCAGAGAGGCGGAGAAGGAGGTAGGTTAATGGGATACAAGGGTGACGCATGTGTGAGTTCTAAGAGACATAATAGGTATAGCAATAGGATACAAGGGCGGGCCAGACGGGTCAAAGAGACATGTACCACTTTAATAGTCTTGACTGGGAGGGCTGGGCAGACAGGGAGAGCTGACCAATCCAAGCACTTTGTATACAACAACCAGCCAATCACTGGTAAGGTACCATACATCGCGGTAGAGGGGTAGTCTTATACGGCGAGTATATCCCAAACTCTATATTTTAACTGTAGAAGTTTGGGGTCGTCTTATGTGCCGAAAAATACAGTACATGCAACAAAATTTGTATGTTTAAAATTGTGATCTTCTGACCCCTATAAACTTTTTGTATTTATTTTTCTCCATACGGGGCTATATGAGGGCAAATTTTTTGCACCTTGGTCTGTAGTTTTTATCGGTTCCATTTTTGGCTTATTCACATTTAAAAAAATTTTTTAAACACTTTAGTTTTTTTTCCAACCCCCACAGGGGGCTACACCATGCAATCTTCTTATTGCATACACTGATCAGGCATGGAGCAGTAGATCACCGATCAGATGACCAGGAGGAGGCAGGTGTGGACCCTCCTGTCGTCTAGTAATCGCGATTCTGAGCTGCCGGAATAGTTTAACTTTCATTTTAGACGCCGCGATCAACATTGATTGCAGCGTCTAAAGGGTTAATGCCTGCCACCGGCACGATCGGCGGTATCAGGCATTAGCCGTGGGTCCTGGCTGCCCATAGCAACAGGGACCCATGGGGTTTAACCCGTTCTCCTCTCGTGAGAACGGTTTAAACACCGTTAGCAAGACTCTGCGCCCTGAGTCCTTAAGGGGTGGAGGGGTTAAACAGAATTTGCATAATAATTTGAAACAGGGTGTATTTATCTCTGCCATTATGAAAAAACAATTCATATGCAACTACTTATCTGCTTTTTACTTTATTTACCTTAGAGGACAAAGTGGAAAAATGCATGTTTTTTGTCACTAGTGGGTATGAACTTACACTTGGATCCAGCATGTCCAGAGTCACTGCCTCCTCAGCCAACAGCTGCACAGAGGAATCTGCATTCACAGTCACTGAGCCGCTGCTCACTAAATAGACAGGGGCACAAATTAAAAATTATTCCATAACACAAACAGCAGTACTATTTTAAATTTATTTAAAAAAATAATTTTTAAACACATCCGGACTAAAAGAAAGTAGTATGATTCTTGACCTTAAAGGAGTTATCCAGGATAAGAATACCACAGCTCATTTCTTCACAAAACAGCATCAAATCTGTCCTCAGGTTGTGTGTGGTATTGCAGCTCAGTTTCATTGAAGTTAAAGGGGTATTCCAGGCCAAAACTTTTTTTTTTATATCAACTGGCCCCGGAAAGTTAAACAGATTTGTAAATTACTTCTATGAAAAAATCTTAATCCTTCCAATAGTTATTAGCTTCTGAAGTTGAGTTGTTGTTTTCTGTCTAACTGCTCAATGATGATGTCACGTCCCGGGAGCTGTGCAGTTCCTATGGGGATATTCTCCCATCATGCACAGCTCCCGGGACGTGACATCATCATTGAGCAGTTAGACAGAAAACTTCAGAAGCGAATAACTATTGGAAGGATTAAGATTTTTTAATAGAAGTAATTTACAAATCTGTTTAACTTTCTGGAGCCAGTTGATATATATAAAAAAAGGTTTTGCCTGGAATACCCCTTTAATGAAGCAAAGTTGTAATACCACAAACAACCTGAGGACAGATGTGGTTCTGTATTTGGAGGCAAATAGCCGTCAGGAAGAAGCGTCATGTGAGCGAAAAAGTGGAAAGTGGAAAAAGTCGTCTCAGCTCCCTCTGCACCTGTCTTCCCTCCCTGCATAACCCAGCAATGTACGTGCTTTTATGGTGAAAGACATTTTCCATGGATGGAGAGGGCTTAGTTCCCTATTCTACATATTGACCCTCATATGAGTTTGTAAACTAAAAAAATTTAAGACTTCGTTCACACTGTGGAATGTCCACACATAAAATTTCTGTGCGGAAATTACACCAACAGCGGAGCTCCAGCAGAACATGCTGGCACTAGTACTGCTCTGAGATGCGCAATCTTATAGATGGCAATGCATTTCCATGCGGACTTTGCAGAAAGTAGACAATATTAATCTGAATTTACACACTACATGTTTCAGCCATGTGAACATTTCAGCAGAATCCCTTTGAAATCAATGGGACCCTGCTGCAGTGGAATGTCCATTGTTTATTCAGCAGCAGAATTGCGCACGGAAATTCAGTCATGTGAACATGTCCTTATGGTTACTAAAAGGCAAGATGGGAAAAAATTACAGTGCAAAAATGATTATTCACCCAGGGGTTTAAATTAGAGTAGAACATTTCTCAAAATTTTCAGATTCAAACAACACAAATTGGGGACATAAGGTATACCCACCAAAGTATTTGGTTGTGGTCCCATCTTCACTTAACACCGTGACTAGGCCAGGCCTGAGAACTTGTAGCGTGGGGACATGATTGGCGAGGATTCCAAACATTCCTGTTGTTGTGGGAACATCTACTTGCTTCACATTAGCTCCACTGTAAAATACCTGCGCAGAAGACATTGGTTACAATGACAGTCATAAGAAGTCTCATTGCATTACCCTGGATAACCTACGATAGAGGAAAGCATGTACACCAATTCCCATTTCTGTTAAACACTGAAAAGCAAAACACACTTTGTATATTGAGGGTTTTATAATCCCTGAACAATAAATAATCTATGCATTTTCTATAATAATAAACTATGCAAGAATAAAAAAAATAAAAAATAAAAAAAAATTCATAAATGGCCCAAGTATGAATAGGTGTGAAAGGACTAAAGACTACGGAGCAAAGGGGCACATGTGATTTCTATACTTTATTTTTTATTTTTAATAGAATCACTGCAGTTATTGAACCAAAGCCTAAAGCGGATTTAAAAAAGGACTGGAATAAATAAAAAGGACCTAGGCTCAGTATAATATAATATATATATATATATATACACACACACAGGTTCCAGTTTCTATCTCCGCAGCTAACTATACTAGCTGCTGCATGACGCACGTGACTGGACAGCCAGATACAGTCAATGACAGCCTGGAGCCATACATTCAGGGACGGGCGTCAGTGCCCAGCTGCTAAATGTGTACAGAAAAGAAGACCTTTTTGCCATGGTGACCTAGCAATCATGTTTTCCCTTTATCAGATAAAACACCCCTCTATTATAGAAATAAACACATCTCCAGCACACTCATATATGAAGAGAACAGGGGCCATATAAGAACACATTTCTAGCCCAGTAACCACCTGTTATTGCGGAGGGTTTCATGTGCCAGCCGGTCCATAATACAGAAATACTATATATCTAGCTGATCTTCAGTTACACAATGGTTCCTATTCATTTTGGGTCTAATGCTACACTCCAAACACTGCTGGTTTCCTAGTCAAAAACTGCTGTTCCGGTTTTGGCACATATTAGTGCAAGATCTATAGCCAGATAAAGCAAAGACTCTGGGGAGATTTATCCAAACCTGTCCAGAGAAAAAGTTGATGGGTTGCCCATAGCAAACAGATTGCTTCAGAGGCCTTTTCAAAAATGAAAGAAGCGATCTGATTGGTTGCTATGGGCAACTCAGCCACTTTTCCTCTGGACAGGTTTTGATAAATCTGCCCCTCTGTTCATACTGCTTTACCTACAAATGCATACAAGCAGAAGTAGAAAGTAACAGATCAAAAAAAATAAAGCCATTGACCCCTTAATGACACAGGACGTAACTGTACTTAACGCACCAGGACGTACATTTACGTCCTATACATAACTGCGAGCATCGGAGCGGTGCTCAGGTCATGCGCGACAGGTCCCGGCTGCTGATAGCCAGGGACCCGCCGGTAATGGCCGACATCCATGATCGCGCAGATGTCTGCCATTAACCCCTCAGATGCCGTAATCAGAAGAGTTGCAGTCACTAAAATGGATGACCGGATCGCCCGCAGCGCTGCCGCGGTGATCCGATCATCCAGAACGGTAGACTGAGGTCCCCTCACCTGCCGCTGTAGCCTTTCACGGGTCTTCTGCTCTGGTCTGAGATCGAGCAGACCAGAGTAGAAGACTGAATGCAGTCTGGACCAGAAGGGAGACCCCTAGTGGCCAGATATATAAGGCCATAAAAGTGACAAAATTTTATAACATTTTTTTTACAGGGAGTAAATTATAAATCTTATTTATTTAATCTGCTGCATCATATGCAAAAAAATTAATGACAGAAATTTTAACTCCTTAAGGACACAACCCATTTGGGCCTGAAGGACGCATACAATTTTATTTTTACGTTTTCGATTTTTCCTCCTCGCCTTCAAAAAATCATAACTCTTTTATATTTTCCTCAACAGACTAGTATGAGGGCTTGTTTTTTGCGCGACCAGTTGTCCGTTGTAATGGCATTACTCACTTTATCATAAAATGTATGGCGCAACAAAAAAAAAAAATACTATTTGTGTGGGGAAATAAAAAAAAAAAACGCAATTTTGCTAATTTTGGAAGGTTTCGTTTTCACGCCGTACAATTTACGGTAAAAATGACGTGTTCTTTATTCTCTGGGTCAATTCGATTAAAATGATACCCATGATAACATACTTTTCTATTACTCTTGCGCTTAAAAAAAAAAAATCAAACTTTTTAACCAAATTAGTACATTTAAAATTCCCCAATTTTGAAGACCCATAACTTTTTCATTTTTCCGTATAAGAGGCAGTATGAGGGCTCATTTTTTTGCGCCGTGATTTGTGCTTTTAATTGATACCATATTTGCTCATATAAAACTTTTAATACATTTATTTTTTATTTTTTGAGGAATAAAAGGTTATAAAAAAGCAGCTATTTTGGACTTTTTTTTTTACGTTCACGCTGTTCACCGTACGGTATCATTAACATTTTATTTTAATAGTTCAAATATTTATGCATGCGGCGATACCAAATATGTATATAAAATATTTTTTTAACACTTTTTGGGGATGAAATAGGGAAAATGGGACGATTAACGTTTTTATTGGGGGGAGGGGGTTTTTCAAATTTTTGTTTATTTTTACACTTTAATAGACCCCATAGGGGACTATTTATAGCAATCATTCGTTTGCAAATCCTCTTCAGTGCTATGTATAGGACACAGCACTGATCAGCTTTATCGGTCATCTTCTGCTCTGGTCTGCGGGAAGGCAGATCAGAGCAGAACACTCCTGCAAGGCAGCGGAGGCAGGTGAGGGGACCTCCGTCTCCCGTGCTGGATGATCGGATCGCCGCGGCAGCGCTGCAGGCGATGCGATCATCCATTTAAGTGACCACGATGCTGCAGATGCCGTGATCTGTATTAATCACAACATCCACGGGATCGTGGGTGTCCACCATTACCGGCGGGTCCCTGGCTGCGATCAGCAGCGCGGACCTGCCGTGCATGATCCGGGCATCGCTCCGATGTCCGGGGTTATGCTTAGGACGTATATATACGTCCTGGTGCATTAAGTACCACGTCACCAGGACGTACATTTACGGCGCTCGTCGTTAAGGGGTTAAGGTTCTGGTCACATATGTGGTTTACATTGTAACTACTTGTGTTGGATCTGTCTCGCACTGGATACTGCCAGGAAAGAGTTACATATATATGGTACATTCACATCACATTTCGTGTCACCATGACTCTGATCACAGGATTTGTCTAAGCCTGTTTTGCGGAGATCTGTTATTGAGGTAGACTGTTCCACACATTCACAGTTCTCATGGTAAAGAAGGTTTGTCGCATCTGTAGACTAAACTTTTTTTCTCTCAAGGCCGAGGGAGTGCCCCCTTGCATTTTGAGGGTGTTTATTCTGGAACAGTTCCAAGTCGAGCTCTATTCTGCAGTGATGCTACTGCTCAGCCAATCACTGACTGTGGTAGCATCCCAACTCACTTGATTGGCTGAGCAGACTGTCACTGCAGTGAAGAGCATGTCTCAGAAGTGGCAGGAGCTGCAGGCGACCGGATGAGTGCCAGGGGAGCAAGTTCTTAACCTTAAATCTTAAACCTTAAATAAATCTCTGGATCAACCATCTGTCCCTATAAATCTAGTATACATAACCAGTGATGTTATTATTCTCCAAAACTGCATCCAGCCCCTTTTTGAACTCTTTTACAGAGTTCACCATGACTACCTCCTCCGGGAGAGAATTCCACAGTCTCACTGCTTTTACAGTAAAGAACCCCCGTCTGTGCTGGTGTAGAAACCTTCGTTCCTCTAGACGTAGAGGATGCCCCCTTGTTATAGATACAGTCCTGGGTATAAATGGGAGAGATCTCTGTACTGTCCCCTGATATATTTATACATAGTTATTAGGTCTCCTCTAAGCCTTCTTTTTTCTAAACTAAATAACCCTAATTCTGATAATCTTTCTGGGTACTGTAGTCGTCCCATACCCCGTATTACCCTGGTTGCCCGTCTTTGAACCCTCTCCAGCTCCACTATATCTTTCTTGTACACTGGTGCCCAGTACTGTACACAATATTCTATGTGTGGTCTGACTAGTGAATTGTACAGTGGTAGAATTATTTCCTTGTCGTGGGCATCTATGCCCCTATTGAAGCACCCCATGATTTTATTTGCCTTGGCTGCAGCTGCCTGACACTGGTCACTACAGCTAAATTTACTGTTAACTAAGAATCCTAAGTTCTTTTCCATGTCAGTCATAGCAAGGTTAAAGAGGCACTGTCATTATAAAAAAAACTTTTTATATTTTGTAGTACTACTGATAAGATTACCTTTTTAAATATACACTTATTTAAAAAAATGTCAATTTTACTAAAATATCTAAAATGAAAATAGCCGCTACTAGGGGTCATCTATCTTTATGCAGACAGACTACTCTGTATTTTGCAGCATACTGGATACCGGCCATAAAATGTGTTGGTATCTAGTATAGCAGATCACCATTGCACCACTGCAGGCTTCAGCTGTTCCTAAACTACAACTCTCACAGCTGGGGGTACAGTCTTTGTAAAACTCTGTTATAGAGCCGAGTATTCTCCAGCTATGTGCCTCCAGCTCTTGTAAAACTACAGACAAAGGATGTGTGGGTATGCTGAGAGTTGTAGTTTTGGCAACAGCTAAAGGCAACACTGCTCTAACACAGTGCTTTACAAACACTGCAGCTTCAGCTCTAGCAAAACTACAACTCCTGTGCAGTGATTTCCAGACTGCCAGGCTGCTCCCAGACACAGATAAGTAATCCACAGTGAGGGAGAGAGATGGAAACGCCTCCTCCAGAGGGCAAGAACACAAACAAGTAAGCTACATATAAATGCTATTTGTTAGTGATATATAGGTCCTAAACACAAAAATGATATGTACATGATCAGGATTAGGTACTGAGTAACATATGTCTTTTTTTTTTTCCCCACTATGACAGGTACACTTTAAAAAGTTAACTATAGACTCCTGCCAGTCTTCTATAGTGTAGCAAGGGTGAAAGTTACTATAGGCTCCTGTCAGTCTGCTATAGGGTAGTAAGGGTGGTGGTTACTATAATCTCCTGTCAGTCTGCTATTGGGTAGTAAGGGTGGTGGTTACTATAATCTCCTGTCAGTCTACTTTGGGGTAGTAAGGGCAATGGTTACTATAGGCTCCTGTCAGTCTGCTATAGGGTAGTAAGGGCAATGGTTACTATAGAATCCTGTCAGTCTGCTATAGGGTAGTAAGGGCAATGGTTACTATAATCTCCTGTCAGTCTGCTATAGGGTAGTAAGGGCAATGGTTACTATAGGCTCCTGTCAGTCTGCTATAGGGTAGTAAGGGTGGTGGTTACTATAATCTCCTGTCAGTCTGCTATAGGGTAGTAAGGGTGGTGGTTACTAGAGGCTCCTGTCAGTCTACTATGGGGTAGTAAGGGCAATGGTTACTATAGACTCCTGTCAGTCTTCTATAGAGTAGTAAGGGCAATGGTTACTATAATCTCCTGTTAGTCTGCTATAGGGTAGTAAGGGTGGTGGTTACTATAATCTCCTGTCAGTCTGCTATAGGGTAGTAAGGGCAATGGTTACTATAATCTCCTGTTAGTCTACTATAGGGTAGTAAGGGTGGTGGTTACTATAATCTCATGTCAGTCTGCTATAGGGTAGTAAGGGTGGTGGTTACTATAATCTCCTGTTAGTCTACTATAGGGTAGTAAGGGTGGTGGTTACTATAATCTCCTGTCAGTCTGCTATAGGGTAGTAAGGGCAATGGTTACTATAATCTCCTGTTAGTCTGCTATAGGGTAGTAAGGGTGGTGGTTACTATAGGCTCCTGTCAGTCTACTTTGGGGTAGTAAGGGCAATGGTTACTATAGGCTCCTGTCAGTCTACTATGGAGTAGTAAGGGCAATGGTTACTATAGACTCCTGTCAGTCTACTATGGAGTAGTAAGGGCAATGGTTACTATAGGCTCCTGTCAGTCTACTATAGGGTAGTAAGGGTGGTGGTTACTATAATCTCCTGTCAGTCTACTATAGGGTAGTAAGGGTGGTGGTTACTAGATGCTCCTGTCAGTCTACTATGGGGTAGTAAGGGCAATGGTTACTATAGGCTCCTGTCAGTCTACTATAGGGTAGTAAGGGTGGTGGTTACTAGGGGCTCCTGTCAGTCTACTATGGGGTAGTAAGGGCAATGGTTACTATAGACTCCTGCCACACTTCTATAGGGGTAGTAAGGGTGAAAGTTACTATAGGCTCCTGCCCTTGACTGTAGAAAGCCTATGGGACTAACGGGAAGGTCACGGCCTTTACAACGAGGCAGGTCTGCTTCTAGTACCCCTCCCCCCAACGTGCCCACCTTATCCAGTGCTATGTAACCTGCCATTTCATACATTTCAAGAGCACACATGACATAGACGCTGCAGAATACAACCTGGTTAGGGGAGGCGAATGTGAAGCTCATAGCCGGTGATCCCGCTGGTGCAGCTTCGGCATAAGATCTTACATGACCCAGTACTACCCGGCGAAGACCCAAAAGACCACGAGCAGAGAACATGGTGAAGCCGGGCAAACTGTGACCGAAAGCAAGGACACCGGATAAGAAGCTAGGCCGTCGCGCAGGTGATGACGGGACTTGTAGTGTGACCTTACTGTGTAGTACAGCCCTCAGCCTGACAGGAAGTACAGCTTGAAGCGCACGACGTGCGTTCCATTGGGGGCAAGAAAGGCTGTGTGTCTATGGAGGGTCGTGCGGCGCCGCTCTAAAGTTTATCATTGTAGTAAAACTCTACTATGTGCTAATTTAACCCAAATATATACTTAGTTGTATAGAGAGTTATTAACCTCTAAGCCAGATATCTGGGGCGGGAAGAGTTAATATTTTAGCATGGTTTACTATGTATGTTCTTGGAGGCATAGGCAATGGTGTGTAATGTAGTGGTTCCACAAAGGCAGTGTTTCCCAACCTTGTGTCTCCAGCAGTTACAAAACCACAACTCCCAGCATGCCCGGGCAGTTGGAGGCATCCTGTTTGGGAATCACTGCATGTTTCCTCATGTTAACTCAGGCATAAGCTATGTGGGTTTTACTGGAAAGACCACATCAAAAACATGTCCTATTTTCTGCTCTACAAAGCTCTAATAATAATTAATGACAGGACGTCGCTGCGCTAACCAGTTAAGAGAACCATAGCACAATACTACACACATGGGACTACATTTTCCCTATACCCTAACAGATACAAACTGTACAATAGCGGCACAACAGGCTTGATTGTTACCGATGTCATGTAAGCACAGAAGCATGGTAATTACAGTTCATTCTTTATGGCTTTACCATTCACGCTTCCATTTAGTCCACTACAACTTAACCCCTTCAGGACCAAACCCATTTTGGCCTTAAGGACCGGAGCGTTTTTTGCACATCTGACCACTGTCACTTTAAACATTAATAACTCTGGAATGCTTTTAGTTATCATTCTGATTCCGAGATTATTTTTTCGTGACATATTCTACTTTAACTTAGTGGTACATTTTTGTGGTAACTTGCATCTTTTCTTGGTGAAAAATCCGTAAATTAGATGAAAAATTTGAAAATTTTGCATTTTTCTAACTTTGTGGCTCTCTGCTTGTAAGGAAAATGGCTATTACGAATAAATATTTTTTGGTTCACATTTCCAATATGTCTACTTTATGTTTGCATCATAAAATTTATGAGTTTTTACTTTTGGAAGACACCAGAGGGCTTCAAAGTTCAGCAGCAATTTTCCAATTTTTCACAAAAACTTCAGGTTTGAAGTGGATTTGAAAGGTCTTCATATTAGAAATACCCCATAAAAGACCCCATTATAAAAAACTTCACCCCCCAAAGTATTCAAAATGACATTCAGTCAGTGTTTTAACCCTTTAGGTGTTTCACAGGAATAGCAGCAAAGTGAAGGAGAAAATTAAAAATCTTCATTTTTTACACTCGCATGTTCTTGTAGACCCAATTTTTGCAAGGGGTAAAAGGAGAAAATTTTTACTTGTATTTGTAGCCCAATTTCTCTCGAGTAAGCACATACCTCATATGTCTATGTAAAGTGTTCGGCGGGCGCAGTAGAGGGCTCAGAAGGGAAGGAGCGACAGGGGGATTTTGGAGAGTACGTTTTTTCTGAAATGGTTTTTGGGGGGCATGTTGCATTTAGGAAGCCCCTATGGTGCCAGAACAGGAAGAAAAAAAACACATGGCATACCATTTTGGAAACTAGACCCCTCGGGAAATGTAACATGGGATAAAGTGAACCTTAATACCCCACAGGTGTTTCACAACTTTTGCAAATGTAAAAAAAATAATAATAATTTTTACCTAAAATGCTTGTTTTCCCAAAAAATTTTCATTTTTTAAAAGGGCAATAGCAGAAAATACCCCTCAAAATTTGAAGCCCAATTTCTCCCGATTCAGAAAACACCCTATATGGGGGTGAAAAGTGCTCTGCTGGCGCACTACAGGTCTCAGAAGAGGAGTAGTCACATTTGGCTTTTTGGAAGCAAATTTTGCTCTGAGGGCATGCCGCATTTAGGAAGCCCCTATGGTGCCAGGACAGCAAAAAAAAAAAAAAACACATGGCATACCATTTTGGAAACTAGACCCCTCGGGGAACATAACAAGGGGTTAAGTGAACCTTTATACCCCACAGGTGTTTCACGACTTTTGCATATGTAAAAAAAAAATTGAACATTTTTAAAAAGGGTAAAAGCAGAAAATCCCCCCCAAGATTTGTAACACAATTTCTCCCGAGTACGGCGATACCCCATATGTGACCCTAAACTGTTGCCTTGAAATACGACAGGGCTCCAAAGTGAGAGCGCCATGCGCATTTGAGGCCTAAATTAGGGACTTGCATAGGGGTGGACATAGGGGAATTCTACGCCAGTGATTCCCAAACAGGGTGCCTCCAGCTGTTGCAAAACTCCCAGCATGCCTGGACAGTCAACGACTTTCCGACAATACTGGGAGTTGTTGTTTTTTCAACAGCTGGAGGCTCCGTTTTGGAAACAGTGGCGTACCAGACGCTTTCATTTTTATTGGGGAGGGGGGCTGTGTAGGGGTATGTGTATATGTAGTGTTTTTTACTTTTTATTTTGTGTTAGTGTAGTGTAGTGTTTTTAGGGTACAGTCGCACGGGCGGGGGGTTCACAGTAGTTTCTCGCTGGCAGTTTGAGCTGCGGCAGAAAATTTGCCGCAGCTCAAACTTGCAGCCGGATACTTACTGTAAACCTCCGCCCATGAGAGTGTACCCTGTACATTCACATTGGGGGGGGGGGACATCCAGCTGTTGCAAAACTACAACTCCCAGCATGCGCTGACAGACTGTACATGCTGAGAGTTTTAGTTTTGCAACAGCTGTAGGCACACTGGTTATGTATCACTGAGTTTGTGACCTAACTCAGTGTTTCACAACCAGTGTGCCTCCAGCTGTTGCAAAACTACAACTCCCAGCATGTACGGTGCATGGTGTACGGTGACTGCTGAGAGTTGTAGTTTGCAACAGCTGGAGGCACACCGGTCGTGAAACACTGAGTTAGGTAAAAAAAAACTCTTGAGTTTCACAACCATTGTGCCTTCAGCTGTTGCAAAACTACAACTCTCAGCAGTCACCGACGAGCCAACGAGCATGCTGGGAGTTGTAGTTATGCAACCAGCAGATGCACTCCCAGCATGCACTTTAGCTGTTTGTGCAAGCTGGGAGTTGCAGTTATACAACAGCTGAAGGTACACTTTTCCATAGAAAAAATGTGCATCCAGCTGTTGCAAAACCATAAGTCCCAGCATGCCCATAAGGGAATGCTGGGAGTTGTGGTTGTCTGCCTCCTGCTGTTGCATAACTACAGCTCCCAGCATGCCCTTTTTGCATGCTGGGAGCTGTTGCTAAGCAACAGCAGGAGGCTGTCACTCACCTCCTGCTGCTCCGGGACACAGGTCAGTCCCTCGCCGCTGCCGCCGCCGCTCCTGGGGCCCCGATCCCAACATTGATGCCGGGGATCGGGGTCCCCAGCTCACGTCCTCCGGAAGAGGGGCGGAGTGGGTTGCGGGAGTGACACCCGCAGCAGGCGCCCTGATCGGCCGATGAATCAGGGCGATCGTGAGGTGGCACCAGTGCCACCTCACCCCTGCAGGCTATGGCTGTTCGGGGCCGTCAGAGACGGCCCCGATCAGCCAGTAATTCCGGGTCACCGGGTCACTGGAGACCCGATAGACCCAGAATCGCCGCAGATCACTGGACTGAATTGTCCAGCGATCTGCGGCCATCGCCGACATGGGGGGGCATAATGACCCCCCTGGGCGATATGCCGGGATGCCTACTTAACGATTTCAGCAGGCATCCGGCTCCGGTCCCCATCCGGCTAGCGGTGGGGACCGGAATTCCCACGGGCGTATGGATACGCCCTCGGTCCTTAAGGATTCGGAATGCAGGGCGTATCCATACGCCCTATGTCCTGAAGAGGTTAAGGGTATGTTCAATGGGGTAACAATAAATTTGGGGGCCCCCCTGCGAGACCTTCTGTGGAGGCCCTAAGCTCCTCCCTCACAAGGTATGCCACACCCACGCCAATATACCCCACCCAGACCAAATTGCTCTGCCCACACTAATATGCACTGCCAAAGGCATTTTCTGTGGACGTATGAAGAGCATCTGTAAGTAATACTTTTGTTTTTTTAAATATCCCTGTAGTGTACAATATATAGAAAGGAGGTGTTGAATAGTGGACAGTGTTAGGGACTTCCAAGTCTGTGGGTGCCAGTCCTCAAGCTTGACTAAGGTTATGTTACAAGTAGAAAGAAGATGGAAGACGGCACTCCAATGATGTGGTGTCCAAAAAGCGTGAAGTTTTATTGGTCAATCAATATACAAGGTGATGCCTGAGAAAGACCTTATTGTCAGGTCAAAACGTCGCATCACCTTGTATATTGATGGGCCAATAAAACTTCACGCTTTTTGGACACTGCATCATTGGAGTGCCGTCTTCCATCTTCTTTCTACTGTAGTGTACAATATAATATACAAAACCTGTGTAGAGGAAGAGTGGTGGAGTTGCTCATAGCAACCAATCAGATCACTTCTATTTTTAAATAGGGCTCTGAAAAGTGAAGGAAGCGATCTGATTGGTTGCTATGGGCAACTGCTCCAACTATTTAAACCTGCTCCAGCATGGTCTGACATTTCAGTGTACTTTCAGCCGATGCGACTTGTCGCCAAAAAGTCGCTATTGATAAATTCAGCACCAATGCATTTTTCTGTCTACAATAGACTAGAATGCATCATGTTCTAAAAATTCTCTAAAGCAAAAGTTGCGGAAAAATCACAAATATTTAGACTGTGACTTTCTGTGCGACAATTTTGACAGGAAAAACCAGTCAAAATCCTTTGATAAATTTCCCCCATAGTATCTACTAGATATACAGTGGGGATCAAAAGTTTGGGCATCACAGGTAAAAAAATTTATTAATGTGAATAAAGAAGCCAAGATGGAAAAATCTCCAAAAGGCATCAAATTACAGATTAGACATTCTTATAATATGTCAACAAAAGTTAGATTTTATTTCCATCATTTACACTTTAAAAATAACAGAAAACAAAAACAATGGCGTCTGCAAAAGTTTGGGCACCCTGCAGAATTTATAGCATGCACTGCCCCCTTTGCAAAGCTGAGACCTGCCAGTGTCATAGATTGTTCTCAATCATCATCTGGGAAGGCCAAGTGATGTCAATCTCAAAGGTTTAAATGCCCAGACTCATCTGACCTTGCCCCAATAATCAGCACCATGGGTTCTTCTAAGCAGTTGTCTAGAAATCTGAAACCGAAAATAGTTGATGCTCACAAAGCTGGAGAAGGCTATAAGGAGATAGCAAAACGTTTTCAGATGTCAATATCCTCTGTTCGGAATGTAATTAAGAAATGGCAGTCATCAGGAACAGTGGAAGTTAAAGCAAGATCTGGAAGACCAATAAAAATGTCAGACAGAACAGCTTGCAGGATTGTGAGAAAAACAATTCAAAACCCACATTTGACTGCACAATCCCTCCAGAAAGATCTGGCAGACACTGGAGTTGTGGTACACTACTCCACTATAAAGAGATACTTGTACAAATATGGTCTTCATGGAAGAGTCATCAGAAGAAAACCTCTTCTACGTCCTCACCACAAAAATCAGCATTTGAACTTTGCAAATGAACATATAGACAAGCCTGATGCATTTTGGAAACAAGTTCTGTGGACCGATGTAGTTAAAATTGAACTTTTTGGCCGGAATGAGCAAAGGTACGTTTGGAGAAGAAGGGGAACAGAATTTAATGAAAAGAACCTCTGTCCAACTGTTAAGCATGGGGGTGGATCAATTATGCTTTGAGGTTGTATTGCAGCCAATGGCACAGGGAACATCCCACGAGTAGAAGGAAAAATGGATTCAATAAAATTTCAGCAAATTTGGGATGCTAACTTGATGCCATGTATGAAAAAGCTGAAGTTAAAAAGAGGATGGCTTCTACAAATGGATAATGATCCTAAACACACCTCGAAATCCACGGGGGATTACATCAAGAGGTGTAAACTGAAGGTTTTGTCATGGCCTTCACAATCTCCTGACCTCAACATAATTGAAAATCTATGGATAGACCTTAAAAGAGCAGTGCGCGACTGACAGCCCAGAAATCTCAAAGAACTAGAAGACTTTTGTAAGGAAGAATGGGCAAAGAGACCTCAAACAAGAATTGAAAGACTCTTGGCTGGCTACAAAAAGAGTTTACAAGCTGTGATATTTGCCTAAGGGGACAGTACAAGATATTAACTCTGCAGGGTGCCCAAACGTTTGCAGACGCCATTTTTTTGTTTTCTGTTATTTTGAAAGTGTAAATGATGAAAATAAAATCTAGCTTTTGTTGACATATTATAAGAATGTCTAATCTGTAATTTGATGCCTTATGGAGATTTTTCCATCTTTCCTTGGCTTCTTTATGCACATTAATAAAATTTTTTACCTGGGGTGCCCAAACCTTTGATCCCCACTGTATATAAAATACTATTGATATAAAAAAATGCCCCCATTGCTCCTTTAGGGTATGCTCACACTGCGGAATCTCCACTTGTGGAATTCCACGAGCGGAGATTCCGTCAGGCGGCCGCCGCCGCAAATACTTCAGCGGTAGGACCGTGGGGCACTGCGCCGTCAACATTGATGGCTATGCAGTACTCGCGCAATCCGCGCAAAGAATGAACATGTTCTTTCTTTGCGCGGAACAATTTTAGCAGCGGAATTGTCCGCCGCTGAAATTCCGCAGTGTGAACGAGAAGACACATTCACACTGATTCTACTGTTCACTGCGCGGAATTCCGCAGTGTGAACGTACCCTTATTCATCCAGACAGTATTAAAGGGGTATTCCAGGTATTTTTTTAATTTGACTATGCTACAGGGGTAAAGTTAGTGTAGTTCATAATATAGTGTATGTACCTGTGTGTGACGGTTTTCTCACAATTCATATGTGATTTTCACCCCAATATTTATTTTTAACAGCATACAAAATGACTTGTCTCAGGTGGCAATGCGTCCGAGACCCGACCTCACTAGTCAGCTGGCGACAGGGAGCCTGTCTGCTTCAATGGGTGGAGGAATCGCTTGGTGGGAGAGAGATCAATCTGCAACTAATGCAACAGCGGTTGGCACCCTGATTGAAAACCACAGGTCTTTTGAATGAATGCAGCTCATTTATGTTTCAATGGGTGGGGTGGCTGATGTGTGGGAGGGAGGAAAATGGAATTATGGGATTTGTAGTAAAAAAAAAAGAAAAGTCAAACAGGAGATACCAGTTCACAAAAAGCTAGCCACAGTGTTATGGTAATCTCACAACATAACCATTTAGCCCAAAGACAAGTGCAGATCCTTCCTAAGCATGTCCATTACTGCCTGCCAGGTACGTACTACACAGACCACTGGTGCTCCTCAAGTATACAAGTTCCATCTGGCATTCCAGTTCATTAATACTCTTCTACTGGACAGATGCCAGGACTGGCTAATCGCACAGGTCAACTTGACTTAAAGAGGCACTTTCAATATGAAAAACTTTTTATATCTTGTAGTACTACTGATAAGATTACTTTTTTTTAAATATACATTTATTTTTTTTATTTATTTTTTTTACTGAAAAATCAAAAATGAAAATAGCCACCACTAGGGGTCATCTATCTTTATGTAGACTACTCTGTATTGTATTTTTCAGCATACTTGATACCAGCTGTAAAGCATGTTCATATCCAGTATAGGAAATCACCATTGCACCACTGCATCCTTCAGCTGTTCCTAAACTACAACTCCCATGATGGGAAAT
The DNA here is from genome assembly GCF_029499605.1 of Hyla sarda. NCBI lineage: Eukaryota > Metazoa > Chordata > Amphibia > Anura > Hylidae > Hyla > Hyla sarda. The sequence goes on from NC_079189.1 coordinate 292,456,824, forward strand.
GTAGTTTTACAACAGCTGGGGGTACAATCTTTGTAAAACTCTGTTTTAGAGCTTTGTATTCTCCAGCTGTGTGCCTCCAGTTCTTGCAAAACTACAGACAAAGGATGTGTGGGTATGCTGGGAGTTGTAGTTTTGGCAACAGCTAAAGGCAACACTGCTCTAACACAGTGCTTTACAAACACTGCAGCTTCAGCTCTTGCAAAACTACAACTCCCAGCATGCTTGAACAGCCAAAGCTTTCACTGACTCCTGAATGACAAAGAAGCTGATCAGACATTCAGGAGTCTGTGAAAGCTGAATGACACATATAGTGACAGCTATGTTGATTAGCATCCAGCTATACTAGGAACAGATGAAAAATGTATGCATAAAAGCTACTGTGCAGTGATTTGCAGACTGCCAGGCTGCTCCCACACTCAGAGCAGATGAGTCATCCACAGTGAGGGAGAGAGATGGACACCCCCCCTTCATAAGGCAAGAAGAAAAAGCAAGTGAGCAACATATAAATGATATGTAATAGAACAGAGAAAAGAAAAACATCTGGCACTGCTAGCAATTAAAGACTCCTATGCTATGCAGTGATGGTTACCAGCATTCAGCATGTGTGTCAGTCTTGATATGATCTGGATTGTGGCGGTGCTCTTATCCCAAGACAGAAAGAACTCAGCAAATAAAAGCACTGTACGGTTGCCGCCCCTGTGTACGCCCCCTGCCTCACCTGTCCACCAATGCTCCCTAGGTGTCTGTCCGTTTGGATGTATTCTTATGCTTTGAGTTGAATAAAGCTTGGATTTCTCATCGATCAAGTTGTTGGTGAGTGCATTATCCCCATATTCTACAGTGCTTTTATAAAATGATATGTACAGGATCAGGATTAGGTACTGAGTAACATATCAGTTTTTTTTTGCACTATGACAGATACGCTTCAACATAAATAAAGTTGCATGCAAAAGTTTAGGCACCCCTGACAATTTCCATGATTTTCATTTATAAATACCTGGGTGTTTGGATCAGTTATTTCATTATGGGGGTATTTATCAATTTTGCCTGTTGAAAGTTTCTTTTTACCCTTTTTTTTTTTCACTTTGATTTTCGTGGACATGCACCAAATTTATCATTTGGTGCAAGTTGTTAATAATTTTGGCTCAAATGTTGAAATCGGCTGTTCACAGCGCCTTTTACACAGAACTTACCACCACAGACGACAGCGTATTTTACCCTGTAGAGCAGCCATTTTGGAGTCCCTCCTGCAGTATATCAGCAAGCGACATGAGTTATTTTCTTTTGTGGGGTTTATAGTCACCATGTGAAATGGATTTTATTTTTAACTTGAGTAGTTTATTTTTTTTTTTTGGGGATACTTTAGTGCTTTAACTTTCCTGAACCTGTGTGGCCATGTCCAATGCTGGCTCAATGGAGGGTGAAGGTCCCTCAGAGACAACTATGTCGCAGGATAGAATTGCGCAGTCCCGGAGGCGTCGCTGCTTTCACAAAAAAATGTTTTTATGTATTTTGACGCCTTTACATTTTCTGACATTGTTATGTGTGTTTTCCATGTGCAAAATTTCTTGCTGGTGATTTGCGCCAGAAAAAAACCTAAAGGCGCAAAATTGCGCCAAAGATCGATTGGCGCAAATGATGAATTACTGACTAAAGTTAAAATCACACTCAGGACCATGTGATTTTGAGAAAGTTGTAAAAATGACAGTGGAGAAGATGTGCCAAACTTTGGCGCAAAAAGACACTGCGCAAAAGTGTTGCGCCAAAGTTAAGGTGAAAAAAACACATAAATCCTTTGATAATCCTTTGAGTTTCAAATATCTGAAAGACATAGTAATAGTATATATATATATATATATATATATATATATATATATATATACACACAGTAATATTTCACTAGTGGTTTATTGGATGAACAGAAAATGTACAATCTGCATCAAAACAAAACATGGCCATTCCAGAACATTGGACTTCTAGATTTTGAGCAGTGCTTTGGGTCATTGTCTTGTTGAAATATCCAACCCTGTTTCGTTCTTCCTTGTCACCTTCTAATAGCCATAACACATTCAATGTTCTACTTGCAGATCCATAAGAGGGCTTTGTTCTTGCGCTACCAACTGTACTTTGTAAGGACATAAGGACAGGGACTCCTTTTACCACCAAATTTACAGGGGAAAAAAATTTGTGGTGAGAAATTGAAAAACATTTGGGGCTTCCATTTCTACGCAGTGCACTTTTGGTACAAATGACACATCATTATTCTGTAGGCCCATACGATTACATTGATACCCAACTTGTATAGGATTTGTTTTATTTTACTACTTTTAAAAAACTATAACTTTTTTGTACAATAATTAGTATGCCTAAAATTGATCTCTTCTGACCCCCATAACTCTTTTATTTTTTTATTTTACCGTATATGGATGGATAATAGCTTGTTTCTTTTGCACCATGGTCTTTTATACCATTCTTGTTTTGATGGGAATTTTTGATAGTTTTTTTTTTTATTCTGTTATATGAAGCGACCAAACATATGCAATTCTTGACTTTTTTTTTCATTTTTTTTTTTTTATGCCATTGACTATTCGATTTAATTAACATTAGATTTTATTAGTTTGGACATTTACTCATGCGGCGATACTGCATATGTTTATATAAATTTTTGTTTACATAATTTTATTTTTAAAAAATTGGAAAAAAGGGGGATGAGAGGCTTATTCATATTTATTAACTTTTTTTATTTAAGTTTTGTAATTTTAATAGCAAACACTGCCAACATGGCGAAACAAAAGCAACATGTACAATAACAGTCTCCGAGGGTCCCAGAAACCACCAGAGGAGGCCCAACACAGACAAACACACATACATACACACAAGCACACTTCCCGGTGACCCCACCTCCCTCCATCCCAGCCCCCTCTCGCAATGAATAGCACCACACCTGTCACGCCGAACGCTCCGGGTCTTTCTCCTCCCCCGGAGCGCTCGCGGCGTTCGGCGCCTGTTTGCAGCGCCCCGGTCAGACTCACTGACCGGGAGCGCTGCTCTGTTTCCCCCGGCAGGGATGCGATCCGCGCGGCGGGACGTGCCTGCCCGCAGGTCGCATCCCGTTCTGTTTACCTGCCCTGTCCTCCTTCTGCTCAGTCCCAGCGCCCGCGATCCCGCTCTCTAGGGCGCGCGCCGGGTCTCTCAAATTTAAAGGGCCAGTGCACCATTAATTGGTGCCTGGCCCAATCTGTTCCCAATCACTCCCAAACACATATAAACCCACTTCCCCTTCCTATCCTTGCCGGATCTTGTTGCCTTGTGCCAGTGAAAGCGTGTGAGCCCATTGCCTGTGTATCCAGACCCTTGCTGTTGCCCCTGACTACGAACCGTTGCTACCTGCCCTGACCTTCTGCTACGTCTGACCTTGCCTTTGCCTTGTCCTTGTGTCCTGCGCCAGTCTCAGCCGCCAGAGGGGTTGAGTCGCTACCGGGTGGAACGACCTAGGGGTTACCTGCCGCAGCAAGTCCATCCCGCTTTGCGGCGGGCTCTGGTGAAAACCAGTAATCCCTGAGATTCCGTTCCCCTGGTACGGCCCACGCCATCGCCTCTCTGGCACAGAGGATCCACTACCCGTGTCCTCACCGCATACCAGTCCGAATCCTGACAGTAGATCCGGCCATGGATCCCGCTGAGGTGCCGCTGCCCAGTATCGCTGACCTAACCACCGTGGTCACCCAGCAATCTCATCAGATCGCCCAACAAGGACAACAGCTGACTCAGTTGACTGCCATGCTACAGCAGCTTCTGCCTCCACAGCAGCAACCATCTCCTCCGCCAGCTCCAGCTTTTCCTCAGAAGCGAGTGGCAGCTTCTAGACTCCGCCTGTCCCTACCTGATAAGTTTGATGGGGACTCTAAGCTGTGCCGTGGGTTCCTGTCCCAGTGTTCCCTACAGCTGGAGATGATGTCGGACCAGTTTCCCACAGAACGGTCTAAGGTGGCGTTCGTGGTCAGCCTGCTGTCTGGAAAGGCCTTGTCCTGGGCCACACCGCTTTTGGACCGCAACGATCCTGCCACTGATACTATTCAGTCCTTCTCCAAAGTACGCAGTGTCTTTGAGGAGCCAGCCCGGGCTTCCTCAGCCGAGATGGCTCTACTGAATCTTGTCCAAGGGAGCTCTTCAGTGGGTGAATAAGCTATACAGTTCCGCACCCTCGCCTCTGAGCTAGCCTGGAACAATGAGGCCCTCTGAGCGACCTTCAAGAAAGGTTTATCCAGCCACACAAAGATGTTCTGGCCGCACAAGAGATTCCTGCTACCCTGTCTGAAATCATCCATTTGGCCAGCCGCATTGACATGCGTTTCTCAGAAAGACGCCAGGAGCTTCGCCAGGAAAAGGATCTTGTTCACACCAGGCGGTTTCCTCGCTTGGCACCTCTTTCCAGTGTCCTTTGCAACCTGTTCCTGTGACTTCTGCCGAGGAGGCTATGCAAGTGTATCGGTCTTGCCTGAGCCAACAAGAGAGGACTCGCCGCAGGAACGAAAACTTGTGCCTGTACTGTGCTAGTACCGAACATTTCCTGAAGGACTGTCCTATTCGTCCTCCGTGTCAGAGAAATGCACACACCTAGTTAACGTGGGAGAGGCGTTGCTAGGTGTGAATTCTTCCTTTCCACGACTGACTATACCTGTGCGAATTTCTCTACCCGCTAATAATTGTCAAACCTCTCTTCATTTCATCAGTGAATGGAGTAAAACTGGTCTGCACAGAACCTCTGCTCATGAGCGTTGGAGTTCTCCATCATGAAAATATTGAATTTTTTGTATTGCCCAACTGTACCTCTGAAATTCTTCTTGGCTTGCCCTGGCTCCAGCATCACGCACATACCCTCGACTGGGCCACTGGGAACATTAAAAGTTGGGGATCTTCCTGCTACAAGCGATGTCTCAAGTCTGTTCCTAACAGCCAAGTCTCCATCGCTACACCTTTGCCTTCCTAAGGTCTATCAGGACTATTCTGAAATTTTTTGTAAAAAGCAAGCAGAGGTCTTACCACCACACAGACCCTAAGACTGCCCTATTGACTTGCTTCCTGGTATCACACCGCCCCGTGGCAGGATTTACCCACTCACCGCTCTCCAGAAACGCAAGCCATGACTGAATACATTCAGGAAAACCTAAAAAGGGGTTTTATCCGGAAATCTTCTCCAGCCGGAGCTGGATTCTTCTTCGTTGCCAAAAAAGACGGATCTCTACGCCCATGTATAGACTACCGCGGTCTTAATAAAATCACAGTGAAAAACCGCTATCCTCTGCCACTCATCTCTGAACTCTTTGACCGACTATGTGGAGCAAAATTTTTTACCAAACTTGATCTAAGAGGCGCATATAACCTCATTCGAATTTGTGAGGGTGACGAGTGGAAAACCGCATTTAACACTAGAGATGGACACTTTGAATATCTCATCATGCCATTTGGACTTTGCAATGCCCCTGCAGTCTTTCAAGATTTTGTTAATGAAATTTTTCGGGACTTGCTGTATACCTGCGTGGTAGTTTACTTAGATGACATTCTAATCTTTTCCTCCAACCTAGAGGAACATCGTCTCCATGTCCGTCAAGTGCTTCAGCGTCTTCGTGAAAATCATCTGTACGCCAAATTTGAAAAATGTCTTTTTGAACGCAGCAGCCTTCCTTTCCTGGGATACTTAGTCTCGGGTCAGGGTCTTCAAATGGATCTTGACAAACTCTCCGCGGTATTGGATTGGCCACGCCCCTCTGGACTCCATGCTATCCAACGCTTTCTTGGATTCGCTAACTATTATCGTCAGTTCATTCCCCACTTCTCCACCATCGTTGCTCCAATTGTGGCACTGACTAAGAAAAACGCGAATCCAAGATCTTGGCCTCCCCAAGCGGATGAAGCTTTTAACCGACTCAAGACCGCCTTCGCCTCGGCACAGGTCCTGTCCAGGCCTGATCCTATGAAGCCTTTTTTCCTTGAGGTTGACGCCTCCTCGGTCGGAGCTGGAGCCATTCTTCTTCAAAAATCGCTTCTGGAAAAAACATCACTTGCGTATTTTTCTCCAAAACCTTCTCTCCTGCAGGAAAAAACGATTCAATTGGAGACCGTGAACTTTTGGCCATTAAGTTGGCGCTTGGAAGGATCAATTCGCCCCATCACTATCTACACGGACCATAAAAATTTATCTTACCTTCAGTCCGCCCAGTGGTTAAATCCTCGCCAGGCTAGATGGTCGTTGTTTTTTGCCCGCTTCAATTTTGAAATACACTTCCGTCCTGCTGACAAGAATGTCAGGGCTGATGCTCTATCGTGTTCCACCGATGCCTCAGAGTCTGAAGCTCCTCTACAGCACATTATACCACCTGAGTGCTTGATCTCCTCTGCCCCAGCCTCTCTGGTGCAAATTCCTCCTGGGAGGACTTTTGTCCCTCCACGTCTTTGCCTCAAGATCCTCAAATGGGGTCACTCCTCTCTTTTTGCAGGCCACGCTGGAATAAAAAAATCCATTCAGTTAATTTCCCGACTATATTGGTGGTCTACCCTGGAGAAGGATGTGACTGATTTCGTTCGTGCTTTTACAGTTTGTGCCCGTGATAAGACTCCTCGCCAGAAGCCTGCAGGTCTTCTCCTTCCTCTGCCAGTGCCCGAACAGCCATGGTCCCATATTGCTATGGATTTCATCACTGATGTGCCTGCCCGCGGGTCACATCCCGTTCTGTTTACCTGCCCCGTCCTCCTTCTGCTCAGTCCCGGCGCCCGCGATCCCGCTCTCTAGGGCGCGCGCACGCTGGGTCTCTCAGATTTAAAGGGGCCAGTGCACGATTAATTGGTACCTGGCCCAATCTGTTCCCAATCACTCCCAAACACATATAAACCCACTTCCCCTTCCTTTCCTCGCCGGATCTTGTTGCCTTGTGCCAGTGAAAGCATTTTTGTGAGCCTCTTGCTTGTGTATCCAGACCATTGCTGTTGCCCCTGACTACGAACCGTTGCTACCTGCCCTGACCTTCTGCTATGTCTGACCTTGCCTTTGCCTTGTCCTTGTGTCCCACGCCAGTCTAAGCCGCCAGAGGGGTTGAGTCGCTACCGGGTGAAACGACCTGGGGGTTACCTGCCGCAGCAAGTCCATCCTGCTTTGCGGCGGGCTCTGGTGAAAACCAGTAATCCCTTAGATTCCGTTTCCCTGGTACGGCCCACACCATCGCCTCTCTGGCACAGAGGATCCACTACCCATGTCCTCCCCGCATACCAGTCCGGATTCTGACAACACCATATAAACCTACTGGGTCAGTCTGGCCAGAGGGTCAGCTGACACGTCCAGCAAAAGCCAGGGGGTCCATAGCCTGTCAAATTTCTTAGGGCACTTACGACTCACATATAGAGCTTGGTACAACGGGACATATTTGTTTACCAAAGTTAGCCAACGAGACAGTGGGGGAGGGGAGGTATGTTTCCAATGTCATTACTACCACTTTATGGGCACAGAATAGCAGGAAACGAATCAGCAAGCGTCTATGTGAACTAGAGACCACTTCATTAATAACTACCAGCAGGCACACCAAAGTGTAGTGTATAAAAGGGAAGTCTAGATTATCAGCCAGAAACCCCATCACCTCCCTCCAGAAAAGAGCAATGACCTGACACTCCCACACCGCATGCAAAAAGTGCCAACCTCTGAAGAGCATCAAAAACACAGATCAGACGGAGAAACACCAATGCGCTTAAGCTTAGCAGGGGTATAATACAACCTCTATACATATCTAGATTGGATCAGCATATCTCTACTGCTAACCACAGTGGAATAATAAGAGCCTCAACCTCCTTCCACTGACACTCGGAAAAACCCGGAATATCAGCCACCCATTTATGAAAGACTAGTGAGAAAGGGCTAGGTCCCAGTGACTGGAAGAGAGCATAGGACTGAGTAAGAGGTTTAGAAAGATCCGTGGTGGCCAGGATAAGCTCCACATCAGAAAACACAGAGGTAAACATCAGGGAGCCAAACTGCATCTGAACCGCATGCCTAAACTGAAGATACCTATAAAAGGCATTTCCAGGGATGCCATAAAGTTCCTTCATGTCAAAAAAGGATTGGAAAACCTGATCCTCCTCAAACAAGAAACTGGCCTCCTGTAACCCATGTAGGTGAGGTAAATGTACATTCCCCCACAAGGGTGCCCTAGGAGATACCAGAGGCTGTGGAAATTGTCTCGACACCACAGACCACACTTTAGCTATAGATTGAAGAGGAGTAGGAAAGGAAGAACGAGAGTAATACCTATAGAGTGTATTAGTGAGAGCTTCATAGAAACCCATAAGTACACCAGCCAGGGCCGTCGCCGAGTTCAACAGATCCAGATTGATCCACCATGTTGCATAGACCAGTTGGGAGGCAAGAAAATGGTTAAATACATCCGGGGCAGCCAAGCCGCCATGCCGCTTAGGAGCCTGGAGAAGAGCCTGACCAAGTCTGTGAGGTTTTCCCTGCCAGTAGAAGGATCCCAGAGCACCACATAGTGTACTAAAATATTTCCTAGGGGGGATTACAGGAGCTAAGCGAAAGAGATAAAGGAATTTAGGAAGGTAAATCATTTTAAATATATTGATCCTGTCAGCTAGAGAGAGAGGGAGTAAGGACCAGGCAGTCAGCTGCTCCACATTGGAGTGTATGAGCGGTTCCAAGTTCAGGGGTAGATAATCTAACAGGGACAGAGTTACCTCCACCCCCAAGTATCTGAAGCGATAAACTACCTGCACCTCAGACAGAAGAGAGGGAAGGAGAAGGACCCCAGATGAAAGTGCCATTAGGGGGGATTTATCCCAGTTGACCCACAAGCCCAAGATCACACCAAATCGGTCAAGTAAATCCATAAGGGACAGGAGAGAACCCCCATTCCCCATGTACACCAAAGTATAATCTGCATAAAGGGAAACCTTCTCTACAATAGACCCCCTGGGATTACCACAGATATCCAGATCCCTACAAAGGGCTGCCACCATGGGTTCTATTGCCAGCGCAAACAGGAATGTAGAGAGCGGGCACCCCTGTCTCGTCCCACGACCCAGAAGAAAGGGAGCAGAAACATCTTAGTGCTAAGGACTATCTAAGTAATCTAACTATCTAAGACTATCTAACTAAGGACAGGCCCTAGGACTATCATATAGCAAGCGAACCCAGGCACAGAATCAGGGTCCAAACCCAAACGCACCTAGTACCTCCCAAAGATAAGTCCACAGTACTGAATCAAAGGCCTTATAAATATCAAGACTAACAACCCCATCAGTACGAAAGCCCTCCCTGACCGCTGCTATGTTGAGCTGCAGACCCTTCACATTCACATCAGTAGCTCTGCCTGCCAATGATAGCACCAATAACCCCATACAGGCAAGTAGCCAATACTCTAGCCAAAATCTTAATATTAACATTCAAAAGGGAAATAGGTCTATAGGAGTCAGGTAACACTGGGTCCTTTCCAGGCTTGGGAAGCACAACAATAAGTGCCTCCCTCATAGAGTCTGGGAGGGCATCAGCAACAGCTATCGAGTGAAATAGATTAAGAAGTATAGGGGCCAGTCGTCATACGGATGGCCTGTTCCACCTCCTCAATCATAAAGGGGGTGTCTAACACCTCCTGAGCACAACTAAGCATGGTTAGGGATAAATCTTGCATGAAAAAGGGCCCAGGGCCCCCATGTCCAAAAGGGCCCCTGAACTCTAGAGGCACATTACTGCATTTTGCCATGATTTGCGCAAAATAGCAGTAAAATCGCAGAAAAAATGCTGCGATTTTATGCAAATTGTGGCAGACTACAGAAATGTGAGAGTGGCCCTATGGGAGCCCGGGCTTCAGAGAGCCAACAGAGCAGAATAGTATATAAGTGATAGGAGGTCATAGGGAGCAGTATATATGTGATAGGAGGTCATAGGGAGCAGTATATATGTGATAGGAGGTCATAGGGAGCAGTATATATGTGATAGGAGGTCATAGGGAGCAGTATATATGTGATAGGGGGTCATAGGGAGCCGTATATATGTGATAGGAGGTCATAGGGAGCAGTATATATGTGATAGGAGGTCATAGGGAGCAGTATATATGTGATAGGAGGTCATAGGGAGCCGTATATATGTGATAGGGGGTCATAGGGAGCCGTATATATGTGATAGGAAGTCATAGGGAGCAGTATATATGTGATAGGAGGTCATAGGGAGCAGTATATATGTGATAGGAGGTCATAGGGAGCAGTATATATGTGATAGGAGGTCATAGGGAGCAGTATATATGTGATAGGGGGTCATAGGGAGCCGTATATATGTGATAGGAGGTCATAGGGAGCCGTATATATGTGATAGGAGGTCATAGGGAGCAGTATATATGTGATAGGAGGTCATAGGGAGCAGTATATATGTGATAGGAGGTCATAGGGAGCAGTATATATGTGATAGGAGGTCATAGGGAGCAGTATATATGTGATAGGAGGTCATAGGGAGCCGTATATATATATATGTGATAGGAGGTCATAGGGAGCAGTATATATGTGATAGGAGGTCATAGGGAGCCGTATATATGTGATAGGGGGTCATAGGGAGCCGTATATATGTGATAGGAAGTCATAGGGAGCAGTATATATGTGATAGGAGGTCATAGGGAGCCGTATATAGATGTGATAGGAGGTCATAGGGAGCCGTATATATATATATATATGTGATAGGAAGTCATAGGGAGCAGTATATATGTGATAGGAGGTCATAGGGAGCCGTATATAGATGTGATAGGAGGTCATAGGGAGCCGTATATATATATATATGTGATAGGAAGTCATAGGGAGCAGTATATATGTGATAGGAGGTCATAGGGAGCAGTATATATGTGATAGGAGGTCATAGGGAGCAGTATATATGTGATAGGAGGTCATAGGGAGCAGTATATATGTGATAGGGGGTCATAGGGAGCCGTATATATGTGATAGGAGGTCATAGGGAGCCGTATATATGTGATAGGAGGTCATAGGGAGCAGTATATATGTGATAGGAGGTCATAGGGAGCAGTATATATGTGATAGGAGGTCATAGGGAGCAGTATATATGTGATAGGAGGTCATAGGGAGCAGTATATATGTGATAGGAGGTCATAGGGAGCAGTATATATATATATGTGATAGGAGGTCATAGGGAGCAGTATATATGTGATAGGAGGTCATAGGGAGCCGTATATATGTGATAGGGGGTCATAGGGAGCCGTATATATGTGATAGGAAGTCATAGGGAGCAGTATATATGTGATAGGAGGTCATAGGGAGCCGTATATATATATATATATGTGATAGGAAGTCATAGGGAGCAGTATATATGTGATAGGAGGTCATAGGGAGCCGTATATAGATGTGATAGGAGATCTTAGGGAGCAGTATGTATGTGAAATACTGGGTCATACAGAACAGTATGTGTGAGATGTGGGGTCATACAGAAAAGTATATATGAGAGAGGGCCATGGGGAGCAATGTGTGGAGGGGGGAGGGTCTTTTGGTCCAGTCTGGGGTCTGTACACCAAAGGTCATCACCAATACACAGAATATCTGATCGGTGAGACCTGACCCCTGGGACTACCACTGATCATGAGAAGAGAGGTCCCTTGTCCCCCAAATGAAAGGAGCAGCAGCACATGATCACCTGCAGCTCCATTTGTTCTCTATGGGACTTATAAACATTGCTGATCGCTGGACTCACATGTATGGAGACCCCATAGAGAATGAATGGAGTGACATGGGTCATGTGCTGTTGCTCCAATCACCCAGGGGTTCCAGTGGTCGGATCCTACCGATTAGATGTTTACACTGTCCCCTAGGTATGCTGTAGACATGGTAATGGAGAAGCAGCAAGCACAGCATTAGCGAAGCAGGATGGCAGTGTGAAGGATGGGGGTTGTGTTACTATAGAGTTTTAGGTAGACTGCAGAAGGGGCCACAGATGTCTTGGTATAGTCTTCAGTCATCAAGAGACATATCATCATATTTGCCTGGGCTGGATGGAGAAGAGAACATATACAATCAGAGAAGATGCCCCCTGTGGTCACTGGATTTAATACTCCTGTATGTTGTGACTGCTTCTGATCAATATGGCTGCTTCTCTAACATGGCCACAATACAGGAATGTTTTAGGGTCTGATTTATTTTAATGGTTAAAGTGCAAAAATAAGTCAATAACCATCAGCACAGCCTACGAGCTGATCACTGGTATACTGCAGCCTATGAGCTGATCACTGGTATACTGTGGCCTACGAGCTGATCACTGGTATACTGCAGCCTACGAGCTGATCACTGGTATACTGCAGCCTACGAGCTGATCACTGGTATACTGCAGCCTACGAGCTGATCACTGGTATACTGTAGCCTACGAGCTGATCACTGGTATACTGGGGCATACGAGCTGATCACTGGTATACTGCAGTCTAAAAGCTGATCACTGGTATACTGCAGTCTACGAGCTGATCACTGGTATACTGCAGTCTACGAGCTGATCACTGGTATTCTGTAGTCTATGAGCTGATCACTGGTATACTGCAGCCTACGAGCCGATCACTGGTATACTGTGGCCAACGAGCTGATCACTGGTATACTGCAGCCTACGAGCTAATCACTGGTATACTGCAGCCTACGAGCCGATCACTGGTATACTGTGGCCAACGAGCTGATCACTGGTATACTGCAGCCTACGAGCTGATCACTGGTATACTGTGGCCTACGAGCTGATCACTGGTATACTGCAGCCTACGAGCTGATCACTGGTATACTGCGGCCTACGAGCTGATCACTGGTATACTGTGGCCAACGAGCTGATCACTGGTATACTGCAGCCTACGAGCTGATCACTGGTATACTGCAGCCTACGAGCTGATCACTGGTATACTGCAGACTACGAGCCGATCACTGGTATACTGTGGCCAACGAGCTGATCACTGGTATACTGCAGCCTACGAGCTGATCACTGGTATACTGCGGCCTACGAGCTGATCACTGGTATACTGCAGCCTACGAGCTGATCACTGGTATACTGCAGACTACGAGCCGATCACTGGTATACTGTGGCCAACGAGCTGATCACTGGTATACTGCAGCCTACGAGCTGATCACTGGTATACTGCAGCCTACGAGCTGATCACTGGTATACTGCGGCCTACGAGCCGATCACTGGTATACTGTGGCCAACGAGCTGATCACTGGTATACTGCAGCCTACGAGCTGATCACTGGTATACTGCGGCCTACGAGCTGATCACTGGTATACTGCGGCCTACGAGCTGATCACTGGTATACTGCAGCCTACGAGCTGATCACTGGTATACTGCAGCCATCTCTCTGTTTTGGCATTTTGTGTCTTCTATGCTTTAAAAATTACTTTTACCCACAGTTGCCAAAAGTCAGAGAGGAGTGGCCAGGAATCTACAATGCCCCAGGGCTGCCAAGCCCCTCTTCTCTAGCATCACAGCACTACCCCATTCTCACTGGCGCGCATCTCTGTTTTTTCCTCAGTCAGTGAGCGGTGCTGTGATGTCGGAAAAAAGATTGCAGAACCCTGACTACGCCTCTCTGACTTTTGGCAACTATAGATAAAAGTGATTTTTACAGCATAGAAGACACAAAGTGCCAAAACAAATGTATGGCTGCAGTATACCAGTGATCAGCTTGTGCTGTGCTGACAGGTTATTGACCTATTTTTATGTGACAGTTGCACTTTAAACAAAAAAGTTTTCACTATGGGGGAGATTTATGGAAGCCTATATAGAGGTTGCTACTCTCATTTTTAACTCCTTAAGGACTCGGCCCTTTTTCACCTTACGGACTGAGCCCTTTTTTTTTGCAATTCTGACCACTGTGACTTTATGCATTTATAACTCTGGAATGCTTTTACTGATTATTCTGATTCCGAGATTTCCGAGTTTTTTCGTGACATATTCTACTTTAATATAGTGGTAAATTTTTGTCGTTACTTGCATCCTCTCTTGGTGAAAAATTTTAAAATTTAGCATTTTTCTAACTTTGAAACTCTCTGCCTGTAAGGAAAATGGATATTCCAAAATAAATGATATATTGATTCACACATACAATATGTCTACTTTATGTTGGCGTTATAGAGTTGACATGTTTTTACTTTTGGAAGACATCAGAGGGCTTCAAAGTTCTGCAGCGATTTTCCAATTTTTCACAAAATTTTCAAAATCAGAATTTTTCAGGGACCAGTTCAGTTTTGAAGTGGATTTGAGGGGTCTTCATATTAGAAATACCCCATAAATGACCCCATTATAAAAACTGCACCCCCAAAGTATTAAAAATGACATTCAGAAGGAGAAAATTCAAAATTACACTCGCATGTTCTTGTAGACACAGTTTTTGAAATTTTACAAGGGGTAAAAGAAGAAAATGCACCCCAAAATTTGTAACCCACTTTCTCTCGAGTAAGGAAATACCTCATATGTGGATGTCAAGTGCTCTGTAGGTGCCCTACAAGGCTCAGAAGGGAAGGAGCGACAATGGGATTTTGGAGAGTGAGTTTTTCTGAAATGGCTTTTGGGGGGCATGTCACATTTAGGAAGCCCCTATGGTGCCAGAGCTGCAAAAAAAAAAACAACATGGCATACTATTTTGGAAACTACACCCCTCAAGGAACATAACAAGTGGTCCGCTGAGCCTTAACACCCCACAGGTGTTTGACGACTTTTTGTTAAAGTCGGATGTGTAGATGAATTTTTTTTTCACAAAAATGCTGGTTTCCCCCCAAATTTTTCTTTTTTACAAGGGGTTATAGGAAAAAATGCCCCCCAAAATTTGTAACCCCATCTCTTCTGAGTATGGAAATACCCCATGTGTGGACGTCAAGTGCACTGCGGGCGAACTACAATGCCTAGAAGAGGAGGAGTCACTTTTGGCTTTTGGAAAGCAAATTTTGCTGAACTGGTTTTTGGGGGGCATGTCGCATTAAGGAAGCCCCTATGGTGCCAGAACAGCAAAAAAAAAACACATGGCATACTATTTTGGAAACCCCTCAAAGAACGTAACAATGGGTACAGTGAGCCTTAACACCCCACAGGTGCTTGACAAATTTCTGCTAAATTTGGACGTGAAAATGAAAAATTTGATTGTTTTTGCTAAAATGCTGGTGTTACCCCAAATTTTTCATTTTCACAAGGGGTAATTGGGGGAAAAGCCTCCCAAAATGTGTAACCCCATTTCTTCTGAGTAAAGAAATACCCCATATGTGGATGTAAAGTGCTCTGCCGGCAAACTAAAATGCTCAGAAGAGAAGGAGCTCCATTGAGCTTTTGGTGAGAGAATTTGGTTGAAATAGAAGAGGGAGGCCATGTGCGTTTACAAAGCCCCCCGTGGTGCCAGAACAATGGATCCCCCCACATGTGACCCCATTTTGGAAACTACAGCCCTCACAGAATTTAATAAGGGGTGCAATGAATATTTACACCCCACTGGCGTTTGACAGATCTTTGGAACAGTGGGTTGTTGAATTGAAAAATAAAATGTTTCATTTTCACAGACCACTGTTCCAAAAATCTGTCAGGCACCTGTGGGGCGTAAATGCTCACTGCACCCTTATTACATTACATGAGGGGTGTAGTTTCCAAAATGGGGTCACATGTGGGGGGGACCACTGTTTTGGCACTTTGGGGGCTTTGTTAAGACACATGGCCTTCAATTTCAGACACATTCTCTTGCCAAAAGCCCAATGGTGCTCCTTCTCTTATGAGCATTGTAGTTCGTCCGCAGAGCACTTTACATCCACGTATGGGGTATGTTCTTAATCAGAAGAAATGGGGCTACAAATTTTGAGGGGCTTTTTTCCTATTCTCCCTTGTGAAAATGAAAAATGTAGGGTAACACCAGGCATTTTAGTGAAAAACATTTTTTTTTTTTTTTTTACATCCAACTTTAACGAAAATTTGTCAAACACCAATTGGGTGTAAATGCTCACTGCACCCCTTATTACATTACGTGAGGGGTGTAGTTTCCAAAATGGGGTCACATGTGAGGGGGTTCACTGTTCTGGCACTATGGGGGCTTTGTAAACACACGTGGCCTTCAATTCTGGACAAATTCTCTCTCCAAAATCCCAATGGCGCTCCTTCTTATATGAGCATTGTATTTCACCCGCAGAGCACTTTACATCCACATATGGGGTATGTTCTTACTCAGAAGAAATGGGGCTAAAAATTTTGAGGGGCTTTTTTCCTATTCTCCTATGTGAAAATGAAAAATGTAGGGTAACACCAGCATTTTAGTGAAAATATCTTTTTTTCATTTTCACATCCAACTTTAACGAAAAATTTTCAAACACCTGTGCGGTGTTAAGGCTCACTATACCCCTTGTTACATTCCTTGAGGGGTGCAGTTTCCAAAATGGGGTCACATCTGAGTATTTATTGTTTTGCATTTATGTCAGAACCAGGGCCGGATTAAGAGCATCATGGGCCTGGTGCTGAGAATTTTTCTGGGCCTTTTTATGAAAATATTTACATAATATATAAACTGAAAACGCAAATGGTGCAAAAAATGCGCAAGCAGGGTTTATTTGTGAGTTTTTTGCGCTTGAGTTGCAATCCACTGATTTTGGCAATACACATGATATGGACGGGTTTTATGAACTGCACCTTTTTGTGAAAAGGCGCAAAGCCACTGAAAAGTCTCTAAAACTACACCATCCCAGACTTAGCTTTTTGGTGTATGTGAAGAGTGAACTTTTAGAAAATGTGACCTGCACAAAATTTATCAAATTCTCTGCTACCTTTTAATAAATGTGGTGGTCCTACATATCACCAGCACACAAAAAAGGTGTAGAAAATTTTTTCACTAACACCTACAATGATAAATGCCGCGCTATACCTCTGAAATACAAAACACTCTGTGCCCCTCATATATAGTAATAATGCCCCATCCTGTGCCCCCACATTTAATAATTATAACCCGTCCTGTTCCCCCCACATAATAATAATGCCCTCTGTCCTGTGCCCCTCGCATATAATGCACCCTGTCCTGTGCCCCTCACATATAATGCTCCTATCATGTTCCCCTCACATACAATGCCCCCTGTTCTGCCCCCTTAGGGGGCATTATATGTGAGGGGATACAGGACATTGGGCATTATATGTGGGGGCAAAGGACAGCCCCCCCTGTCATGTGCCCATATAATGCACATATAATGTCCCCCTGACATATGTCCCTGACTTATAATGCCCCCTGTCCTGTGCCCCTCACATATAATGCCCCCTGAGGGGGCAGGACAGGGGGCATGATATGTGAGAGGCACAGGACATGGGGCATTATATATGAGGAGCACATGACAGGGGGGCATTATATGTGAGGGGCACATGACAGGGGGGCATTATATGTGAGGGGCACATGACAGGGGGGCATTATATGTGAGGGGCACAAGACAGCGGGTATTATAAGTGATGGGCACATGACAGGGGGTATTATAAGCAAGCGGCAAATGTCAGGGGGGCATTATATGTGCATTATATGGGCACATGACAGGGGGGCACCTGTCATGTGCCCCCACATATAATGCCCCCTGACATCTTCCCCTCACATATAATGCCACTGTTAAGGCGTGCGCTCCGGTCCCCGTCCCCGGACCGGAGCGGCCGCCTCCTCGATCCTTTGCCCCGGGATCCCGGCGTCTCCCGGTCAGTCACACTGACCGGGAGCCCGGGTTCCCTTGTGTCTGGGACGCGGCTGCCGTGACGGCTGGCCCCCGTTCACGTGCCGCGTCCCAGCTCCACTCACCTGACTCCCCGCTCCCTGCGCCGTCCTTCCCTGCCTCTCAGCGCGCGCGGCCCCGCTCTCTTGGGCGCGCGCGCGTGCCGCCTTCAGTAAATTTAAAGGGCCAGCGCACCAATTACTAATTGGTGCACTGGTTCCTCACTCCCCCTGCCTTCCCTAATAAAAGTCTCCTGCCCCTTCCTGCCCTTGCCGGATCTTTGTGCCCTAGTGCCTCTGAGAAAGCGTTCCTATAGTGTGTATTGCCTTGCCTGTTTGCCGAACCCGTTGCTACCACCTACTCGCCTGTGAACCCTTGCCACCTGCCCTGACCTCTGCTACGTCCGACTACGCTCCTGCCTGCTCCCTGTGTACCACGCCATATCAGCTGCCTGAGAGATTGAGTTGATACTGGAGGATACGACCTGGTGGTTACCGCCGCAGCAAGACCATCCCGCCTTGCGGTGGGCTCTGGTGAAAACCAGTAACTACTTAGAACCGGTCCTCTGGTACAACCCGCGTCATCGCCTCTCAGGTCCAGAGGATCCACTACCAGTCCTGCCGGTACGTGACAGCCCCCTGACATGTGCCCCTCACATATAATGCCCCCCTGTCATGTGCCCCCACATATAATGCCCCACTGACATGTGTCCCTCACATATAATGCCCCCCTGTCATGTGCCCCCACATATAATGCCCCCCTGACATGTGTCCCTCACATATAATGCCCCCCTGTCCTGTGCCCCTCACATATAATGCCCCATGCCCTGTGCCCCTCACATATAATGCCCCCCTGACATGTGCCCCTCATTTATAATTTGCTCCCCCCCGTCACCTTTCTCACACACTGCGGCTGATCCGTTCTTGCAGTGCGAGTGAGAGCCACGGGGACGTGAGCTCCGGGTGCCGGCGTGATGATGTGATGTCATCGCGCCGGCCTCCCGTGGATGGCGTCCTTGCGGCTCTCATTCATACTGCAAGAACGGAGCAGCCACAGGGTGTGAGAAAGGTGAGGGAGTGGTGGAGCGGGACAGCTGACGGCTCACGCTCCACCATGCTATAGCACAATCTCGGGAGGGGGGGGCAATTGCCCCATTGCCGCCCCCCCCTGGATCCGCCGCTGGCGTAGAGGTCATATCCGGCAGGTGAGCGGCGATGAAGAACTTACCGCATCAGCTGTTCTGACTGCCGGCTGCCACGGCCCGCGAGAGTACAGAGTTGCGAGAGTAAAGAGGATTTAAACTCTGTTCTCTCGCGGTCTTGCAGCGCGGGCGGCTCCGCTCCTCGGTAGCCTTTTTGGCGGCTGGCTGGGCCTATTTTACTGTAGGGGCCTGGAGCTGCAGCTCCATCAGCCCCTACATTAATCTGGACCTGGTCAGAACTGCTGAAAAATCAGCCACCCCTGTGCAAATCACCAATTTAGACCTCAAATTACCTCAAATGGTGTGCGCCCACAGAGCACTTTACGCCCACATATGGGATAGTTCTTGTACTCAGGAGAAATTGAGTTACAAATTTTGGGGGTCTTTTGTTTCCTTTTACCGCTTCTGAAAATTAAAAGTATGGGGCAACACCAGCATGTTAGTGTAAATTTTTTTTTTTTTTACACTAACATGCTGGTTTAGACCCCAACTTTACCTCTTCATAAGGGGTAAAAGGAGAAAAAGCACCCTAAAATTTGTAATGCAATTTCTTCTGAGATACCCCATATGTGGCCCTAAACTGTTTCCTTGAAATACGAAAGGGCTCTGAAGTGAGAGAGCGTCATGCGCATTTGAGGCCTAAATTGGGGATTTGAATCCACCACAAAAAGTCAAACAGGGTGTCTCCAGCTGTTGCAAAACTCCAAGCATGCCTGGACAGTCAGTGGCTGTCCGGCAATACTGGGAGTTGTTGTTTTTCAACAGCTGGAGGCTCGGTTTTGGAAACAGTGCCATACAAGACGTTGTTTTTTTTTTTCATGGGGGGGAATGTGTAGGGGTATGAGTATATGTAGTGTTTTACTTTTTATTTGGTGTAGGTGAAGTGTAGTGTTTTTAGGGTACATTCACACAAGCGGGTTTACAATAAGTTTCTAGCTGGGAGTTTGAGTTGCGGCGGAAAATTTGCCGCATCTCAAACTTGCAGCAGAAAACTTGATGTAAACCCGCCTGTGGGAATGTACCCTGTACATTCACATGGGGGGGGGGGGACAAACCTCCAGCTGTTGCAAAACTACAAGTCCCAGCATGTACTTGTGGTGTCCCGGTACTGGACCTGGTCCTGTACCTTAGTCGTAGGTCCCCATAGTCAGAGTTCCTCAGTGCTGATAGGGCTCTCTTGGTGGGTTAACCCCTAGTCACCTCATAATGTCTTTAAAAATGTATATAATTAATATATTTTCTAATGGTATAAGTAATGTACAGGACCTTAGGTCATGTGATATTTAATAATTCCGTTATGCTAAGGTTAAGGACCTTTTGGGTCATGTGATGAGGTCATGTGATGTAACCAGAATCTTTTGTACTAGGACTGATAGATTTGGGGAACCAATAAGCTTTGATCCTGCCCCTTGAGATATAAGGGTGCTGTTAGCCAATAATCGCTCTCTTGTTCTCTTGTTCCTGCGCTGAAAAAGTAACAGCTCCGTACAATTCTGCAAGACAATCTAGGCCTGAAGCCTACCAATTCTGCACCTTCCTAAACCGTGAGTTTAATCCAACTCCATCCAGCTAATCCTACGTGACTGCTGGACCTAAACATACCCCTAAATCCAGTAGAACATCATATAAAAAGGAATCACAGCTTATTTCCTACAAAGTCCTAGCCAATCTGTGAGGAACCTAAATCCCGGTCCTCTTGTAAAGACTGTTGTTAATTGCATCCTGCATAAAATCTGCAGTAAAGTTATTTCAAGTTTATTACAATTCCGGTTGTGACAATGTTTTATTCCTCCCTATTGTTCCTGGGACGGGTGGCGGTAGGATATATATATACAGAGGAACCCGCACCCTGGCATCACGACAATCAAGGGTTAATGCTAGACCCTGGCAACAATACTCAGTATCACCCCTGTTCACCCAACACCCCCCAAGCTACCACATACTAACAGACCATACATGCTTGGAGTTGTAGTTATGCAACAGCTGAAGGCACATTGGTTGCGAAACACTGAGTTTGTTACTTAGTTTCGCAACCAGTGTGCCTCCAGCTGTTGCAAAACTAGAACTCCCAGCATATACAGTCTCTCAGTGCATGCTGGGAGTTGTAGTTTTGCAGCAGCTGGAGGCACACTGGTTGCAAAACACTGAGTTAGGTAACAAACTTGGTTTCACAACCAATGTGTCCCCAGCTGTTGCAAAACTGCAACAATCAGCAGGCACTGACAGTCAAAAGGCATGCTGAGAGTTGTAGTTTTGCAACACCTGGAGGCACACTGCTATAACTCCCAGCATGCCCTTTGGTAGTCAGTGCATGCTGTAAGTTGTAGTTATGCAACAGCTGGATGCACACTTTTTCATAGAAAAAATGTGCCTCCAGCTGTTGCATAACTACAATCCCCAGCATGCACAGACTACCAAAGGACATCCTGGGAGTTGTAGTTGGAACTCCAGCTGTTGCAAAACTACAACTCCCAGCATGCCCTTTGGCTGTGCATGCTGCGAGTTGTTGCTAAGCAACAGCAGGAGGTGAACAGGCCTCACCTCCTGCTGTATCCTGCCGCCGGAACCACCGCCGCTGCTTCCACCGATCCTGCTGCTGCTGTCGCCGCCACCACACCAGAGGGGACCCCTGCCGGACCAGGGCAAAATAGGAGACCCCCCCCCCCGGCGCTGATCTCTGCTCCGATCACTGTCCCGATCACCACCCAGCAGGGTCGTGATTGGTCACGAATGTTCCACCCTTAGATCTTTTACTCAATAAATTAAACAGGACTTCGCGGTGGGATCTGGTAAGTACTCGTCTTTTGCTTAGAGATGGGGTCGCTGGTCTACATCCTCCTAAAAATATCTGATTTCCCTCATTTTTTAACAAATATCAATCGCTGACTCCCAATTGCTTAAATCTAGTCTAGCGTGTCCTCACCCTACATCCCACAACCTCCTTTCAGTCCATTTACCCTTTTACGGCTGATTTATTGATTGTTTTTTTTATATTTCCTTTTTTTGCCACTGCAGAGTGTGCCCATTAATCCTCCTTCATCAGTATATTGTCAATTATGAGACTTTTATATTAGCTTATATAGCTACCTATCAAATGCAATGTTTAGTTGGTTAGGCAGGTAGAACAAAAATACCCCAATAGGCGCTGCAGATTCCCACGAAGTAAACCAAACCAGAGATGAAGTGGTAATAGTACAAAACACTGGAAGGTTTATTGTAGTAAAAACAATAAAATACAGATTACGCCTTTCGGGGGAGCCACCCCCTTCTTCAGATCAGAGTTACTCTGATCTGAAGAAGGGGGTGGCTCCCCCGAAACGCGTAATCTGTATTTTATTGTTTTTACTACAATAAACCTTCCAGTGTTTTGTACTATTACCACTTCATCTCTGGTTTGGTTTACTTCGTGGGAATCTGCAGCGCCTATTGGGGTCTTTTTGTTCTACCTGCCTAAAGTTTCATCAGGATTGGTTGTCTTTCCTTCCCTGTGACCTCCGGCTTGGCAGCAGTCCTACCATCTTTGCCACTTCTGGTAACCCCATTGTGGGTTGACACGCAAGTTTCTGCTTGCTCTCAGGTGAGCAGCCACTACCTAGGGGTGTGTCTTAACCGACCCCCAATTTTTTCATGTTGCTTACCCATACGGTATCACACGAGGCGCCTCCCTCCGGTCTCTCTTTTCTCTCTTTTACAGGATGTTTAGTTGGTTAGATATTTTCCTTTCTTTTTCTTTTAGTTCTCTATTTGTGGTCGCTGTCTATGTCACCACATGGATGCGTATAATAATATCGGCTGACACGCCAATGTTATATTAACCTCTCTACAGCAAACTTGTTGTATTTTCTGTCTTATATTGAAAATCTTTAATAAAAAATATTTACAAAATGTTTTTTAGTTAAACGAGATGGAAACTATACAAATTTGGTATTGATGTAATCAGGCTGACCTAAAGTATCAAAATAACATGTTAGCATGACCACAAGGTAAATGGCGTAAAAAAAGAAAACCACCAAATTTGCTAATTTATCTTTTTTTTTTCATTTCACCTCACCAATATATATTTTTTTGTTTTGGAGCATATGTTATGGAAAAATAAAAGGTGTCATTACAAAGTACAATGGGTCCCGCAAAAAACCAAGCCCTCATATGGGTCTGTAGATGGAAAAATAAGAGTTATGATTAATATAGGGCAAGGAGGAAAAAACGAGAGTGCAAAAACGAAAATTGGCCAGGACAAGTGGATTGTCATGAGGGACAAGTAGATTTTGCTCCAGTTTTAGTCCCTTGGACAAGTAGTGTTTTTTTTTTTTTTATGTTGTTTTTTATTTCCACACCCCTGCATGTAATTGACATACTGGAGTAGAGAATGATCTTTGGAGACTGGGCTGTAGAGCAGTATTCACACACGATAATGACCCCAAACACACCTCCAAGACAACCATTGCCTTACTAAAGAAGCTAAGGCTGGGTTCACACCACGTTTTGTTAAATACGGTTCCCGTATACGGCTGGGAGGAGTGGGGGCGGGGCTTAATTGCGCCGCCCGCACTCAGCCGTATTCGGGAACCGTATTTAATGTATGTCTATGAGCCGACCGGAGTGAACCGCAGCCTCCGGTCGGCTTCGTTTTTGGTCGTATGCGGTTTCCCGACCGTAGGCAAAAACGCGGTCGACCACGTTTTTGCCTGCGGTCGGGAAACCGCATACGGCCGAAAACAAAGCCGACCGCAGGCTGCGGTTCACTCCGGTCGGCTCATAGACATACATTAAATACGGTTCCCGAATACGACTGAGTGCGGGCGCCACGATTAAGCCCCGCCCCCTCCTCCCAGCCGTATACGGGAACCGTATTTAACAAAACGTGGTGTGAACCCAGCCTAACGGTAAGTGTGATTGACTAGCCAAGCATTTCTTCAAAACTAAAGTAAAGAAAAGGAATCCCGGCCCTCGCATGGTTCTGTTTCCAAAGCACTAGTGTTTATACACACATAGGTTCATGCAAGACACGTTTCGGCATTACTGACTTTCTCAATTGCATGTCTCCAGAACTAACCCCTACTGAGCATTTGTGTAAGGAAGGGGGAAGGCGCAAGGTCTCTAACATTCATCAGCTCCGTGTGTTGCCATGGAGGAGTGGAAGAGGACTCCAGTGGCAACCTATAAAGCTCTGGTGAACTGAGATCCCAAGAGGCTTAAAGCAGTGCTTAGGGCCCAATTTAGACATTTCCCCTTACTTGCAGTGAACTTACTTTTGTTACCAAGACTTAGACATTATTGGCTGTGTGTTGAGTTATTTTGAGGGGACACATCACTACACACTGTTATACAGACTGTGCACTCACTACTTTACATTAATGCAGAGGGTCATTTCTTCAGTGTTTTTACATGAAAAGATATAATAAAAGGTTTACAAAAATGTGAGGAGTGTACTCAACGTATGTGAGATACTGTAAGTACATTTGTCAGACCTCCAGCTGTCAGGGCAAACCAATGGGCCACTGATGCGTGACAAAAGAAGCCCAAAACTATAAGAAGCCATGCTCACTATTGATTTCAGCAAGTAAAGTGTTAAAAAGGGTAACACTACAGCTCGGCTCACCGTGTGAAGAGAATAAGGTACATGTATGGCATTCTGTACTAAGCAGCCCACACAGATTACTTAAATATGTGTCATTCTGCTACAGAGATTTCTTTTTATTTCAGTTTTTACAGGCAAAATAAATGACAGTAAAGAACAAATCGATCCAGTTTTTTCCAGTTTTTAACTTCACTTACATTTTAACTCTCAATTCATTGTGCCACCAGACATTATAACTCAATAGACCCCCATACATTACACTGCTACTTGGCCAATAAATAGCCACATAATGTTGCCCCTACCAAATTGTATCTGGGCCTGTACCACTGACCCTTTGGTCCAGCACCAGTTTAGATCACTGACAGGCATGGTGCGAGTACTTTACTACATAAAGAATCTATATATATATATATATATATATATAAAACTAATGGCCCTTATTTACTAAGAGTGGAGTATAGGTTTCTTTGTGGGTTTTAATTCCCTACATTTTATTTTCCACGGTATTTACTAAGCTTTCCCTACATTTTGCACTTTTCCCTACATTTTGCTTTATTTACACATGCTCTGATCTGTCGGGTTTTCCTCAGCTCCAATCCACCACATTTTATGTGGAAACCTTAGTAAATATGTTGAGTTTTTGTGAAAATGTTGGGAACACGCCCCTTTTTGGAGACCACACCTTCTTTTCACGGCAGCCACACCCCTTTTTCAGGTTTTCTTAGCAAAATGGAGAGTTAGTTGGGGTTTTTTCAATTCTGACGCAAATTCTGGCACAGACAGAATTTCTGGCGCAATGCGACAGAATTTGGCACACAACCCGACAAAACATGTCGGGTTTGCAATGGTAAATGAGGGCCAATATGTGTATGTATGTATGTGTGTATGAAGATATTAACATGAAACTTGGCACATATGTTACTTATATGTCAACAACAAACATAGAATAGGTGATTTAACCCTTACTTACCCCCATTTGCCAGGGGCGGGGTTTTTGTTTAAAGTCCCATACAAGTCTATGGGAAATATATGTTACTGCATAACTTCCAAACGGCTGGAGATATTTCGATAATACTTAGTCACATGTTACTTATATGTCCACTTAAAATATAGGATAGTTAATTTAACCCTTAACTACCCCCCCCCCCCCCATTTGTGAGGGTCAGGGTTTTTGTTTAAAGTCCCATGCAAATCAATGGGAAATGTATGTTCCCACATAACTTCAGTACGGCTGGAGATATTTCAATACATGGTACACATATTACAGGTCGGGATAGAAGGTCAAGATAGGAGGACAGGATCAGAGGTCGAGATAGGAGGACGGGATAGGAGGTCGGGATAGGAGGACGGGATAGGAGGACAGGATATGAGGACGGGATAGGAGGATGGGATAGAAGGACGGGATAGGAGGTCGAGATAGGAGGATGGGATAGGAGGTCGGTAAAGGAGGTCGGGATAGGAGGTCGAAATTGGAGGACGGGATAGGAGGTCAGGATAGGAGGGCGGGATAGGAGGTCGGGATAGGAGGACGGGATAGGAGGACGGGATATGGGGCTGGGATATGACAACAATATATGAGGACGGGATATGAAGTTAAAAGCTTCCTCCTTTGTTTATTTTCCTCCCCAACAAGGATTAGGAAGGAAAAATGCCGGGTACTCAGCTAGTTATTAGATAGTTTAGGGATAATTTGAATGGGACTAAATACATCAAGTAAACAAAGATTAGAATACAAAACATATGCTTTTACAGTCTATTATATTTGTTTTATTACGTGTTCATAACACACTGGCACAGACAGAGACAGGTCCTGCCTGTCAGAGGTTGCAATCTATGAGGGAAAGAGAAATTAGGTGATGGTGACCCATCCGCTTAGCAGCAGTTCCAGGACTTCAGTACCCCATTATAGGGGTGATAGGCATTTCTTTCATTACCTCAAGGTAAGCTGCTATTAACTAGGAGCGCAGGTATCCCCTGCACCTATACTTTTTTTTTTTTTTACTGAGGGTACTACATGAGGCGCTGGTCTTGGGCTCTCTTTTTATCTACTTCTACATTAGGTGATGATGGAAGTTACTTATTCACTTCTTTAATGGATACAGGATTATTGTTCTCTTTTGTGATGTTAAGTGTGGATGTTAAGCTAGAGTCTGATATGTTGGGGTAGCTAGTTAGGAATATGATGAAAGCAAGAGTGATGATAGGAGGTTATATGAGTTGGAGAGGTTCAATTGGCAAGGTATAAGGAGGTCCAGGATGCTAGGATTTATGGCCCTAAATGTTGGCACCCCTGAAAATTTTCTAGAAAATGAAATATTTCTCACAGAAAAGGATTGCAGTAACACATGTTTTGCTATTCACATGTTTATTCCCTTTGTGTGTATTGGAACTAAACAAAAAAAAGGTAGGAAAAAAAGCAAATTGGACATAATGTCACTCCAAAAATGGGCTGGACAAAATTATTGGCACCCTTAACTTAATATTTGGTTGTACACCCTTTGGGAAAAAATAACTGAAATCAGTCGCTTCCTATAACAATCAATAAGCTTCTTACACCTCTCAGCCGGAATGTTGGACCACTCTTCCTTTGCAAACTGCTCCAGGTCTCTCTTATTGGAAGGCGCCATTTCCCAACAGCAATTTTAAGATCTCTCCATTTCTGGGTGCTTTTTGATGTATGTTTGTGGTCATTGTCCTGCCGGAAGACCCAAGATCTTGGACGCAAACCCAGCTTTCTGACACTGTGCTGTACAGTGCGACCCAAAATCCTTTGGTAATCCTCGGATTTCATGATGCCTTGCACACATTCATGGCACCCAGTGCATGAGGCAGCAAAACAACCCCAAAACAGAATTGAACCTCCACCATATTTCACTGTAGGTACTGTGTTCTTTTCTTGTAGGTCTCATTCCGTTTTTGGTAAACAGTAGAATGATGTGCTTTACCAAAAATCTTGTTCTCATCTGTCCACAAGATGCTTTCCCAGAAGGATTTTGGCTTACTCGAGTTCATTTTGGCAAACTTTAGTCTTGCTTTTTTATGTCTCTGTGTCAGCAGTGGGGTCCTTCTGGGTCTCCTGCCATAGCGTTTCATTTAATTTAAATGTCGACAGATAGTTTGCTCTGACATTGATGCTCCCTGAGCCTGCAGGACAGCTTGAATATATTTGGAACTTGTTTGGGGCTGCTTATCCACCCTCCGGACTATCCTGCATTGACACCTTTCATAAATTTTTCTCTTCCGTCCACGCCCAGGGAGATTAGTTACAGTGCCATGGGTTGCAATCTTCTTGATAATGTTGCGCACTATGGACAAAGGCAAATCTAGATCTCTGGAGATGGACTTGTAACCTTGCGATTGTTGATATTTCTTCCACAATTTTGGTTCTCATTTCTCTTCTCCTTCTGTTGTCCATGCTTAGTGTGGCACAGACACACAATGCAAAGACTAAGTGAACTTCTCTCCTTTTTATCTGCTTTCAGATGTGATTTTTATATTGCCCACACCTGTTACTTGCCCCAGGTGAGTTTAAAAGATGCTTGAAACAATCTTATTTTTCCACAATTGTGGAAGGGTGTCAATAATTTTGTCCAGCCCATTTTTGGAGTTTGGTGTGACATTATGTCCAATTTGCTTTTTTTCCCTACTTTTTTGGTTTAGTTCCAATACACACAAAGGGAATAAACATGTGTTTAGCAAAACATGTGTTACTGTAATCCTTTTCTGTGAGAAATACTTCATTTTCTAGAAGAATTTCAGGGGTGCCAACATTTACGGCCATGACTGTATAACAGAAGGGAGTGGTCAATGATGTATAGAGTTCAAGGCAAGGATTCCATAGACCACCTAATCCCTGGATGACTGTTCCAGTGACAAAAAGATACAGGACACTGTCTGTACCTCTGAAAAACATGTACTGTACTGATATGATGAATATACAATTACCCCCAGATCCTGAATGCTGAATGTCTATTGGCCCTTTACAACTTAGTCTTTCAAGAGCATAACTGGAGCACAATGTAGGCATGTTTATTGTCCCTGTAAGAGGATAATGGAGCAAATGAATGCTAAGTCACATAAATATTAAAGAACACTTGTGACTATCTAGTTTTAAAAGTCTCCCTCTGTCCTCCTCCATGTCACATTATATCATCTGGCTGAACAAACTAGACTGGCTGGGGGGGGGGGGGGGGGCTGTTTCAGAACACAAAGGAATCAAGGCAAGGGAAGAAGTGATGGATCTGAATAACACAGGGGGGGGGGCAAGAATTTGCTATAGTGCCCAGTTGTTTATTCATATACTTCCAGGAGGAATATCAGAGGGACAGCACAGTCATTTCATGAGTATTACAAGACATGTCAGGAGAGCTCCCCATTAGGACAGTACTTGTCTCCTATTATTTGCATGGGAACTAAGCCTGCCAAGTGCCTATAGTGGTGAATAAAGCTCATACTTGGGACCTGACCTAAGGCACCCTACCCCTTTGTACCCGCCTACCTGTGCCCCCATTCTCTCGGAGAGGCTTTCTCCTGTGCTCACCCTCCTCTCTCTTTCCTCTCCCACTCACATTTCCCCCAGATCTCCTCAGTTCTCCTCATTTGCCGCCTCCTATAAATAATCACACACGGCTATGACTCATACACTGTCCCCCGTGTCAGCCTCCCCCCACTCTTCCCTGTGCGGTGCCCATGTAACCAGTGCACCAGCCTGGCATAAACCCCATGGTGACTGAGGGTACCAATGGAGTGTGCTCCTCATCTCTCCCTACAGACAGCCCGTTCAGACCCACATAGAGATGAGTTTGATAAGTTTCTGCATCCGCCTCCCTCCTGCCATTAGGATACACAGTAAGGTATCTCCCCCACCACCTCCCCAGCCTGCAGCTTGTCAGAGTCACGTGCCCTATATGGGCGGGGATTCTTCTTCGAGCTTCATTCATAAATCCTGAGGCCGGTGACTGAGCTGCAGCTTGAAGCCGGAGGTGAGAATTGGGCATCGGGCGCCAGACCAAGTCAACGAGCAGTGCATTGGTGCCAGCTGTGGGGTCTGTCCAGGATCCGGAAGGTTAGAGGTAGGCACTGGCCGCCTGGAACAATATCTACGATTTAGCATCAATTTGCAGCCTAATTGCTCCGGCATTCCATGGGCACTCCCTGGGCATCTTTTGGGTACAGCAGGTAGACTGCTCCGGCATTGATGGAGCTTATCATGTTTTCAGGATGCACTCTGTAGCCATGGCATCTGTGTGATGTAGAGCTTTCCTGGTTTATGGATACTTACAGAACATCATTTGGGCATCACATTATTTGGGTGCTACAGGGAGCCAAGGCCATACTGGGAGGGAGATTTCTATGTGACTGGGTGACACCAAGCTGTCTTAAGCTTAGGTGTCACGGACTTGTGCCCCTT
The DNA here is from genome assembly GCF_029499605.1 of Hyla sarda. Lineage (NCBI taxonomy): Eukaryota > Metazoa > Chordata > Amphibia > Anura > Hylidae > Hyla > Hyla sarda. The sequence continues at coordinate 292,486,728 of NC_079189.1, forward strand.
ACTGAGGAATGCAGCACAGACCCTGCATTTTATACCCCCTTTTTATCTGCTTTACAGCATGACTACCTCCTCCTGCTGCAGGGAGCTAAGGGGTTAACTGATAGGTGGGCTGGGTTAGAGAGGAGGTGGGCCATTAGCTAGGACAGAAGCCTCCCTCCCCCTTCCTCACACTAGTGGCAGCTGTCAGAAGGGAAAGCTCTGTAGCAGTCCCTGTCTGTGAGGAAATGGCTGAGGAGTTAGTTGCGCTTCTCTGGGAGAGGGCTTGTGGGGATTAGGGCTTCATAGCTCGGGTGCTTGCCGAGCTGGGAGCCTCCCCGCACCCCCCTTTGCTGGGTGTTACAGCTGAGGTGTAGGCAGCATCTGGTAGCCGGCTCACTGTGCGGTATGTCCGTGCTCCTGTGCGCTTCAGCCCCAGTCCCCCCAGGTCTGGTAGACAGTGTGGCTGGGCAGCAGCCGGCCCTAGTGCTAAGGAGGGTGGACGTATTGTTGGAGGGCGCACTGTTGGCGCGTGTGGGAACCCTCCCCCCTCTACACTTGTTGCAGTAGATACAGTCCCAGTTCAGCCCCCTCTGCACGCACCACGTGCTTCCCCTCACCTCACTGCTGGCTCCACTGTTACTGCAACTGGGCACTCTCATCCATCCATCCATCCCCCTGCAGTTATGGGCAATAATACTGCTGCTGCTTCCAGCTCCTCAGCAGCTGAGGAGGCTGTGGACACTGCTCTCCCCCCAAATACTGAGGATTAGTCACTGCCCCCCACCTCCTGTCTCTGTACATGAGGATACTAATGTTAATCATGCAGATGCCTTAGAGGCCCCTTCTTGTTTTCTAGAGCCCCATTCAGCAGGACAGGTGAGATCCTGCTCCCGCCAGATGGAGTGCCGCCATGTACAATCCCAAAGGCGCCATGGGCAGTCTTTTTCCCATTCCTCTTCGAAGAGTTCTGGGCCCAGCAGATCCAGATGTTCCATAGGAGCCATAGGCGTGAGGACTCCGGGCGCCAAAGTAGATTCAGGCGTTCCCGCTGATCCAGATAGTCTCGCTAGCGATCTCCTTCATCCTCAGGCAGCCGCTTGAGGAGTCCGCTGGGCCATGAGTGTCCATCCAGATCCAGGGGAGGGTCCGCCCGGACGTCCAGTCTGGCGCAGTTCCTGTAGTGACTCCGCCTTCAGTGGTTCCCGATACTCCGACCGCTCTATCGGTCCTTCATCCTTTGCCCACGGTGATTGCAGACAACTTGCAGTGAGTTTGATTTTGCTGGGGCTTGGGGTTCGGGGTGTGCTCAACCTAGTGTAGTTCCAGTTTTGAAGGCTTTGCTGTGCTCAGCTTGATCCATCCCCTTCCGGTAGTGGTCAGCTCCCATCCCCTTCCCCTATGGCTAGGTGGGCTCTTTCTCCTGTCAGGGTACATAAAGAAGCGTTCTTTTGCGCTATCAGTCCCCAAGGGGTCCATGTTAGTGAGGATGTGAGACAAAAAATTTGGGATAAGTAATTTATAGATATTTGGTCCCTGGTTTCCATGGATCAGAGCACGGTGGACAGGGAGCACAGGCAGGTGACGGATAGACCCGTTGACCACCAGCCACAGGTTTTAAAAACAATCAATAATTGGCTCCAGGCCTTCTCTATCCTGGGCTGTATAATGGGCCAGAAACACCCTGAACGCTGCTCAGAGCTCTTTTGTCTACCTTGACTCCATTTACAATGCTTATAAGGCTTATTGGGGGCAGCGCCTGGGGGAAAATACGATGAGGATTTCCGCAGTCGTTTAGCATTACAACCTGAGGTGGGCTGGGGGGCCAAGTCTACTGATGTGTGGTTGAGGCTTATGATGTCTCAGCACCTTCCCCCCTTTCCTGGTGGGGCCACTGCCGCTCAGCCCGGTCATCAAGGGTCAGTGGCCTTCCGCTGTCTGGGCTCCTGTTGGCTCTTCAATGAAGTGCACTGTAAGTTCTTTGGGCTCTGTAAATTCAAGCATGAGTGTTCCATGTGTGGGGGCTCATGCAGCAGTTCGCTGACCTAAACACGCCAAGCCATAATTGAAAGCAGCAGTCAACGCTGAAGGGAAAGACCACAGTGAGCGTAGCCGCGATGTTGCCCTGGCTTGAGCGCTACCCCCAATAGACAAGCGGCGGAACAACTGAGGTTGGGTTTTTTGTATGGTTACTTTACTCCATTTGTTCCATCCAGTTGTCCTGTTTTGTCTTCTAACTTGCTTTCTGCCAGAAAACACCCTGATGCCCTCAGAGAGAAGATAGGTAAGGAAGGGAATTTGGGCAGGCTTGAGGGTACTTTTCTCCCCCCCCCCCCCCTTTTTCCAATATCCGGGTTTCCCTTCTGGGTATTGTTCCTAAGAAATATTGTGGTAAATTCTGGCTGATTCTTCATCTTTCACACCCCCAGGGAGGAGTCGTCGGTATCCTACATCTCCTGTGACAAGGCAGTTATGCTGGTTCGTAATGCTGGCCGGGGAGGGGGGGACCGCTTTTGGCGAAGTTTGATTTCGAGTCCGTCTTTAGGCTCCTCCTGGTTCATCCAGAATGTTGCCGTCTGTTAGGCTGCCAGGTTGATGGGTCGTTTTATTATGACACCTATTTGCCTATGAGATGTTCCATTTCGTGCCACTATTTTGAGTTGTTTAGCACTTTCTTGGAATGGGTGGTGCGTTATGAAACTGGTGTTCGATCCATCATTGGACGATTTTCTATTTGTTTCCCCAGGTGATTCCCCACACTGCCATATGCTTCTTTCTACTTTCTGTTCCCTCATGAGCAGGTTTGGTGTTCCACTGTCAGCCAAGAAGACAGAGGGTCCTAGCACTTGTTTGTCTTTTTAGGGTGCCTGCAGCATTATTCCCGTATGGTTTTTTCCCGTAGGCTTTCCCTGGCCACAAAAGGGGTCCGCAGACCTGATCACCATATTAGATTGTCCTCACCTCTCAAAGCTGATCTTTTGGTGTTGCGAGAATTTCTTAGCAATGGTCGAACTTGCCTGCAGGCTTCTGAGACCAGTAATGTTAAACTGTCCTTGTTCACTGATGCGGCTGCTTCAATGGGTTATGGGGTAATTTTGGGTTCTCATTGGAGTGCCGAGGCCTGGCCACCTTCCTGGCGGTAGTAGAGACTCTGTTGCAACGTTACGCTTCTTGAGCTGTTTCCTATCAATGTGGCTGTTGAGCTTTGGGGCCAGGAGCTCAGAGATTGTAAGGTCTGTTTTTGGACTGATAATTTAAGTGTAGTACATTGCATTAACAGTTTGTCCTCATCTTCCCGTCCGGTGCTGGCCCTGCTTCGGCATTTAGTTCTTAGATGCTTTCAGTATAATATTTGGTTCCGTTCTCACCATGTGCCAGGTGTGGATAATGTGTTGGCTGACGCTCTCTCTCGCTTCCAATTTCAGGTGTTCAGAATGCTGTGTCCGGGGGCGGCTCCGGAGGGTCTGCCTTGCCAGAGGTACATCTGGGAGTTAGTGACAACCGCTTGATGCCGCTCATTTGTTTATCGGTGGCGCCCGCCACCTGGAATGGTCACGGTAAGGCGTGGAGGGACTGGCTGGGGGTGGCGGGTGATAGAGATGTCACGTTAGGTGATGAGGTTCATTTTTCGATTGATTACCTTTTGGGTTTACATGATGCGGGTGTTTCGGTCACGGTGGCCAGGCGGAGGCAAGGTGGAGTTGGTTTTCACCTAAAATTGCAGGGTTGGTTGGATATCACTAAATTGTTTTACATTCAGCAGGCTTTGAAGGGCTGGGATCGTCTTCATATTCATAAGGAGTGTCGCAGGCCCGTGTCTTTTGCTTTCCTTCAGTTTTTAATTGATGCGGCTTTGCGAGTCTGTGGTTCTCCGTACGAAGGTTTGTTGTTTAGGGCAGCTTTGCATCTAGCTTTCTATGGGGCTCTACGTGTGGGTGAGCTTGTCCTCTCCTCAAAGGGGGCCGCTGGGGGACTCAATCATGCGGGACGATGTTATGGTATCGTATGGTGTACTGCAACTTCGAGTACGGCGATCTAAGACAGATCAGCTGGCTGTTGGTTCTTGGCTTTCGCTTAGGGGCGTGGGAGGGGTTGCTTGTCCTGTCTCTTCTGTTTCCGATTTTCTGTTCATTCTCCTGTTCATGGTGACAAATTTCTGGTGCACTCTGATGGTGTCCCCCTCACTCGCTATCAGTTTGGTTCCGTTTTCAAGCTTTGTTTGTCTGCTCTTGGTTTTCCCTCCTCTGAGTATGGTACCCACACTTTTCGCATTGGGGCAGCTACTGAGGCCTCCTGGGAAGGGTTTGATGGGGCTGACATTCAAAGACTTGGTAGGTGGAAATCTGATTGTTATGCTAGCTATGTTCGTCCTGAGTGCTGTTATAATGCCTTTTTCTTGCAGGTCCTTCCCCAGTGGTGTATATTCTCGGACACTCATACATACTCCAGGCAGCTCAGAGGGCTGCTACCCGCCCAGGTGGTCGTTCCCTGGGATTTCATCAGGCGGAGCTGAGGTGGCGTGGCAGTCCTGGCCTTCAGTGGTCCAGGGTGCTGACCGATTGCATTACAATTGCTGGTATGTCCCGTGGTGCTTGTTATCCATGTCGGGGGTAATGGCATCTGTTTCATTAGGGTCCCTGAGCTCCTTGTTCTTATGCGCACAGATTTACAAAGGATCATGCTCCTTTTCTCTCAGGTCGTTATAGTATGGTCCGAGATTGTCCCGAGGGTTACGTGGCAGGGGTCCCGGAATTCATCCACTTTAGAAAGGGCTAGGAGGTCTATAAACTCCTGCATGTCCCACCATGTCCATTCTGAAGGGGGTGTAATGGTGTGCCATAGGCAGCTCAAAGGCGACAATCGCCGCCATGTCTCCCGATGGGATACATATTAAAGATATCGGACTGGACTTATTCCTTTCTGGGTTGCAGGACAGCTTAGAACAGGCCCTTCTTGTCCTGGGTGCGGTCAGAGCCCAGTATACTTGTGCTCCTCCTGTGGCAGTGGAGGAGTGTTCATGACCCCTGAATGGAGGGAGAAGGCTATTTGCCTTCCGGGAAAAGTCAGGCGGCTGGCAGGGTGCTCCACTCGCCACCGGGGTGGCAACCCACTCGAGGTGGAAGTTATAGAGGTTTTGAGCATGTTTAAGGTTGATAATAAAGCTGTGGCCGACCCCCATCATCCATTAAAAAAAAGAGTCTGTTGTCCTGGTTTTATTTTACATAAAAGGTAGGGGTCAAACCCTGGTAGAAGTATAAGCTATACAACAAGTCTGGGTGACTTAAGCTTAGGTGTCAAGGACTTGGTGCCCCTTAATGAGGAATGCAGCACAGACCTCTGCATTTTATACCCTTTTTTCATCTGCTTTACAGCATGATTACCTCCTCCTGCTGCAGGGAGCTGAGGGGTTAACTGATAGGTGGGCTGGGAGGAGGTGGGCCATTAGCTAGGGCAGGAGAAGTGCTCCCTCCCCCTTCCTCACACTAGTGGCAGCCGTCTGAAGGGAAAGCTCACCACCCTCCCACCCTTGTGTCATTTTTTTTGTTTTTAATGTTTTGTCACCCCGTTTAAAATAAATAAATAAATTGGAGATTATAACAAGTTTTAAAGCCTTTTCCTATAAGGTCACTTCTTGTATACTGCTTTGTTCCTTTGGATTTCTGTTATCCCATTTGATTCTGATGTTGGTTTTCCTCTTTGGATGTGTTTTTGATTATGCTTTCTTTAAGTCACAGTTGGTGGTGGATGAGTGTTCATGACCCCCGAATGGAGGAAGTAGGCTATCCGCCGCCGGGGCAGCAACCCACTCGAGGTGGAAGTTATAGAGGTTTTGAGAATGTTTAAGGTTGATAATAAAGCTGTGGCTGACCCCCATCGTCCATTAAAAGAGTGACTGTTGTCCCGGTTTTATTTTACATAAAAGGTAGGGGTCAAGCCCCGGTAGAAGTATAAGACATACAACAAGTCAGGTGATGTGTGTACAGAAAGTAGGTGGGGCAATTATTGTGCCTGGTAGTGGTTGTACAATGAATTCTTGTTGGGATTTTTCTTGGAGATGTAATGGGCACTGCCCAGGTGCCATCCAGACATTACACCAACTTGGATGCTGGCCTGTAATTCGGAGAAGTGCTTGATGCTATTTCTGTCCAATTCTGAGCTGTGATGTCAAATGAATCGATGTCCTGCAATGAACAGATATGTTGAGCCTTGTTTCATTGACTTTTGGGGCATGCTGTTATGGGCTACTTGATTGTCTGGAAACTAGTACACACTGTGTAGTGCTACCAACCATCTTACTGGAGGAGTCTACCTCTCCCCCTGTATTGTGGAAGATGTGCCCATCACAAGCACTGCTGGGTCCTGCCCTGTGTAATAACATACACTATTATACAACACTGGATGAGAATATTAAAGGTTTCCCTAGGCTCAGACTGTGTTCTTTTTATTTCTGCAGGTGTCAGATCATGAGCAATGAGTCACCTGCATGGGAGAATATAACTGACAGTTCCACGGTAAGAACCTCTGCACATTATATATTTATACAAATAGACTGTACTGCTACACTATTGATCTAGCCCCGGGGATGTGAAATGTGACATGGAATCCATGCATTCGATCAATTGCACAGGTCTTGTTTTCTTTCATGTTTCTATTAGGGATGTGTGGATTATACTTTTGTATTACATTTATAGTTTGTAACCTGTATTTACACAGCTATAATACCAGTCTGCTTGTGAGTACATTTAGGGTTTGATGGTTACAACATATAGTTACATAGAGACAAGTTCATTTTAAAAGGAACTTCTATTCTACATAACAGTTAACACTGCATAAAATCTAGCCATCCTTTCTGCCTTTTAGATCCACCACTTTTATTTTTTTTAGGCTAGGGTCTCATGGCCAGATCCATTGCATGACCGACAATAATGGAGCCAGCCAGCCAGCCCATATTGAGTTATTATCATGGTGCCTATTAACAGACAAGATAGCACTGAATGTTGTGCTATTTTGCCAATATTTTAGGTTGTGTTTATATAAGTGGCTTCTGCCAGAACCTTTAATGCAGATATGAACCTAGCCTCACAGTATATGATAGTGGTATTCATAGGTTTAAAAACATATCCACAGGATTGGGGATGTATCTGACTGGTAAGTCAGTTGCTCTGGGACCTCCGCAATCTTCAAAACGTGGCCCTGAATCTCACCACTGTATGTAAGACAGATTCCGCACATGCATTGTCTATGGGAGCGCCGGAGATGCCCAAGCTCCAGAGCTCTCATAGAGAACTTCCTGACCCCACTCTCCATATAACTGGAAAATTTGGGGCCCCATTTTGCAGATCAGGGGTCCCCGAGGTTAAACTTCCCATGTGATCCCATTTGACACTAATTCTGTGGACAGGGCTCATTTTTAAGCATTAGGATACCCCTTAATGATAAAAAAAAATAAAAATAAACTATTTTAGAAAATGTAGGTTTTTTGCTAAAATAGAATAGCAGGTTATGGTTTTTTTTTGTTTTTTTTTTAAGTGTGATATCACCTGAAGTTGCAAGTCTCACATATATACTGTACATTATATAAAAGCATTAACTGAATGCTATTCAACCTCCCCCGCGTAAGAGGCAAGAAACAAGAATTTCCTAATCACAGAGATTTTGCAACAACTGGGGAAAAAAACTCTTTGGGTGATATCAAGCATTAGTTATCAGGAACACTCAATAGCTGCCTATTTTAGGCAAGATTTTTTACACCATTTATGGCCGGCTTTGTTATTACTAAACTTTATGTCACATGATGCCAAAGGTCAATTTGGTAAATTGAGAATAACGACAGCAGTGAAATGTTATATTGTCAGTGCATCTCAGAAGCTCTAGAATTATCCATGAGGGTATTGTGCACTAAAATATCACTTTTGGTAAAGGGCATCAGTCATAGGTATATATCAGGGGTGTAAAAAGAGCTTAAGTGTATGAAGGATTAAAAAAAAAAAAAACATGTTCAAGAGTGACACATATATCTCTGCAGGCTGCACCAGGGTCGTCCACTCAAGATGGGTACATCTTGCTCCTGGTTCTCTTGTCCATCTTTATTGGAGGAACACTCCTCCTCCTTATTGGGGTCTTGATCCTTTGCAGGCGCTGTTGTGACTCACGTCTGAGACTATCCAGGTAGGTAAATAGTATTTTAGGGTATGTTGATTTACATTTTTGTTCTGGAAGTTTATGATTATGTACTTTGTTTTCAGACCCAGTGATGATGCAGAAAAAACAAACACTTCCTACGTGGATGAAACCCAACCCACACATGGTAGGAAAACTTATCATAAATGCTTTCACAGTCATTCCACCAATTTACAAAACTCACATTGGACTGTATGATTTATAACATAGCTCAACAGTGTACTGCTTGGACTAGTTTTCTCTCATACCATTTTCCTTAGTTCTGCATTGATGCATAAACAGTTATTAGGTAAAATTGCTTTTGTAATAATTTGCATTTTATATTATTCATTTTAATTCTAAAGATATCACCATCAGGATAGAGGATGCCGAATCTCTTTCAGCTTCAGGGACCCGGGATGCAGAGTCCGAGAGATTTCTAGGCACAGTGTCCTGTGGTCGACGGGTCTCATTTAATGAGGGAGCATTATGTGGGCAAGAAAAGAGAGAGCGCGAAAGAGGAAGGAGGTAAAAACAGGCTTAAACTAGAAAACATACAAACACTATGGGAAAATCGTTATGATTAATAGCTGAACTAGGTTAAAAGCTATAAAAAAGAAAATGATGGTGAAGTGACAAACATAACCATGAACTGTGTATACCTATTTCTTTCAGATACACTTTGACAGAAGGAGACTTCCATTATTTAAAGAATGCCCGATTAACACTCCCCCCATTACCGCCAACTGCTTTACGCATTCTAACAATACATGAAAGTGAAGGTGGTGAAAGCAGTAGCAGTGGAGCAGCATCAAACACACATTCCATCTCTCCAACTAAATCCAACATTTCAATATACCAGGTTAGTTGTAGAGAACCCTTGAGCTTCATTCAGTCAACCTAAGCCAGTTTGTTTCACTTTACAATGGGGGGGGGGAGTTATAACCAATGCCAAGGAAAAGTGGAACAGTTGCTCATAGCAACCAATCAGATCGCTTCTTTAATATTAAAAGGAGAAAATTAAGCATCTTATCTGTTGCTATGGGCAACCGCACCACTATTCCTTTGCACAAATTTTCATAAATCTCCCCAAATGTTTTTTCTTTTTTCACTTTTACCCTTTTCTTTACTAGCCTCCTCGAAGTCCGCCTGCACCACTTACTAGACTTTCACTCAGTTTAACTTCTGCTCTTCCTGGAGATGCGTACAACTCTGTGGCTGATACAAGTTTCATAGAAACTCTCACCCATAGTCCATCATCCCATAGGCAAAGTCCTACTAATGCCAGGGTAAGTACATAAAAAATGTGCAAGGAAAGTGAACAAAGAACAGAGTTATCAATAAAACTCTGTTTTTACACATTCTTTTCATTTTCCAGTTTGACCTTAGAAGTCATCTCCCTCAGGGTGGCCCTAGCTCTGATGTGAGTACCACACAAAGTCAAGGTGCAGTGCTTCACTTCTTCAGCCGTCTAAGGCGTCATGCAAGCTTAGAAGGAGCAAGCCCCTATCTAAAAATCAAGAAATGGAAACTGGGCAGTGTCCAGAGAGCAAGCAGCTTAGACACCAGAGGTGAGGGGGAGGAATGGCCTGGATGCACAAGATGAAATAGAAGCAGCCTGTAACCTGAGTCACGGATGGGGGCAACCTGGATTCCTAAGGTGATGGGAGGGGTATAATTTGGATAACAAAGAGTAGAGTGAATACAAAAGTGGGGGAGGGAAATCAGTTGAGGGTCAAAAATGCAAAGATTTACAGTAAAATGAAAAAAGAGGCTAAGCAACTGTTGATGCAACCCATGTAAATTGAAGTAGTGTAACTGAGAATAAGTGGGTAGCATATACAATAAAAAAAAAATAAGAATATTTTCTGTTCATAATTAGATGTGTGATTACTGATCGTTTATTCACATTACAGGTTCTCCAAAGCGGCATCAGTTCCAGCGACAGAGAGCAGCAAGTGAAAGTGCAGAACGTGATGACATCATACAATACATTGCCCACACACAAGATACTGGTTTCACTTTAAACCAGGAATCTATCATCCAACAGCATGGCACTCCACTACATTCTCTCGGCAGGTATTCTTCTATTACCCTCTACACTAAACAACAAGGGATCCTACTGTAAATGTAACCCAATAAATAAAGCTTTTTTATTAAATCCTTTTCATATTCACCTTAGGTGTTTAGGAACATATCTATTTCAGTGCTCTGCTCCTTACCTTCTTTTTGTTTTACCAGGCTAGACCACAGGGAAGATGGGTCACTGGCTGATGTAGGAAGCACAGAACAGGGTCAGCTTCCTCCCCAGTGTGACATCTGGAGCCTACGTGCATCACTGGAACTTTGTGCCTCTGATCAAAGTAGTAGCAACAATGATCGTGATTCTGTTCGCAGTGATGCAGAAAGTGTTAGCTCCTTGAGTGGACTCCCTAGCCTTCCTTCTCAAGATCTGCCTGATGTTAAGTCAGGAAAAGGACAAGAGCCAGAGACTGGTTCTCGAAAGCTTTTACAGATGGACAGTGGCTATGCCTCTATTGAAGCTCCTTGTCGACCACCAGATGAATCATGCAGCCCCCATCGGGACAAGACTGCATCAGAAAAGCGACTGTTTTTCACACATGCTGGACGGAAAGGAACAGTATTTGAGAGTTTGGAGGGTCGCTTATATGAACAGGGTGCTTCTGGTGGAGAGGAAGACAAATTGTTTCCACACCACACTCCATCTCTCAGTCCACACGAGACACTTTCTAGACGAGATTATAGCATAGATGAAAAAACTGATGCCCTGTTTAATGAGTTCCTTCGGCATGACCCACAATATGACGATTCCCCCCTTCGCATCAAGCATCGCTCTAGAGCTCATCTGCGCAAACAATGGCAGAGGACAAAACAGTACAGTGATCCAGGTATCCGTTTCCCTCCTGCTTTGGACAGACATCGTGCTTCCCCCTTACGTCGAGGAGACAGCACTAGCTACCTTCCCGATACGAGATACCACAGTACGCTACCACGAATAGCAAGTACTACGGACGAGGAAGGACCAGATGGCTGTCCATTAAGCCCAGCTTCGCTTACACCTGAAGACAAAATTCAGGCTATTGAGGAGGAACCTTGTGAGCATGGGCCTGCTCCTGAGGAACCTAGGCCTCCTGCTGAAAACCCTGATCAAGATTATGGTTATGGCCCCCAAACAACAGAGCTGCTGGACAAAATAGGTGCAGGACTTGAGGAACGATTGTACCCAATTGTGCAGAGGACAGCATGTAGTCCTGAGAGGCTTTGCACAGTGGCACATATCTCACCTGATCACAGTCCTGTGTAGAACAAACAATGTCTGTCTTCAGCAAGGAGACTGGACACTAAAATGGGATTAAGTGACTGAGCTAAAAAAGCAGAACACTTCCTGTATAGTGCAGTGCCAAATGATACCAACCCAGTCGCTCATTTTATCCACTGCTACATTATGTGCCATACAAACACAAGCATGACTGTAAATACAGGCAGCACATGTAGAACACACAAACAGCATGGGCATACACACTACATTATTCACAGTAACATGTACAGTTATCTTCCAAGCAATATGAAGTTTCTTCCTGAAAGCCCTCAGGGACCCAGCATTAGGGAAATGGGGGCATAGGATGGATTCAGTGGCTTTCAGTGTGGTTGCTACAGATCCATTACTCCCTACCCAAAAACTGAACCTACAGGCACAAGGTGTGAGGTTTATGTAGGGTCTGTGACAAGTGTGGGTGGATCTTAATATTTATTCATTAATTTATTTTATTTATTTATTTTCTAAAGCTGCTTTGTTCCTGGGAGATGGTGCAATCTTGCCTTTGTATTCCAATGTAGCACACAACAGGGTGCAAGATTTTGTTTTCATGCTCTCCCCACCACCACTGTGTATTTCCCCTTTATTAAAATGAGACAGCACATATTAATGATAATGGCTAAGTGTACACCGTGTGTATCATAAAGTTAGGGGCTGTAACAAGATTTAAGAAACCATTGTAGTTCATAGAATTCCCATTCTGTGATATGTCATACTAATCCTGTTATAAAACTTTCATGTTTAATAGATGTAGCAAACAACATCTAGGAGTGTTGTATAAGGAACTATTGGCCTGTGTGCTACCCAGTCATCATATGGTTCAGACCCATGCTCAGGAAGCAGAAACTAGTGGAAACCAAATAAACGTTTAATCACTAAGGAGAAAACAAACAACCTGTGGTAGTTCACACATGGCTTTTTTTCTCCAAATGCACACACGAATGCTGGGTTTTGCTAAAGGAGTATGGTGCTCCCTTTCCTTCCCCAGCTTTGCATTTTATTGTGTATGAGGGCTCAGATAGGGCTGATGATGGGATCTCCACCTCCTTTATGTATAATACATATGGTATGCAGCCAGACAAACAAAGTGGAGCAAGAAGTAAGTTCAAGTCATAAAGTGCAGCAGATGCTGGACACTGTGCAAGTCCTAGAGGTCCAGAAGGGATAAAGGGATAGGAGAACAATTAAAGGGCATTTCCCTTTACTGCAGCAGTTCGGCTGTAGCGTCTGTTGGGTACAATCTCTCAGTGAAAGTTAGAGGAGTCTGCAGGAACGGATCACTGTATAAAGAAAAATAGTAAGATTGAGTTATATATTTATAATATCCAATTATTTGCACTGTTTAAATAAGTTAATGACAATAAATGACAAGAAGGAAAAGCATCCCAAAATATGCAATTCTTTGTTTGTTGGTTTTACTGCTTTTCTGTGGAATGGACTTTAATGTGGATCTCACATTTGTTTGATCAAAATTTACTCTAAATATATACAGAGTAGCAATTTCCTCTCTAAACAGAGACAACTACCCTATCTCACAAATCCCCCGTCATTAACATTGGTAGATACAGCTTCTTCAATACTACGTGCTCAACAGTTAACCAGCCCTTGGTTTTTCCAAACAGCCAGGTCTTTTTTCTGTTATCTATGGCATGTTTTGTGATAAATAGGGATGCACTGAAAGGGAAATTTTGGGCCGAAACCGAAAACAAATGAAAAACAGTTACCAGGACAGACAGTAACTGCTGCTGATGAAGACTCCTCACTTCATGAAGGGCAGACAGGCGCATAGTCCTCCACTGTAATCCTGCTGATGGGGTCATGTGACTAGCAGACTACCCCGGCAGCAGCTGCGCTGTACCCTGCTGGTGAGGGAGCCGTCTTAGTGGGAGGGGGGTCGGCGGTGGGGCGGTGTTGCACTGCTGCTACTTAGGAAGCGCTATGTGGCATGTGAGCACACTTCGCCGGGGGGGGGGGGGGGGAGATGTTTGGGTAGATAGCTGATGTGCTGTTGGGACTTTGGCAGCACAGTAGACTGGGTGGAGGCTTCTTGGAGGGAAGAGGCGGGGTGGGACTTGGGGCGTACAGGCACGTTCTGGTGCGCCAAATCCCCTGTGTCATTTAGGCCACACCCTCCGAAATTTTAGGCATGAAAACGCATCAGCCGAAAATGCAGAAAGGGGCGTTTTCAGGCGATAATTTTCAGCTGCCGAAATTTCGGTGCAGCCCTCATGATAAATGCAAAGAATCACAGTGGCAACACATACAAAACTCTAGCAGTCATCTGTGTCTCTGAAATCTTTGTATCTGTGCAGATAAACCCTAAAAATATTAATTATTACAGCTTGCAATATTCATATGCAAGTTCCCAATGTGTAATTCATTTGACACAAAAGGCTTTTTCCACCGAGCTTGATTTGGCTAGGCGATGCCGGACTATGTCACTGCTTGTCAAATCTGTGTAACCTATTAGCTGAAGGTGCAACACCCATCTCTACACGTCTTCCAGCAGTCCTATCCGATGCTGTGGTACAGGATTCTCTTCTATGACTTCTAGGTTTAATATACCTCCACCTCTTACACATGCAAACTCACATTCTTAAAAAGGTGTAGTTCGGCTGGGACCCCCCCCCCCCCCCCAATCTCCTGTAGGGTGCCCTGGCTCTGCCACGGCTCTCCCCAAGCAGGAGGCGTGTCAGCCACAGCATGATGCCGTGGACGACACGCCCCCCCTCTCTGTATCTTTATGGGAGAGGAGGAGATGCAGCATTCGTGCATTTCCGCCTATCCCATTGAGCTAAATGGAGGGTGCGTGTCTGTTGACCTCTTAAGTGAGTTAGACGACCTATTAGCCACGTGAGATAAGTGTTCTATGGCTGAAGTACTTCTTTAACCCTTTAAAGGACCAAGCCCATTTTGACCTTAAGGGCCAGGCCAATTTTATTTTTGCATTTTTGTTATATTTTCATCCACAGACTAGTATGAGGGCTTTTTTTTACGTGACCAATTGTCCTTCATAATTACATCACTTATTTTACCAGAAAATGTATGGTGCAACCAAAAAAATACTATTTGTGTGGGAAAATTAAAAAAAAAAAAAAAGCACAATTTAACAAATTTTCGAAGGTTTAATTTTCACGCAGTACAATTTACGGTAAACATGACATCTGTTCTTTATTCTGTGGGTCAATACGATTAAAATGATACCCATGATTACATACTTTTCTATTAGTGTTGCACTTGAAAAAGTTATAGGTCATCATAATAGAGGGATTTTAAACATACTAATTTTGTTAAAAGGTTTGCGATTTTTTAAAATTATTTCTGTATAAGCGGCGGTATGAGGGCTTATTTTTTGCGCTGTGATCTTTACTTTTTATTGATAGCACATTTGTGTATATAAAACTTTTCTTAATTTTTTTTTATTAATTTTTGAAAAATAAAATGTGGCAAAAAAGCAGCAATTTTGTACTTTTTTTTTCCCTTTTAACGTTCACACCATTCAATAATATTATATTTTAATAGCTCGGACATTTACGCACACGGCGATACCAAATATGTTTATTAATTTTTTTATTTTTTTTTACACTTGGGGGTAAAATGGAAAAGAAAGGAGATTTAAAATTTTTATTGGGGGAGGGGTTTTTCTAATTTTTGTTAACTTTTTTTTTTTTTTTACACTTTAATAGTCCCTAAAGGGGACTATTTATAGCAATCCTTCGATTGCTAATACTGTTCAGTGCTATGCATAGGGAATAGCACTGATCAGTGTTATAGGTCATCTTTTGCTCTGGTCTGCTTGATCTCAGAAGAGAGTAGAAGACTCATGGAAGGCAGCAGAGGCAGGTGAGGGGACCTGCGTGGACCGTTCTGGATGATCGGATCCCCCCGGCAGTGCTGCGGGCAATCCGACCATCCATATCTCTGACTGCACTCCCGCAGATGCCGTGATCTGTATTGATCACGGCATCGGAGGGGCTAATGGCAGACATCCGCGCGATCGCGGATGTGAGCAATTACCGGCGGGTTCCTGGCTGCAATCAGAAGCTGGGACCAGCCATGCATGACCCGAGCATTGCTCTGATGCACGAGGTCATGTACAGGACGTAAAAGTACAGGTCATGTACAGGACATTGGTGCCCTAAGTATCGCCGCACCAGGATGTACATTTACATCCTTGGTCTTTAAGAGGTTAAAGGGGTACTTCGGCCCTAGACATCTTATCTGGGATAAAATGTCTGATCGAGGGGGTTCCCGCTACTGGAGACCCCCCCCCCGTAATCTCTCCTGCAGCGCCCCCCCCCCCCCCCCGTGTTATCAGCCTCAGGGAGCGAAGAATAGCCACCACGCCCCCGTCCATAGACTTGCATTAAGAGGGCGGGGTGTGGCATCACAAGGGTGTGGAGCTGTGACGTCACGATACTCCAGCCCCTGTATCGCGAGTCATCAGACACTGAGCGATCTGTGCTCTGTGAGGCTGATGACAGGGGGTGCTGCAGGAGAGATTGTGGGGGACCCCTTTGGATAGGGGATAAGATGTCTAGGGCCAGAGTACCCCTTTGCTTCAGCTTTCCTTTAATGAATATTTGTAAATGTTGAACTATTCTAAGACTGTCATTTGTTTTAAAATGAAGCTTAACATTGAAAGGATGGCTAAAAATTGCTATTCAGCAGGTATTGTGGCATTTCTTGCCTAGATATACAGACTTTTCTCCTATATAGAAACTAAACCAGGCAGACACAATGATATTGAACAAGAGAATAGAGGTGAACACACAGTCAATGCAACAGAAATAAAAGGCAAGGTTTGCAGGCAATATTGAAAAGATTTCAGAACAATATACTGAGATATACCAAAATATACATCAGAGCTTAGGGAGAATGGAAAGAAGCATTACATGAAATGGTATTGGATGCAGAAAATGAGGGAGATAAAGAGAGAAGGGATGGGGAAGAATCAACGTCAGAGAAGACCTGCTGTCATTGGCAAAGCCTATGACTCATTGACTGCAGGATATGAATGAAGACACCTCTTTATTCAGCCCTCATCTCTGCCGATGCCTCTCATTCTCCTGACGCCCACGCACTGACTCCATGTTGGGGCATACAATCCAACCCTCCACCCACATAGTGAATCTATCGGAACAGTAAAGTGATACCATAATAAGTGCACATTAACTCACAGGTCACTAAATAGAGGCTTGAATAAGAAGTGCAAATTACAATACCATCTGTGCTAACAGGATGGAATGCAAATGATTACTAATATATAATGTGTCTGTAAGAAAGCCAGCACATTTATGTGACTTTTTTTAATTTTTGTTTCTATTCTCAATGATATACACAGAACAACCCAAAACATGACTAAAGTAGATTGTGTAAGAAAGAACCCCCTTCTCTAGACAGGAATATATTGTACAGAAACTCACAACCTCTCCTTATTTTAAGCCATCCATTCAGTCCCCAAATACAATACCTTGCAGAGCAGACTCCTCGGTCACTGTTGTTTGCAGGCTGACAATTTACGTACTTTGCCCCCTGATGTGCTAGCCTTATGCTGGGATGCCGAGCTCACTCTCCTTTCTGACTTTAGTTGATTCTCTGTGCCATTCATACATAGCTGTTTGGTAGGTCCAGTGCCCCGTGTCTGTGCAAACATATCCTCTTCAGGCACCTGCCCTAATTCGGGATGAAAAAAAAAAAACATGAAGATTAAGGGGGTACTAAAAGGTACCGCCATAAAAGATTTTCCCTTCCTGATGATTCCTATAAATGGGATCAGTTTTCTCCTCTTCTTCAGGTCCTTTTAAAAAAGGACATGAGATATAACAGCTGTGTCCTACATCTAAAAAGGCTACTTAATGCAGTTTTCCAGGTTTAAAAAAAAAAAAAAAAAAAACTGTCTAGCAGCAGGCATCTGCACTAAAATGGGAAAATCTTACTGGTTATTTTGCTGCAGTGACGTTAAGTACATTGCTCACGTCACAATGCAACCAATAACTGTCCTCAGCGAGCGGTTGTAAATACAGGAGAAATCCCTGACGTCAGTTATCGGCTACAGAGTCATGTGAGCAATATATGTGACATCATCCCGTCTTTCATCACTTCATCCTGTAATTATGATGGTCAAAATGAATGTTTGAGCACACCTGGGTTTCTTGATATAGTGTAGTGTATTGAGCAATACTCCTATATATTCGTGTCCTCTTTTTATTTCTAGGAATGTTGGCATGTATCCGCGACCCTTAACGGCATATGATCAAGTTCTCTAAGTACTTTGAGTGATTATATATTGTCTCCATCTCCATTGTGGTCTATATGTATTTCTCACCATTCTACATTTTTACGCACTAGTCATTGTAGTCCCCTGATGAACCATATTGGGTTATCTAATCCTCTGGCTACAGGGAAACACGTCGGGACATGATATGCATTATGGGACAATTATCCGTTTGACTCATAGCACCATTTGATGATAAGTCCAAGTTGTTGTTATTGACAAAGGCACCCTTGTAGATAAAGTGTAGGTGTAAATCATACTGTGCAACTGGAGGACCTACGACCCTTCTAGATAGGTGTTTTACAAGTAATTTGATGCAGACTATTTGGATTTCTACCTTAGAATTTATGTTTGCTTATGAGGTAGAGACTGCCCACACTATCCTTTCTCTGGCGCTTTGACATATGACTTGTAATGGTACTGACTGCACTGATCTAGCCTTGATATTCTTGCTTGAGATGTATCTCTAGATGTCAGGAGAATTCAGGATCATATCCATCCTGGACTGTTTGATCTAAGTCATATGCTTAGGATTTATGTTAAAATACTAAGGATACTTATTCACATTTGATCAATCTTTTGTATTTTTGTAATGCTGTAATTATTTATAGTACTCTTGGAAGGTTTTTAATATTTGTTACTTTTAATAACTAATAAAGGAATTTTTTTACCTAGTGGATTTTAAGTGATTAGACATCCTCCAGCCAGGCTTAAGGGACAGCAGATTTGAAAGAATTACAGATGAGTAAGGCAGTAGACAATGTTTAGAAGATCAGGAACACCCTGATCATTCTGCATTAGTCTCTCCTGTCCACAAAAGTTCTTTTTAGATCAATTTCACTATAATAAATGTAGGCCATTTGTTCAAAGTGATTTTCCATGGATGTCTTTTTCTGCCTGATGCATAAGTATATATTTTTTTTTTAACTAACCAAGCACAATAGTGCTTGATCCCAAACTACCTACTTACTCCCGTTATCAAAAAGATGACCGTTTCTCACATATTTATTCAATCATATTAGTCTTTTTTTGCCTTTGACAAATCGGTAGATTTCAAATGTGTAGATTTACCGTACATATTTTGGTCTAATCTACTTTTACTGCTTTATATAGAAGACATACCATTTATCACATAACCGATTGTACCATCAATCCAACACAAAATAAGCAAACATACAAACAGAAGTCACATACAAAAATAAAAGCAGATCCCAGTAGTTTGAATGGCCTAAGCTTTATAGAATCAATGTAAAGTATTGATTTTACTTTTCCAAATTGTAATAAAAAGGAGCAAAAGAAGTTTTCTGGTTCTTTAAAAAAAAAAAAAAAAAAAAAAGCTCTAAAGCTCTATTCTTTAGGGATGTAAGAAAAAAAATCGATTTGCGCGATTATCGCAATTTTTCACTTTGCGATACTGAATCGATAAAAAATATTTTTGAATCGATCCTTTTAGGGATGTGGAATTTGTATCTCTTGACACCCAGAACAACATGTCCCGGGCATCATGAGATACAAGTTCCACATTTGTGGAGCCGGGCAGGCCGGATCTGACGCGGCGGCGCTCTGGGTGTATGGAGCGGGCTCCGACTTGTGCCTGCTCCGTACTCTGCAACCCCCGGCTGATTTCAGTATCCGGGGGCCGCTGTTGCATCATCTCCGCTAATATCCAGTATGCGGTGCTCTGTAGTGTGTATGGAGCGGGCTCCGGACTCCTGCCCGCTCCATACTCGGCAGCCCCCGGCTGTTCTCAGTAGCCGGGGGCCGCCGCTAATAGCCAGTATGCGGCGATCGCCGCGGCTGGCTATTAACCCTTTAGATCGCCGCTGTCAAAGCTGACAGCGGTGTCTAAAGGGATCTAGGAATGCTCCCTGGTGGATCGCACAACCCCCCCCCTCCCCCCACCCCGCAGCGCGATCGCGCGGGCGATCCACTGTGGAGGTAGCCGGAGGGCTTACCTCTGCTTCCCTGCTCTCTGTGGCTTTGTCATTGATAGAGCCTGGCTGGCTCAGGCCATCAATGGATCGCAGATCAATAGAGTTCAATAGAACTCTATTCATCTGTCTGAAGAATCTAATGATTCCTAAAAGTCTAATAAAGTGTATACAAAAATAAATAAATAAAGTTTTAATAAAAGTGTAAAAGACATTGTTTTTTAGACAGAAGCGGGATATATCGCGATGTATCGTCATCTAGACGGTATCGCGATATATCGGGATATATCGAATCGCCACACTGGTATCGCAATTCGAATCATATCGCCAAATTCTTGGCGATTCACACCCCTACTATTCTTATGACAAGCCATGAGAACGTTAGATTGGTGAAAGGCCCACAATCAGCTCTTTGAGGGGGCCGAAGTGCATCTGCAAACGTCATTCCCTATGTTGATTTTACATACTTTTAGTATGTGCCTTGTATTACAAATTGCTACCGCTTTGTCCCATTTAAGTTAACAAGGCTGAGCTGTAAAACCAGGCAAAGCAGTTATTAAAGTTACAAAGCTGTGCTGTACAGAGCACTGTAAGAATAAGGAGGGGTTTGGTGCTTGCTGACCCCTTTAAGCAGCTGGTTAACGGAAGTGCCCTGGACCCCCATTGATCTAGGGATAAGCAGTCAAATTTTAAAAAGTGTACCTGTCGTCAACAAATTTTTTTTTCATATAATGTAGATAATACCATTATATGTATATTTGTAATCTACATTGGTTAAAAAAATTATATATTTTTATCCCTGCCGCTATTGCCTGTGTGTCTCTATGAGGAGTCCAAATACAGGAAGTGAACAAGCAGGGCAAGCAGGACAAGCAGGGCTCTGTGCACTAAGAAAAAGCAGGAGAGTGTGCACTGAGGCTCTATAACATGCTCCTGGCTCATACATCAGGAGGATTGACAAGCCAGGAGCCTGCACAGAGCCCTGCTTGTCCTGCCCTCACTTCCTGTATTTGGACTCCTCATAGAGACATACAGGCAATAGCTGCAGGAACAGCATTTTTTCACCCAAAAAATACACACAATTTTAAACCTACGTATATCACAAATATACATATAATGGCATAATCTACATTGTATAAAAAGTTTTTGTTGGCAACAGGTACACTAAGTAACTGGGTAACTCCTTAGGCCGCTTTCACACTATGAGCATTTATCCGTTATTAAACGTCCGTTTTCTGTGTAAAAGCTGATGTATAATAACGGATGAAATAACGGGTGCCAACGGCTGAATAAATATTAATCCGTTAAGACCCGTTGTAACATCCCTCATGTATGGCCGTACACCTCTGCCTACAGACTCCCACAGCCGGGACTACTACTACTCCCATCATGGAACAGACTTCTTTCCATGATGGGAGTAGTAATTCCCTGGCTGCGGGAGTCTGCAGACAGCTGGGGAGGCTACATTAGTGTTTATACTACTACCCCCATCATGGAACAGAGACTGTTCCATGATGGGGGTTGTAGTACAGGGGCTGAGGGATTGATCACACTTGGTCTCACTTCTGAGACCCGATGCGATCAGAAGTTATTAAGCAGGGGAGCGGGCAGCATGGTCTGCAACCCTGCAATGTATCGTGTGTTTTAACTTTCATTTTTAAATCCCCTGCGGGGAGCCCTGAATGGCCGGTACTGAGGAGCCATTGAGGGCTCCAAGCGGGGTTTTTAAAATGAACATTGTGACTGTCAGCGGGGGCCATATCTATATTAAAAGCGCTGTGGGGGCAAGATATATAGTGCTGATGGGGGGGGGCAGACATATAGCCTATATATCTAGCCCCCCAGCACATTTATAATATGCCCCGCACAGCGCATTTATAAACATATGACCCCCGCCAGCGCAATTCTGTGTGTGTGTGTATATATACACATATACATACACACACACATACCCCCACCGGTGCATTTGTCATATGTCACTGCAGCGCAGCACGGCATATAAATATATATATATAGAAGTGCTGTGGGGGGCAGAATAACGCTATATGTCTGCCCCACCAGCAGGGAGATATAGATAGAGATCTATCTATATCTATCTCTATTATATATACACACACATAGATATATATCTATCTATCTATCTATCTATATCTATATATATATATACCCCTTCAGCACTATGAATGAAAAAGTATATCTATTAGCAGTGCATAGTGCCAGCAGCCGTCTGCCACTCAAAATGTTCATTTCAAAAACACAGCGGAGAGCCCTGAATGGCTCCTCAGTACCGACCATTCAGAGCTCCCCGCGGGGGATTTAAAAATGAAAGTTAAAACACACGATACATCGCAGGGTTGCGGACCATGCCGCCCACTCCCCTGCTTAATAACTTCTGCTCTGATCGGGTCTCATAAGTGATCAATCCCTCAGCCCTTGTACTACAACCCCCATCATGGAACAGGCTCTGTTCCATGGTGGGGGTTGTAGTACAAACACTAATGTAGCCTCCCCAGCTGTCTGCAGACTCCCGCAGCTGGGGAATTACTACTCCCATCATGGAAACAAGTCTGTTCCATGATGGGAGTAGTAGTAGTCCTTCAGCACTGCAGGAGTCTGCTTATGTCACCTCTTCCAAACATGCTCAGAAGTAATAACGGATATTATAAACCGGGTGCAAACGGATGACAAAGGGTCATCCGTTTCCCATAGACTTCAATGTTAAAAATAACGACCGTTAATTTACCCGTTTCTTGTGATGGGCGAAAAATTTGTGGATGTTCCGTTAATTCTTCTGTCCCAACTAACGTCCGTTATTCATGACGGACTAAAACGGATCATAATGGATAATCAAAAAATCCCAGACATTTTAATGGGATTTTGTAACAGACGTTTAACGTCCTTTTTTAAAGCTTTTCTAAGGGACATTTATAACGGATCTTTTAACAAATTTTATAGTGTGAAAGCAGCCTTAGGCAGAGTTTACATCAGTTTAATTTTTTCCATTGTTCTGCTCCATCTAGAAAAAAATGGTGATTTGGGGTGAGATTTATCAAAACCTGTCCAGAGGAAAAGTTGCTGAGTTGCCCATAGCAACCAGTCAGATTACTTCCTTTATTTTTAAAAGGCCTCTGAAAAATGAAAGAAGCGATCTGATTGGTTGCTATGGACAACTCAGCAACTTTGATAAAATTGGTTTTGATAAATTTCCTCCTTGGTGTCCAACATTTAATCAGACGAGATCGCACAGCATGTTGTGCTATTTTTGTTGGTTGCAGATGTGAACAAGGTCTTACTGCAGTGTGTCAGTTAACTAATATGTGAATAATTTATATCAAGCACAAGTGAGACAGTTTTGGAGGGTCCTGAACATAAAGTATGGAATGACCAATAACTTCATAACAATTTAAACATGGGAAATTATAGCAACACGACATCTGGGCCATCTTCATGTTATTCTAAGAAAAACTGCATTTTCTCTCTGGTAATTCCATAACAAGCACTTTATAGCTACCTGGAATATTAGGTAATAATATTGACCAAGTAAGATAAAAAGATGCTTTACCTGGAACTGTAAAGTCTTGAGTATAGATTATTTCATCCTCCAAGTCACACAGATCTTCATCCTCACTATACCCGTGTAGATCCTCCAGGTAAGGCACAACTGTCAAGCTTCTCCAGCGGTCCTTGGTTTCTGAGCTAGGGGGGATGGGTACAAGGGGGTCCATCTGTGGGTGCTTCTTGCGGAACCAGCTGAAGAAAGAGTGGAATTTTATAGGCAAGGTTAAAATAAAAATTATAAGTTATTCTCTAATTTCCCATTCCACAAAATATCTTTTTACCCATATATCCACATATAGATCGAATCATGAATGAATGTCCCCAAAGCAGAAAAAAGTGTGTGCCTCATAGGAGGAGTGAAAATATTTTGGTGTTGGAAGCACTACCTGTTGAATGACGCCAATATTTTTTTTTACGTCACGTAACCCACCAGAGTGGAGAGAAGGAAACATGTCTCTGCCTCTTTCCCCACTGCTGTGAACCAACTCCATTTCTGGTCCTGAGTCTCGCGGCAATTGGTTGCAGGCAACAACTAGTATTAAATGCATTCTGCTCTGCCCGGCCTGCTGTGCTAACAGTGCTGCCCATGCCATGTAGCAATAAAATGCTCTGGGCTAACCTGGTTTGTTGAAGAAAAAGCAGCTTCTCTCTCCCCCCACATCACGGTAAATAAATGTGAATAAGCAAATCACCCCCCTTTTCCCAATATTTTAAATTCAAAAATGTAAACAAATGTATAAAAATATATGTGATATCACCGCATGAGTAAATATTTAAACTATTGAAATATTATGTTAATTAAACCGCAATGTCAATAACGTGAATGTAAAAAATAAAAAAATCCAGATGCTAATTTGTGGTAACAAAAATGAATAAAAAGCAATCAATAAGTCCCATCAAAACAAAAATGGTATGGATAAAAATTACAGATCACAGCTCAAAAAGCCCTCATACAGCCCTGTATACAGAAAAAAAAAAGTGTTATAGGGGTCAGAAAAGGACAATTTTAAGCAGATTGTTTCTTTAAAAAAGTTATAATTTTGTAAAAGTAGTAAAATAAAACAAAACTATATCGATTGGGTATTGTTCAAATTGTCTGGACCTACAGAATAAAGATAACGTTATTTTAACCGTAAAAGTGCACTGTGTAGAAACAAAACTTTCCAAAAGTAGCAGAATTGCAGGTGTTTTTTTTAGGTCACCCCACAAATAATTTTTTTTGCTTTTGTGGTGAAACGAGTGATGCCATTACAAAGTACAATTTGTGGTGCATAAAACAAGCTCTTATATGGGTCTATGGGTAGAAAATGTAAAGACTTTCGGCTAATAAACGGGTGCTGATGCGTTAAACTATAAAGCTGTGACTTACACATGGGTGGGTGCACGGGGGCCCCATGATTTTTTTTCTCTCAGGTCCCCATGACTTGTCAGTCCACCCTTGCCCTCGTGCTCCACTTTAAAAAGGGGTACTCTGGTGGAAAAAATATATATATATTTTTTTTTTTTAATCAACTGGTGCCACAAAGTTAAACAGATTTGTAAATAACATTTTTTAATCCTTCAAGTACTTATTAGCTGCTGAATATTACATAGGAAATGCTTTTCTTTTTGGAACACAGAGCTCTCTGCTGACATCATGACCACAGTGCTCTCTGCTGACATCTCTGTCCATTTTAAGAACTGTCCAGAGTAGGAGAAAATCCCCATAACAAACATATGCTGCTTTGGACAGTTCCTAAAATGGACAGAGATGTCAGCAGAGAGCACTGTGGTCATGATGTAAGCAGAGAGCTCTGTGTTCTAAAAAGAAAAGAAGAATTTCCTATATAGCTAATAAGTACTGGAAGGATTACGATTTTTTAATAGAAGTAATTTACAAATCTGTTCAACTTTCTGGCACCAGTTGATTTAAAAAAATAAAAAATAAAGATTTCCACCGGAGTACCCCTTTAACACTGTATTTCTATGCCTCACTATCGGCCTTAAGCAAGCAGTCCCATTGTTTAATATCTATTCCTGGTCACAATTATAAACTAGTGGTCATTGACCTCATTCACATGGTCATTTATCTGGTGTACTACAAAACTGATGCTAACAAAAACAGCAGGTGGGGAACATCCTGCTCCGAAGCCGATCTAGAAATTCCCATTTCTTGTTACAGCTCATCTCGTCTCTGAAGGAGTGCAGCACATACAGAGAGGTGACCCAGTTGCTGTGGCAACCAGCTGAGGATGAGGGGGGTGCGCTGTTACTCTGCACATCTTTCCACACTCGGCGGATGAGTCACACAGTGTCTTATAAGCTCTCTGTCACCATGGGGGGAGAAAACCATAGATAGAGGGAGGGTGAAGGCTTCACAAAAAGGTGGTGTATGGAGAGAAGCTTGGGAAATGTGGAGAAAGAGACGGCAGAGGAAATCTCAGCATATGGTGAATATATGGAAAGAATGAATAGAGAATGGACAGAGACCATGTCCAGTTATAGGCAAGAGAAATGAGAGAACACAGATCACTTCAGTATTAGCAAGTGGAAAATAACTTGGAAGAACTACAGATATTAGGATCACTGATCCCATAAAAGCCCCACTCTATATGACTGAGAAAGCAGCATACTAGGACGGCTCTGATAAACATTCCAGAGAATGGGAAAGCAAAATCCTATCCTTTCCAGCTCATCGAGAACATCGATGCCTGCTCTACTTTCCTTGTGCCATATATATATATATAAATATTATTGTAGGCACAACAGGCTAAAGTGCCATGTGTTAACCACCCTGTTTAGTGGCATGGAGATGTAAGAGGAAACAAGAATTTAGAGCCGCGGGTGCGAGAAATGCCCAGTGGAGTACACAATTATATAAAATAATGCAACCAGCTATGTATGACAATACACTAAGTTACATGCTGCATGGATAAAGAGACGCAATTACAGAGCGTATAATCTACAGACGACATACATTATGTTCTATGTATATGCAACTGTGCAGTTCTACAAGCTATCCATATTGGAAAATTGTAAAAGTTGAGGAAGAGGGGGGGGGGGGGGGGGGGATAGTCGGTTCACATAGTAATGTTTTTTTTTTTTTTAATCATCACAGTAGTAGTTTAAGTGTGAATAAGTATCTCATCATATTTTCAACAAAGTTTAATGGATTTTACATAAGATGTATAAAGCAACACAAACAGCAGCATTGTGGGGCTCTTAAAGTGTGTCTGTCATTTGCTAAATTTTTTTATATAATGTAGATGAAATTATTTGTATATTTGTAATATACTGTACATTGGTTAAAAAAAAAATTGTATATTTTCAGGTAAAAAAATACCGTTATGTGTTGCCTTTGTGTATCTGTGTAGAGACAAAATACAGGAAGTGTTGGCGGGACAAGCCCCGGGGACAAGCAGGGCTCTGTGCACCGGGGACAAGCAGGGCTCTGTGCACCGGGGACAAGCAGGGCTCTGTGCACCGGGGACAAGCAGGGCTCTGTGCACCGGGGACAAGCAGGGCTCTGTGCACCAGGGACAAGCAGGGCTCTGTGGCATGCCCCTGGCTCACACAGCAAGATGATTGACAAGAAAGAAGCCTGCAAAGAGCCTTGCTTGTCCTGCTCACATTTCCTGTATTTTGCAAATAAATGTAAAGTAATGACAAAGTACTTCTTTAAAATCTGATTGGTAAAACTAAAGAGGCGATTTGTCGGACACAATTTTATTCCTTTGTAAACTTGCCCAATCCCCCTAACCCCCTGCAGGCTCTCCCGTCACGGAAGGAAAAAGGCTGGGGAGTGAATATTGATGAGGCAGGGGAGCTGGGCGAGCCTCCATTGTGTAAAGGAAACGGAATTAGTGATGGGCATAGCTCTGGAAATACTTTACCCAAATATATAGGTAACCGTCTTTTTACAGCTAGTCACCTGCACTATAACCCATCATATTTGATTTAGTGCAGGTGAACTAGCTGTCAGTTTCTTATTAAACTTTCCTGCATGAATTAGGCAGATACATGGCCTGAAGGAGTGACCTCTAATCCTGGCCAATACAGCATGGTGTTCGAGCTGGCACCTGTTGCTGATGGTGCAGGAACAGCTCCCGAGTCTGCATCATCCATGCACTGTACATGCATGACAGTTAACTTGAAAAGCTGTCAATCTGTGGCACACATGTACAGTGAAGGGTAGAAATGTGTTCTAAAAGGAGGTAGTACTATATATGTTAACTTGTGTGCAGTAAAGTGAAAAAACAGTTATCCCACCACACAGATATATACACTGCTCAAAAAAATAAAGGGAGCACTAAGATAACACATCCTAGATCTGAATGAATGAACTAATCGTATGAAATACTTTCCTCTTTACATAGTTGAATGTACTGACAACAAAATCACACAAAAATTATCAATGGAAATCAAATTTATCAACCCATGGAGGTCTGGATATGGAGTCACACTCAAAATCAAAATGGAAAACCACACTACAGGCTGATCCAACTTTATGTAATGTCCTTAACCCCTTCCTGCTATAGGACGTATGCATACGTACCAGTATCCGACACGTTCGCA
The DNA here is from genome assembly GCF_029499605.1 of Hyla sarda. Classification (NCBI taxonomy): domain Eukaryota; kingdom Metazoa; phylum Chordata; class Amphibia; order Anura; family Hylidae; genus Hyla; species Hyla sarda. The sequence goes on from NC_079189.1 coordinate 292,514,521, forward strand.
CGCTGGGACGTATGCATACGTCAAAGCGATCTCCTGCACTGCCGCAGGCAGCGCATGAGATCGGCGGCGGGCCCGGCTGTCAATCACAGCCAGAGTCCAGCCGCAGCTGCTGGGGCCGCGATCGCGCTGGTCCCGGCAGCATTAACCCCATAGATGCCGTGATCAATCCTGATCGCAAATCTATGGTGTTGACAGGAGGAGTGCGCTCCCCCTGCTCACCAGCGGCAGCGCCGCAATACAATCGTGGGTCGCCGTTGGTTGCTATGGCAGCAGGAGCTCAGAAAACCTGTAAAAAGTGTAGAAAATAAAATAAAAAAAGTTCTTAAATAAAAGTATGAAATTTTTTTTTTTTATAAAAAATGCCCCTTTCCCAATAAAGGCCCTGTTTTATCACCAAAAAAGATCAAAAACACAAATCATATACATAATAGGTATTGCCACATCTGTAATGACGTGTACTATAAAACTATAATGTGAATTATTCCGCACGGTGAACGCCATACAAAAAAAATAAATAAGTAAAAAACAAAAAAAAAAAAGCCCCAAATTAGCTAATTTTGGTACAAATAGCTAAAAAAAAAATATATATATCATGAGGTCGCAAAAATTATACCAATGATATGTACAGCTCATCCCGCAAAAAAAAAAAAAAAAGCCCTTACTCAATGGCATGAAAGGAAAAATAAAAAAGTTACGGCTGTTAGAAAAAGAACATAGAAAGCTGTATAAAATGGGTATCACCATAATCGTTCTAACCCATAGAATAAATATAACATCATTACGGCTTCCTCCACGTCTCCTGATAACATCGGCCTGTCTCCTAGTAGCGCCTCCATGCTCTGGACACTACGCTGACAGACACAGCAAACCTTCTTGCCACAGCTCGTATTGATGTTCCATCCTGGATGAGCTGCATTACCTGAGCCACTCGTGTGGGTTGTAGATTCGGTCTCATGCTACCACTAGAGTGAAAGCACTGCCAGCATTCAAAAGGGACCAAATCATCAGCCAGGAAGCATAGGAACTGAGAAGTGGTCTGTGGTCATCACCTGCAGAACCACTCCTTTATTGGGGGTGTCTTGCTAATTGCCTATAATTCCCACCTGTTGTCTGTTCCATTTGCACAACAGCATGTGAAATTGGTTGTCAATCAGTGTTGCTTCCTGAGTGGACAGTGTGATTTCACAGAAGTGTGATTGACTTGGAGTTACATTGTCTTGTTTAAGTGTTCCCTTTATTTTTTTGAGCAGTGTATATTATATAATAGATCTGTTTAGGCACGCTCATGTTGTGCAGAGACTCCCATGGGACTAACCATGACGCAGATAGAAGATGGTAAAGCAATGCAGAAATGAATGTATGAGAAAAACATAATAAGGAAGAGAGTGTAGGAAGGAAGAACAGCAAGAAACAAGGACAGAAATACCATGAAAATGTGGAAAATATAAAACATTACATTTTTCTAGTTCACCATTTAAAAAGCACAAAGGCTTATTCTTCAAATCTGACCTTTGTCATATTATGTGGGAAGAAATTTGTAATGGTTTTACTTTTCAAAGTGATTCAGAGACCATTTTTTTCCCTGACATTTCCTGAGATTTATCAATCTGCCAGAGCCAAAAACTTAGTAACCAATCACAGCTCAGTTTTTATTTACCAGAGCTTGTTAAGATATTAAAGCTCAGCTAATTGGTTGCTATGGGCAAATCATTCCAATAAATCTGGCCCATTGAATTTCAGGTTTGTGGTAAATTTTGGTTAAAAAAAAATTCATAACATTGTGAAAATTTAGAAAAAAAAACACTTTTTGGAATTTAAAATTCTCCGTTTTGAAGAAATGTTGTCAAGTCACGTAAATTAGTTAAAGCACTCCCGTCATTAAAAACAACTTTTGACATTCCGATCACACATGTCAAAAGTTGTTGAGTGCACCAGGTCTCCTTCCTGAGACCCGCTGCAATTGTGAGTTATCAGCCAGAGAAGTGGGCATCGTGGCACTCTCCTCCCCGGCCGGCCGCAAAACTATACATTTTTCTCCATAGACTACTATGCAGAGAATTGTACGTATCTCTCCAGCCAGTCATCTCTGGCATTACTTTGACTACATCTGTTGTGCAGTGTCCAGCTCTTCTGAAGGCCCTGTTGACTAGGACAATGTCAGCCAGCCCATGCACAGGTGCAGACAGCGGAGGTGGGAAGTTTTTCCCTTTATGGCATTTACATTTTTATATTAGAAAAATAAAAGGAAATGTCCATATACATAGTTTGTCTTATGTCTTGACTGGAAAAAATTTCATAAAATCTTGACTTACTTGTGTTGACGAATCTGCTGTATTGAAAACCTCTTTGTTGGATCATATTCTAGCATTCCTAGAAGAAAAGAAATGGTTTCAACATACATGGATCAATATTAGATTGGCGGTGCAAGCATCTGAGCCTCTTCAGTGTTTACAAGTGCTTGTAAGGTTGTGTAATATATAGTAAGTCACTAAGTCTATGAATCCCTGCATCCCTCCACTGATGGAACAAAGGATTCTGTCTACCATGCAGGAATAGTGGAGAAGACAGATAGGCATAAAGTTAGAGAGGGGGGGAATGGCAGCCCGTGAAGTTTACGTAAAACTTTCTAAGCAGCAATTGTGTCTCTCAACATAAAACTGTGCATATCATGAGGCGGGATAGTCAGTTGCTTGTGATGTAAAAGACCAGCAAAGCAGAGAGGCCTTCTAAATTTAGCCCTAAAGATAAAGTAGATAGTTTGTTCCATGTATCCAGTCCCTGATGTACTGGAATAAAGAGAATAAATTACAGGAGTGTATTAAGGATAATTGTGGACGTCCAGCATTTTTGGTAGAGCCAACTCGCTATAGGCCACCCTTGTTCTCTTCCGTTTGAAAGGTGACGAAGGAGGACTGCAGTCTCTGATAATCCACATGCTTCAATAACAGTGATCTAATCTGAAGTGAATAAAGAAGACAGGCAAAATTAACCTAGGCTCCTTTGAAACTATATGTTACTCTGTTTTAAAGACCCGTTACAATGTCCCGTTAAGAAAACCCTTAAAAACGTCCGTTTAATGGCCGTTACAAAATTCCATTCAAATCTATGGGTTTTTCTGATTATCCGTTATCACCCGTTATAGCCTGTTATTAATAACGGATGTTATTTGTCACGGGAGAAAAAAAATTTACATGCACTAATTTTCTCCCGTCACAAATAACGTCCGTTATTCAAAACGGGCTATAACGGGTGATAACGGATAATCAAACAAATCACAGACTTGACTCGGATTTTGTAACGGACGTTTTTAAGGATTTTCTTAACGGGACATTGTAACGGGTATTTAATACAAAGCAACATATATAGTGTGAAAGGGGCCTTAAACAACTGGGCTCTACCAAGCATTGATAACAGGAGATATTCCAATTTCTGCAATTGTGTTGCCAATCTTCACGCCAAGATAGAAAAGTGTAGAGGAAAACATCTGAACCAGGGCACAGATGTGGTAAGGAGAGAGAATTCAGGTACACATAGTTGACCTACTTTATCTTTGGTAGCTGAATCAGGACAAAGTATTTAGTACATTAGATAAATGACGATTAGGCACCCCATAAACAATAACATGTCACTGGCAAAACAGGTAAGCTTAACCGATGACCACTTGAATTTTGTCATAGATAGAACCTTCCAATAGGTGGGTCACTAAAGGCTCCCGAGCCAAGGCAAAGAGAAGAGGCAAAGGGGAACATCTTTGTCATGTCCCCTTGAGCAGAATGATCTGCAGTGGCGAATAACCTGGTTTATAATTTTGGGCCCTAGGCGTTCCGCACATCCCACATGATTCCCCACTAAAGCAGGCAAGAATTTTGATAAATAATCAGCCCAGGGATTAGACATATCTATTTAACTGTCAGTTTTTGTTTTACTTTTACAATGCATGAATACAAAAAAATAAAATAATAATAATAATGAAAACCCCCTTTAAATGTTTGACAAAATTCTCTTTTTGAATTGGTTACTAGTTATTTGAAACTTTTAAGTCAAGCGCAATAAGCCCTACTATATTCACAAAATACCTCTTTGAGAACACCACCCCTTACCCAGACCAGATTTTCAGTCCCTCATTTATTATGCATTCTGTTATAAGACCACATGCTCTAGATTACTTTTTGGTGTAATTTATGGAGGTTTTGTCAAAAAGGATTCACTGTATACAGGTGTGAGAAAATGTCTGAGACCTTCGAAGCTGTCTACATTGCCAACTCCTACAAGTGACTTCATAAACGCAATCTGTCATTTTAATCTAAGGTAGTGCTGGCTAATAACTAGATACTACTTGTGTGGGACAAGCAGAGGTCTTGGTCTTGCTGGCTTATACATTGATTTGGGAAAACTGCCTCCTTATTACCTCCTGTTTCATTGTAGTAGTCACCACCATTCCTGGGGTGATGTTCATATGTCAATCATATAAGGACTTAGGAGTCTTGTCCAGTGCGAATACCCAGATTAAGGATCACACATTCCCTACTATACAGAACAAATAACGGGAGATACTGAGGCATCTGAAACACTTGTTAAGAAAAAGCAGCAGCATCCTTGCAGGTGTTCTACAGATGCAATCAAAATTATTCAATCCCCATTATTAGGGTGCGGTTCTACATTGTGATAGTGATTTGATTGTAAGCTGCAAGTGGGACCTGGACTTGTTGATTTAAACAATGGCAAGTTAGGCTGTGAAGGAGAAAACTTCTAAAAAAGTTGAATAAAAACTATCTGATAAAAAAACCAAAATGTGCAACCCATAATGATTAGTGAATCATAAGCACTATCTGCTGCCACTAACAGTTGCTACTCATAGGTAGATTCAGGCTGCACCTGTACATGCACCTGTTTAAGGCAGCAAGTCTAGGTGCTGCCTTCAATTAAAGAATGCACACAGTATCCACGATCAGTAGGGCCAGATGTAAGAGCACCCTAAATAAAAGTTAATTTACACAATTTACAGACCTTTAGCTGTTCGCAAAAAACAAACAAACAAACAAACAAACATAAGTGATAAGTGAGACATGGCTGAATGCGAGCTATGACTGGGCGGTAACACTCTTCAGAAAGGACTATGCAAGTAAGAAAGAGGGCAGGGAATGGGGTGAGTGATGAGTGCTACGTCATCTTTCTTTTTATGCTCAAGAAAGAGAGAGTGGTTTGCTTATAGCTAAACAAATGGATACTGGTAGAAATAACCGGGCACAGTCCAAACTCTCAGTTGATCTGATTGTGGAGCAGAGACAACTACAACAACCCCAGAAGTGCTACACGACAGTGAAAGTCCATAAAACACAGTAAGTACTAGTAGTAAGAGATGACCAGAGCACTCACCATAGGGGTACAGCTGGATATAAATATTTTTTTTTAATTAGCTAGATAGCATCCAAATACAGAAACTCACAGGGTGCAGAGACTCACAGGCAGAAGCATCTCACTGGGTGGGCAACAGCGGCTGTTTCACGCACACACAGTAATGTGTATATGCTTTGATAGGCATTTGTACACCCGTGTTTTTATTTATTTATCGTGAAACTCCTATCAGAGCATATACACATTATTAATAGTAACTAGTGAGTCTATTACACGAGTGTTTTGACACAGTGTTGCTAGACACTAGTGGACCCTGTTGTAGAAAATCCAGACTTGTGATAATTCGGGCTCAGTGGTGTCTGCCAGGATAGCGAATTCGCAATAGTTGGAAAAACACAGACAGACAGTCAGTGATCCAGCAACTGATTCCTCCTCCAGCATTGGACAATGACCTCCCCCAGGTATTCTTTCTGTTTATTTATGTAGACAACAAAGAGGGAGGGGTTACAGTAGCCACTCCCACATATACAGTATCAGGTGTCACACCTACAGCCACTGTATCAAAGACACTCCCACAGTGGACACAGACAAGTTACAATATGGTGATCCAGGCTACAATACTGTGCACTGAGGCTTATATGTCACTGACCACCAACACATCTGCAGCTGTACCAATAGCCAATAACAACAAACCACACTGCACAACATTACGCTTACCATGAAGGCAATGTGACAAACCAGAAAATATTTCCACGACAACACCACCGTAGTATGCATACATTAGCATGCTTCTGAATGGTTTTAATGGTAGACAAATAATTGAATCTGTATTAACCTTGTAGTGGCATCATAGTAACATAGTTAATAAGGTTGAAAAAAGACCAAAGTCCATTAAGTTCAACCTATATCCCTAATGAGTCCCTACTGAGTTGATCCAGAGGAAGGCAAAAAAACAAAAAAAAAAAAAAAAAAAAAAAAAACATACTCGAGGTAATAATTCCTTCCCGACTCCAAATATGGCAATCAGAATAAATCCCTGGATCAACGTTCTGTTCTTCTAGATCTAGAATCCATAACCTGTAATGTTATTATTCTCCAATAATGCATCTAGGCCCCTTTTAAATTCTTTTACAGAGTTCACCATAACCAACTCCTTAGGCAGAGAGTTCCACAGCCTCACTGCTCTTACAGTAAAGAACCCCGTCTGTGCTGGTGTTGAAACCTTCTTTGCTCTAAATGTAGAGGATGCCCCTTGTTATCGATACAGTCCTGGGTATAAATAGATCATGGGAGAAATCTCTGTGCTGCACCCTGATCTATTATTTCTGACCATTTTATTCCCATTAAAAAGGTATATACCTCTTACAGTGAGAATTTAAGATATTTTTAAACAGTCTCCCAAGGGCTTTTCTGAGTTGATCAAACTTTGCCTTCCTAAAGTTCATTGTTTTGTGACCCCTCGAGAGATTGCCATATTGAAAAACAAGTTATAATGTATTATATTATTATAAGTAGTTACTCTGTCAGGTCTGTTGGTTAATATACATTTTTGGTTAATATTAAATACTTAAAAAAAATTTAAGTTTCGCAATTTAATTAAACACCACCCACGGTGGAACAGGATAGAACATATACAACAGACTCTGTAGGTCTCAGAGATCGGCTCCAGCACAGTAACAGAAATAAAGAGTATGCATTAAAATTGCACCAGTAAAGCAGAAGGGCACATCTGAGACCCAACCAGAGGAAGCCCAACACATACAGACAGACAGACACACACACACCTTCAAGCACACATCCCGCTAACCCCAACCCAGCCCCGTCCCATAAGACCAACAGCACACTTAGAAAAGCTATTGGGATAGTCTAGCTGGGGGGGGGGGGTCTTCCGACACATCCAGCAGAAGCCAGGGGGTCCATACTTTGTCAAATTTCTTAGGGCACTTACAACTCACATACAGAGCCTGGTATATCGGGACATATTTGTTAACGAAAGTCAACCGATGAGACAGCAGGGGAGGGGGAAGTGTGATTCCAGGTCATTACTACCACTTTACGGGCACAGAACAGCAGGAAGCAAATCAGTAGGAGTCTATGCGAACTAGAAACCACCTCATTAAAAGGGTACTCCATTGGAAAACATTTTTTTTTTAAACAACTGGTGCCAGAAAGTTAAACAGATTTGTAAATTACTTCTATTTAAAAATCTTAACCCTTCCAGTACTTATCAGCTACTGTATGTGTGAGGAAGTTCTTTTCTTTTTGAATTTCCTTTCTGTCTGACCACAGTGCTCTCTGCTGACACCTCTGTCCATGTCAGGAACTGTTCAGAGTAGGAGCAAATCCCTATAGCAAACCTCTCCTGCTCCGGACAGTTCCTAAAATGGACAGAGGTGTCAGCATAAAGCACTGTGGTCAGACAGAAAGGAAATTCAATAAGAAAAGTACTTCCTCTGGAATATATAGCAGCTAATAAGTACTGGAAGGATTGGGGGCGTGGAGAGGTGCCGTGGAAGATGGTGGCATAGTGCTTGAGCTCCTGTAAAACAAGGCCCTCTCCCCGCTCATTTAATGCCCTGACTGCCGGCAAACATATGGGGGAAGACCTCCCCGCAAGCCTCCTCAGAGACCCCGTTGCAAACCACCCTTCTCCTGTGCCCTGCGGCATACAGCTCCCGACGCTGCCGGCCTACTTACAGTCTCCGGTCCCGCCTCTGGCCTGCGCACCCGCTCCGGGATCCCTGCCTCAAGCTTGGTACGTCCTGCGGTTGCGCTACTGTCTCACCGGCAATGCGGGGAACCGCCTGCAGGAACATCTCCTGTGACCCGGACCCCAGCGTGACCAGCCCTTCAGCGCTGCATCCGCTGAGGCCCAGTCAGGAGGCCCAGTGGGTACACAGAAGACTTCGGAGCCGATGCAACCGCCTCCTTCACTGCAGGAACGGAGGGGGGACCCCCTGCCTACACAGGCCCCTGAGTTGGTGGCTGTGAGCCCAGTGGAGGCAATTGCAGCTTCTCTCCGTATAAAAGGTCTCCAGGTGGGCATCTCCTCTCCTGGGCGGCCATTGTGAGAGATTCCCCCTCCCTCCTGCCCACTGCATCGAGCCTGCCTGCTCTCGCCGCCTCCCAGGATCCTCTGGGCTCACCTGTGGACCACCTATCTGTTGGGCTGGACTGGGCCTCTTCCCTCACCTCCTCTACCCCTACCTCATATCCATGCCCCCCCCCCTCTGGAGTTGTCCTGGACTTCCCACCTGCCAGCATCCCACGCTCTCTGACCTATGATCCCACACCTTCAAGGGATCTGTCCACTATCAGGCCATCTGCTGGGGCCTCTGGGGGACCAGTTACGGACTCCAGAGGCCTCTGCGGTCCCTGCACCAGCGGGTGGGGTCCTCTTGGCATACCCTGTCTGAGGCGGACCTGGATTGCTCCAAAATCCCCACTCTTACACCTACTCCTTGGATCTGTGTAACCTTCTCTCACAAATTCCTACTAAAGAAGACTTCCGGTCTTTGATCTCTGAGGTTAAGGAGGCTTGTCGGGCTGAAATCTCCTCTCTCCGCCAGGACTTACAACAGGTTTCGGATAGAGTTAAGAACCTGGAACAGACCCATGATTCTACCAGGGCCTATGTAGCCCAGCTTCATTCAACTATTGCCTCACAGTCAGAGTTCCTCTGTGATTTACATAGCCATGTGGAGGACCTGGACAATAGGGCTCGCTGTAACAATATCCGAGTGCGGGGTCTCCCCGAAGCCACCCGGGAGGAAGATCTCCATGCTATCCTGGAAGCAATCTTTAACCTCATTTTGGGTGAGCCCCCCGTCCCATAAAATCAAATTGGACAGAGCGCACCGCGCCCTCAGGCCCAAGCCCTTCAATGGTTCCCCCCCCAGGGATGTCATTTGTTGTGTAACTTTCAACTTAAGGAGGCTATTATGGCTAAGGCCCGCTCCCTGCGAAATTTCGATTTTGATGGCGCACCTATCCAGCTATATCAAGACCTCTCTTGGATCACACTCCGGAAACGACGCCTCCTTCAACCCCTTCTGGCTGTTCACCGCACCCATAAAATCTCTTACCGATGGAGTTTCCCCTTTGCCTTGCAAGCCTGTAAAGATGGACGCTCTGCTGTCCTGCACTCCCACTCTGACATTACGTAATTTAGCTCAGTCTTGGATATTCCTGCACCCCAGGTGATTGACTGGTGCCTCTCCCCCCTGTGTGGCAACCTGTCCGCTATCGGCGGTCGGGTGGGAACAAGAAAGTTACCTCACCGGGGGGACGTGACGCCCACCCTCCCGTGCCCACTTGAGAGGGGACTTAGCTGTATGCTGGTGAACTTCTTCTACCTCTGGGACTCTGCTACTTATTGCTTCTTCCCTGAGATACCTTATTTCTTCTTGTTTCTACTTTATTGCTAATATTATTATCCTCATTTATTGTGCTGTTGATGCTACTGTACCTTATGTTATTTTTGGCGGTCATCGTTCTTGCTACATTTGACATGACCTCGTGGGCGGAGTTTATCTGGACTAGTTCCGTCTCTCTTGGACACTGTTCTCTCATCTCCCCTCCGAGGCCTTTCCAACTGGAGAGATAGTTTGGAGGTGCCTTTGTACTTCATTAATGATACTGGTATGTGCCTATTCTTTGACCATGTGGTCACTGGTTTATTCCTCGATTTGTTGGTTTCTCAGTTTTTCTTGTTATGTATATGTTTTTTGTTGTGTATTGTCTCAACCGTTCCTTTTGTGCCTCCCCCTCCCCTTCCTCCAGTCTCTCTATTAGGTTTCCGGAAGTGGCTGTGTCTCTTCCTCCCTCAAAGGTGTTCCTGGCTGCTGGAGTTCTTCCCCCGTTTGTGGGCGAGTGCGCCGCTCTTTATGCTTTCTTTTCCCCCTATTCCCTGGACCATGGCTAAGTGTGTTTCCTGTAACGTTAAAGGTCTCAACTCCCCCCTTAAAGGGGTTGTGCGCTGCCCTGCCTTTCGGAGCTCCGCTCGCAGCGTCCATGTTCGCGGCCGACCCCTCGTGACGTCACGCCCGCCCCCTCGTGACGTCACGCGGTCACGCCCCCTTCCCATAGACTTTCGCTAAGGGTCGGACGTGACGTCACGAGGGGGCGGGCGTGACTTCACGAGGGGGCGGGCGCGAGCGGAGCTCCGAAAGGCAGGGCAGCGCACAACCCCTTTAAACGGCGCCTCCTGCAACGGTAGTTGGTTACGCAGAAGGCGGATATAGTTTTCCTTCAGGAAGCACACTTTGACCATTCTGGTTCTTTCAGATATCTGACTCCCCTCTACCCACTTGCTTTCTCAGCCTCTTCAGGTAGGAAGGCGGCTAAGGTGGCAATTCTGGTTTCCCGATCCTGCCCTCTTTAGGTTTCCTCTACCCTTACTGATCCCCAGGGACGATATGCGATAGTGGAGGGCTCCATTGGTGGTAAACCCTTGCTTCTCTGCAATCTATAAGCGCCCAATACTTCACAGATCCCGTTTTTGCATTGGGTCCTTGCTCGGTTACATAAATATCCCCCATCAGCTTGGCTCTTAGGCAGGGACTTTAACCTTATATATTCCCCCTCTAAGAGCAGTCATTCCCCACTTAACAATCCGATCCCCCCTGCCCAATTGTGTCTCGCTTATTTGTTCCGCCGTTTGATTTGCACCTCCTACCTGGTCCCATCTCCTGGTCTGATCACAGTCCGGTCTCTCCCTCCTTCTCCTCCTCTCCTAGGCATTGCCACTGGCGGCTTAATGACTTTACCTCCTGGTAATTGATTCAGGCATGTCTTACTTAATATTTTACTCTGAATCAAGGCTCTGTTTCTTCTCAGGCTGTTCTGTGGGAGGCCCATAAATAGGTTCCCAGAGCACTACAATGTCACCGGATCACCGAACTAAAGCGTAATGCCTTGGCTCGTTCACGGAAGCTGCGCACTCAAATTCACAATCTTGAAGCTGCTTTACTTTCCTCCTCTTTCGGCGCTGAGGCGTCTGGTTGCGGCACGGACCCAATTAAGAGAACTTGAGCTCCTTGCAGTGGAACAACAACTTCTCTTTGCAAAGCAGCGGTTCTATGAGAAGGGTAATAAAGCCAACTCTATGTTGGCTAGATGCCTACGAGACCGTGCTGCGGCTCAGACGCCCTCGGCTTTGAAGGATCCCTCTGGCACCTCTACACCATCACCCCGATGCCATTTCTCAGCTTTTTCGGGACTACTACTCTAAGCTATACTCTCTCCCTTCCCAGCTGCCTTCTGACCCTGGGGAATATGACGCTCTGTTGGATTCTTTTCTTTCGTGCCCCTTACTGTCTTTCTCAGTGTCTGACCGGGCCTCTTTGAATGCGCCGATCACACATGATGAGGTGATTGACATTCTTAAGTCTCTACCTTCGGGACATTCCGCAGGTCCAGACGGTTTCTCCTGTTTATATTACAAGACTTTCTGCTCTTCTTCCTCATTGTGTTTCTCTTTTTAACTCTTTCTTGGGGGTAATGGGATCCTTTTTGCATTCTTTCCTTATCCTTCTTCCTAAGCCTGGCAAGGACCCGCACGACTGCTCCAGCTATAGGCCCATAGCCCTGCTCAATACTGACAAAGTTATTCTCAAAGATTCTGGCGAACCGTCTCAGTTGTTTCCTCCCCTCCCTCATCCATAAGGATCAGAAGGGCTTCATTCCTTGCCGTCAAGGAGGTGAGGTGATCTGAGCAGGCTGTGGTCCTTAGTTTGGATGCTGAGAAGGCCTTTGATAGGCTGGGTTGTCCCTTTATTTTTGCCACCCTATGGAAGTTTGGGATTACAGGTAACTGTCTTACAGCGCTGCAGGTTCTCTACGCTTCCCCTACTGCTTCTCTCAAGCTTCCCCATGCCTCCTCCTCTCCTTTTCCTCTGTTTAATGGCACTGGGCAGGGATGTCCGCTGTCTCCCCTGATCTTTGATTTATGTATTGAACCTCTTGCTGCCATGATCCGGGGGGGAGTGGACATCTCTGGAATTGCTCTCCATGATAGAGAGTTTAAGATTTGCCTCTTTGCTGATGATGATCTTCTTACCGTCACAAAACCTTTGATTTCCCTTCCTAACCTCTATAGGGTTCCGCGTTCCTATGGGGAAGTTTCTGGCTACAAAGTTAATCTCTCCTAAACTGAGGTCCTTCCTTTGAATCTCCCTCCCTCCCTTTCCGCTCAGTTGCGAGCTACCTATTCTTTTCGCTGGTCACCTTCTGCTATTAGGCATCTTGGTGTTCACCTCACACTACTCCTCCCTCTATACTACTAACTACTGTCCTCTTTTCAGACATCTTCGTTCCCTCTTAGGAGGAGAGCCTGACCAAGTCTGGGAGGTTTTCCATTCCAGTAAAAGGATCCCGGAGCACCACAGTGTACTAAAATATTTCCGGGGGGGGGGGGGGGATCATGGGAGCTAAATGGAAAAGATAAAAGAAATTTAGGGAGATAAATCACTTAAAAAATATTGATCCTGCCAGCTAAAGAGAGTGGGAGTGAGGACCAGGCAGACAGCCGCTCCCCAGTGGAGCGTAAAAGCGTCTCCAAGTTCAGGGAGAGAGTCTGTCAGGGACGCAGTCACCTCCACCCCTAAATATCTAAAACGGGAAACCAATTGCACCCCTGCCAGAAGAGAGGAGAGAAGGGGGGGAACTCCAGACGAAAGTGCCATTAGGGAGGACCATTAGGGTCTCCGCGTATGGCTGCCGCCAACGGCTCCATCGCAAACGCAAAAAGGAAGGGAGATAGCGGGCATCCATGCCTCGTCCCACGACCCAGGAGAAAAGGGAACAGAAACATCCAAGTTAGTTCGAATACGGGCCCTAGGACTCATATCACGATAGTTAAAGTCCCCCATTATTATAACCTCATTCTGATTTACTGCCTTGTTTATTTGCCTCAGTATTTACTGCCTTGTTTCTTTGCCTTTGGTGGCTTATAGCAAACCCCTATCAGATTTTATTTTTTATTTTTATCTCCATATGTTTCTACCCATAATGACTCCACATTATCATTTGCCTCCCATATAGCCTCCTGCAGTGCGGCCTTCAGACTCGATTTCACATAAAGACAAACGCCTCCCCCTTTCCGTTTTGGCCGATCTTTCCTGAATAGACTATAACCCTGTATGTTGACCACCCAGTCACAGCTATCGTCCAACCAAGTCTCTGTTATACCCACTATGTCATAATTTTCCTCAGACATCAACCACTTCAGTTCCTCTGTTTTATTGGACAGACTACTGGCATTAGTCAACATGCAAATCAAAGGCGTGTGTTTTTTCTTCCTATGAAGCCTATCCCTATTAACCCCTCCCTCTGCTTCACCCCCTGGTATATTAATAAGTCCCCCCTCTCTATCTACACTATCTTCCCCCTCTATATTGTAGGTTCCCTCCCCCAGACCCTAGTTTAAACAATCCTCCACCCTTCTAACCATTTTCTCCCCAAGCACAGCTGCACCCTCCTCACTGAGGTGCAGCCTGTCCCTACAGTAGAGCCAGTATCCGACAGTGAAGTCGGCCCAGTTCTCCATGAACCAAAACCCCTCCTTCCTACACCAGCTTCTGAGCCACTTGTTTACTTCCCTAATCTCCCACTGCCTCTCTGGTGTGGCTGATGGTACAGGTAATATTTCAGAAAACATTACCTTGGAGGTCTTTGCCTTAAGCTTGCGGCCTAAGTCCCTAAAATCATTTTTAAAAGGACACTCCACCTACCTCTTACTTTGTCATTGGTGCCAATATGTACCATGACTGCCGATCTCCAGCCCCACCCAGCAACCTGTCAACCTGATCCGCCGAACTCTAGCACCAGGAAAACACCACACTGTTCGGCGATCCCAGTCTTTGTGACCGATCGCCCTGTCTGTCCCCCTAATAATTGAGTTCCCCACTAGCAGTACCTGTCTGGCCTGCCCTGCAGTCCTCCCTCCCTCCTTACTGGAGCAGACACCCCACTGGCGGTCAGAGGCAGAGTCCTGCTGCAGTACTGCTAGCTCTGAAATGGCCTCCCCCTCATCTGCCAACTGGGCAAACTTGTTGGTGTGTGCCAGATTGGGACTAGCCTCCCTGACACTTTTCCCTCTACCCCGTTTTCTAACTGTAACCCAGCTAACTGCCTGACTGTCCTACACCTCCGTCCCACTATCCTCCCCCATCTCTACCACTGGAGAATGCTTGCTCAGTGAGCAGGAGACTCCTCTCCAAGTTGTCAATGCGCCTCAGTGTGTCCAGCTGCTCCTCTAGATCCAGGATCTGGGCTTTCAAATGAAACAACTCGCACACATCTTGCACAACAATATGCACCCCCAAATTTTAAGTCCCTTAATTTTAAGTCCCTCTTCCTTTTATACTTACACTCACTTGTATTCTTCACACTCTTGTATACAGACACACAATCACCAGCTCAGACAATCGCTTAGTATACTTTCTTATATTGTTAACAGACACCACCTCTCTCTTCCACTGCTTGGAAGTGAATGCAAGTAGAAATGTATTCTAATGAAGCAATTGGAGATTGTGTTTTTAAGTGTATCTCACTTTAAATGATTTATAATTAAAAGTTATATTTTATTCCTTGACACATGTATATATAAAAGGCATTGACTTATGTACCTTTACATGTGTTAATAGGCCAATTTTCAGAGAGACCACAGTGGAGCCAGGTGAGTATGTCTCTTGTTTTTTATCTTGATGCAACTGCAAAAAGAGGGCTGCTATTACTACCTATAGGGCTTACTAAAGGGAGCTGATATTACTATCAAAAGGGGGTTACTAAAGGGGACTGCTATTATTACCAAAAGGGGGTTATTACTACTTATACCTAAAAGGGGGA
This sequence comes from Hyla sarda, assembly GCF_029499605.1. NCBI lineage: Eukaryota > Metazoa > Chordata > Amphibia > Anura > Hylidae > Hyla > Hyla sarda. Next base: position 292,529,725 of record NC_079189.1, read on the forward strand.
CTGCTATTACTACTAGAGATGAGCGAAGTTACAGTAATTCGATTCGTCACGAACCTCACAGCTCAGCGTTTGCTGACTTTAGCCAGCATAAATTAGTTCAGCTTTCAGGTGCTCCGGTGGGCTAGAAAAGATGGATACAGTCCTAGGAGATCTCTGAAAGCTGAACTGATTTATGCAGGCTAAAGACAGTAACTGCCGAGCCGAGAAGTTCATGACGAATCGAATCACTAACTTCGCTCATCTCTAATTACTACCTTAATGGGGTTACCACTACTACCTAAAAGGTGGCGGAAACAACTACTACTACCTAATGGGGCTGCTGCCATTACTATGTAAAGGGGGTCTGCTAATACCTAAAGGGGGCTACTACTACTTAAAATGGACTGTCGCTGCTACTACCTAAAAGGGGGTTGCTACTACTACCTAAAGAGGGGCTGATGCTAATATATTTTGGGGGGCTGGAACTATATATAGGGGCCTACTATGTACAGGAGAACTTTCCTACAGGTAGAAACTCCTACATCTAGGGGGCTGCTACTGCCTACAGGTGACACCTACCTACTCAGGGCACCTGTGTAATTGGAAAAACCCCATAAGCTACCTACTAAAGTAACCCAACTACCTAATTGTGTGTACTTACCTACTGTTCCCCAACCCACTTATTTACCCACTCTACTGTGTGAGACACCAAGTGTGTTAATATTACTGTATATAGGTGCTGGGAAAGTGCAGAGCCTAAAATGTTTGTCTGGCAGGTTCTGTGGAAAAGAGTTGCAGCTGGAAGAAATCGCCACGGTGGTCTGGGCCGATGGAGAATAATAAGTAAAGTGATCGACTACGATCAGAGAAGACGTCAACTAATGTATGTAGTCACTTTGTATGTAGTATGGTCTGAAGAGTCTGTGTACAGCTAATACTCGCAGTACACAAAATTTAGTCAGTAACAGTATAATGGCAAAATGTATGGTAATATTCTTACTGGTATACTGGTATTATTGGAAATATTACTCTCAATATATAGGATATAGTCAGTAACAGTATGATGGTAATATGTATGGTGATAATATTTCCTCTCTGTATACTGGTATTATTGGCAATATCAGTCTCCGTATACAGGATTTGGTCAGTTATATGTATGGTGATAATATTCCTCCTTGTATACTGTTATTTTTAATAATATTTCTTCATATACAGGATTTGGTCAGTAACAGTATGATGGTAATATGTATGGTGACAATATTTCTTCCTTGTACACTGGTATTATTGGCAATATTAGTCTCCATATACAGGATTTGGTCAGTAACAGTATGATAGTAATCTGTATGGATTTAATCTTTGCTCCTTGTATACTGGTATTATCCCCACACATATCACCATCATACTGTTACTGACCAAATCCTGTATACTGTGACCAATATTCCTAATACCAATATACAAGGAGAAAAGATTAATAGTAATATTGGTCTTAGTATACAAGATTTGTTAGTAACAGTATGATGGTAATATGTATGGTTAGAATAATTCTTCCTTATATACCAGTGTTACATAGTTAGTATGGTTTAAAAAAAAAAAAAAAAAGACATATGTCTATCAAGTTCAACCAAGGAGGTGAGGGGAAGGGGGATAATTTATAGTTCTGTGTATGCATTAATGTTATTTTGTTCTAGGAATGTCTCTACCCCTGTTTTGAAGCTCTGACCAGTGTTAACTATATGATTTAGAGGTACGTGTTCATCATGGAAAATTGTCTTACTTAGGTTAGTGTGTGTGTGTGTGTGTGTGTGTGTGTGTGTGTGTGTGTGTGTGTGTGTATTATATATACAGCTGTCACCGGCATCAGTCTGCATGTTTGACAATAACACATTAATCCAATGTCCTGACTTTATTTTCATATATATTTCATGTATTAACTTGCTCTGACACTTGTCCTTTGCCAGTAGCCACTGTGCATCCATTAGTAGATATGAAAGGTGTGTCTGGTATGTAACTGGACCACTCCCACTCTCCACCCATTGCAGCTGACAAACTGTCAATCCTAAACTTAAGCAAATTATAGCAAGGGGCATTCCTAGTGGATGTCAAGAGAGGTAGCAAGTGCTTTAAAGAGTCCGATATAAATGTTGTGTGGACACCATCTTCGCATATCTATACAGGAAACACATGGGGCACAGTGATAGTCTGTTTAATGTCTTCAACTATGAATTGGTTCATGTCTCTAAGTTTTTCTAGCTAAAATTGTATGCTCTGTTCATTTTGGGTCAAGCTGCACAAATGAGCAACAGTAAGAAGTATTGCTGGATCTCATCTATCCAGCATGCCTCAGACCTTTTGCGATTCACTGACTTTAGTCTTACATTTTTTTTCTTCTTTTGCCAATATGGCATGGCTTTTACTGGTTTTAAACTTTGTAATATTTGGGAAACAAACCAGGTGGGTACAGTCACTAGCAGATGTACGGTCTATTTAGGTCTATGGCCACACCACAGTAGACATCAGAATACATTGTGGGATGTACCCCAACAATGCAGCCCCCAAACTGTGTTTATGGGGCCTTGGATACATTTTAAAAGCATTGGTTGTCTTTGCAGCTGTGTCGCAAACATCACAATTTTTCAGTGTTATTCTTATGCTAGCCTTTCACCTGCAGATTCTTCATAGTTACCTTAGACTTTGTTTTTCTTTTCTGGTATGTCCACACAATGATCTTTGTTGGAAGACCACTCCTACAGAGAGTACCAGTGGTGCTTATTTTTTTTCCACTTGAAAAAAGTGTCTGCCTCACTGTAGGAGGTCCAAGTTATTTGAAATCATGGGCTTAGATTTATAAAAACTCTTTAAAAGACAAAAAACTGTCCGATTTGCACATAGCAACCAATCAGAATTGCTCTGGCAAAATTAAACCTGAGGTGCCAACCTCAGTCCTCAACATCTACCAACAGTCCATAATTAGAAATGTTCCATGTTTTATTCCACTAGAGAAAAAATCCAGAATGTTGGTGAGCCTTGGGGACTGGATTAATGACTATTGACATAAATGAAAGCTGTGCTGTAATAGGTTGCTATGGGCAAATCTAGGACATGCTTTTAACTGCAAGCTCACTAATCATGGAGGCATCTGCTATATATTTGGAAAATGACCTATGGCACTCTTTAAACAGGAGACCTGATAAAACATTCACTATTTTTGTAGCCAGGATTAATGTAGACTATTGCCGCAGCTACTTAAGAAAAGTTTAGCAATTTCCAATCCTAAGCCCCCAGAATCACAACATAAAAGGGCACTGAACTGGATTTTAAACACTTCAACACCCCCAGTCTTAAGAGCACGGATAAGTAGGTACTCACGATTATACAGGCACTAGATGCCTTTCAATTTCAAGATCTTATTTCATTCCTCTTAAGAGAGAGGGGGTACTGAACACAGGTCTGCTGACTTAGGTTCTATGAGTCAAGAGTCCCTACAGTTGCACATTGTGAAGCCATTAGCACTGCGTGTGCTCCTGTATAGTGGCTCTGTGCAGAACAGAACTACATAGCTATTCTCTCCTGGAAGCCATGCCCCTGTTTTACAGCTTCTTTACTGTAGAAGATGTAGAACTCTATGTTTAGGTCTGACTGTATACTCATGTTTGCCTTTTAATGCCATCATCGTGTCTGCACACATTACTATCTATTATGTGTAAATCCCAGGATTCTGTGATCCCTTTAGAGCACAGTAGAATACGGGGAGACACCTGTTTAAAACATTACTTTTACTAATATTTCAATGAAAATAACACCACAAACATCAACAAATGGCCAGTGCGGCCTGAATAGGCAGACTAGTAGTCAGGGTATACAACCAGAGATGGCAGATAACACAGGAACCAATGACAATGTGCTGTAAGTAACCAGTGCTCAAAGTAAGGGACTCAGGTTCTTACCTGACACACAGACTAGGACCTACTTGCACAGGGAACCAGCAGAGCACCCGCCCTAATAAGGCCGACCTCTGCCCCAATCTGCCCTTTAAACAAACACCCTAAAACACCCTATATGTGATGTACCCCTACGTGTTTCAAGTTGCTAGGCAACAATCATCAGGGGGATGTAATGAAAAGGTGTAGGAAATATATACAGGAGAGGGTATACGTGCTAGTAAGGCAACTCGCGAACATGACATGACACAGGACATCTAATAGGTAAGAACCTGAGTCCCTTACAGCACATTGTCACTTGTTCCTCTGTGTCATTTGCCATCTCTGGTTGTATACCCTGACTACTAGTCTAGCTATTCAGGCCACACTGGCCATTTGTCAAAGTTTGTGGGGTTATTTTTATGCAAATATTAGTAAAATGTTTTAAACAGGTGAGTCTCCCCTGTATTCTATTGATTACCTGGTTGTAATTGAGACACGTAGCTACCTGAGTGTAAAGATTTTTCTTTTGTCCCTTAAGAGCACAGGCATCAAATCTGTAAGGATCTATCTACAACTGTGTTTTAGCTTTACTAATAAGATGTATTATTTTTATTTATTCTTTTGTTAACTGCTGCTATGTAAATAATATAGAACAATGCATCACTGAATATTTAAGTCCTATGTATAAACCCATTGAAGACATCAAAGGATTTATTGCAATTTCACGCAGCAAAAGGGTGCAGGGCATTATTTGTATTGAAAGCTCAGATCAGATTATTTAGAAAACCTATTTAGATTCCACAAGCGTAAGGGCTTCTCTCTCAGACTCCAGCCACTGCTATCCTAGGCTCTCCTCCTTCCTATCCAATCCACCCACACAAAGACACGCAGCTCTGCACCACTGAATGAAGGTTTACATTAATAACCTCTGTGGAGTTTGCCATGAATGAAAAGACGTCAGAGCTGCTCCTGGACAGACTGTGGAGGGGGTTTGATCGCATATTAAACATGCAGGTGAAAACTGTTCTGATGAAGCAGCTCCCCTCACTGTGGAGAAGTGGTAATGCAGGAAACTTCCCTCTAGATAGCAATGAGGTGTGCTGCATTGCTACTGTACTGAACCAGGAATAATGGGATTTAGAACTATGATGATTCCTTCAGTGTTCTCCATTGTTCAGGCACATAACAACATATAGAGTGTCCTCCATAACCAGTGCTTCCAGTTGTATTTAGCATGTAATAGAACTCTTTCAGCTATTGTGTAGAATTGTGCTGGGCTGTGTCCACTATGGAACTAAAGCTTCTGTCTGCTTAGGAATGCTTTTTGTTATGAAAGTGTAGCACTATCTATTGTGCCCTAAAACATTGTATGCCTTCCAATGCCCAGCTTTTTTCCTTCTGTTCATTCTAACCATCTTACAATACATTATTTATAAATTATTTGCATCTCCAAGCATTTATACTCTTCCTACTATACACTATATAATCAGAATGTAATGTGTGAACGAGATTGGCTGTAGAGAATAATCACCTACAAGTTATTCTATCCAAACACTTTTTCCTTGTGTCTTCTTTACCTAACCCATCTTATCTCCAACATCCCCCTCCCCCTGCCACCCCACACAAACACCTCTAATAAAGCTCCTCTTCATTGGTCCCCTTTGGGGATTATATAATGCTCAATCATTTGTTCCTCTACACAGCAAATACTAAGTGGTGTCTGGGTAGTAGCTTATCCCTGTGCAATACACGCCTAGGCAATAAACATTCATACTTAGTCTACCCAAGTAACCATGTTTTATGGAAAGATAGGTAGATGCCTTTGGTGTGTATGGCAAACTTATTCATTTACAATCTTGTGAGACTTCAGTCTGCAAAGCTAAGAAACTGCTGGACAACAGGATTCTCAGTCACTGATCCAGGATGGGCTCAGCAGGTAACAACATCCACAGAGAGAAGCAGATTCAGGGGCAGAGCCCAGAGGGGTCCCGGGAGCCACAGATCCACAAGGCACTCACTGTCTTTACTGGGGTGATCACTCCCAGGAGGCCGGAGCGCAGAGGAAGTTCCGGCCTCTTGTGAGTGATTGACAGGGTGAGTCAATCACTCACCGGAGGTATACAGCAGGAGATGCTAACAGTGGCTTTTGCTTCTGTGCTTCAGCTGCTGCTGCTGCAAAAAAAAAAAAAAAAAAATTCTAATCTGGGGGGGGAATCTGCCACTGCTGCAGCATCAGCGCTCGCTTCGTGGGCCGGGCCAGAGAGTGAGCTTGCAGGGACATAGCATCCGATCAGCACTCCAGGACTCTCTTAACTTGCAGAGGCTGCGGCGGTGCAGGATTTGTGGGACCTGCAGGCATAGCGCCTGACTGCTCACTCCCAGCAGCCTCATTACCGCCCGCACGTTCTATGTGGGGCCGCCTCCTTCCATTTTTCAACAAATCGGCCGATTATTTGATAACTGGATTTGACGACAAAGTATCCCATTATCGAATATTATCGATGAATCGCTGCAGCCCTAAATGTAATGATTGGATCTTCTTTAAAGCTCCACAAATCTATGAACATACTAGGGGGGCAAAGTGCCCAGATCCCCTAACCAAAGGAACGACCCCCAGTGCAGCGAGTCTTCTGGAACAGCAACCTTGGAATAAAAAGGTATTTTCTGATCAGAGAGAGGGTAGGCATTAAATGACTGCACTGTGTGTTCTTGCTCCTACACTGCACTTGTCTCTGTACAGCAGAGGTAATGCATCTGTACTGAATCAAAAATAATCTGAACTATGATATTCCCTTCATGACTCTGCACTGTTTTTTTTTTTTTTTTTTTTTTTGCTTTATTTATTTAAAGTCTGACATATAGAATGTCAGACATATGAAAAAACAACCACCCTTTCCTCCATTACCAGTACCACTTCATATCAAATTTTCCTGAAATGCATCCACTTCAAGAACGAGAGAAGAAACTCCGTATGATAAGCATGATGACTTGATGTGGATGTAAATACAGAAGGCACTGAACCACACTCCATTTTCTCTAAAACCATTTTTGTATCCAACACTTTGCCTAACAGCAAGGTTTAGGCCGCATGGAACAGGACCGGGCCACAGAATGACAATGCTGTAATTTTACAGCACTGTGATAAGGAATCCTGTTCCTGTTTGATGCTGCTTGTGGTTTGGGCATCATGAAATGATTGGCAGGTTCCCTTTAGGCTTGGTTCACACAACGTAATATTTTCTGCTTGCATTTAATTTGACAAGCGGATATCCTGCAAAATGAGTCTTCCAGAGCAGGAGAGCTTTGCTATGGGGATTTGCTCCTTCTCTGGACAGTTCCTGACATGGACAGAGGTGTCAGCAGAGAGCAATGTGGTCAGACAGAAAAGAACTACACAACTTCCTCTGTAGTATACAGCAGCTGATAAGTAATGGAAGGATAAGATTTTTAAATAGAAGTAATTCACAAATCTGTGTAAAATTTTGGCAGCAGTTTATTTGTAAAAATGTATTTTCCCCCGGAGTACCCCTTTCAAGATGCGCCAAGCAACCAGACAATGAAACTAAATAACTGGGTATAATATACAGTTCTAACAGGATGTACAGTTCAGCTGGTCACATATTTGTGTCACTGAGGTGGTAAATGTCTGAAGGCTGAGGCTCCTCTCATAATAAAGGACTTTATGTGAAGAATCTGTAGGAATAGAAAAGGAAGACCGACACTGGCGCCTCGTGTATTACCCTCGGCATATGGAGTTAAGGGTCAGACTGGTGACCCACGAGCTCTGTCAATGGCCGCTCACCTTAAAATAGAGTAATGTAAGCCTCTCACCCAGTGATAATGGGGTACTACAATCCTGGAGTCAAAACATTAACCTAAGGCAAAACACTGACCTTTCCAATATACTTTATGGGAAAATGTTATTTCCTTTTTATAAAAATCATGACTTGGACAAAGTCATGATTTTATAAGATGAAGCACAGGCACAAACAAAGTGCAGTAAGGCCATGTTCACACGTCGGAATTTGCAGGCCAGGTTCCTCATTGGAATTCGGCACCGAGATTCCACTGCAGCAAACGGCAGAATTTCCGTGCCACAAAAATTCAGACTTAGGTGTTCGCTGGAAAAATAATCATGTTAATTCTTTCTGCTGACTCCGCACTGAATGCATAGCAGCCTAAAAGAAGACATTCCTGTGCGGTCCTAGTGCCAGCACCCGTAGTTTGCGGAATGTTCGCACAGAGATTCTGTTTGTGGACATTCCATAGTGTGAACATAGCCTAAATGCGGGTGGGCTAGCATTCCTCTGTTCTCTCTCCTATCTGATAGGACAGAAGAGAGCACAGAGGAGTGCTATCAGACAGGAGAGAGCACAGAGGAGTACTATCAGACAGGATAGAGGACAGAGGAGTGCCAGACAGGGGAGTGCACAGAGGAGTACTATCAGACAGGAGAGAGCACAGAGGAGTGCCAGACAGGAGAGTATGCTCTCTCCTGTCTGATAGCACTCCTCTGTGCTCTCTCCTGTCTGATAGCACTCCTCTGTGCTCTCTCCTGTCTGATAGCACTCCTCTGTGCTCTCTCCTGTCTGATAGCACTCCTCTGTGCTCTCTCCTGTCTGATAGCACTCCTCTGTGCTCTCTCCTGTCTGATAGCACTCCTCTGTGCCTCGGTCAGACATGAGGCTCTCTGCCACCACCTCTGTCCAAAGCACAAGTAAATCCCTGTAGCAAACCTTTCCTGCCCTGGACAGGTCCTGAGAGGTGGAAGCAGAAAGCACAACTTCTCCCAGGGCATACAGCAGATGATAAGTACTGGAAAACGTAATATTTTGAAGTGTTTTCCAAATCGGTTATAACTTTCTGTCACTAGTTGATTTAAAGGGGTAGTGTACTATGGTGTTTTAAATTTTTTTCATATTTAAAAGGGTATTAAGAATAGCAAAAATTATTCATATTTTGTCTCATTGCGGCCAGACCAACTGTATTTCATATATACTGGTCCATTTTCCCTGTTTGATATGCTGCGACAGACATAAGTGAAGGAAAAACCTGGCATCTTCTGTCAGCTCTGTCTCCTCTTTCCATCCCAACAGAGACAGATCATGTGACACTTTGTACGGGCTTTAAGCATCCTTGCCTTGTAAGCAATGCCCATCTCGGTCATCATACCAGCAAGCCACGCCCCCTCTTTCATAGCTCATCAAGCCATGCTCCCTTCTGACATCATACCAGTATGTCACACTCTCCTTTCTAATGGTCTCGGCAGTAAAGACTGCTGGGAAAGTTTTAAAAAGGTGTATAGTAGGAAGGAGCAGAGAAAAAAATGGAGCAGTGGGCTGAGGAAGATGGTGCACCACAGGATTAGTAATGGTGCCAGAAACAAGTCGCCAGAAACAAGCCAGGGGTACTATGTAAGTATATCCCACATTTTTTTTCTCCTGAATAGCCCCCTTTAAGTAAAATAAGCCACTGGACATGTCTAGTTGAAAGGGGTTTTCAGAATAGATTTTGTTTATTTCTGGGAGCAGAGCTAGGTTGTTTGCCAGTAATAACACAGGTTCTTCCATTCCCTTAGTTGTCTGCCCAATGACAGAACAGCACCTACTGCTCACACTGCTAAGCCATGACACACACATGCTGGTTAAAGTGCACTGGACTGAACAGGCTGGGCTGATGATTTACAGTTCTAGATGGCATGTGGAGGGAGACTGGGTCACTGATGCACTGTTTTGCAAAATGCTATGTCACAAAATTTAAAAAACCAGCAGCAGCACAACAAGAAAGGGGTTATGGTGAGCAAAGAACTGCTGATGCAATGATAGGGAACCCTCGATTAATTTTTCAGTGAAAGTGTAGATCCTGTAAAGGCCTACAGATTGTAGGTACACAGCTAGAGACATGGAGGGAAGCTATTTGAAACCGTATTGGAAACAGTAACAAATAGGACTATTCCAGTATAGCTGTTCGCAAATTTCTGGTGTAATCAGTATAAGTTCATGATATATATTAACCCCTTAAGGACCAAGCACGTATGAGTACGTCCCTGCGCCCTGGGTCTTAAGGACCAGGCACGCACTCATACGTCCGTGGGAATTTCGGTCCCCGCGCGGACCGGGGTGACTGCTGATATCAGCAGGTACCCCGCGCAAATGCCCAGGGGGGTCATCAGCCCCCCTGGGCATGCTGGGAGTTGTAGTTTTGCAACAGCTGGAGGGCTACAGTTTGAGACCACTATATGGTAGTCTCTGAACTATAGCCCTCCAGATCTTGCAAAACTAAAACTCCTAGCATGCCCACACAACTGTTTGCTGTCTGGGCAAGCTGGGATTTGTAGTTTTGCAACATCTGGAGGGCCACAGTTTGCAGTGGTCTCTATACTGTAGCTCTACAGATGTTGCAAAACTGTAAATCCCAGCATGCTGGGAGTTGTAGTTGCGATCACTCCAGCTGTTGCATAACTACATCTCCCAGCATGCCCTTCGGTGATCAGTACATGCTGGGAGTTGTAGTTTTGCAACAGCTGGAGGCACACTGGTTGGAAAATATTGAGTTAAATAACAGAACCTAACTGAAGGTTTTCCAACCAGTGTGCCTCCAACTGTTGCAAAAGTACAACTCCCAGCCTGCATGGTCTGTCAGTACATGCTGGGAGTTGTAGTTTTGAAACAGCTGAAGGTTTGCCCCCCCCATGTGAACGTACAGGGTACATTCACACGGCAGGCTTACAGTAAGTTTTCTGCTTCAAGTATGAGTTGCGGCAAATTTTTCGCCACAGCGCAAACTCCTAGCAGGGAACTCACGGTAAACCTCCGCCAGTGTGAATGTACCCTAAAAACACTACACTACACTACACCACACCATAATAAAAGGGTAAAACACTACATATACACCCCCTTACACTGTCCACCCCCCCCCCCCAATAAAAATTTTAAACGTATTGTACGGCAGTGTTTTCAAAACGGAGCCTCCAGCTGTTGCAAAACAACAACTCCCAGCATTTCTGGACAGCCACTGACTGTCCAGGCATGCTGGGAGTTTAGCAACAGCTGGAGGCACCCTGTTTGGGAATCACTGGTGTAGAATACCCCTATGCAATCCCTAATTTAGTCCTCAAATGCTCATGGCGCTCTCACTTCGGAGCCCTGTCGTATTTCAAGGAAACAGTTTAGGGCCACATATGGGGTATCTCCGTAGTGTAATTCGGGATAAATTACACTACAAATTTTTAGGGGCTTTTTCTCCTTTTACCCCTTATGAAAAGGAAAAGTTGGGGTCTACACAAGCCTGTTAGTGTAAAAAAAATAATTTTTTACACTAACATGCTGGTGTTGCCCTTTACTTTAATTGAAGGCCACGTGTGTTTACAAAGCTCCCATAGTGCCAGAACAATGGACCCCCCCCCCCACATGAGACCCCATTTTGGTAACTACACCCCTAACGTAATGTAATAAGGGGTACAGTGCACTTGACGTCCACACATGGGGTTACAAATTTTGGGGGGTATTTTCTGCTATTAACCCTTGCAAAAATGTGAAATTTGGGGGGGAAACACATTTTAGTGAAAATTATTATTTTTCTTTTTTATTACATATGCAAAAGTCGTGAAACCCCTGTGGGGTATTAAGGCTCACTTTATTCCTTGTTACGTTCCTCAAGGGGTCTAGTTTCCAAAATGGTATGCCATGTGTTTTTTTTTTTTTTGCTGTTCTGGCACCATAGGGGCTTCCTAAATGCGACATGTCCCCCCAACCAAAATTTGCTCTCAAAAAGCCAAATATGACTCCTCTTCTAAGCATTGTAGTTCGCCCGTAGTGCACTTCAGGTCAACTTATGGGGTACCTCCATACTCAGAAGAGATGGGGTTACAAATTTTGGGGGTATTTTCTGCTATTAACCCTTGCAAAAATGTGAAATTTGGGGGGGGGGGGAAACACATTTTAGTGAAAAATATTATTTTTCTTTTTTATTACATATGCAAAAGTCGTGAAACCCCTGTGGGGTATTAAAGCTCACTTTATTCCTTGTTCCGTTCCTCAAGGGGTCTAGTTTCCAAAATGGTATGTCATGTGTTTTTTTTTTTTTTGCTGTTCTGGCACCATAGGGGCTTCCTAAATGCAACATGCCCCTCAAAAACCATTTGAGAAAAGCATACTCTCCAAAATCCCCTTGTCGCTCCTTCCCTTCTGAGCCCTCTACTGCACCCGCCGAACACTTTACATAGACATATGAGGTATGTGCTTACTCGACAGAAATTGGGCTACAAATATAAGTATACATTTTCTCCTTTTACCCCTTGTAAAAATTTAAAAATTGGGTCTAAAAGAACATGAAAGTGTAAAAAATGAAGATTGTGAATTTTCTCCTTCACTTTGCTGCTATTCCTGTGAAACACCTAAAGGGTTAAAACGCTGACTGAATGTCATTTTGAATACTTTGGGGGTGCAGTTTTTATAATGGGGTATTTCTAATATGAAGACCCTTCAAATCCAATTCAAACCTGAACTGGTCCCTGAAAAATAGTGAGTTTGAAAATTTAGTGAAACATTGGAAAATTGCTGCTGAACTTTGAAGCCCTCTGGTGTCTTCCAAAAGTAAAAACGTGTAAATTTTATGATGCAAACATAAAGTAGACATATTGGAAGTGTGAATAAAAAAAAATGTTTTTGGAATATCCATTTTCCTTACAAGCAGAGAGTTAGAAAAATGTTAAATTTAAAATTTTTTCATCAAATTTTGGGATTTTTCACCAAGAAAGGATGCAAGTTACCACAAAAATTTACCACCATGTTAAAGTAGAATATGTCACGAAAAAACAATCTCAGAATCAGAATGATAACTAAAAGCATTCCAGAGTTATTAATGTTTAAAGTGACAGTGGTCAGATGTTCATAAAACGCTTTGGTCCTAAGGTGTAAAATGGCCTGGTCCTTAAGGGGTTAAAGGGGGTACTCTGCCCCTAAACATCTTATCCCCTATCCAAACGATAGGGGATAAGATGTCTGATCGCAGGGGTCCCGCCGCTGGGAACCTCCGCGATATCTCCTGCAGCAGCCTGGGCCATCTGCTGCACAGAGCGAGCTTCGCTCTGTGCCTAATGACGGGCTATACAGGAGCCGGAGTATTGTGATATCACCGCCCGCCCCCTCAATGCAAGTCTATGGGAGGAGGCGTGGCGACACAGGGTGCTGCAGGAGAGATTGCGGGAGTTCCCAGCAGCCGGACCCCCGCAATCAGACATCTTATAAGATGTCTAGGGGCGTAGTACCCCTTTCAATGTTTTTTCTGTTTTTCGCCATTTGCTGACTCTCTTATCGGCCTATCCTGATGTTTTACTAGTTTACTTTAAGCTCAGCTTTATTGTCTGATTTATTCTCTTTTACACATGTTCTTATTATACAACGTCTGGCATGTATTGCTGATGGTTTTAGATCTTCAATAAGTTTGTATGTTCTCCCTAAGTTTGCATTGATTTCCACTGGTTTCCCCCACCACACTCAAAAAACATGCAGAAAGGTACATTTGGAATTTAGATTGAGAGCCCAAATAGGAACATGTATAAATGTGAATTATGGCATTATCTGCTATATAAAGGAATATAGTTTATAAAATAGATAAAATTCAGAACATACAAGTCAATTAAAGCTGAATTTAATTATTTTATCATACAGATACACTAACTTATTTAATTTTCCCTTTAAAAAAAAACTTCTGTACTTACCCCTCAGCAGATCTGATAGCAGTGGCCCACATTCTTCTGGAACTGAGTAGTCTCCCTTTCCAATATTCTCAAACAATTTGTAAATATTATCCCCTTCAAAGGGATACAGACCAGTAGTGATATTATACCTGCAATAAGAGAGATCAATTACACATACATACATGCTATGAATACACTACCTTAACAATTATAGTATTACTAGTTGGATTAAAGGGATTTTCTGTGCTAATAAAAAAGAAGACTGGGCAGAAAATGGTCAAGAAAAAAAATTGTGCTCAACAGAGACTGGACGTATTGGTGAGTGTGTATATGTACATATACAGTGGTCCCTCAAGTTACATCTGATTGGTCATATATTCCAGCCATTGACACATTTCAAAGATCTGGACTGTCCATAGCATTGTATGTTGAGTCTGGTTAAAAGTTACAATGGTCCATAAAGACCATTGTATGTTGAAACTATTGTATGTTGGAGGCCATTGTAAGTTGAGGGATCACTGTACACACTCACCACTAAGCCCAGTCTCTGTCCAGCATCCCCACTGCTCTGTAGTCCTTGGTGTATTGGCTAAGATGACATTACTGTAAGCTGGACGGTGCAGCCAGTCCCTGTGCACTTGCTCATGCACGTGATTGGCTGAAACATCCTGTGCACAGTGAAGTCATCAAGGGTAATTTCAGAGCAGTGGAAGGACAGGACTGAGAGCGGTATTAGGGGGTAAGTGTGTATATAATTTAGTTATTTTTGTTACTTGTATCTTTACCTGCCCCAGATTCGTTCAATTGCCCGGAAAACCTATTTAAAAGAGGTATTCCGGTGGAAAATACATTTTGGAGCCAACTGGAGCCACAAAGTTAAACAGATTTGTAAACTACTTCTATTTAAAAAAAATGTAATCATTCCAGTACTTATCAGCTGCTATGCTACAGAGGAAATGTTATAGTTCTTTTCAGTCTGACCACAGTTGTCTCTGCTGACACCTCTCTCCATGTCAGGAACTGTCCAGAGCAGGAGAGGTTTGCTATGGGGATTTGCTTATACTCCTGTTCCTGACATGGACAGAGGTGTCAGCAGAGAGCACTGTGGTTAGACTGCAAAGAATTCCAGAAAAAAATACAACTTCCTGTGTAGCATACAGCAGCTGCTAAGTACTGGAAGGATTAAGATTTTTAAATAAAAAAGTTATTTACAAATCTTTTTAACATTCTGGCAGTTGATTTAAAAAAAATAATAAAATTGTATTCCACCAGAGAACCCCTTTAAGGAGATCAAGATGGTGCCTGGCCACTGTTGCTCTCTGCATTCAGTGACAGCAAAGCAGAGGAAGCAGTAGGTGGTGGGGACCAGGTACCGTCAGAATGGCAGTGTCAGGGATCAGGCAGGTGAGAAAGCCTTTTTTTTAAAGGACCTTGGCTTCTTCACAAAAAAAAAAAAAAGTCTGCCTATGAAATCCTCTTTAATAGCTTAAATGGGCACTGTCAGCAACAAAAACCCAATAGGTTTTACAATTGCTTTCATTAGAAAATGTTCAGTATTTCATACTGAAAAATCCAGTCAAACAACTGCCCCCCCTGCCTGCTTGGACACATACTAGTCCTGCTGTGTCCATGCGTCATCATCTATGTCATGGACACATTTCCATGATTGACAGCTGTAAGCGCAGGGCTCACAACTGTAGGAAAAATCCTCCCACTGTCAGCTTGTATCCCGCTACTGTCAGTGAGGACATGCTGGGAGTTGTAGTTTTGCTAATGCTAGGGGAGATGTGAGCAGACAGTATACTGAGGGAGGGGGCGGAGACCTGCACAGTGAGGTCACACCCCCTCCATTTGAGAGGAATTCAGACTAGGGAGCTAAATTAAAAGTGGAATAAAAAATAAATAAAGGTGCTAGACACATAAAAATGTGATGTACATGGTCAGGAATAGGTACTGAGTGATACATTTAAAAAAAATGTTTTTTGTTGGGTCTGAAGGGTACGCTTTAAAGTGTGCAATGTTTAGGGGTAAACGTTCAGTTCAAAAGTGCAATGTTTAGGGGTAATCTATAAAGACAAACTCACAAGGTAACGCCTGCTGACCATATGTCCACTTTGAACCCTGAGAAGGTGTCGAGGCCATTTGCAATTTCTGGAGGCTGAAAGGCGGGGGACCCCTGGCTGGTCCTGCAAGTATCACCCTCTGCAAATGGGTGTAAGGCCTTTGGGGAAGGAGAGAAGAGAAGTTAATATCCTGTACAAACCTACTTAACTAATGGAGTGTTAATTTTATTTGTTTTTGTTTTGCTAAAGTAACCACCCATACTCTTACAACATACCTCCGCAACGCCCAGATCAGAGATTTTGAGCGTCCCGTCTGTTGTGAGCAGCAAGTTGCCAGGTTTGATGTCTTTATGCACAATACCCTGACTATGGAGATACTCCAGACCATCCACAAGCTGGCAAAAATACCTTATAGACATAAATGTGAAAACAATTAATCAAGTGTAGCATAAAATATGAAACACACACAAAAAAAATAAAAAAAAAATAAAAAAAAGTGATGTTGAAGGGAGAACAAAAAATCATCATCAGAGTAGTGGCCCCGACACACAAATAATTGTTAAAGAAAAAAGGTACCTACCCATGGGCCTGAAAGATGGGAAATCGTTTCTCAGGTACACTATCCAGCATCTCCTGCATTCCACACACGCAGTACTCCATAACCATATACGTACATTCTTATATTAAGGAATACTATATAAATGTAAGGTTGAGAGGCTTTTACAAACTGATATTTAAAAAAATATAGAAATTAAAGATCATAGGGGGGGGGGGGGGGGAATCTCTCCGGGGACCAAAACTTCTGTGAATTAAAGTGGCGCTAGATGCCTTATTACATACAAGCCATCTAGCACCACTTTAAGTAATTCACAGTGTTTCAGTCAGAATAGTTCCCTTTGGACATGAAGGAAAGAATATATTCATGTTAGCTTGTGTTTATTCAGACCATATCCATTTACTGAATTCCTGCTCTTAAACAGTGACCCAGGAGCTTAGCTGGAGAGATTCACTTATCCATGTTAAATGTCCTTCTGCATGTTAGTTGTTAAGAACTGAACCAGTAGATAGGAGGCATGTATCCATGGGCTCTCTTACACCTTCAATGCAGCCTCTGCTATTCTATACAGCTGAATCACCACAACCCAATTGTCAGCTATTGGATCATCATTGAACACACAGGTTCTAACAACATTGGCCCTTATTTACTAAGAGTATTGTGTAGGTTTCTTTGTGGGTTTTAATTCCCTACAATTTATTTTCCTTGGTATTTACTAAGTTTTCCCTACATTTTCCACTTTCCCTACACTTTTTTTTTTTTTTACACCTGTAGGGTTTTCCTCAGCTGAATTCCACCACATTTTCTGTGGAAATCTTAGTAAATATGTTGTGTTTTTGTGAAAATCTCGGGAACACACCCCTTTTCAGAGACCACGCCCCCCTTTGCCTGGCAGCCATGCCCCTTTTCGGGTTTACTAATAAAAATGGAGAGTTAGTCAAGGTTCTTTCAATTCTGGCGCAAATTTTGGCGCACAATCTGGCGCAATGCTACAGAATCTGGCGCACAACCCCACAAAACATGTCTGGTTTGCAATAGTAAATGAGGGCCATAGTGTGTTTTCTATCCAAAAGCTCTTTCTTTCTGGAAATCAGTGATGGTCTGAGATCACAGACTTCACCAATGTTCTCTTGTCATATGTATTTATTACACCAATGTCATCTTGTCACATGTATCTACAGCATATCAAAAGATCAACGTGATAGATGTCTGTAAGTAGCTGCCTAATATAGTGTGTCTATAAATGTATGTATAAAAACTCATCTAAGTAATAACTTGATAAAACAAAGCAATGCCGTACACGGAGTGTAAATGGTGACTAGTTGTCCAGTGTTAGACTTGGGAGTCCAGGCAAGACATTACTTCAAGGGGATATTTACTGAAGACTGGAGTTTTACATGCATATTTTGGCTAATCTGCAGTGGAGTAATCTACTCCTAATTTATTAAAGGTTTTTTTCCAGGACTTTATGATTCGCACCTCTGTAGATCAGCTGTTTGGCACCCCATACTACACACTGAACGGGGCCGGAAGCCTTGCACCATGCATTGTATAGTGGTGATGCCGGATAACTGCAGCTCAGCTTACACAGAAGTGTTGGCAATCCGTCAGCAGTTGATGTCCTTTGTATAGGCTATGATTCATATAGTCCCAGAAAACCCCTTTATGGTAAGGTCACACACCACAGAGCGACTGCAGAGCAAACTCCCTTTTGTGTGTCCACTCATGACTGGTGACAGGAATTCTGCCGTTACGAGCAGACACAGAGAGCTACAGGGAGCTCGCTTCCGTCACTTTGTGACTGCCGGCAGCATCAAATACGATGCGGAAGCGCTGTGTGTGACCCTACCCTTAAGAGGCGTACACCTTTTAAAGAAAGGGGTATAGTCCAACACCAGAATTAGTCTTTTAGCTCTGTTTTATTATACCACAAGTCTGACACACAGAAAATCAGTGTTCAATGTGTCAGAGGAAGAAGTCAGTCCTGGGTCAGCTGACTTCTTGTGAACTAAAGGATGACATCATCACCAGATTCTCCTGGCAACTTCCACACCCCTCCCCATCGAGCTCTCTTTGTATACTACTGCTATGTAAATGAGATCAGTATATGTAGTTCTTATATACCAGCCCCCTGAGGCAGTGTTCACACCTTGCATTTTTTTCAGATTTTACTGTGATTTTCCCAAAATCGCAGCAAAAATTGTGCCATTTGCTGCAATTGTGCAAATAATGGTAAAAACTTGTTATTTTTACAGTGATTTTGGAAATGTTGCCACTAAAAAACACTAAGATATGGAACTAAACACTGCCTGAAAACTAAAAACCTTCATTATAGGTTAAATCTCTCTCTCCTCAAATAAATAAAACACAAAACAAAACTGCATGTAGTATGAACTGACCCATATGTAAATACCCAGGCACAATGGCTTGTTGGCGCGCTGACAAATGGGGCAAATGATCTGTAACTTTTTGTCTATTCTCTGGAGAATTGTTTTTAATTGGCTAAATTAAAGGGGTTTTCAAACATGATTTGCTCATTTAAGGCCTTCCACATGAATATTCTGCATGGACATTCCGCAGCAGCAGTCTCTCTGATTCAAATGAGATTTTACTGCTCTGTTCACACGGCAGAATTTCCACGGCAGCAACATCTTCAATGTTTTTGCGGATTCTGCAAGGAAATGCACTGCGATCTATGAAACACAGCATTTCCAAGTGGTCCTAGCGCCAGCATATTCTGACAGCACTCCGCAGCCTGTGTGGACATTCCACAGTGTGAACATAGCCTAAAGGGCTAAAGGGCTGAAAGGGTGAACAGTGCGGGACCAGAAGTCAGTGAAACGGGAGCTGCAGGGGGCAGAGGTAGGCTAGTATGACTTGAGAATTATTTCTTTCAGTTTAACAATGATCGTTTTTTGCTGTAATACCCATTTAATTGCCACAGTATGTCAATGGGGAGGGGTCGATTCATGACTTCAATGCAATCCACCTCAAAAACCTTAATTTTGTCTCTTGAGTTGCGCTTGAGCTTCAGATTATAAAGGACAGGTTTATATAGGACTACCAGGCTTGACTGATGGCATGATGTTCTCATTGTGGAATGCGCTGTTAGCTTTATGCCAGAAGTAAAAGGTTCCCTAAAGTCCCAGCTTTAAGCTCATGAGTCCTCGAATAATATTGTGAAAATATTGGTAGAATTTTTTATTTTATTTTTGCAAATACGACAGAAGCCTTTGCATTGTTTTTTGTTAAGCATCGGTTTGTACCTTGATATTCTTCTGGTAGATTGCAGTTATTGCATCTGCCCATACACCTTCAATAACAGTCAGTTAAATGCTCATTCAGCTGACATCTCTCCTGATCCCTCCACACAGAGTAACCCACAGCTCTGCCATGGGTTCATGCATAGGTTCTAAATGGAGGGGAATAAACTACCATCAGACTTCTCTGGCGGCGGCTTATCTCCCAAGGAATAAAAGAATAGGGCAGTTGAAATACCATTTAGCCAAATAGCAGGTCAAACCGAAACTATATGACCCCCTCTAGATGCTTCACATTGCCCAAATGCTTCTATATAAACCCTCTTGCTTGCACACACAGTAGAGACTAAAACAATATGCAGGTAAATTGCGCACGCTGGACCGTCTCAGCAGGTGCTCTATGGCTAACACATGGGGGATTGTAGATATATACAAAGAAGATCCAAAGTCCATCTAATCCAGACATATATAATACTAATGCAAACTAAATAGAAAACTAATCTCTTAGAAAGGGGAAGAGGGAAAGAATATTTTTTTCTAAACTATTGTTAGTAAAGTATTATAAAATAGCTAGTCTTTAAACGACACAGGGCATACATGCACACCCTGGTTGTGGTGTATGAAGTACGCTTACAAGCTGAGCATGTTACCTACCACTAATGCTGGGCATCGGTGAACTCACAGAACGTCTGGCATTAATCCTTCAGACGTCGCGATCAAAGTTGATTACGGCATCTAAATGTAGTAAAATGCAATTGCCCGTTGTTCAGAGTAGCTGATCGGGATGAACACAGCAAAATCACGGGGCTACAATCATCAGAAAGGACAGATGGCCTTGACAGCCTGTACAAGTGGAGCGCTGATAGCACTGATCAACATTGTTCAGCGCATGCAAGAAAAAAAAAAAAAAGTGTAACAAAATATGAAACAGCCCTTCCTTAATAACATTTAAATCACCTCCTCAATCAAAGTCCCATCAAAACAAAAAGGATACCGATAAAAACTACAGATCACAGCACAAAAAATTAACCCTCAAACTGCCCTGTATTTGGAACAACAAACGGGGTCAGAAGAGGACAATTTTAAGCATACAGTATTTTCTAACAAGAAGTAGTGTAGTAGTTTGAAAGTAGTGAAAAAGCTAAAACCTTTATAAGTTGGGTACAGTTGTAGTTGTATTGACCAACAGAATAAAAAGACAAACCCCCAAAAAGTGCAAACTTGCAAGGGGGGTTGTCAATTGTGCCCCACAAATATATTTTTTGCTTCATCCATAGATTTTGTGGTAAAAGGAGTGATGTACAATTGGTCCTGATTAAAACAAGCCCCCATGTGGGTCTTTAGAAGGAAAATTAATTAAAGGGGTACTCCAGTGGAACAAAAATATTTTCAAATCAACCGGTGCCAGAAAGTTAAACAGATTTGTAAATTAGAAGAAGAAAAGGGGTGATGCCAGTGAGTAAGAAACGTCACCTTTATATCGTCACATTAAAAGCATTGACATGGAAAAACTTCAGTTGAAGACATGGATAAAATCCTTTAAAGTTTTTCCATGTCAATGCTTTTAATGTGACGATATAAAGGTGAAGTTTCTTACTCGCTGGCATCGCCCCTTTTCTTCTTCTAAACTTGGAGGATTATCTTGCCGTGCAGTGACCTGGTGAGCCGACTATCCGTTGCTGTGCAGATTTGTAAATTACTTCAATTTAAAAATCTTAACCCTTCCAGTACTTAGCTGCTGTATACTACAGAGAAATTTGTGCAGTTCTTTCCAGGCTGACCGCAGTGCTCTCCGCTGACACCTCTGTCCATGTCAGGAACTGTCCCGTGCAGGAGAGGTTTGCTGTGGGGATTTGCTTCTAATCTGGACAGTTACTGACATCGACAGAGGTGGCAGCAGAGAGCACTGTGGTCAGACTGGAATGAACTGCATAATTTTCTCTGTAGTATACAGCAGCTAATAAGTACTGAAAGGGTTGAGATTTTTCAATAGAAGTAATTTACAAATCATTTTAAAAGGAAAACTGTTCGATGTTCACTCCCGCACTAACAGCAGGTACAGACGGATATTGCGGGGGGGACGCTGATTCATATGATCCCTACCTTGCCCGGATCCGTCCAGCCGTTCGCCCGCAATCTTAGTTTTTCTATACATGCAAATGTGGCTGTAACTGGGCCGGGCAGTACTGGCACTATATTGGAAGTAGTCGGGGGGGGGGGGGCGGGGGGGAATTGGTTACAGTTGTTCTATGGATTATACCTGCCCCGGATTTTTTCTTCTTTAACTATTTTTTTTTCTATGTGCTGGGGACTTTTTCTGCATTGAAATCGATATGAAGGCCAGGATTTTTCAATCCATTGCATGTCAATATCTATTGTGGATTTCATCTCTTAAACACAGCATGTAATGAGATTTGTGGTGCAAAACTTCTGTCTCATCTTGGCTTATCCCAAATTACCAATATAGATCAATATAGAAAATCATCATCAAAAGCAATCTGGATAACTAAAATAAATGAGTTACAATGGTTTTTGTCAAAATCTGAACACCCAGATTACTTACACAGGATTCATCTGCATATATAGATATATATAATATTTTTTTATACAGAACGTTCAGCAATGCTTTACCAATGGCTTTTTAAAAGGATATATCTTTTGTTTCTCTTCATTGTATAGAACATCCACCAGCTGGATGACGTTCCGATGCCTTAAGCGTCGCAGCAGCTGAATTTCTCTAATCAAAAGGAAAACACAAGAATAAACTGGAAGAATGACCAAAGGCAATATAGAAAAGGAAGGATGAAGAAAGCACAAAGCAATAACAGTAATGTACAATGTGTCCAATAGAATGAATATCTAGCCAAATAGCAGTTGGACTATAAACAGGGGTGGGAGGCATATTAAGCAATATTAAAGGGGTACTCCGCTGCCTAGTGCTTATTTCACTAACTTTTTACCTCTTACTTGATGACTTCACATAACACCCCTGTACTGTATGCGCCTTATCCATTAGCGTTGTCGTTCCCTGAGTTGGCGTTCTGTCTGGCTCACGTTGCTTATTTCCTGTTGTTCGGTCCGTGAAAACTACCATTCCCCTAATACTTTGCGGCCTGATTATGCGCTTAGGTGCCACCTATTTTTCCTTGTTATTCTGCCCATCCTTTTTTTGTTCACGCCTATGTGCCTGCCCTTTTTTATTTTTTATTTCCGCCCATAGGCATCCTAGCTTCCGCCCCTTGTTTCTTCTTTCCACGCCCATTATGTTCCATCGTTCGGTTGAGAAATGTGCGCCTGCGCATCCCTACGCTGCCAACGTAGTGCTAACTTAGCATACGTTAGTAGCGTAGCCATGCGCAGTTCTCCTTCCAGTTCAGGGCTTACGTTCCTAGCGTAGCCCTGCGCATGCGCAGTTGTCGTTACAGCTCAGGGCTACGCTACTAATGTAAGCCCTTATCTGTAAGGACTACTGTGCATGCGCAGGGCTACGCTACTGACATAGCCGACGTTAGCACTACGCTGTAAGCGTAGTGCTGAGAACGCGATTCACAAAATGACCAGACATGCGCACTACGCGCCGAAGACGACTCTCAAAATATACATGACGCATGCGCCTGGCGCAAAGGACGATTGGACCAGGCTAGGACGCTCACACAAGGGGCGGCTAAGAAAGTGAAAAAAAGTTATTCCCACACAATTTCCAAGAATGAATATTCAAGAAGTGGGCCGCCTTGACTACGGACACGGGAGGAGGGAAATGCGGACGTCAACGCCGACACTGCAGGGCGGGATGACAACAACATGGCCGCAAATGTTGTCAGCAGTCACAAAGCACCAAAAAAACGACACTACTTCCTGCACATAGGAACAGTAAGTATAACGGAAATAATATGCATTATTGACACAGCAAGCATAAGAGAGTTAAACAACTTTACACAATGGGCAAACGTATTGATAAAGTCATAGCAGTGGAGTACCCCTTTAAATAGAAGCACTGTTATATGTAAACAAATAGATATGCCATCACATTATCATATCTGTGTGCAATAACAAACATTTCTGACCAGTGTTACACAGCGACCCTCAGTGCCTAATATTAAGGCCAGATTTCCAAGCCCAACATTTTACTGCATTAGGGGGAGCATTCACCATTGCATAATCTACTGCGGAAATACAATAATACAGCTTGATGACTTGCTGCAGACCCACTTAGGTCAATGGGTAGCAACAATCTGCTTGTGGATTTTCTGCTGCAGAAAATATGCAAGACGAATGTCTGCCGTGGACTATGTAAGGTGGAACATACCCTAAAGGGGTTATTTAGCCTTATACAATTGGTTGTATATCCTCAGGATAGGCCACTGCTGTATTTTTTTCTTCTCACTAGAAGTCTGAGTCCCAGCAGCCCTGCTAAAAAGTTGATTTAAAGTGGCCAAAGTTCTCCTAAAAGCAATGCCGCCTGTTCAGTGTTTACTAGCGCTCATTGTTACACTAAAGGGAGTGGCGGTGTGGTGTCCTTAAGTGTAAACCTATTCAAATAAATAGGCAATGCTGCAGCACCTTGTATGCCAGCTACTAATACTATAGCAATGCAGGCTATATATAGTAGTAGTAAACATTGGAAAAGCTGTGGGAAGACAAATTCAGCATTTGCCCCTGCTCCTTAAAGCGTAACTCCAATGATGCTCCATTGACACATTTTACCCACAAATTCTGCAGAACAAATAATGCAAAAAAAAAAAGTGTAAATTTGCGTTACAAGAACACGTAGATGCCAGTAGTTTTATAGGATTTTTCTCAAAACCTCAGGCACACACACAGCCAGACCAGGTCCGTACGACACCTGAAGAAGCTACATTGTTATTTTAAAGGTGTATCAATATGCCATTATCATTAAAGATACCATTATGGATATGGAGCCACATTTTCTAAAGAGATCGGAAACACATGACCAACTGTTTACATCCCTTTATGTAAATGGGGCCAAATATGGGTCACGTGCAAATTTCCATACGTCCTTATCTAACCTCAATTCCATATCTGTAACAAACATTCACTGGACTAAACTTGGAAACACAAAAGCAACCAAACTTCTTCCAAGAAATAACCTCTCCACAACTTATGGTTTTTATCTACAGGCAGAAGAGCTTAAAAAGGAGTTATCCACCAGTCTAAAGAAAAGGTATCCGCTATCAGCACAAATGAATTATGTCGACCATGGCACCAAGCAGCGTCCGACCTGCCCCCTCCATATGTCTCTATGGAAGAGCCGGAGATACAGTGTTCACATATCTCCGGCTCTCTAATGGAGATACATGGAGGGGGCGTGTTGACCACCGCTTTGTGCCATGGTCGACATAATTCATTTATGCAGAGAGCTGGAGTGCCTGCCAGGAGTTCATTGGGAGCCCAAGTGGTCGGAGCCTCCACAATCTGACTGACTAATCTGACTTAGGCTGCATTCACACCTCGTTTTTACGTTACGGGTGCCGGATCCGGCTGGGGAGGGGCAAACTGGGCACTCCCGTACCCCAGCCGGACCAGCGCTGAAATCCATTTACTTTAATGAGCCAACCGGAGTCAAACGGAGACTCTGGTCGGCTCAGTTTTTGACCCGTATGCGATTTACTGACTGGACCTAAAACCGTAGTATACTACGGTTTTAGGTCCGGTCACAAAACCGGATGCAGGTCAAAAATGAGTCGACCGGAGTCACCGTTTGACTCTGGTCGGCTCATTAACGTAAATGGATTTCAGCGCTGGTCTGGCTGCGGTACGGGAGCGCCCGGTTTGCCCCCCCCCCCCCCCCCCAGTCGGATCCAGCACCTGTATGTAAAAACGAGGTGTGAATGCAGCCTAATCCTGCGGATAGGGGATATTTTTTTTTTTTTTTTTTAGACTGGACTACTGCTTTAAAACGTCTTTGTTGCATCCCACAAAATAAAGGAAAAAATAAAAAATGATTATGTTACTCAGTACCTAATCCTGACCACGAACATCAAATTTTTATGCCTCCATCACCTATATTTATTATAAAAATACCTCTTATTAGCTCACAGTGTTAGAAATCCTCTCAGGGGAAGGGGGAGTGTCCCTTCCTTGTGGTGGGAGGTGACTGGTGTGTCTGCTCATACAGCCATGTCCATGAGTTCCCTTGTCCATGACACATGGACAAGCCTGATGCTGCTGTAGGACTGGCTAGTGTCCTAGTAGGTATGGAGATCCCTAGTGGTGGGATTTGCAGGAGCCGCTTTCTTTATTAACCCCTTAAGGACCAAGGGCGTACAGGTACGCCCTTGGTCCTGCTCTCCTGATATAACGCGGGGTTACACAGTAACCCCGCATCATATCACGGCGGGCCCGGCGTCATAGTGAAGCCAGGACCCG
Source organism: Hyla sarda (assembly GCF_029499605.1). NCBI lineage: Eukaryota > Metazoa > Chordata > Amphibia > Anura > Hylidae > Hyla > Hyla sarda. The sequence goes on from NC_079189.1 coordinate 292,555,590, forward strand.
CCTCTAATAGCGCGCAGCGTGGCATCCCGAACAGCTGACAGGACAGCGGGAGGGCCCCTACCTGCCTCCTCGCTGTCCGATCGCCGAATGACTGCTCAGTGCCTGAGATCCAGGCCTGAGCAGTCATGCGGCAGAATCGTTGATCACTGGTTTCTTATGAGAAACCAGTGATCAACATAGAAGATCAGTGTGTGCAGTGTTATAGGTCCCTATGGGACCTATAACACTGCAAAAAAAAAAAAAGTTGAAAAAAAAAGTGAATAAAGATCATTTAACTCCTCCCCTATTAAAAGTTTGAATCACCCCCCTTTTCCAATAAAAAAAAAACAGTGTAAATAAAAATAAAAATAAACATATGTGGTATCACCGCGTGCGGAAATGTCCGAATTATAAAAAATATATCATTAATTAAACCGCTCGGTCAATGGCGTGCGCGCAAAAAAATTCCAAAGTCCAAAATAGTGCATTTTTGGTCACTTTTTATATCATTTGAAAATGAATCAAATGATCAATAAGTCCTATCAATGCAAAAATGGTACCGTTAAAAACTTCAGATCACGGCGCAAAAAATTAGCCCTCATACCGCCCCATACACGGAAAAATAAAAAAGTTATAGGGGTCAGAAGATGACAATTTTAAACGTATTAATTTTCCTGCATGTAGTTATGATTTTTTCCAGAAGTCCGACAAAATCAAACCTATATAAGTAGGGTATCATTTTAATCGTATGGACCTACAGAATACATATCAGGTGTCATTTTTACCGAAAAATTTACTACGTAGAAACGGAAGCCCCCAAAAGTTACAAAACAGCGGGTTTTTTTCAATTTTGTCGCACAATGATTTTTTTTCCCGCTTCACCATAGATTTTTGGGCAAAATAAATGACGTCATTACAAAGTAGAATTGGTGGCGCAAAAAATAAGCCATCATATGGATTTTTAGGTGTAAATTTGAAAGAGTTATGATTTTTTAAAGGCAAGGAGCAAAAAACGAAAATGCAAAAACGGAAAAAACCCCGGTCCTTAAGGGGTTAAATATTCAAAAAAAAATTATTAAAAACAACCATATTACAAAAGGTTTTTAGTTTTCATCAGTAACAAAACTACATTTTGGATCTGACAGCGCCCATTTAAAAGGCGTAGTCTATTGAAAAGCATCTTGAGTCCATTGTGCCCAAGCTGCAAAGAAAAAGAAACTTTAACTTCCCTTCCTCCATTTCCCCGTTGCGCTGCTACAGCTGCTTGGTCCACGGTCCAGTCTTCTTCCTTCTTCCATGTGCACGATTTGTCACACTGTGCTCAGCCTATCACCGGCCGCAGCGATGTCCCACCTGGGCTGGTGACAGAGCGCAGTGTGACAATCCGTGCAAACTAAAGAAGACTGGACCGGAGGACAGCTGTAGTGGCGCAACAGACTCAAGATACTTTTCAGTAGACTTTATGGAACACCATAGCTAGTCATATAGATGTTGTACTCAAAGATCAGGGTTCAAATGGACAAAAGCAGGTGATAAAATGACTCCTGATCCATTTTCCAGCGTAATGTCCAGTTATGGTCCAGAAAGTAGTATACCCAAGTCACTATTCCTACCTATGGGTGATGCTTTTCTGTTATTTGCAGAGCTATTTACAGCTCTTCTTTTCAGAACTGCTGTAACACTCTGTTCTCATACATTATTTCTGTCCAGACATGCCCAAGTTTTATTTACGCACTGGTCTAAATCTGATCTAAAGCAGTGCAGAAACAACATCACTACAAGATGCATCAGGTGCCCACACAGGAAAGCAAGTTCTGGCATCAGGGCCTCTGCATCATTTCTGTACTAAGCTGGAGAGAAAGAAAAGCAGATCACTGGTCATTTGAGATGGCGACTTTACAGGGCACTGCCAAGATATAAGATGACTGAAATTTAGCTCCATAGCCTACTGTAATTCTTAGTCATCAATTCCCAGTCTTCAGACAGCTGACTGGCCACTCTTCCCTGCTTTACAGTGCATTTCTGCTTTCTACTGTGAAGCTGTCCAGGCATGCTGGGTGTTGTAGTATTGAAACCTCTGGAGGTCTGCAGGTTGAAGACCACTGCGGCCTTCGTCATCATCCAGCCCCCCCCCTTTTTGTTTTGTACTCTCTTCCCCTCGGCGGGACGTTAGGGTGAGCTGGTCCGGGCCATCTATGCTGCAGGGACCGTCCGGTGGGGATGGTTAGTCGTTGCGGGTTGTCCATCTTCACCAGGGGGGGGGGGGGGGCCCCTCTTCTCCACGCTTCGGCCCCGGAATAGTGACGTTGCCTTGACGATGCACAGGTACGCTCATGCGCAACGTCCCTACTCCGCGGCCGGGCCAAAGCGCGGAGAAGCCCGCAACGACTAACCATCCCCACCGTACGGTCCCTGCAGCATAGATGGCCCGGACCAGCTCACCCTAACGTCCCGCCGAGGGGAGGTGAGTACAAAACAAAAGGGGGGGGGGGGGGATGGATGATGACGAAGGCCGCAGTGGTCTTCAACCTGCGGACCTCCAGAGGTTTCAAAACTACAACACCCAGCATGTCTGGACAGCCAATGGCTGTCCGGGCATGCTGGGAGTTGTAGTTTTGCAACATCTGGAGGTCCGCAGGTTGAAGACCACTGATGAAGGGATTGACAGGGGGTGATGATGAAGGGGGGGGGGGATGATGTATTTCCCACCCTAGGCTTATATTCGGGTCGGCTTATACTCGAGTATATACGGTATATAAAAAGCAACTAAATCACCATTCACAAAAAGGATTGTTAGCTGTCTGCAACACAAAGACTTAGGGGCAAAAATTCAACATATTTTTCATAATCCACAAAAACTACTATTAAGGGAGTCTACAATGGAATAGGATTCAGGTGTAACTGTAGCTAATAAACTAAAATAATAGTATACAGTGCCAGCCTGCTGCACCAAAAGCCAACAATATGCTGTTTTGAATTAGCAAAGGAATGGCATCCAGAGAAGAAAGAACCTGTATGGTGGCATCTTAGAGGGAATCTGTCAGCCCCGTACCAGGTATGGAGCTGCAGATCGCGGTGATAGGACTCAGGAGGACCCCAGGAAAGGCAGGGGAGAGAAGCGGGTGGCAGTGGCGGTCTCTGGCACCGAAAAAGCCGCTGCAGTTCATTGATTTAAAGCGCCCGCCAGGATTGGAGATAAGTAGCCGATAACTTATACCGAAATTCCCGTATAAGTTATCGGCTATCGGCCCTAACCTTCACAGAGTATCGGTATTGGCCCTAAAAAAATAACAAATATCGGTCGATCCCTAGTCTAAACAGATGTATTATTCAAAATGACACATATTTGCAAATAATCAAATCAAATGTCCATCACAATCTCGGATGAATGCTTCTTTATTGCAGGATCATGATGCACAGGTGACATGTTTCGGCCGCAATCTGCAGCCTTAGTCATACAAAGTGAATGGCTCCGATTTACTAAGAGTGGAGTTTTCTATGTGGGTTTTAATTCCCTAAATTTTTTATTTTATTTAATTTTTTTATTTTTTTTTACGCATACTCCGATTTGTAGGGTTTCCCTCAGCTCAAATCCACCACATTTTCTGTGGAAAACTTAGTAACTATGTTGGTTTTTGTGAAAATGTTGGGGACATGCCCCTTGTCGGCAGTCACACCCCCTTTTCCCCCCGACTACCACGCCACTTTTTTCGGGTTTTCCTGAGTAAAATGTAGAGTTTGTTGTTTCCCCCCCCACCCCCCTAATTCTGGCAGCTAATTCTGCCCGCCACGCCCCCTCCCATAGACTTGCATTGAGGGGGGGCGGGGTGTGATGTCATGAGGGGGTGGAGCCGTGATCTCACGATACGCTGTCCCCTGCATCGCCCGTCATCAGCCACAGAGCTATCCTCGCTCGGTGCAGCTGAAAAACGGAGGGGGTGCTGCAGGAGAGGTCGGGGGGGGGGTCGCAGTGGCAGGACTCCCGCGATCAGACATCTTATCCCCTATTCTTAGGACATGGGATAAGATGTCTAGGATTGGAGTACCCCTTTAAGTCCACTTATGGAAGAGGTATGTACCGCTATAGCTGCATATATTACAGTCTGTAACACTAGTGGGGGACATTTATCAGAACCTGTATAGAGGAGAAGTGGTGCAGTTGCCCATAGCAAACAGATTGTTTTTCATTTTTTCAGAAACTTTTTTTTTTTTAATAAAAGAAGATTGGTTGCTATGGGCAACTGGTCAGATTTTCCTCTGCACAGGATTTGATACATCTCCCCCTAGAGAAGTTAACTTTACTATTATGAACATTAGATACTCAATGCAGCACAGGCATGAACATCTGCACTAATGACTGCTGGGAAATGAAGTTCAGAGCAGACCATGTCACAAGCTCCGCCCACCTCAAAGATTTTCATATAAAAGGGGAGAGAGAAGGAAATAAGGACGTCTGTTATTTTGCAGAGGCAGACACAATTTCATTCAACCTAATAAAATATAACGTTTGCTATGGCAAGCGGATCATGGTGAAACCCCTTTAAAGCAGACGGGAGAGGAAGAAAAGATGTGCTACATTTACTGGCCACTTTATTAGGTACACCTGTTTAAAAATGGTTAATCAGCCTCACATGAGGGCAAGTCACTGCATTTAGGCATGTAGACGTGGTCAAGACAACTTGATGAAGTTCAAACAGAGCATTAAAATGGGGGGGGGGGGGGGGGGAGTAGATTTAATTTACATACGGGCTTGTTTGAGTTTTTCAGAAACTGCTGATCTACTGGGGTTTTCATACATAACCATCTCTAGGGTTTACAGAGAATGGTCCCAAAAAGAGGAAATATTCAGTCAGTGGCAGTTGTGTGGACAAAAATGCCTTGCTGAGGTCAGAAGAGAACGGGCAAACTGGTTTGAGATGACAGAAAACAGGATGCAATTTTCACCAAAACTAGATGGATCCATGATTTCATGTTTATGTCAAAGACTGACCCAGCCTTCCACCTGCAACATTCAGACTTTGGAATAGATAACATGAAAGCATGGATCCATCTAGAGCTGGGCGGTATGACCAAATAGGTGTATCACGGTATTTTTGTAACTTATGGCGGTTCCACGGTATATAACGGTACTTCCTTTCCCACACACACACCCCCCCCCAAATCATGTGACCCGCCAGCGCTGTTCTGCTCTCCCCCAATTAATTATCAGCCCAGCGAGGTACTACTCACATGTCACCCGCAAGCACTGCCCTCCTCCTCTTTGTTGGGGGCCGCTGGCGATGGAACTCACTGTACGACAGTTGTCTCCAACCTGCGGACCTCCAGCTGTTGCCAAACTACAACTCCCAGCATGCCCGGACAGCCTATCACCGGCCGGAGCAATGTCCCGCCCCGGCCAGTGATAGGTTAAATGCACTGTCATATAAGAAGCCGGTCAGAGCTCCTTACATGATAGTGCGCTCAGCCTATCACTGGCCGGGGCGGGACATCGCTCCGGCCGGTGATAGGCTGATGGCTGTCTGACGTTCCCGCCCCCAGCGTAAGGCCGACGTAGGGGAGTTAAAATTTATTTTCTTTATCTTTTGCAGCCCAGGCATAGGGGTAAAGCAGTGGTCTCCAACCTGCGGACCTCCAGCTGTTGCAAAACTACATCTACACTACATGTTTTGCAACAGCTGGAGGTCTGCAGGTTGGAGACCACTGGCGTACAGTACAGAGTTCCATCGCCGGCGGCCCCCAACAAAGAGGAGGAGGGTAGTGCTTGCGGGTGACACATGTGAGTAGTACCCCGCTGGGCTGATAATTTATTGGGGGGGGGGGGAGCAGAACAGCGCTGGCGGGTAACGTGATTAGTTCCCCGATGTGGGGACAGCGCTGCGCTGGGCTGATAATTCATTCCCAAGGGGGAGGGGCCCAACCGGTATTGCTGTATTGGGAAAAAATCATATCGTGCAGCCCAAAAATTTCGGTATTCGGTATGAACCGGTATACCGCCCAGCCCTAGATCCATCCTGCCTTGTATCAACAGTTCATGCTGGTGGGGGTGTAATGGTGGGACATTTTAATGTGACAGCCTACTTGAGTATTGTTGCTGACTGTGTCCATCCTTTTATGACCACAGTGTACACATCTTCTGATGGCTACGTCCAGCAGGATAATGCACCAAGTCACAAAGCTCACATCATCTTATACAGCTTTCTTGAACATGACAAGGAGTTCACTGTACTACAATAGACTCCACAGTCACCGGATCTCAATGTAATAGAGAACATCTGGGATGTGGTGGAAAGAGATATGTATCATGAGCAGCCCACAAATCTGCAGCAAGTACATGATGCCATCATGTCCATATGGACCAAAACCTCTGAGATATACTTTCTACCCAGTGCTGGAAACATGTCACAAAGAATTAACACAGTTCTGAAGGCAAAAGGGGTCCAACCCACCACTACCAAGGTGTACCGAATAAAGCGGCCAGTGAGTGTAATTTTACAAAAAGTGATCAGCAAAGCCAAAAGGTACGATACATTGTATCCTACTAGCACCTATCTGAACCTCTGTACCTGCTATGGAGATGACACATTCCCTATAAATAAGCATTCCAGTCCACATTGCTCCTCTAGATCAACTCAGTAGGGACTAATTAGGGATATAGGGTGAACTTGATGGACTCTGGTCTTTTTTCAACCTTATGAACCAGATAACCATATACCAGATTCGACATGAGAAAGGTCCAGGCAGAACTGGAACGTAAAGGAAAAGGCTTTTCCCATCGTACAGGAGAGTATGTGATGTCATGCACAGAGCCATAATATGGTTGAGCCCTACACAGATATCTTCACCGGTCCGTCACATTAAAGGGGTACTCCGCTGCTCCGTGTTTCAAACAAACTGTTCTGAACGTTGGAGCCGGCAGCTCGTGACGTCATAGACCGCTGTCACGCCCCCTCCAATAGACTTGCATTGAGGGGGCGGGGCGTGACATCATGAGGGGCGGGTCTATGACATCACGAGCGCCCAGTGCCGGCTCCAGCATTCGGGACAGTTTGTTCCAAACGCTGAGCAGCGGAGTACCCCTTTAACATATCCACAACTGAAGCCATTTCCTGTTCAGGTTTCAGTAAAAGGAGATTAACTGGCCCATACTGCACTACTACTAGGGATCATCCGATATCGATTTTTTAGGGCCGATACCGATAATCTGCAACCTTTCAGGCCGATAACTTATACTGGAATATCGGTATAAGTTATCGGCTATTTCGCCCCACCCGGCCCCGCAGAAGCCGCTGCAGATCAATGAGTTAAAGCGGGCGCTTTAAATCAATGAACTGCAGCGGCTTTTGCTGGGCCAGAGAACGCCGCCGCCACCCGCTTCTCTCCCCCTGCCTGTTCTGGGGTCCTGCCTAGTCCAACCACCACCGCCGCTGCCCCATTGCCTCCCCCATCCCCTGTTTTTAATTACCTGTTCCCGGGGCCCGCGCTACTTCTGGCTCCGGCGGTGTCCTGAGCCGTCACTGTGTGCACTGACGGAGACGTCGCGTTGAGGACGTCACTCGTCATTGCACTGCGCAGGTTGTTGCAGGAGACAGAAGTAGCGCGCACCGCGGGCCCCGTGAACAGGGTAATTATAAAACCGGGGATGGGGGAGGCAATGGGGCAGCGGCGGTCTCTGGCCGGTAAGGGTGGGTGGGGTACATTATCGGCATGGTGATTACCGATAATGTCCAAAATCGTGAATATTGTCCAAACCAATAATCGGTCGATCCCTAACTACTACAGCATGTTTTTTGTGCTATCCTGGTGGATGCAAGGTGCTAACTGGTAAGTGATATGTCCTGATTAAAAATAAAGAAGTGTATAAAATATTAAGTTCATATTAATCTGGGAGGGGGGGGGGGTCTGTTTGTTTCTCCCTTATATAAAAGTTAAAAAATAAAAATAAAAAAAAAATACATAGAAATGTCAAGTTCACAAAGTTTGGCACCACTGTTCGGGGACATGGGACCCTAGCTTTGTGGAGTTGACATTTGAATTGTGAGGTTTTAAACTGGTGGATCTACGGTGAATATTCGGTTTTAGGAATATCACTAACTGTTTCTGGTTTCCATCATATGTATGTTGATCAAACAAATGACACACTATTTCTACCTTACTCTGACATCAGGTGTGGAGGGAGGCAAGTGCATGCTGGCTGCTTGGTTGCTGTCTCTATGTATGCCAGAGTATGCCTGTACAACCTGTTCAAAGACTCCGTTATTTCATAAACCCTTTGACATGGGGACAAGGAAAACGTTGTCATAGATCAGAGTCTCAGTGCTAAGAGACCCCCACTGATCAAGAGAAGTGTGGGGTAGAGCACTTCAGCCACTGGCTCCCAGCGATTTCCATCCTGCAGCCCCATTATAAGGCTGCATTCACATCTCCTTTTACACTACGGGTGCCGGAGCCGGCTGGGGGAGGGGCAAACCGGGCTTTCCCGTACCCCAGCAGGACCAGCGCTGAACTCCATTCACTTAAGTGTTATATCACTGCAGATCTCAAATAAGTGTCCTCACACATGCAGTATCCTGCAGGATTTGAAGCTTCAGATTTTAATGTAAACTAAATGACTGAACACAGCTTCAAATCCAGCACATCAAATATGTGCAGGATACTGTAAATGTGAATACAACCTTCATGGTTATTCAGAGTTCAGTGGTCACACGGGGCACGTCATCGCTGCAGCCTAGTAAACAGACTGGTAGGTATCGCCGAAACAGTGGGGATTTATCAGGCAGGTAATGTTTCTCTTTATAAACTGCTCAAAAAAAAAAAAAAAGGGAACACTTAAATAACACAATGTAACTCCAGGTCAATCACACTGTCCACTCTGGAAGCAACACTGACTGACAATCAATTTCACATGTTGTTGTGCAAATGGAACAGACAACAGGTGGAAATTATAGGCAAGATACCCCCAATAAAGGAGTGGTTCTGCAGGTGGTGACCACAGGCCACTTCTGGCGGTGCTTTCACTCTAGTGGTAGCATGAGATGGAGTCTACAATCCACACAAGTGGCTCAGGTAGTGTAGCTCATCCAGGATGGCACATCAATGCAAGAAGGTTAGCTGTGTCTTTCAGCGTAGCGTCCAGAGCATGGAGGTGCTACCAGGAGACAGGCCAGTACATCAGGAGATGTGGAGGAGGCCGTAGGAGGGAAACAAACCAGCAGCAGGACCGCTACCTCCACCTTTGTGCAAGAAGGAGCAGGTGGAGCACTGCCAGAGCCCTGCAAAATGACCTTCAGCAGGCCATAAATGTGCATGTGTCCACTCAAACGGTCAGAAACTGACTCCATGAGGGTGGTATGAGGGCCCGACGTCCACAAGTGGGGGTTGTGCTTACAGCCCAACACCGTGCATGTCTCGCGCCAATGCCATGTTGCACTACAGACTGTCCAGTAGTTGGCGGATGCTTTAGTGCAGGTCTGGGAGGACATCCCTCAGGAGACCATCCGCCACCTCATCAGGAGATGCCCAGGCATTGTAGGGAGGTCATATGGGCACGAGGAGGCCACACACACTACTGAGACTCATTTTGGCTTGTTTTAAGGACATTACATAAAGTTGGATCAGCCTGTAGTGGGGTTGTCCACTTTGATTTTGTGTGTGATCCCATATCCAGACCTCCAGATAAGTTTGATTTTCATAATTTTGATAATTTTTGTGCGATTTTTTTCTCAGCACATTCAACTATGTAAAAATGAAAGTATTTCATACGATTGGTTCATTCATTCACATCTATGATGTGTTATCTTAGTGTTCCCTTTATTTTTTTTGAGCAGTGTATTTTATGCTACCGCCAATTTTAGACCTAGTTTATCAAGAACTTACAAAATCACTTTAAAGAAGTACTGCAGCCTTAGACACCTTATCCCCTATCTGCAGGGTAGGGGATAAGTGTTTCATGGCAGGGAGTCCTACCACTGGGAGCCCCTGCAATCTCCTGTACGAGGCCCTGGAACTAATGTTAGTGTCATCCTCCTCACTAAGATGTCAGACACGCCCCCTCCATTCAGTTCAATGGGAGGCAGAGATGCACAAACGCAGCATCTCCATCTCTCACATAGAGATACATAGAGAGGGCATCATGCTGCGGCCGACACACCTCCTGTATGGGGAGAGCCGCGGCCCCGTACAGGAGATTGCTGGGGAAGTCCCAGCGTTCGGACCCCGCGATCAGACACTTATCCCCTATCCTGCGCATAGAGGATAAGTTGTATAAGGCTGTAGTACTCATTCACACACAGGATCTGCTGCTTATTTTGTGCAGCTGATTTCACTACCCATTAACTTCCATGGGTAGCAAAATCAGCTACACAAAATATGCAGCAGACCCTGTAATAGTGAACGTACCCTAAAAGCGGCATTTGAGTATGTAAAAAATGATATATATGTTGCTGGGGACAGGGCTCCAGCATCTTCTGATCTTCCGCTGCTCAGTGCTACTTCTAGGGTGAGTCATCTCAGCAGGACCTTCTCCCTCAGCCAATCAGTGAGTGAGATAGGACACCACTGCGGCCAGTGATTGGCTGAACAGGCCGGTCTTGTCCTGGAGGAAACAAGCAATAAGCTTGTAGGTAGGTATCACTTGTTTTTTTTTTATTTTGGCTCTGTCCCCAGCAACATATGAGTGGTTTTCATACTGGAATACCCCTTTAGAGATCAGGCCTCATTTACCAAAACGTGTCCACAACAACCAATCACAGCTCAGCTTTCAATAGTACACAGAACTCTGCTAGGTTGCTATGGGACCACGTCTCACTGTGCCCTTGTCTTCTGTCTCATTGTAAACCTGGGGACAACTACTACAGTCCCATGGTACATTTCACTGCTTCGGCCTTGTGGACTCCCGATGAGCTGTAAGACATGGTCCTAAGGACGTCCTCCTTACAAGAGGTCACCAGGTCACACACCGGCACCCCGCCGGTCACCTCCACCACTCACTTCTTGACATTGGCCTCTCCGTTCGGGATCCTCCGCAGCTTCTTCTTCTTCAGGATCTTGACAGCTCGGCGGCACAGGGTGTCAGAGTCCAGCATCTCCTTCACCTTCCCATAGGAGCCCTCACCCAGCAGGTCTCCCATCAGGTACTTCCCCACCAACTTTGCACGTTTCCGGCGGGGCTGGTAGATCACCTCAGTAGAGTCAATGCGGTGAATGAACGTGTCCATACCCACCGACAGGTCTGGTAAGAACCCAATGTCTTGAGACTCCTCCTCATCCATGCTGGGTTGGCACAAGCCTGACCCTTACAGTAGTGTCACAGCTTAGAGCAATGTTGTCACTGGAAGTCACGCCCTGGCAAAACGTCTCCACAGCCCCAGGACCGGGGCACTGCCACCACCAGGTGCTCACAGGATGCCCCAGAGGCTGAGCGGGCACAACGGTCACTTCTTAGCACCTATTCCCGGAGAACTCAGCTGTACTATCATCACGGTAGATGCAACATCCTAGTGAGCTGAAGGACCTTTGATGATGTCATAATCATGTGACCGGTCACATGGGTGGGAGGAGCCGGGCTGGCAAAGTTGTGTGTGTGTGTGTGTGTAACGTGCTTGGGGTACAGCTGTGTGTGAGATGTCCCTGCATGGTAGGTATTTGCAGACTGCAGAGCATTGCACCCTAGGGTATTCTAAAGAATAGGGTGCAATGTTCTGCAGTCTGCACATACCCTATGGGAGCTATAATAAAAAGTAAAAGGTGTAAAAAATAATTAACCCCTTCCCTAAATAAAAATGTAAACCCCCCCCCCCTCCGCCTTTCCAATTTTTTAAATAAAATAATGTAAAAAAAAAAAAAAAAAAAACACTGCACACTGCAAATACACACTGCTATACACAAGGGGGGTTTGTGCAGACTAGGGTGCAATGCTCTGCACATACCCCCACCTGTACCTGTATAGGAATGTTTATATACACACGCACTGCTATTAGAGATGAGCGAACTTACAGTAAATTCAATTCGTCACGAACTTCTCGGCTCGGCGGTTGCTGACTTTTCCTGCATAAATTAGTTCAGCTTTCAGGTGCTCCGGTGGGCTGAAAAAGGTGGATATAGTCCTAGGAAAGAGTCTCCTAGGACTGTATCCACCTTTTCCAGCCCACGGGAGCACCGGAAAGCTGAACTAATTTATGCCAGAAAAGTCATCAACTGCCGAGCCGAGAAGTTCGTGACGAATCGAATTTACTGTAAGTTCGCTCATCTCTAACTGCTATACACAAGGGGGGTATGTGCAGAGCATTGCATCGGTAAGTGACCTAGGGCCTCTGAGTCTGCACAGTCACTGCTATTCACATCTGTACATACACTAGGGTACAATGCTCAGCACATACCCCCATGCATAGCAGTGTGTGTACTACACATACACCACACACACTGTTATACATGGTGAATATGTGCAGAGCATTGTACCCTAGTGTCTGTACATTCCTATGTTATCATTGGGAACTGGTGGGAGTGGGATTAAAAAACCAGTCCCTCACCGGGCTCTTCTTTGTACAGTACAGATTGCCAGCAATCATGACAGGTTACATCTCCAGGGGCTGCAGGCATGGTCTCCACTACTTTGGGCACTCCAGCAGCTGCCAAACTACAACTCCCATCTGCATCTTCGGCATTACAGGAGTTGTAGTTTTGCACTAGCTGGAGGGTCCAAGGTTTCTGACAATTCCTGCCCTCTTCTCCAATCTATGTGTTTCCCTCCTGCCCACCACCACATGTGCGTACATTCCTACCCAATCCCACTAACATTTATCCAATAAAAAAAAACCTTCGGCTGCAAAACCCCTTCCACACTATCCCCCAGCAACTGCATGGCCGCCATTGCCCGGATTATCTTATGATTTCTGATTTTTCCCAGTGCATAAAGTAATATAGCTATAAGCAGGTATGCCATTCAGGAGCATGGAAAAGCTATGTCAAAGATTCTCACCTAGCTTTTCTATGCTGCAGAATTGCATTTCTGCTTATAGCTATATTAATTTATGACCAGGCAAATTTCAGAAAGCATGCAATAATCCCCAGAATGGCCGCCATGTGGTTGCTGAACTAAGCATATGTGCTATTCAGGAGCCTAGAAAAGCTGTGTGAGACCATCAGATCTTGTAAGGCCATGTTCACAATGCAGAATCTCCATTCAGACTAAATCCGGTTGGAGACTCTGGCACAATGAAAAAGTTACTCACCAGCAGATAAATGCTTATATCCAGGGCCGGATCATCATTGGCGCTCATGGAGCGCCTGCTCCGGGCCCACAGGGGGCCCCCGTCACATTCGGGACATCCCTGTGTCCCGAAATATCTTTTCAGGACACAAGGGTGTCCCGGCGGTTACCTCTTTGCAGCGGCCCCCGTGTTAACTTTAAAAACGGAGGGGCCGCCGGGAAGAAGCGTACGCATGGACGTCACTGACATCCCTGCGTGCGTCCATACGAGAAAAGCAGAGTGGAGCATCGAGGAGGACGCACGCGCATGGTAAGTGACCAGCGGCACATCATCTTCTGTGTTCCGACCTCCGATCCTTCGGTCCCAGGACCTACTGCTATGGCCCATAGGCCATAGCAGTTGATTGTGACCCCAGACCGGTGAAGTGGTGGTAGGAATACTGAAGTGGGACAGTAAACAGGCATACAGCCTCCAGCCATACACTGTATATGGCTGAAGGATGTATGTCTGTGGGGAAACTGTACTGCACCTAATGTGGAGGAACTATACTGCACCTACTGTGGGGGACTATACTGTACCTAATGTGGGGGAACTATACTGCACCTAATGTGGGGGAACTATACTGCACCTAATGTGGGGGAACTATACTGCACCTAATGTGGAGGAACTATACTGCACCTAATGTGGAGGAACTATACTGCACCTAATGTGGAGGAACTATACTGTACCTAATGTGGGGGAACTATACTGCACCTAATGTGGGGGAACTATACTGCACCTAATGTGGGGGAACTATACTGCACCTAATGTGGGGGAACTATACTGCACCTAATGTGGAGGAACTATACTGCACCTAATGTGGAGGAACTATACTGCACCTAATGTGGGGAACTATACTGCACCTAATGTGGGGAGCTATACTGCACCTAATGTGGGGAGCTATACTGCTCCTAATGTGGGGCAACTATACTGCACCTAATGTGGGGCAACTATACTGCACCTAATGTGGGGCAACTATACAGCACCTAATGTGGGGCAACTATACAGCACCTAATGTGGGGCAACTATACAGCACCTAATGTGGGGCAACTATACAGCACCTAATGTGGGGCAACTATACAGCACCTAATGTGGGGCAACTGTACTGCCAACCTAATGTGCTGGGACCTGTACTGCCAACCTAATGTGCTGGGACATGTACTGCCAACCTAATGTGCGGGGACTTATACTGCCAACCTAATGTGGGTGAACTACAACCTAATGCAGGGGAACTATACAGCCAAACTAATGTGGGGGAACTATACTGCACCTAATGTGAGGGAACTGTCGGGGGGGCCATCATAATGAAGTTCTCTGTCTTCCAGGCAGCCTTAATCTGGCCCTGCTTATATCTCTGGATATATACAGTGGGGATATACTGCACCTAATGTGGGGAAACTATACTGCTCCTAATGTGGGGAGCTATACTGCACCTAATGTGGGGGAACTGTACTGCACCTAATGTGGGGGAACTATACTGCACCTAATGTGGAGGAACTATACTGCACCTAATGTGGGGGAACTGTCGGGGGGGGGGCATCATAATGAAGTTCTTTGTCTTCCAGGCAGCCTTAATCTGGCCCTGCTTATATCTCTGGATATATACAGTGGGGATCAAATGTTTGGGCACCCCAGGTAAAAATTTGTATTAATGTGCATAAAGAAGCCAAGGAAAGATGGAAAAATCTCCAAAAGGCATCAAATTACAGATTAGACATTCTTATAATATGTCAACAAAAGCTAGATTTTATTTCCATCATTTACACTTTCAAAATAACAGAAAACAAAAGAATGGTGTCTGCAAAAGTTTGGGCACCCTGCAGAATTTATAGCATGTACTGCCCCCTTTGCAAAGCTGAGACCTGCCAGTGTCATGGATTGCTCTCAATCATCATCTGGGAAGACCAGGTGATGTCAATCTCAAAGGTTTAAATGCCCAGACTCATCTGACCTTGCCACAACAATCAGCACCATTGGTTCTTCTAAGCAGTTGTCTAGAAATCTGAAACTGAAAATAGTTGATGCTCACAAAGCTGGAGAAGGCTATAAGAAGATAGCAAAATGTTTTCAGATGTCAATATCCTCTGTTCGGAATGTAATTAACCCCTTAAGGACCAAGGGCGTACAGGTACGCCTTTGCTCCCTGGTACTTAAGGACCAAGGGCGTACCTGTACGGCCGTGGGAATTTCGGTCCCCGCCGGGCGGGGATCGGGCCGGGGTGACTGCTGATATTTATCAGCGGGCACCCCGCGCAAATGCCCAGGGGGGTCATTAGACCCCCCCATGTCGGCGATCTGCGCAAATCGCAAGTGAATTCACACTTGCGATTTGCGCCGATTCCGGGTCATTATGGGTCTATGGTGACCCGGAATAGAAGGGGGATCGCCCACGATCCCCCTGTAGCGATAGGAGTGAGGTGGCAGGATTGCCACCCCTCCTATCTCTGCTATTGGTGGTCTAGACGCGACCACCAATAGCAGATCGGGAGCGGAGGGGTTTACTTTCGGTTTCCCCGTCCTGCCCACCCACAATAGGCGGGGCAGGACGGGGAAACCGACAGGGACCGGCGCCAAAGATCCACTTACCCATCGGCGACGGCAGCGGGCGACGATCAGCGGCGGCAGCAGGCGACGATCGGCGGAAGAAGAGGACCGCGACGCAGCTTCCTGGATCCAACGGAAGCCGGTTCGTTACTTAGCAACATCTGGAGGGCTACAGTCTGAGATCACTATAGTGGTCTCTAAACTGTAACCCTCCAGATGTTACAAAACTACAACTCCCAGCATGCCCAGAGAGCTGTTTAGGCTTGCTGGGAGTTGCAGTTTTGCAACATCTGGAGGTCCACAGTTTGGAGACCACTGTGCAGTGGTCTCTAAACTATAGCTCTTCAGATGTTGCAAAACTGCAACTCCCAGCATGCCTAAACAGCAAACAGCTGTCTCTGCATGCTGGGAGTTGTAGTTGCGATCCCTTCAGCTGTTGCATAACTACATCTCCCAGCATGCCTTTCGGCGATCAGTACATGCTGGGAGTTGAAGTTTTGCAACAGCTGGAGGCACACTGGTTGGAAAATACTGAGTTAGGTAACAGAACCTAACTGAAGGTTTTCCAACCAGTGTGCCTCCAGCTGTTGCAAAAGTACAACTCCCAGCATGCACGGTCTGTCAGTACATGCTGGGAGTTGTAGTTTTGAAACAGCTGGAGGTTTGCCCCCCATGTGAACGTACAGGGTACATTCACACTGGCGGGTTTACAGTAAGTTTTCTGCTTCAAGTATGAGCTGCGGCAAATTTTTCACCGCAGCGCAAACTCCTAGCGGTAAATTCACTGTAAACCCGCCAGTGTGAACGTACCCTAAAAACACTACACTACACTAACACATAATAAAGGGTAAAGCACTACATATACACCCCCTTACACTGTCCCCCTAATAAAAATAAAAAAACGTATTGTACGGCAGTGTTTCCAAAACAGAGCCTCCAGCTGTTGCAAAACAACAACTCCCAGCATTTCCGGACAGCCACTAACTGTCCAGGCATGCTGGGAGTTTAGCAACAGCTGGAGGCACCCTGTTAGGGGTATTCTACGCCAGTGATTCCCAATGTCCACCCCTGTGCAATCCCTAATTTAGTCCTCAAATGCGCATGGCGCTCTCTCACTTCAGAGCCCTGTCGTATTTCAAGGAAACAGTTTAGTGCCACATATGGGGTATCTCCGTACTCGGGAGAAATTGCACTACTAATTTTGGGGGCTTTTTTTCCTTTTACCCCTTATGAAAAAGAAAAGTTGGGGTCTACACCAGCCTGTTAGTGTAAAAAAAAATTTTTTTTTACACTAACATGCTGGTGTTGTCCTTTACTTTTTATTTTCACGGGAGGTAAAAGGAAAAAAAGACCCCCAAAATTTGTAACGCAATTTCTCCTGAGTACAGAAATACCCCATATGTGGGCGTAAAATGCTCTGCGGACGCACAACAAGGCTCAGGAGTGAGAGCGCACCATGTACATTTGAGGCCTAAATTGGTGATTTGCACAGGGGTGGCTGATTTTACAGCGGTTCTGACAGAAACCCAAAAAAATAAATACCCACATGTGACCCCATTTTGGAAACGACACCCCTCACGGAACGTAACAAGGGGTATAGTGAGCCTGAACACCCCACAGGTGTTTGACAAATTTTCATTAAAGTTGGATGGGAAAATGAAAAAAAAAAAAATTTCACTAAAATGCTGGTGTCACCCTAAATTTTTCATTTTCACAAGGGAAAATAAAGCCCCCCAAAATTTGTAACCCAATTTCTTCTGAGTAAGAGCATACCCCATATGTGGATGTAAAGTGCTCTATGGGTGCACTACAATGCTCAGAAGAGAAGGAGCGCCATTGGGATTTTGAAGAGAAAATTTGTCCGGAATTGAATTGTTTACAAAGCCCCCATGGTACCAGAACAATGGACCCCCCCATATGTGACCCCATTTTGGAAACTACACCCCTCAAGTAATGTAATAAGGGGTACAGTGAGCATTTATGCCCCACAGGTGTCTGACAGATTTTTGGAACAGTGATCCGTCAAAATGAAAAATTTAATTTTCCATTTGCACAGCCCACTGTTCCAAAGATCTGTCAAACACCAGTGGGGTGTAAATGCTCACTGCACCACTTATTAAATTCTGTGAGGGGTGTAGTTTCCAAAATGGGGTCACATGTGGGGGGGAGTCCACTGTTCTGGCACCACGGGGGGCTTTGTAAATGCACATGGCCCCTGACTACCATTCCAAACTAATTTTCTTTCCAAAAGCTCAATGGTGCTCCTCCTCTTCTGAGCATTGTAGTTCGCCCGTAGTGCACTTCAGGTCCACTTATGGGGTACCTCCATACTCAGAAGAGATGGGGTTACAAATTTTGGGGGGTATTTTCTGCTATTAACCCTTGCAAAAATGTGAAATTTGGGGGGAAACACATTTTAGTGAAAAAAATATATATTTTTTTACATATGCAAAAGTCGTGAAACCAGTGTGGGGTATTAAGGCTCACTTTATTTCTTGTTACGTTCCTCAAGGGGTCTAGTTTCCAAAATGGTATGCCATGTGTTTTTTTTTTTTTGCTGTTCTGGCATCATAGGGGCTTCCTAAATGCAACATGCCCCCCAAAAACCATTTCAGAAAAACGTACTCTCCAAAATCCCCTTGTCGCTCCTTCGCTTCTGAGCCCTCTACTGCGCCCGCCGAACACTTTACATAGACATATGAGGTATGTGCTTACTCGAGAGAAATTGGGCTACAAATATAAGTATACATTTTCTCCTTTTACCCCTTGTAAAAATTCAAAAATTGGGTTTACAAGAACATGCGAGTGTAAAAAATAAAGATTGTGAATTTTCTCCTTCACTTTGCTGCTATTCCTGTGAAACACCTAAAGGGTTAAAACACTTACTGATTGTCATTTTGAATACTTTGGGGGGTGTAGTTTTTATAATGGGGTCATTTGTGGGGTATTTCTAATGGGAAGACCCTTCAAATCCACTTCAAACCTGAACTGGTCTCTGAAAAAAAGCGAGGTTCAAAATTTTGTGAAAAATTGGAAAAGTGCTGCTGAACTTTGAAACCCTCTGGTGTCTTCCAAAAGTAAAAACACATAAATTTTATGATGCAAACATAAATTAGACATATTGGAAATGTGAATAAAAAAAAATATTTTGAATATCCATTTTACTTACAAGCAGAAAGCTTCAAAGTTAGAAAAATGCAACATTTTCAAATTTTTCATCAAATTTTGGGATTTTTCACCAAGAAAGGATGCAAGTTACCACAAAATTTTTCCACTATGTTAAAGTAGAATATGTCACGAAAAAACAATCTCGGAATCAGATTGATAACTAAAAGCATTCCAGAGTTATTAATGTTTAAAGTGACAGTGGTCAGATGTGCAAAAAACGCTCTGGTCCTAAGGTGTAAAATGGCCTGGTCCTTAAGGGGTTAAGAAATGGCAGTCATCAGGAACAGTGGAAGTTAAAACAAGATCTGGAAGACCAAGAAAAATATCAGGCAGAACAGCTCGCAGGATTGTGAGAAAAACAATTCAAAACCCACGTTCAGGGCCAGACTGGGGATGAAAACCAGCCCTGGAAATTATTGCATACCAGCCCCACAGCACTGTGTCATTGTGCCAGCAAACGGCCGCAGAGTGCAGGCGTATCACTTGGATTTATATATCTGGATATATATCTATATATATATATATGTGTGTGTGTGTGTGTGTGTGTGTGTGTGAGGAGTACACCCCTACTTTGCCAAATGTTACAATGAATGGTGTCAGTGTTCAAGATCTAATCACAGTTCACCACAAATTCAAAAAGTAAAGTGCCACAACCCTCTCTTATAGTGAAAAATTGCAAAAGACAGAAAGGTGCTATGTGAAAATCCTGTATTCTGAGACCAATGGGGGAGATTTATCAAAACCTGTGCAGAGAAAAATCTGACCAGTTGCCCATAGCAACCAATCACATTTCTTTCATTTTTGAAAAGGCCTCTGCAAAATGAAAGAAGGGATCTGATTGGTTGCTATCGGCAACTCAGCAACTTTTCCTCTACACAGGTTTTGATAAATCTCCCCCAATATTACCAATAATACCAGTATACAAGGAGGAATATTATCACCATATATATCACTATCATAATGTTACTAACCAAATCCTGTATACTGAAACCAATATTATCAATAATACCAGTATACAAGGAGGAATACTATCACCATACCTATTACCATCATGCTTATACTGACCAAATTCTGTATACTGAGAGTAATATTACCCATAATACCAGTATACAATATTACCAGCATACATATTACCGTCATACTGTTACTGCCACACACTGGGCGCCTGAATATAATACTGCCACACACACTGTACCCCTGAATATAATACTGCCACACACTGTACCTCTGAATATAATACTGCCACACACTGTACCCCTGAATAGAATACTGCCACACACTGTATCCCTGAATACAATATTGCCACACACTGTACCCTGCATATAATACTGCTACACACTGTACCCCTGAATATAATACTGCTACACACTGTACCCACTGAATATAATGTACCCACTGAATATAATGGTCTTGCTGCGGCGGTAGCAACCAGGTCGTGTCCACCGGTAGCGGCTCAACCTCACTGACTGCTGAGACTGGCGTGGTACAGGAGGACTAGACAGAGGCGAGGTCAGACGTAGCAGAAGGTCAGGGCAGGCGGCAAGGGTTCGTAGTCAAGGGCAACAGCAGAGGGTCTGGAAACACTGGTAATGGCACACACAAAACGCTTTCACTAGGCACAAGGCAACAAGATCCGGCAGGGACAGGAAGGGGAAGTGGGTATTTATAGTGTGGAGGTGGTAGACAACTGATTGGGCCAGGCACCAATTAGTGGTGCACTGGCCCTTTAAATTTCAGAGATCCGGCGCACGTGCGCGCCGTACAGAATGGCGCCGCGGGAGCCGGGTCGTGACAGCCGGGGAACGGGACAGGTGAGGGGATTGGGATGCGACCCACGGGCGGGCGCGTCCCGCTACGCGGATCGCATCCCTGCCGGAAGTTGCAGTGCAGCGCTCCCGGTCAGCGGGTCTGACCGGGGTGCTGCAAACAGGAGAACGCTGCGAGCGCTCCGGGGAGGAGCAGGGACCCGGAGCGCTCGGCGTAACAGTACCCCCCCCTTAGGACTCCCCCTCTTAGGTCTCCCCCTCTTTTTGGAGCCCAGGAATCTGCGGACAAGCTCCTTGTCATATGGCATTAGAACAACATTCGAGATTCCCAAAGCCTCACCATAGGAAGGGGTAGAAACAGCCGGTTTGGCAGGGACACTGGTGGCTGGCATACCGAAGGTAGAGACAGGAGCAGGAGAGATCGGAGACTCTGGAGGCAAGATGTGCTGAGGAAAAACCTCGGCTTGCTTTTCAAAGAAATCAGAATAGTCCAGACAGACCGCGGGAAGGCCAGGCAAAGGTGTGGCAATGGAGACTTGGCAAGAAGGAACTGAAGACAACAGTGAAGACAACGCTTGTGGCAAGAAGATCCCCAACTTTTAATGTCCCCAGTGGCCCAGTCGAGACTAGGCGAGTGATGTTGGAGCCAAGGCAAGCCCAGAAGAATTTCAGAGGTGCAGTTAGGCAGAACGAAAAATTTAATTTTTTCGTGGTGAAGTCCAATGCTCATGGGCAGGGGTTCAGTGCAGTAGCGCACAGTGCAGTCCGTTTACTGAAGAGATTAAGAGCGGCTTGACGAGACGGGTAACTGGAATACTGAACCTATTGACAAAAGAGGCCTGAATGAAATTTCTTGCTGAACCAGAGTCCAAAAAGGCCACAGCGGAGAAGGAAGTCTTAGTACTTGCGGGTAGAGAAATCCGTACTGGTGTAGTCAAACGTGGAGAAGATGAGTTTACACCAAGTGACGCCAATCCCACGTGAACAGGGTGCGTGTGTGCGTTTCCCTGATGCGGAGGATGAATAGGGCAGTTCACCAGGAAATGTTCGGTACTGACACAGTACAGGCATAAATTTTCATTTCTGCGACGAGACCTCTCTTCTTGGGTCAGGCGAGACCGATCCACTTGCATAGCCTCCTCGGCGGGAGGCACAGGAGTAGATTGCAGAGGATTCTGGAAGAGAGGTACCCAGTGATCAAGGTCCTTTTCTTGGCGGAGCTCCTGGATTCGTAGTCAAGGACAATGAAGGAAGGTCTGGAAACACTGTTAATGGCACACACAAAGCGCTTTCACTAGGCACAAGGCAACAAGATCCGGCAGGGATAGGAAGGGGAAGTGGGTATTTATAGTGTGGAGGTGGTAGACAACTGATTGGGCCAGGCACCTAGAGAACGGGGCCGCGCGCGCCGGGTCGTGACAGCCGGGGAACGGGACAGGTGAGAGGATTGGGATGCGACCTGCGGGCGGGTCTGACCGGGGCGTTGCAAGCAGGGGAACGCCGCGAGCGCTCCGGGGAGGAGCAGGGACCCGGAGCGCTCGGCGTAACAACTGCCACACACTGTACCCCTGAATATAATACTGCCACACACTGTACACCCTGAATATAATACTGCTACACACTGTACCCACTGAATATAATACTGCCCCACACTGTACACCCTGAATATAATACTGCTACACACTGTACGCCTGAATATAATGCTGCCGCACACTGTATCCCTGAATATAATACTGCCACACACTGTATCCTAAATATAATACTGCCACACACTGTATTCTCTGAATATAATACTGCCACACACTGTACCCCTGAATATAATACTGCCACACA
The DNA here is from genome assembly GCF_029499605.1 of Hyla sarda. Classification (NCBI taxonomy): domain Eukaryota; kingdom Metazoa; phylum Chordata; class Amphibia; order Anura; family Hylidae; genus Hyla; species Hyla sarda. The sequence goes on from NC_079189.1 coordinate 292,578,124, forward strand.
CTGGGCCCCTGAATATAATACTGCCACACACTATTCCCCTGCAATATTACTGGCACATGCTATGCCCTAATGCCGACTAATTGTACCTCTGTGTCTCTAAAAACAATGAATGACGCCACTGTGCCCCCACAATAAATGAAGACCCTGTGCCCACAAAATAAATGATGCCACTGTGCCCCCAGGATTAATAATGCTACTCGCCCCTAGGATTAATGATGCCACTGTACCCACAGAATTAATGATGGCACTGTGCCCCAGAATTAAGGATGCCACTATGCCCCACAAAATTAAGGATGCTTCTGTGCCCGCAGAATTAAGAATGCCACTGTGCCTACAGAATTAAGGATGCCACTGTGCCCCACAAAATTAAGGATGCTACTGTACCTACAGAATTAAGAAAGCCACTTTGCCCACAGAATTAAATATGCCACTTTGCCCCACAAAATTAAGGATGCTACTGTGCCCACAGAATTAAGAATGCCACTGTGCCAACAGAAATAAGGATGCCACTGTGCCCCAGAATTAATGATGCTACTGTGCCCCCAAAATTAATGATGCTGCCTTGCCCCCAGAATTAAGGATGCCACTGTACCTACAGAATTAAGGATGCCGCTGTGCCCCCAGAATTAATGATGCTACTGTGCGCACAAAATGAATGATGTTGCCTTGCCCCCAGAATAAAGGATGCCACTGTACCTACAGAATTAAGGATGCCGCTGTGCCCCCAGAATTAAGGATGCCACTGTACCTACAGAATTAAGGACACCGCTGTGCCCCCAGAATTAAGGATGCCACTGTACCTACAGAATTAAGGACGCCGCTGTGCATACAGAATTAAGGATGCCACTGTACCAACAGAATAAAGGACGCCGCTGTGCCCACAGAATTAATGATGCTACTGTGCCCATGGAATTAATGATGCCACTGTGCCCCCATTTAAACTGTGCCCCTACATGAATTTTGCCACTGTAACTCTTCATCTGTTGCAAACTACAACTCCCATCATGCTTAGGCAGAAGGTCATGATGGTAGCTGTAGTTCTACAATAACTGGAGAGTCACAGATGGGGGAACACAAACTTTTACCTGAGAGCTTAGGCTCACCCTCCCAGGTCCCGCACTGCTCCGCTGCTCTGGCCTCTTCTAGTCAAGCCTGGCCAGAGCAGATGATGCAGGCAGCTAATGGTGCCACTTGCATCATAGGAGAAGCGCAGGGCAGGGACACAGCGCTCCTTTGCTCTGGGCCGCGGCTATTCATTTGTATTGGCGTCTTAAAGACACCGCTACAAATGAATAAGGTGAGATCCAGCGGATGGTCCGAATGACTGGCGGACGCAGTCCTTATCTATACCGCAATCCGCCAGTTGAGTACCCCTGATATCCCAGCATGCTGAGAGTTGTAGTTTTGCAACAGCTGGAGGCACCCTGTTAAGGAAACACTGATCTATGTCCTATTTTAGTGTTTCCCAACCAGGATACCTCCAGCTGTTGCAAAACTACAACTGCCAGCATGCTGAGAGTGGTATTTTTGCCATAGCTGGAGGCACCCCTGGTGAGAAAGGGGGGGGGGGTGAGCAGGGATCGTGCTGGGTAGGGGGGAGGGATGATGCTGGAAAAGGTTGGACAGGGATGGTGTGGGGGGAGTTTGTGGGACACAGAGTGCCCCCCAGTTTACCTTCCTCAGAAGCTGTTCTGCGCTGCTGGGCTCCTGTATTCTCCAGGCACTTCCTGCTTTCTGGGGTCATGTGATGCTTTGGTGTCACATGACCCAAGCAGAGCAGGGGAAACTGCCAATCAGCAGAGGGGGAAGAGGAGGGTAAGTCCCCTGCGATATCTCTTTCCTGCACAGACCTCCAACCGTCCCTGTCACAGGCTGCACTGCAGATTGAGTTTACAAAAGCGGCCTGTGACAGGGATGCCCTCTCCTCCCGCCGCCCCCTAAAAAACTTTCAGCGGCTGCTGCATTATGCATACAAGGTCCTGATACAAGTGTCAGGACCTTGTATGCTAGTGTGAGGCGGCAGCCGGCCCACACTGCTGCTGCAATTGGGCAGCCAAGCACGGGCCGGCCACTGCCAGCTCACGGGGCGGGCGCCCTACCGGGAATTTTCCCGGTATCCTGGAAGTCCAGCCCTGCCCATGTTTGACTGCACAATCCCTCCAGAAAGATCTGGCAGACACTGGAGTCGAGGTACACTATTCCACTATAAAGCGATACTTGTACAAATATGGTCTTCATGGAAGAGTCATCAGAAGAAAACCTCACCACAAAAATCAGCGTTTGAACTTAGCAAATTAACATATAGACAGGCCTGATGCATTTTGGAAACAAGTTCTGTGGACCGATGAGGTTAAAATTGAATTTTTTGGCCGGAATGAGCAAAGGTACTTTTGGAGAACAAGGGGAACAGAATTTAATGAAAAGAACCTCTGTCCAACTGTTAAGCATGGGGGTGGATCAATCATGCTTTGGGGTTGTATTGCAGCCAGTGGCACAGGGAACATCTCACGAGTAGAAGGAAAAATGGATTCAATAAAATTTCAGCAAATTTTGGATGCTAACTTGATGCCATCTGCGAAAAAGCTGAAGTTAAAGAGAGGATGGCTTCTACAAATGGATAATGATCCTAAATACACCTCGAAAACTGAAGGTTTTGCCATGGCCTTCACAATCTCCTGACCTCAATATAATTGAAAATCTATGGATAGACCTTAAAAGAGCAGTGCGTGACAGACAGCCCAGAAATCTCAAAGAACTGGAAGTCTTTTGTAAGGAAGAATGGGCAAAGATACCTCAAACAAGAATTGAAAGACTCTTGGCTTGCTACAAAAAGCGTTTATAAGGTGTGATACTTGCCAAAGGGGGCAGTACAAGATATTAACTCTGCAGGGTGCCCAAACTTTTGCAGACACCATTTTTTTGTTTTCTGTTATCTTGAAAGTGTAAATGATGGAAATAAAATCTAGCTTTTGTTGACATATTATAAGAATGTCTACTCTCTAATTTGATGCCTTTTGGAGATTTTTCCATCTTTCCTTGGCTTCTTTATGCACATTAATACAAATTTTTACCTGGGGTGCCCAAACTTTTGATCCCCACTGTTTGTCCGAGACACATAAAAATTATATGCACATGATCAGGATTGGGTACTGAGTAACATATAATTCAATTTTTTTTTTTTGCTCTATTACAGGTACGCTTTAAAGGATCAGAGCTGTTTTAGCAGTACCAGGGACTTACAAAAAATAATGGGGACTTACCTTTTAACAATTTGTGTGTTAGACTAGGTTTCAACACAGGTTTTTCTCTGGCTTTTTTTTTTTTTTTTTTTTGTGGAAAACTGCCACTGCAGTTTTTAAGCCAAAGCCAGAAGTGGATCCAGAAGAAATGAGAAGTACAAGTCCTTCCTTTATATTTCTCATTCCCTCTTAATACACTTCTGGCTTTGGCTCAAAAACTGCAGTGTCAATTTTCCAAAAAAAAGCCAGAGAAAAACCTGTGTGGAAATCTAGTCTTACATGGATATTATCAGGGTATCATTAGGATATGCCACAGCATTATGATCAGTGGAGGTCTGACCTCTGGGACCCTTGCCAATCCCAAGAATACAGGGGCCTCAATTCCTTCTTTTTATTCCCTGCAGTCTGTGGACTGGAATGTTGGTGTTTATCGATAAACTGACGGGGCCTTCGTTACTTACCTAGGATTGTTTGCTGCATTGTAGAATGTCAGTACAAGTGAATTTCTTTATACAGCTGTTAGTATTTGGACCTATTTATATTGCAATCTAAAAGACCGTGTTCACATATTGTGGCTAATTAGCGGTACTACAGCTAATTACCACATGCACGCTAAGGCTAGGTTCAGGACATTTTTCAGGACATTTTTGTTGTTGTTTGAAAGTAAGAGACCAAATTGCATTGCAAAATGTAGGGATCGACCGATTATCGGTATGGCCGATATTATCGGCCGATAATCACGATTTTGGGCATTATCGGTATCGGCAATTATCTTGCCGATAAGCCGATAATGCCCCGCCCCCCGCACCGCCCCCACCGCACCGCGACAGCCACCACCCCAACCCGACGCACCCCCGACCCAACGCACCGCGTCGCACCCCCCACCGTGATGCTGGGCGGTATATCGGTATGGATTTTTGCCCATACCGCTATACCGGTCGGGCCCCTCCCCCACCCTCCGAGTCAATAAAAAAATTAAACTTACCCGTAATGGGGGTGGTCCAAGCCATCCTTCCTTCCTGTATTGTCCGGGGGCGTTCCGGGTGAAGAGTGAACCGGTCCGGGCTGTCCTTCTTCTCCAGCGGTCATCTTCTCCACTCCGGGCAGGCTCCGGCCTAGTACACTGCATAGACGTCGCTACGCCGTGACGTCAGGTGCGTCGCTGCGTCTATGCAGCGTACTAGGCCGGAGCCTGCCCGGCGTGGAGAAGATGACCGCCGGAGAAGAAGGACAGCCCGGACCGGTTCACCCTCCACCCGGAACGCCCCCGGACCCTACAGGAACGATGGATGGATGGCCTGGACCACCCTGACAGGTAGGGGGAGAGAAGCGGGTGGCGGCGGCGGCCTATGGCCCCGCAAAAGCCACTGCAGATCATTGATTTAAAGTGCCCGCTTTAAATCAATGATCTGCAGCGGTGTCGCAGGGGGTTAAATAGCCGATAATTTATACCGGAATATCGGTATAAGTTATCGGCTATCGGCCCTAACCTGCACCGATTATCGGTATCGGCCCTAAAAAAACGATATCGGTCGATCCCTAGCAAAATGCATTGCACATATCTTTACAGTGAATTGCAGTGGTTTTACAATACAGTTATTGCCAGTGAAGTTTTAAAAGGTGAAACACATTTTGTTTTAAATGTTTAATCTGATAAAACCACACACAAGCCTGTTTAGGAATCGCCACTATTGTTGATTATTTCACAACAATAATGTAGTTCCAGCATTGTCCACAATATGGTGCTAGATGCCAATCGTGTAGTATTTGTATATGTATATGTGGTAATTATGAGTTGTCTACATTATAGAGCTGTTCCTCAAATTACAATATTGCTTTGTCAAAGAAATAACTAGAAACTAGGTGTGAAGCACCCAAAACTAAAGATAAAAAATAAACCCCCAAAAAAACCTGAAATAGCTGCCGTACATAACTTCATATGGTAAGGACATGAGTTATAGGGAGTGACTCTGACACACATTTTAGTAATCCAGCATTTGCCAACTGGCTTTGATGTGTTGATTCACAGGTGTTTTACATGTGGCAGTGCCTGTGGCATTGTAAGCAGATGGATGACTATTGTTAAAAATATCTTAGCATAAGCTCATTGCTACGTGAGAAACTGGTCTGTTAGTTGAGTCTGTCCCTCTGACAGGTAGTGACACAGGGGACACAGTTGTTGGAATTGAAAGACACTTTATAAACTTGACATGTGTGAATGTAATGTTGATATGTGTGCCAATGATGCCCCCACTAATGAGCTGACCTCCAGTATCTGGGCTGTCTGAATGACAGAAAAAAAGACTCATCTGTAAGGCTAGGTTTCCACTTGAAAAAGATGTACCCGACACCGGGGCGGATCCAGAGTCGAGTCTCGGGAGGGGCACTATTAGAGTAATTTGTGTTGGCGGACAGAAAATAAGATTACGGAACTTACAATATTATTAAATGTATCATACAGTCCTAACCTTGTTTAAGACTCTTAGGACGTGCTCATATGTTAGAATAATAATCAAATATACCAATTGCCACAGAATGGGAAAGTGCTAAAGAAATTTTTACCATTTAAAACTACAGCTCCCAGTATGACCTAAGCAGTGGTAAGGGGATGCTGGGAGTTGTTGTTTCACCTATCATAACTGCAGAACTTACAAGTAACTCCAGCTCTGATGGGACATAGTGAGGAGAATACAGAATGATATCAGTGATTACAGATGACCTCTTCTCTATAGTGAGGAGAATACACAATGATATCAGTGAGTATAGGTGACGTCTTCTCTATAGTGAGGAGAATACAGAATGATATCAGTGATTACAGGTGACGTCTTCTCTATAGTGAGGAGAATACACAATGATATCAGTGACTACAGGTGACGTCTTCTCTATAGTGAGGAGAATACACAATAATATCAGTGACTACAGGTGACGTCTTCTCTATAGTGAGGAGAATACACAATGATATCAGTGACTACAGGTGACGTCTTCTCTATAGTGAGGAGAATACACAATGATATCAGTGATTACAGGTGACGTCTTCTCTATAGTGAGGAGAATACACAATAATATCAGTGACTACAGGTGACGTCTTCTCTATAGTGAGGATAATACACAACGATATCAGTAACTACAGGTGATTTCTTCTCTATAGTGAGGAGAGTACACAATGATATCAGTGATTACAGGTGACGTCTTCTCTATAGTGAGGAGAATACACAATGATATCAGTGACTACAGGTGACGTCTTCTCTATAGTGAGGATAATACACAATGATATCAGTAACTACAGGTGATTTCTTCTCTATAGTGAGGAGAATACACAGTGATATCAGTGACTACAGGTGACGTCTTCTCTATACTGAGGAGAATACACAATGATATCAGTGATTACAGGTGACGTCTTCTCTATAGTCTTTCCTTCTAACTCAGCTGGTACATACCGCCAGGATTTGTTCCAGCTAAATCTTCTCTCTGCAGAACTTGATGCCCAGACGTCTCCTCACTATGTCAGCACATTCTGATCCTCTATATGAAAACGATAATTATTATAATACTGCCAAACACTGTATTCTTTGAATATAATACTTGTACAATATGAAAAAGATATAAAACAGACAAAAGCGCAAAAGACGTGCCGTTACTCCGATGGTACAGAGATAAATGGAAGCAGCAGTAAAGATAACCGCTCACCTGAGGGCGTTATGCTCAGAGCACAACATCTAATGAAGCTTGTAACCCAATCATAGGGTAAGAAGTCGGGAAGCAGCCTGGATCCTGCCCGTCTCTGTGTGACACAGTAGGGGTCGGGGAAATCACGTTTGGAACTGCAAGATTTGCAGAGGAAAAAACTTTTTCCTCTGCAAATCTTGCAGTTCCAAACTTGAATATAATACTGGCACACACCCTCTGAATATAATTCTGACACCCCCTGAATATACAACACACTGTACCCTCTGAATATAATACCGCCATACACTGTACACTCTGAATATAATACTATCACACACTGCACCCTCTGAATATAATACTATCACACACTGTGCCCTCTAAATATAATACTACCACAAACTGCACTCTCTGAATATAATACTACCACACACTGCACCCTCTGAATATACTACCACACACTGTACCCCCTAAATATAATACTGCCACACACTGCACCCTCTGAATATAATACTATCACACACTGTGCCCTCTAAATTTAATACTACCAAACACTGCACCCTCTGAATATATTACTATCACACACTGCACCCTCTAAATATAATACTATCACACACTGCACCCTCTAAATATAATACTATCACACACTGTACCCACTGAATATAATACTATCACACACTGTACCCACTGAATATAATACTACCACACACTGTGCCCTCTAACTCTAATACTACCACACAGTGCATTCTCTGAATATAACTTGCTGTGCAGTGCACCCTCTGAGTAAAATACCGTAATGTATTGTGGCCCCTAAAAAACGTACCATCCCAGAAATTCCTCATAATATACACTATACTTCTGAAAGGCAAAACACTCTGTGCCTTCACATATAGTAATAATGCCCCATCTTGTGCCCCTATATATATAATAATTATGACCCGTCCTGTTCCCCCACATAATAATACCCTCTGTGCTGTGCCCCTCACATATAATGCTCCTGTCATGTGCCCCACACATGTAATGCCCCCTATGTTGTGCCCTTCACATATAATGCCCCCATTCTTTGCCCCTAACATATAATGCCTCCATCATGCGCCCCTCATATATAAAGCCCCCATCATGCGTCCCACACATATAATGCCCCCATCATGCGTCCCGCACATATAATGCCCCCTGTGCTGTGCCCCTCACATATAATGCCCCCATTATGCGCCCCTCACATATAATGCCCCCATCATGCGCCCCTCACATATAATGCCCACTGTGCTGTGCCCTTCACATATAAAGCCCCCTGTCCTGTCCCCTCAGGGGGCATTATATGTGAGGGGCACAGCACAGGGGGCATTATATGTTTGGAGCACATGACAGGAACATTATATGTGAGGGGCACAGCACAGGGGGCATTATATGTGAGGGGCGCATGATGGGGGCATATGTGAAGGGCACAGCACAGGGGGCATTATATATGAGGGGCGCATGATGGGGGCATTATATGTGAGGGGCACATGACAGGAGCATTATATGTGAGGGGCACAGCACAGACGGCATTATATGTGAGGGGCGCATGATGGGGGCATTATATATGAGGGGCGCATGATGGGGAATTATATGTGAGGGGCACAGCACAGGGGGCATTATATGTGTGGGACACAGCACAGGGGGCATTATATCATATAATGCCCCCCTGTGCTGTGCCCCACACATATAATGCCCCCTGTGCTGTGCCCAACACATATAATTTATATGTGTGGCACAGCACAGGGGGCATTATATGTGAGGGGCACAGCACAGGGGGCATTATATGTGAGGGGCACAGGACAGGGGGGCATTATATGATATAATGCCCCCTGTTCTGTGCCCCACACATATAATGCCCCCTGTGCTGTGCCCAACACATATAATTTACATGTGTGGCACAGCACAGGGGGCATTATGTGAGGGGCACAGGACAGGGGGCATTATATCATATAATGCCCCCTGTTCTGTGCCCCACACATATAATGCCCCCTGTGCTGTGCCCCACACATATAATGCCCCCTGTGCTGTGCCCAACACATATAATTTATATGTGTGGCACAGAAAAGGGGGCATTATGTGAGGGGCACAGCACAGGGGACATTATATGTGAAGGGCACCGGACAGTGCTTTGCCCTGCAGACCCTCATTAAATATTCCCTTTTCTCTGACCCCCCTCCTCCTAACAGTGGTGCATGTCCTGTTTCCCTAATCCCCGGACCCTGAGCATACCCTTACTCACAGTATGCAGGCCGCGGGGACGGGCCCTCCAGGCGCCGGCGCGATGATGTGACGTGGATCTCGTCCCCGCAGCTCACACGCTGTGTACTACTCACAGCGTGTGTGAAAGGTTAGTGAATGGTGGAGCTGGAGCTTACAGCTTCGGCTCCGCATGCTAGGGGGCGGGGGGGCAGCAATCTCGGGGGGGGGGGGGGCCCTGGATCCGCCACTGACCCGACAGAGGGACCGTAAAAATGTAGTGACAATAATAAAAATGTAGAAAGGGGCCATTTAAATGTAAAAATAATATGTTTTTTTAATAATTCATTTTGTAATTTTTTTTTATTAGTAATGCATTTGACTAATGTGTTTAATAAAGTGTGTGTGTTTTTAACTTTTTTCTTTTTTAAATTTTCTAGGTAGTACTACTACTCCCAGCATGGAACACACTGTTCCATGATGGGAGTAGTAGTTCATGTACTAATAGACAGAGTGCCTTGGGAGTCACTCCTGACACCCGATGCAATCGTCCTATCTATTGCAGAGATGCGGAGCGGCTCTATACAGCGCTCGCATCTCTGCTCTGAACTCCGGGCCGGCCAATGATGTGAATAGAATTCATATTTTCCGCCCAGATTGGTGCTTGGCCAGATGGTGGCAGCACATCCACGCTCTCAGCGGGAAATATGAATAAGTGATGTGAATTCATATTCACATCACTGGCCATCCGGAGTACAGAGCAGATTTGCGGAGCACAGGAAAAAGCCGCTCCACATCTCAGGGATGAAGGATGATCGCAGCGGGTGTCAGGAGTGACACCCACTTTGATCTGTCCTTAACTGCAGGTACTCCAGTGCTGGGAGCTGTAGTACCTGCATTAATAGACAGATCGCACCGGGTGTCACTTCTGACCCCTGTTGAGATCTGTCTATTAATGCAGATAGTACAGCTCCCAGCATGGAGCAGAGTGTGCTCCATGTTGGGAGCTGTAGTACCTGCAGTTAAGGAAAGATCACAGCGGGTGTCACTTCTGACACCCGCTGCGATCCTCCTCTATAATGCATAGATGCGGATGGCCGGCCGCTCTTCTATGGTCCCCTGCACTGACGTATATATACACCTGTTCATATTTTCCACAGAGAGTTGTGATTGGCTGGAACCATCTGGCCAATCACAGCTCTCTGCGGGAGGGAAATATGAATAAGTGTGTGTATATACGGCAGTGCATGGGACCATAGAAGAGCGGCTGCCCACATCTATACATTATACAGGAGGATCGCAACGGGTGTCAGAAGGTGTGACACGGGTGACACCCGAGGCGATCTGTCAATTAGTACATGTACTACTACTCCCATCATGGAACAGTGTGTTCCATGCTGGGAGTAGTAGTAGTACCTAAGAAAAAAAAAAAAAAAAAAAAAAAAAAAGTGAAAAACACACACTTCATTCAACACATTATTAAAATACATTATTTATAAAAAGTTTCACAATGAGGGAAAGGTCAGGAATGAGGGAAAGATGAATGGAGCATACAGAGACATTCTTAAAAATCTGATCCAGAGTGCTCTGGACCTCAGACTGCTCTGGACCTCAGACTGGGTTCACCTTTCAACAAGACTATGACCCTAAGCACACAGTAAAGACAACAAAGGAATGCTTAGGGGGTAACTGTGAATGTCATTGATTGGCCCAGCCAGAGCTCTCACTTAAACCCAATCTGAAGAGACCTGAAAATTGCTGTCCACTGACAACCTCCATTGAATTGACAGAGCACAAGAGGATCTGCAGAGAAGAATGGCAGAAAACCCCCAAACACAGCTGTGTGAACCTTGTAGTGTCATGCCCAAGAAGACTGGAGGCTGTAATCACTGCTAAAGGTGCTTAAACTAAGAACTGAGTAAAGGTCTGAACACAATGTCAGTGTCAATGCAATATTTTAGTTTTTCCTTTTTAATAAATTACCAAAGATTTCTAACAATCTGTTCCACTTTGTCCTTATGGGGTATTAAGTGCAAATTGATGGGAGAAAAGTTGAGTTTTTTCATTTAAGCACAACATAACAATAAGTTTAAAAAATGTGAAAGGGTCTGAAGACTCTCTGAACACATTGCATATGAAGTTACAGTGAAATATGTTCAAGAAGACCCCATTGAAAATTTTCCTACAAGATTTCATATGGCATCATGCGGCACATATGTCAACAGATATTGCAGCTGGACCTGTGGATCCTGCACACTTGGCATCCATCTGGTCCCATAAATGCTGGATTAGAGATAAATCTAGCGAACAGGCACTCCAATGAAATGTTGCAATCTGATGGAGACATTCCCAGGAAACACTTTCTGAGTTTGGGCAACCATTATTTTGCTAAAAAATGCCAGTAGGAAGCCCTGCTGTGAAAGACAACACATGTGGATGCAGAATGTCCTGCTCATGTGGATGAGTTGTTAGTGCCCCTCATATCACAATAAGGGGTTGCCAACTGTCATATGTGATCATAACACCAGCAATTGGGGCAGGGAGTTGATTCACAGCAAAGGTAGGATTGAAGTGCTCACCACAAGACCTTGATCGTAGTCCAATCCCAAACAGAACCCGGATTTGTCGCTAAAGGTGATACAATTCTACTCTGTAGCAGTCTGGGCTTCATGTTTATGACATCACTCTAAACAAAGGAGACAGTAACTGGCTGTCAATGGCAGGAGACATAATGGGTGCCGGGACAACAAATGTAATTTTGCTAAGCACCTGGAAATGGTGCAGATGGAGACTGGGGTGTGCAAAGAAGTTGCCATCTGTGCCTGGATGGTGGACAAAGAAACTGTGGGAGCTGCTAATGCTTTTTGACAGATTAAATGATCCTTTCTACAGTGGTCTGTCTGGGCTGTCCGAAGCCTGTTTGCCATGTCTGTGTGCCCCCACATAAACATTGCTCCCACAAACATCAGCTCGGTCAGAATGGCCTAGATGGTGGACAATTTGTCAAAACAACTGTCCTGCTTCTCTCAGTACAATAATGCATTTTGGTGGCCCAAAAAAAGCCCTCATATTGGTCTGTAAGGGGAAAATTTTAAGTGTATGGCTATTAGAAGGCAAGGAGTAAAGAACAAAAGGGCAAAAATGAAAAATTCCTGCATCCTTAAGGGGTTAATAGACATTTATCTATCTAATTCCTATTAAAGGGGCTATCCACCATAAGGTGATTTTAGTACGTACCTGGCAGACAGTAATGGGCCTGCTTAGGAAGGATCTTCACTTGTCATGGGGATAAATGTTGTGAGATTACCATAACACTGTGGCTAGCTTTTTGTGAACTGGTATTTCCTGTTTGAGTTTTCTTTTTTGCCTACAAATCCCATGATTCCATTTTGCTCCCTCCCACACATCAGCCACACCACCCATTGAAACATAAATGAGCTGCATCCATCAAAAGACCTGTGGTTTTCAATCAGGGTGCCTACAGCTGTTGCATTAGTTGCAGATTGATCCCTCCACCCATTGAAGCAGACAGGCTCCCTGTCATCAGCTGACTAGTGAGTCAGGTCTCGGCTGCATTGCAAACTGGGAAAAATCTGAGAAGACAGTCATTTTGTATGCTGTTAAAAATCAATAGTGGGGTGAAAATCACAGAAGAATTGTGAGAAAACCGTCATACACAGGTACAGACACTATATTATGGACTACACTAGCTTTACAGCCCGTGTAGCATAGTCAAATAAAAAAAAATCCTGGAATACCCCTTTAATGGTCTCCTATATTACAAATAACGTTTTCCTATTTTTCTGAGTCTGGCTTACTAGTAAATTGGTTTTACTTTTTGCTTTCTTAGTAAAATAGTGAGACTAACATCCAGCGTTTAAATAATTTTCAGTTTGTAAAACTATTCAACTTAATCTTTTGGAAAATGCAAAAAAAAATTCTGTAAAAAAAACCTGTAAACAAGTTTGTTTTACCATGGCTTCAATATTTCTGGAAATTTTACATCTCTAGTTTTGCAACTACTTGACATTTCTGTCCAGGTGCATTATTTTTGGTCTGCATTTATTCTAGGGTCTTGTCTGAGGTCTATTGTTATAATGGTATCTATTTGTTTAGGCAGTCTGTTCTACGTCAGTATTTGCTCTTAGTTCTGTAGTTATCCTAAAGTTTATCCTACAGTATATTGGTTTTGCCCATGGTATGGGGAGGGGGGCTGCCATTTCCCTTTTTACTTCATGCAGCAGAAAGGCTAGGTGCACCCCTTATGTTTAGTAAGGGGCACAAGGGTTTAGATTCTCTAACTGATTTCACAAAGATATATGCTACTATTAAAATGAGGAATTTAACTGTTGGAAAATTTGGGGAAACCCAGAGGTTTACGGAAGTGAGATATTGTATGTAAAAGGTGTGTCTGAATCAGATATTTTCTGATTTGTGGAAGTCTTTAACATATGAGTTTTATCTTAGTTTCACTTTTTAACCCCATTCATGCTACTTCGCCTTGCAAAAGTAACTTTTTTCGTCTTTTGGTACACTACAGCCTTAAGTTCAATGTTTTGTTAATCTGAATTTTATGTGATGGATCAGAAGACAATAGTACAAGTTGGTGAAGTGAAATAAGAAAAATATATAAATAAAACTATTGTTTAAAAATAGAAAATATAAAATTAGCATGTGCGATTGTATCCACCCCGTTTGTTAGGAAGCCCATAAAAAGCTCTGGTGCAACCAATTACCTTCAGAAGTCACGTAATTAGTGAAATGATGGCCACCTGTGTGCAATCTAAGGGACACATGATTAGTCATTACATATACAAACCTTTTTTGAAAGGCCCCAAAGGCTGCAACACCTAAGTCATCAGTAACCAAACACTGCCATGAAGACCAAGGAACTCTCCAAACAAGTAAGTGACAATGTTGTTGAAAAGTACAGGGTTAGGTTATAAAAAAATATCTAAATATTTGATGATCCCTAGGAGCACCATCAAATCTATCTCAACCAAATGGAAAGAACATGGCACAACAGCAAACCTGCCAAGATACGGCCGCCCACCAAAACTCACGGACCGGGCAAGGAGAGCATTGATCAGAGAGGCAGCACAGAGACCTAAGCAGTGGCGGAGCTATAGAGGTCACAAGGGTCGCAATCACGACCGGGCCCAATAGCCTGGGGGGCCCGCAGGCTGCCACTTTACTAAACTATATATTGCAGCAACAGGTCCCGGGTCTGCCGCTGCCAGGACTTTTTTTTTTAAACTGCCCGGGCCCTGTTGCTGCAGCAGGGTCAACAGACAGGCAGAGGGCTGGTGGGAGAGCAGCGCAGGCATGCACGTGACCTGTCACAGCCTCTGACCCCGCGAGATCTATCCCAGGCAGCCGGCAGTGACAGGAGAAGCAGTAGAGCCGAGCCGGGATTGGTGAGGGGGGGTGTAATGTTGATGAGAAGGACGGGGTGGGGGGTTGAGATGTGGAGTAATGTTGATTAGGAGTAGGAGACCGAGGATAGGGTGTGTGTGTGTGTAACGATGAGGGGGGGGGGGGGGGGTATGGGGACCGGTGATAATGAGGAGACTGAGGATGGAGTGTGTGGGGGGCTTTTACTATACAAAATGCCTTCCTCTAATACTGAGGCAAACTAGTACACCAGATATCCAGATGTTGTAAAACTACAACTCCCAGCAAGCCCAGACAGCCAATGGCTGCTTGGGCATGCTGAGAGTTGTAGTTTGCAACAGCTGAAGGGCTGTCCAGACATGCTGGAGGAACACTGGAGCAGTCGCCCATAGCAACTAATCAGATTCCAACTTTCATTTAAAAAAAAAAAAAAGGCCTCTGAAAAATGAAAGCTGAAATGTGATTGGTTGCTATGGGCGACTGCTCTATTGTTCCTCTGCACAAGGTTGGATACATCTCCTCCATTATTCTTGCCATGAAAAAGCAACAGGAATGGAGACAAGCATTGGTGTGATGTTATTTACATGGGACTTTATATTGGTGTAGGGGAGTGATGTTATTTACATGGGACTGTATATTGGTGGTATAGGAGTGATGTCATTTACATGGGACTGTATATTGGTGGTATAGGAGTGATGTTATTTACATGGAACTGTATATTGGTGGTATAAGAGTGATGTTATTTACATGGGACTGTATATTGGTGGTATAGGGGAGTGATTTTATTTACATGGAACTGTATATTGGTGGTATAGGAGTGATGTAATTTACATGGGACTGTATGTTGGTGGTAGGGGAGTGATGTTATTTACATGGGACTGTATGTTGGTGGTAGGGGAGTGATGTTATTTACATGGGACTGTATGTTGGGGGTATAATAGTGATGTTATTTACATAGGTGTCACGATGCCGGCTGGCAGGTAGTGGATCCTCTGTGCCAGAGAGGGATGGCGAGGACCGCGCTAGTGGACCGGTTCTAAGCCACTACAGGTTTTCACCAGAGCCCGCCGCAAAGCGGGATGGTCTTGCTGCGGCGGTAGTGACCAGGTCGTATCCACTAGCAACGGCTCACCTCTCTGGCTGCTGAAGATGCTGAAGATAGGCGCGGTACAAGGGAGTAGGCAGAAGCAAGGTCGGACGTAGCAGAAGGTCGAGGGCAGGCGGCAAGGATCGTAGTCAGGGGCAACGGCAGGAGGTCAGGAACACGGACTAGGAACAGACAAGGGAACGCTTTCACTAGGCACAAGTGCAACAAGATCCGGCAAGGGAGTGCAAGGGAGGAGACTAGATATAGGGAAGTGCACAGGTGGGAGCCAATTAGCTAATTGGGAAGATTGGGCCAGGCACCATCATTGGTGCACTGGCCCTTTAAATCGCAGAGACCCGGCGCGCGCGCGCCCTAGGGAGCGGGGCCGCGCGCGCCGGGACAGGACCGAGGGAGAGCGAGTCAGGTACGGGGGCCGGGGTGCGCATCGCGAGCGGGCGCTATCCGCATCGCGAATCGCATCCCGGCTGAAGGCGGGACCGCAGCGCACCCGGTCAGTGGATCTGACCGGGGCGCTGCAACAACGAAGATGAGGCGAGCGCTCCGGGGAGGAACGGGGACCCGGAGCGCTCGGCGTAACAGTACCCCCCCCCTTGGGTCTCCCCCTCTTCTTGGGGCCAAAGAACCTGAGGAAAAAAGACTCAATTTTTCCGTGATGAGGTCCGATGCAAATTAGGAGGGGTTCTGTGTGGAAACGTACGAGACAGTCCAATCTTTTATTGTAAAAACAATAGATGTAGAGGGGTCTGGCGAGACTGGTCACAGGAACGTAGAACCTGTTGATGAGAGAGGCCAAAAAAAATTTTCCTGCAGATCCGGAATCCAAGAAGAGCATAGTAGAGAAGGAGAAGGTAGAGGCAGATATCCGCACAGGCACAGTAAGGCGTGGAGAAGCAGAGTTGACATCAAGAACTGTGTCACCTTCGTGCGGAGTCAGCGTACGTCTTTCCAGGCGGGGAGGACGGATAGGACAATCCTTCAGGAAGTGTTCGGTACCGGCATAGTGCAGGCAAAGATTCTCCATGCGGCGTCGTGTCCTCTCTTGAGGTGTCAAGCAAGACCGGTCAACTTGCATAGCCTCCGCGGCGGGAAGCACAGGAACAGATTGCAGAGGACCAGAGGAGAGAGGAGCCGGAGAGAAAAAACGCTTCGTGCGAACAAAGTCCATATCCAGGCGGAGCTCCAGACGCCATCCGGAAGAACGCATGTCAATGCGAGTGGCTAGATGAATGAGTTCATGTAGGTCAGCAGGAGTCTCTCGTGCGGCCAGAACATCTTTAATGTTGCTGGATAGGCCTTTTTTAAAGGTCGCGCAGAGAATCTCACTATTCCAGGACAACTCGCAAGCAAGAGCACGGAACTGAATGGCGTACTCGCCAACGGAAGAAACACCCTGGGCCAGGTTCAGCAGGGCAATCTCGGCTGAAGAAGCTCGGGCAGGTTCCTCAAAGACACTTCGAATTTCCGAGAAGAAGGAGTGTACAGAGGCAGTGACGGGGTCATTGCGGTCCCAGAGCGGTGCGGCCCATGACAGGGCTTTTCCAGACAGAAGGCAGAACACGAAAGCCACCTTAGACCTTTCAGTAGGAAACTGGTCCGACATCATCTCCAAGTGCTGGGAACATTGCGAAAGAAAGCCACGGCAATACTTAGAGTCCCCATTAAATTTGTCCGGCAAGGACAGGCGGAGGCTAGGAGTGGCCACTCGCTGCGGAGGAGGTGCAGGAGCTGGCGGAGGAGAAGATTGCTGGAGAAGTTGCGACTGAAGTTGGTGCGAAATGGTGGACATTTCCGACAGCTGACGGGTTAGAAGGGCGATCTGTCGGGCTTGCTGGGCGGCCACCGTGGTGAGGTCAGCGACAACTGGCAGAGGAACTTCAGCGGGATCCATGGCCGGATCTACTGTCACGATGCCGGCTGGCAGGTAGTGGATCCTCTGTGCCAGAGAGGGATGGCGAGGACCGCGCTAGTGGACCGGTTCTAAGCCACTACAGGTTTTCACCAGAGCCCGCCGCAAAGCGGGATGGTCTTGCTGCGGCGGTAGTGACCAGGTCGTATCCACTAGCAACGGCTCACCTCTCTGGCTGCTGAAGATGCTGAAGATAGGCGCGGTACAAGGGAGTAGGCAGAAGCAAGGTCGGACGTAGCAGAAGGTCGAGGGCAGGCGGCAAGGATCGTAGTCAGGGGCAACGGCAGGAGGTCAGGAACACGGACTAGGAACAGACAAGGGAACGCTTTCACTAGGCACAAGTGCAACAAGATCCGGCAAGGGAGTGCAAGGGAGGAGACTAGATATAGGGAAGTGCACAGGTGGGAGCCAATTAGCTAATTGGGAAGATTGGGCCAGGCACCATCATTGGTGCACTGGCCCTTTAAATCGCAGAGACCCGGCGCGCGCGCGCCCTAGGGAGCGGGGCCGCGCGCGCCGGGACAGGACCGAGGGAGAGCGAGTCAGGTACGGGGGCCGGGGTGCGCATCGCGAGCGGGCGCTATCCGCATCGCGAATCGCATCCCGGCTGAAGGCGGGACCGCAGCGCACCCGGTCAGTGGATCTGACCGGGGCGCTGCAACAACGAAGATGAGGCGAGCGCTCCGGGGAGGAACGGGGACCCGGAGCGCTCGGCGTAACAATAGGACTGTATGTTGGTGGTAGGGGAGTGATGCTGTTTACATGGGACTGCATGTTGGGGGTATAATAGTGATGTTATTTACATGGGACTGCATGTTGGGGATATAATAGTGATGTTATTTACACGGGACTGTATGGTGGCGATAGGGGAGTCATGTTATTTACATGGGACTGTATGTTGGTGGTAGGGGAGTCATGTTATTTACATGGGAAAGGACTTAGGAATGTAGGGGGGAGTTCAGGGGAGCATGAAGAGGACTTAGAAGTCTAGGGGGAAAGAGGGGGAAACAAAGGAATCGGGAGGAAGATTTATATTATATTCAATGTACAGCATATAGCAGGGTTATATTTAGAGGCTACAGTGTGTGGCAGTATTTTACTCAGGTGGTAAAATGTGTACCTGTATTCAGGGGGTACAGTGTGTGGCAATAATATATTTAGAGGGTACAGTGTGTGGCAGTATTATATTCAGGGATACAGTATATGGCAGTATTATATTTAGAGGTACAGTGGTTGGCAGGACTTTATTCAGGGGGTACAGTGTGTGTCAGTATTATATTCAGGGTACAGTATGTGGCAGTATTATATTCAGGGGGTACAGTGGTTGGCAGTATTATATTCATGGGGTACAGTGTGTGGCAGTATTATATTCAGGGGGTACAGTGTGTGGCAGTATTATATTCAGGTGGTACGGTGTGTGACAATAATATATTTAGAGGGTGCAGTGCATGGCAGGGTTATATTCAGGAGGTAGTGGTTTGTAGTATATTCAGAGGGTGCAGTATTATATTCAGGGGTGTCACGATTCGGCTTCCAGGTAGTGGATCCTCTGTGTCAGCGAGGGATTGGCGTGGACCGTGCTAGTGGACCGGTTCTAAGAGGCTACTGGTTTTTACCAGAGCCCGCCGCAAAGCGGGATGGTCTTGCTGCGGCAGTAGCAACCAGGTCGTATCCACTAGCAACGGCTCTACCTCGCTGACTGCTGAGAAGGCGTGGGACAGAAGGACTAGGCAGAGGCAAGGTCAGACGTAGCAGAAGGTCGGGGGCAGGCGGCAAGGTTCGTAGTCAGGATGGGTAGCAGAAGTTCAGGTACACAGGCTTTGGACACACTAAACGCTTTCACTGGCACAAGGCAACAAGATCCGGCCAGGGAGTGCATGGGAGGAGGTCAGATAAAGGCAGGGAGCAGGTGGGAGCCAATTAAGCTAATTGGGCCAGGCACCAATCATTGGTGCACTGGCCCTTTAAGTCTCAGAGAGCTGGCGCGCGCGCGCCCTAGAGAGCGGAGCCGCGCGCGCCAGCACATGACAGCAGGGGACCGGGACGGGTAAGTGACCTGGGATGCGACTCGCGAGCGGGCGCGTCCCGCTGTGCGAATCGCATCCCCAACGGCCAAGACAGTGCAGCGCTCCCGGTCAGCGGGACTGACCGGGGCGCTGCAGGGAGAAAGACGCCGTGAGCGCTCCGGGGAGGAGCGGGGACCCGGAGCGCTAGGCGTAACAGTACCCCCCCCTTAGGTCTCCCCTTCTCTTTGTCCGGTAACTGCCTCCCCTGGGATGAGGACACCGGGAAAGAATGGAGGGTTTCCTCAACGGCAGGCAGTACAGCAGGAGTGGGAATGGGGAGGGAGGGCAGAGGGCGAGGCCTGGCACGGGGCAGTGTGACACCAGGACGGGGGCCATGGGGAGGCACAGAGGCTTGCCTGACGGGACTGGGAGGGGGGGAGAGGCACTTCCTGTGGCAGGCAGAGTCCCAGTTCCTGATCTCCCCGGTGGTCCAATCAATGGTGGGGGAATGAAGCCGGAGCCAAGGCAGACCGAGGAGGACCTCAGAGGTACAGTTGGGGAGAATGAAGAACTCAATCCTCTCAAGGTGGGGTCCAATAGACATGAGGAGGGGCTCTGTGTGGTAACGCACGGTGCAGTCCAATCTGGCTCCGTTGACCGCGGAAATGAAGAGCGGCTTGACGAGACGGGTCACCGGGATGCTGAATTTATTAACAAACGACTCCAAAATAAAATTTCCAGAGGCACCGGAGTCCAAGCAGGCCACGGCTGAGAGGGAGGAGTTGGCTGAAGAAGAAATCCGCACGGGCACCGTGAGACGTGGAGGAGCAGACTTGGAACCAAGAGACGCCACACCCACGTGAGCTGGGTGCGTGCGTGCGTTTCCCAGGCGTGGAGGACGGATAGGGCAATCCACCAAGAAATGCTCGGTACTGGCACAGTAAAGACAGAGATTTTCTTCCCTACGGCGATTCCTCTCTTCCTGGGTCAGGCGAGACTTATCCACTTGCATGGCCTCCTCGGCGGGAGGCCCAGGCGTAGATTGCAACGGATACTGTGGGAGAGGTGCCCAGAGATCTAAGTCTTTTTCCTGGCGGAGCTCTTGGTGTCGCTCAGAAAAACGCATGTCAATGCGGGTAGCTAGATGGATGAGTTCTTGCAGATTGGCAGGAATCTCTCGTGCGGCCAGCACATCCTTGATGCGACTGGATAGGCCTTTTTTAAAGGTCGCGCAGAGAGCCTCGTTATTCCATGATAACTCGGAGGCAAGAGTACGAAATTGGATGGCGTACTCGCCCACTGAAGAATTACCCTGGACCAGGTTCAACAGGGCAGTCTCGGCAGAAGAAGCTCGGGCTGGCTCCTCGAAGACACTCCGGAGTTCAGCGAAGAAGGCCTGGACTGTGGCTGTGGCAGGATCATTGCGGTCCCAGAGCGGTGTGGCCCAAGACAAGGCCTTTCCTGAAAGAAGGCTTACTACGAACGCCACCTTAGACCGTTCTGAAGGAAACAAGTCCGACAACATCTCCATATGCAGGGAACACTGAGACAAAAATCCACGGCAGAGTTTAGAGTCCCCATCAAATTTGTCCGGCAGGGACAAGCGGAGGTTAGGAGCGGCCACTCGCTGCGGAGGAGGTGCAGGAGCTGGCGGAGGAGATGGTTGCTGCTGTAGCAGAGGCAGAAGTTGCTGTAACATGGCGGTCAACTGCGACAGCTGCTGTCCTTGTTGGGCAATCTGCTGCGATTGCTGAGCGACCACCGTGGGAAGATCAGCGAGACTTGGCAGCGGCACCTCAGCGGGATCCATGGCCGGATCTACTGTCACGATTCGGCTTCCAGGTAGTGGATCCTCTGTGTCAGCGAGGGATTGGCGTGGACCGTGCTAGTGGACCGGTTCTAAGAGGCTACTGGTTTTTACCAGAGCCCGCCGCAAAGCGGGATGGTCTTGCTGCGGCAGTAGCAACCAGGTCGTATCCACTAGCAACGGCTCTACCTCGCTGACTGCTGAGAAGGCGTGGGACAGAAGGACTAGGCAGAGGCAAGGTCAGACGTAGCAGAAGGTCGGGGGCAGGCGGCAAGGTTCGTAGTCAGGATGGGTAGCAGAAGTTCAGGTACACAGGCTTTGGACACACTAAACGCTTTCACTGGCACAAGGCAACAAGATCCGGCCAGGGAGTGCATGGGAGGAGGTCAGATAAAGGCAGGGAGCAGGTGGGAGCCAATTAAGCTAATTGGGCCAGGCACCAATCATTGGTGCACTGGCCCTTTAAGTCTCAGAGAGCTGGCGCGCGCGCGCCCTAGAGAGCGGAGCCGCGCGCGCCAGCACATGACAGCAGGGGACCGGGACGGGTAAGTGACCTGGGATGCGACTCGCGAGCGGGCGCGTCCCGCTGTGCGAATCGCATCCCCAACGGCCAAGACAGTGCAGCGCTCCCGGTCAGCGGGACTGACCGGGGCGCTGCAGGGAGAAAGACGCCGTGAGCGCTCCGGGGAGGAGCGGGGACCCGGAGCGCTAGGCGTAACAAGGGGGTACAGTATTTGGCAGTATTATATTCAGTGGGTACAGTATTTGGCAGAAATCTAATGATTATTGTCTTCATACAGAGGATAAGGATCTGCTGACAAATTTAGGAACCAGACTCTGCAAAGAAGATGGAGCGGGAAGAAGTCCTGGCGTCTGGACCAGATGAGGAAGCAAAGGAAAGACAACAGAGAAGACGTCACTCAGGTCACTGATATCATTGTGTTTTCTCCTGACTGGTCCCCAAATATTGTAACAGATGTTTATTTGTTTGCAACACGTTTTGATCCTGGACAGGGATCTTCGTCAGGCAGAGATGACGAAGATCCCTGTCCGGGATCGAAACGCGTTGCAAACATCTGTTACAATATTTGGGGAACAGCAACTTCTTTGAGAGGAATCCATTTCCCAATATCCTGCAACTTCCCTTCCACCGGTTCGACTGACGTCACACCGGGAAGTTCCTCGTGGCAGCGGTCTGCCTGTTTCTCTCCAGATGCTACTGTAGGTGTTGTGCCCTGAGCGCAACACCTAGGGGTCAGAACTAGGGATCGACCGATATCGATTTTTTAGGGGCGATACCGATAATCTGTGGAGGTTAAGGCCGATAGCCGATAATTTATACCGATATTCCAGTATAAATTATCGTCTATTTCTCTCCTCCTCCCCCCTCTGAATCTGCTGCAGATCATTGATTTAAAGCGGGCGCTTTAAATCAATGAACTGTAACGGCTTTTGCGGTGCCAGAGACCGCCGCCGCCACTTGCTTCTCTCCCCCTGCCTGTATAATGCCCCCCTGACTTATAATACCCCCTGTCCTGTGCCCCTCATATATAATGCCCCATGTCCTGTGCACCTCACATATAATGCCCCCTGAGGGTGCAGAACAGGGGGCATTATATGTGAGGGGCACAGGACATGGGGCATTATATGTGAGGGGCACATGTCAGGGGGCATTATATGTGGGGGCACATGATGGGGGCATTGTATGTGAGGAACACAGGACATGGGGCATTATATGTGGGGGTCACAGGACAGGGGGTATTATGTATGAGGGGCACATGACGGGGGATTATATGTGGGGGCACATGACAGCCCACCCCTGTCATGCGCCCATATAATGCCCCCTGACTTATAATACCCCCTGTCCTGTGCCCCTCACATATATTGCCCCCTGTCCAGTGCCCCTCACATATAATGCCCCATGTCCTGCCCCCTCAGGGGACATTATATGTGAGGGGCACAGGACATGGGGCATTATATGTGAGGGGCACAGGACAGAGGGTATTATAAGTCAGGGGGCATTATATGGGCACATGACAGGGGGGGCTGTCATGTGCCCCCACATATAATCCCCCCCTGTCCTGAGTTCCTCACATATAATACCCCCCTAATATGTGCCCCTCACTTATATTTGCCCCCCTCACTTATAATTTGCCCGTCCATCCATACAGCGCCCGAGCAGTGCTCACCTTTCTCATGCTGCAATGTTCTTGTAATGTGAGTGAGAGCTGCAGGGACATGATCTCCGGGCGCCGGCGCGATGATGTGATGTCATCACGCCGGCCTGCAGTGGATGGTGTCCCCGCGGCTCTCAATCCCACTGCAAGAATGAAGCAGCGTGAGAAAGGTGAGGGAGTGGAGGAGCGGGACAGCTGACAGCTCCCTCTCCACCATGCTGTCAGCTGTCAGGCAATTGCACCGCACGGCAAAACAAGGTGTGCGCACGAATTGCGGGACTTCAGTCCCGGCCTGAAGTTCAGGGCCGGGACTGTAGTCCCCCAATTCGTGCGCACGCCTTGTTTTGCACATTATCGGCATTATCGGCAGGTTAGAAGCCGATACCAATAACGAAAAAAAACGTGAATATCGGCCGATAATATAGGCCGTGCCGATAATCGGTCGATCCCTAGTAAGAACCCATCTTTGATTTCACTTTGTCACAACTGGTAAACGGTCTTCACTAGGGGCGCACCTCCTATTGTTTTTTTTCCATATTAATTGGTATCTTTGTGCGGCCTAGGCCGAGTAAGGGGGTCGTCAGGGATTGGGAAAGCAGGTCGTCGGAGGGGGGGGGGGGCTGTGGGGGGGGGGGGTAGGGGTAGGGGGGCCCAGGACAATTTTTAGCATCAGGGCCCTGTGGTTTCTAGCTACGCTCCTGGACCTAAGGTAACCCTGGAGGAGCTGCAGAGTTCCACAGCAGAGACTGGAGTATCTGTACATAGGACGACAATAAGCCGTACGCCCTATAGAGTTGGGCTTTATGGCAGAGTGGCCAGAAAAAAGCCATTACTTTAAGCTAAAAACAAAAAGGCACGTTGTGAGTTTGCGAAAAGGCATGTGGGAGACTCCCAAAATGTATGGAGGAAGGTGTTCTGGTCTAATGAGACTAAAATTTTACTTTTTTGTCCATCAAAGAAAACGCTATGTCTGGCACAAACCCAACACATCCCCCAAAGAACACCATCCCCACAGTGAAACATGGTGGTGGCAGCATCATGCTGTGGGGATGTTTTCTTAGCAGCCGGGACTGGGAAACTGGTCAGAGTTGAGGGAAAGATGGATGGATAGTGCTAAACAGGGATATTCTTGAGCAAAAACTGTACCACTCTGTGCATGATTTGAGGCTAGGACGGAGGTTCAATGACCCCAAACACACTGCTAAAGCAACACTTGAGTGGTTTAACCCCTTGGGGATGGAGCCTATAATGACCCTAAGGACAGGAGCATTTTTTTTCAAATCTGACCTCTATCACTATATGCATTAATAACTCTGGGATGCTTTTACTTATAAATTTGATTCCGAGATTGTTTTTTCGTGACATATTCTACTTTATAATAGTGGCAAATTAATTTTCATCGATACTTGCATAATTTCTTTTGCATGTTTCGAACTTTAAAGCACTCTGTTTGTAAGGACAAGGGACATGTCAAATAAATTACATATTGATTCACATATACAATATGTTAACTTTATGTTGGCATCATAAAGTTGACATGTATTTACTTTTTGAAGACATCAGAGGGCTTCAAAGTATAACAGCAATTTTCCACAAAACTGTCAAAATCATACTTTTTCAGGGACCAGTTAAAGGACAACTGCAGCGGCATTACACTTATCCCCTATCCACAGGATAGGGGATAAGTGTTTGATCGCTGGGGGTCCGACCGCTGGGACCCCCCCCCCCCCCCCGATCTCCCTTACGGGGCGCCGCCATAAGCGCTCATGGTGAGCGCTAAGGCGTCTCCTTCCTGTCCCCATACAGTTCTACTGGGGATGCGGGGAGGCACATATGCTGCCTCCCCGCCTCTCCCATAGAGACGTATGGAGGAGGCGTGCCGGCCGCAACGTCATGCTGCGGCTGGCATGCCCCCTGCACGGGAGAGCCGCGGCCCCGTACAGGAGATCGCCGGGGGCCCCAGCGTTCGGACCCCCCGCGATCAAACACTTATCCCCTTTCTTGAGAATAGGGGATAAGTGTTTGTAATGCTGCATATGTCCTTTAAGTTATGAAGTGAATATGAGGGTCTTTTTGTTAGTAATCCCCTAGAATGACCCCATTATAAAAACTGCACCCCTCAAAGTATTCAAAATGACATTCAAAAAGTTTGTTAACCCTTTAGGTGTTTCACAGGAATAGCAGCAAAATGGAGGAGAAAAATCAAAATCTCCAGTTTTTACACTAGCATGTTATTGTTGCCCCACATTTTCATTTTTACAAGGGGTAAAAGGTAAAAAGGCCCCACAAAACTTGTAATTAATTTCCTCTCGAGTAAGGAAATACCTCATAAGTGGATGGAAAGTGCTCTGTGGGTGCACTAGAGGGCTCAGAAGGGAAGGAGCGACTATGTAATTTAGGAGAGCGAATTTTGCTGAAATGGTTTTTGGGGGGGCATGTCGCATTTAGGAAGCCCCCACGATGCCAGAACAGTAAAAAAAAAAAAAAAAACACATGGCACACTATTTTGGAAACTACACCCCTCAAGGAACGTAACAAGGGGTAAATTGAGTCTTTATACCCCACAGGTGATTGACGTACTTTTGTTAAAATGGGATGTGATAATGAAAAATTAGATTTTTAACACTAAAATGCTGGTGTTACCCCAAACTTTTCATTTTCACAAGGAGTAATAGGAGAAAATGCCCCCCAAAATTTGTAACCCCATTTCTCTCATGTAAGGAAATTCCTCATATGTGTATGTAAAGTGCTCTGTGGGTGCACTAGAGGGCTCAGAAGGGAAGGAGCAACATTGGGCTTTTGGAGAGCGAATTTTGCTGAAATGGTTTTTGGGGGGCATGAAGAAGCCCCCATGATACCAGAACAGTAAAAAAAAGAAACACATGGCACACTATTTTGGAAATTACACCCCTCAAGGAACAGAACAAAATGTGAAAGTGAAAAATTTGGGGTAACACCAGCATTTCAGGGGAAATTTTTTTTATTTTATTTTCATGTCCAACTTTAATGAAAATTCATCAAAGACCTGTGTGGTGTTCAGAATTTCTATACCCCTTCTTTCGTTCCTTGAGGGGTATAGTTTCCAAAATGGGGTCACATGTGGGTGTTTTTTTTTTTATAACACATTTTTTCACATGTGTCAGAACCGCTGTAACGATCAGCCACCCCTGTGCAAATATCCAATTTAGGCTTCAAATGTACATGACGCTCTCTCATTCCTGAGCCCTATTGTGCATCTGCAAAGCATTTTACCTCCACATATCAGGTATTTCCGTACTCAGGAGAAATTGCGTTTCTCCTTTTACCTCTTGTGAAAATGAAAATTATGGGGCAACACCAGCATGTTAGTGTAAAATTTTTTGATTTTTTTTTTTACACTAACATGCTGGTGTAGCCCCTAACTTTTCCTTTTCATAAGGGGTAAAAGGAGAAAAATCCCCCCCAAAATTTTTTATGCAATTTCTCCTGAGTAGGGAAATACCCCATATGTGGCCTTAAACTGTTGCCTTGAAATACGACACGGCTCTGAAGTGAGAAAGCGCTATGCGGACTAAATTGAGGACTAAATTAGGAATTTGCAATAGAGGCGGACCCGGATACAAGGATGGAGCTTGTCTCCACCAAAACCCTACGGCAGTGTATCCCAAACAGGGTGCCTACAGCTGTTGCAAAACTCCCAGCCTGCCAGGACAGTCAATGGCTGTCCGGCAATACTGGCAGTTGTTGTTCTGCAACAGCTGGAGGCTCCGTTTAGGAAATACTGCCATATGAGACATTTTTCATCTTTATTAAGGGGGGGGGGGGGTGGAAACATGTAAGGGTGTGTGTATGTAGTGTTTTACTTTTTATTATGTGTTAGTGTAGTGTAGTGTTTTTCATTTTTATTGGGGGGGGGGGACGTGTAAGGGTGTGTGTATGTAGTGTTTTACTTTTTATTATGTGTTAGTATAGTGTAGTGTTTTTCATTTTTATTGGGGGGGGGGACGTGTAAGGGTGTGTTAATGTAGTGTTTTACTTTTTATTATGTGTGTCACGATGCCGGCTGGCAGGTAGTGGACCCTCTGTGCCAGAGAGGGATTGGCGTGGACCGTGCTAGTGGACCGGTTCTAAGCCACTACTGGTTTTCACCAGAGCCCGCCGCAAAGCGGGATGGTCTTGCTGCGGCGGTAGTGACCAGGTCGTATCCACTAGCAACGGCTCACCTCTCTGGCTGCTGAAGATAGGCGCGGTACAAGGGAGTAGGCAGAAGCAAGGTCGGACGTAGCAGAAGGTCGGGGCAGGCAGCAAGGATCGTAGTCAGGGGCAACGGCAGAAGGTCTGGAAACACAGGCAAGGAACACACAAGGAACGCTTTCACTGGCACTAAGGCAACAAGATCCGGCAAGGGAGTGCAAGGGAAGTGAGGTAATATAGGGAAGTGCACAGGTGAAAACCCTAATTGGAACCACTGCGCCAATCAGCGGCGCAGTGGCCCTTTAAATCGCAGAGACCCGGCGCGCGCGCGCCCTAGGGAGCGGGGCCGCGCGCGCCGGGACAGAACAGACGGGGAGCGAGTCAGGTAGGGGAGCCGGGGTGCGCATCGCGAGCGGGCGCTACCCGCATCGCGAATCGCATCCCGGCTGGCAGCGGGATCGCAGCGCCCCGGGTCAGAGGACGTGACCGGAGCGCTGCAGCGGAGGGAGTGAAGCGAGCGCTCCGGGGAGGAGCGGGGACCCGGAGCGCTCGGCGTAACAGTACCCCCCCCCCTTGGGTCTCCCCCTCTTCTTGGAGCCTGAGAACCTGAGGAGCAGACTTTTGTCAAGGATGTTGTCCTCAGGTTCCCAGGATCTCTCTTCAGGACCACAACCCTCCCAGTCTACTAAAAAAAAATTTTTCCCTCTGACCTTTTTGGCAGCCAAAATTTCCTTGACCGAGAAGACGTCCGAGGAGCCGGAAACAGGAGTGGGAGGAACAGATTTGGGAGAAAAACGGTTGAGGATGAGTGGTTTGAGAAGAGAGACGTGAAAGGCATTAGGGATACGAAGAGAAGGAGGAAGAAGAAGTTTATAAGAGACAGGATTAATTTGACACAAAATTTTGAAAGGACCAAGATAGCGTGGTCCCAACTTGTAGCTAGGGACACGGAAGCGGACATATTTAGCGGAGAGCCATACCTTGTCTCCAGGGGAAAAAACGGGGGGAGCTCTTCTTTTCTTATCCGCGAACCTCTTCATGCGTGAAGAAGCCTGTAAGAGAGAATTTTGGGTCTCTCTCCATATAATGGAAAGGTCACGAGAAATTTCATCCACAGCGGGCAGACCAGAGGGCAAGGGGGTAGGGAGGGGGGGAAGAGGGTGACGGCCGTACACCACGAAAAATGGGGATTTGGAGGAAGATTCAGAGACCCTGAAGTTATACGAGAATTCGGCCCATGGAAGGAGATCTGCCCAGTCATCTTGGCGGGAGGAAACAAAATGTCGCAAATAATCACCCAGGATCTGGTTAATTCTTTCTACTTGTCCATTGGACTGGGGATGATATGCAGAGGAAAAATTTAATTTAATCTTGAGTTGTTTACAGAGAGCCCTCCAGAATTTAGACACGAATTGGACCCCTCTATCCGAGACAATCTGCGTAGGCAACCCGTGAAGACGAAAAATGTGTACAAAAAATTGTTTAGCCAACTGAGGCGCAGAAGGAAGACCAGGAAGAGGGATGAAGTGTGCCATTTTGGAGAATCGATCAACGACCACCCAAATAACGGTGTTGCCACGGGAAGGGGGTAAATCAGTAATAAAATCCATACCAATCAGAGACCAAGGCTGTTCGGGGACAGGCAGAGGATGAAGAAAACCAGCGGGCTTCTGGCGAGGAGTCTTATCCCGGGCACAGATAGTGCAGGCTCGCACAAAGTCCCCAACATCCGTCTCCAGAGTCGGCCACCAATAGAAGCGGGAGATGAGTTGCACAGATTTCTTGATGCCCGCATGACCTGCAAGATGGGAGGAGTGACCCCATTTGAGGATTCCGAGGCGTTGGCGTGGAGAAACAAAGGTCTTTCCTGGAGGAGTCTGCCTGATGGAGGCAGGAGAAGTGGAGATCAGGCAGTCAGGTGGAATGATGTGTTGCGGAGGGAGATCAACTTCTGAGGCATCCGAGGAACGAGAGAGAGCATCGGCCCTAATGTTCTTATCGGCAGGACGAAAGTGAATCTCAAAATTAAATCGGGCAAAGAACAGAGACCACCGGGCCTGGCGAGGATTCAGCCGTTGGGCAGACTGGAGGTAGGAGAGGTTCTTGTGGTCGGTGTAGATAATAACAGGAAATCTTGATCCCTCCAGCAGATGCCTCCATTCCTCAAGTGCTAATTTAATGGCTAGAAGCTCTCGATCCCCGATGGAGTAGTTCCTCTCCGCTGGAGAGAAGGTCCTAGAGAAAAAACCACAAGTGACAGCATGCCCGGAAGAATTTTTTTGTAGAAGAACAGCTCCAGCTCCCACTGAGGAGGCATCAACCTCCAATAGGAAGGGTTTGGAAGGGTCAGGTCTGGAGAGCACGGGAGCCGAAGAAAAGGCAGACTTGAGTCGTTTAAAGGAGTCTTCTGCTTGAGGAGGCCAGGACTTGGGATCAGCATTTTTTTTGGTTAAAGCCACGATAGGAGCCACAATGGTAGAAAAATGTGGAATAAATTGCCTGTAATAATTGGCGAACCCCAAAAAGCGTTGGATAGCACGGAGTCCGGAGGGGCGTGGCCAATCTAAGACGGCAGAGAGTTTGTCTGGATCCATCTGTAGTCCCTGGCCAGAGACCAAATATCCTAGAAAAGGAAGAGATTGGCATTCAAACAGACATTTCTCAATTTTGGCATAGAGTTGGTTGTCACGAAGTCTCTGAAGAACCATACGGACATGCTGGCGGTGTTCTTCTAGATTGGCAGAAAAAATTAGGATATCGTCCAGATATACAACAACACAGGAGTATAACAGATCACGAAAAATTTCATTGACAAAGTCTTGGAAGACGGCAGGGGCATTGCACAGTCCAAAGGGCATGACCAGATACTCAAAGTGTCCATCTCTGGTGTTAAATGCCGTTTTCCACTCGTCCCCCTCTCTGATGCGGATGAGGTTATAGGCGCCTCTTAAGTCCAATTTAGTGAAGATGTGGGCACCTTGGAGGCGATCAAAGAGTTCAGAGATGAGGGGTAAGGGGTAGCGGTTCTTAACCGTGATTTTATTAAGACCGCGGTAGTCAATGCAAGGACGTAGGGAGCCATCTTTTTTGGACACAAAGAAAAATCCGGCTCCGGCAGGAGAGGAGGATTTACGGATAAAGCCCTTTTTTAGATTCTCCTGGACGTATTCGGACATGGCAAGAGTCTCTGGGGCAGAGAGAGGATAAATTCTGCCCCGGGGTGGAGTAGTACCCGGGAGGAGGTCGATAGGGCAATCATAAGGCCTGTGAGGAGGTAGAGTCTCAGCTTGTTTTTTGCAGAAAACATCCGCGAAGTCCATATAGGCCTTAGGGAGACCGGTTACTGGAGGAACCACAGAGTTACGGCAAGGGTTACTGGGAACCGGTTTTAGACAGTTCTTGGAACAAGAGGACCCCCAACTCTTGATCTCCCCAGTGGACCAATCCAGGGTTGGGGAATGAAGTTGAAGCCAGGGAAGTCCAAGGAGAATCTCCGAGGTGCAATTAGGGAGGACCAAAAGTTCAATCCTCTCATGATGAGATCCGATGCTCATAAGAAGGGGCTCCGTGCGGAAACGTATGGTACAGTCCAATCTTTCATTATTTACACAATTGATGTAGAGGGGTCTGGCGAGACTGGTCACCGGGATGTTGAACCTGTTGACGAGAGAGGCCAAAATAAAATTTCCTGCAGATCCAGAGTCCAAGAAGGCCACTGTAGAGAAGGAGAAGGCAGAGGCAGACATCCGCACAGGCACAGTAAGACGTGGAGAAGCAGAGTAGACATCAAGGACTGTCTCACCTTTGTGCGGAGTCAGCGTACGTCTTTCCAGGCGGGGAGGACGGATAGGACAATCCCTCAGGAAGTGTTCGGTACTAGCACAGTACAGGCAGAGGTTCTCCATACGGCGTCGTGTCCTCTCTTGAGGTGTCAGGCGAGACCGGTCGACCTGCATAGCCTCCACGGCGGGAGGCACAGGAACAGATTGCAGGGGACCAGAGGAGAGAGGAGCCGAGGAGACGAAACGCCTCGTGCGAACAGAGTCCATATCCTGGCGGAGTTCCTGACGCCTTTCAGAAAAACGCATGTCAATGCGAGTGGCTAGGTGAATAAGTTCATGTAGATTAGCAGGAATTTCTCGTGCGGCCAGAACATCTTTAATGTTGCTGGATAGGCCTTTTTTGAAGGTCGCGCAGAGGGCCTCATTATTCCAGGACAATTCTGAAGCAAGTGTACGGAATTGTACGGCATACTCGCCAACGTAAGAATTACCCTGGACCAGGTTCAACAGGGCAGTCTCAGCAGAAGAGGCTCGGGCAGGTTCCTCAAAGACACTTCGGATTTCCGAGAAGAAGGAGTGTACAGAGGCAGTGACGGGGTCATTGCGGTCCCAGAGCGGTGTGGCCCATGACAGGGCTTTTCCGGACAGAAGACTGACTACGAAAGCCACCTTAGACCTTTCAGTGGGAAACAGGTCCGACATCATCTCCAGATGCAGGGAACATTGGGAAAGAAAGCCACGGCAAAACTTAGAGTCCCCATCAAATTTATCCGGCAAGGATAAGCGTATCCCAGGAGCGGCCACTCGCTGCGGAGGAGGTGCAGGAGCTGGCGGAGGAGATGACTGCTGAAGCTGTGGTAGCAACTGTTGTAGCATAACGGTCAGTTGAGACAGCTGTTGGCCTTGTTGCGCTATCTGTTGTGACTGCTGGGCGACCACCGTGGTGAGGTCAGCGACAACTGGCAGAGGAACTTCAGCGGGATCCATGGCCGGATCTACTGTCACGATGCCGGCTGGCAGGTAGTGGACCCTCTGTGCCAGAGAGGGATTGGCGTGGACCGTGCTAGTGGACCGGTTCTAAGCCACTACTGGTTTTCACCAGAGCCCGCCGCAAAGCGGGATGGTCTTGCTGCGGCGGTAGTGACCAGGTCGTATCCACTAGCAACGGCTCACCTCTCTGGCTGCTGAAGATAGGCGCGGTACAAGGGAGTAGGCAGAAGCAAGGTCGGACGTAGCAGAAGGTCGGGGCAGGCAGCAAGGATCGTAGTCAGGGGCAACGGCAGAAGGTCTGGAAACACAGGCAAGGAACACACAAGGAACGCTTTCACTGGCACTAAGGCAACAAGATCCGGCAAGGGAGTGCAAGGGAAGTGAGGTAATATAGGGAAGTGCACAGGTGAAAACCCTAATTGGAACCACTGCGCCAATCAGCGGCGCAGTGGCCCTTTAAATCGCAGAGACCCGGCGCGCGCGCGCCCTAGGGAGCGGGGCCGCGCGCGCCGGGACAGAACAGACGGGGAGCGAGTCAGGTAGGGGAGCCGGGGTGCGCATCGCGAGCGGGCGCTACCCGCATCGCGAATCGCATCCCGGCTGGCAGCGGGATCGCAGCGCCCCGGGTCAGAGGACGTGACCGGAGCGCTGCAGCGGAGGGAGTGAAGCGAGCGCTCCGGGGAGGAGCGGGGACCCGGAGCGCTCGGCGTAACAATGTGTTAGTGTAGTGTAGTACATTCACACAGGCAGGGGTTCACAATGAGTTTTCTGCTGGGAGATTGAGCTGCGGCGGAAACCTTCAGCTGTTGCAAAACTACAACTCCCAGCATGCCCTGACAGATCGTACATGCTGGGAGTTGTAGTTTTGCAACAGCTGTAGGCACATTGGTGGGGGACCACTGAGTTAGGAAACAGACTCTAGCTCAGTGATTTCAACCCATGTGTCTCCAGCTGTTGCAAAGTTACAACTCCTAGCATGTATGGTCTGTCATTCTGGGAGTTGTAGTTTTGCAACAGCTGGAGGCACATGGGTTGGAATCACTGAGTTAGGAAACAGACTCTAGCTCAGTGTTTCCCAACCAGTGTGTCTCCAGCTGTTACAAAACTACAACTCTCAGCATGCACTGACAGCCGAAAGGCATGCTAGGAGTTGTAGTTATGCAACAACTGGGGAAAACAGTTTGGAGACCGCTAAGTAGTGGTCTCCAAACTGAAGCCCTCCAGATGTTGCAAAACTACAACTCCAAGCATGCCCAGACTGTCCAGGCATGCTGTGAGTTGTAGTTTTGCATCATATGGAGGGCCACAGTTTGGAGACCACTGTGTAGTGGTCTCTAATCTGTGGTCCTCCAGATGTTGCAAAACTACAACTTTCAGCATGCACTGACTGTCTGAGCATGCTGGGAATTGTAGTTTTGCAACATTTGAAGGGCTACAGTTTGGAGACCACCTTATAGTGGTCTCCAAATTGTGGCCATCCAGATGTAAACAAGTGCGTCTCCAAATTGTGGCCCTCCAGATGTAAACAAGTGCATCTTGTTCTTCAGCGATTGAGGGAAAATGGTCTGTTTATGATGCTAGGGAAGTGTGTCTTCGAACAATCCTCATTACATTGTCTCCAGCATCGTTCTGCAAATGGATCCTAACAAGGTATCTGCTGTCCAAAATTGGCTTCATCCACAGGGACTTCGTGCCATTCAAAGATTTCTGGGATTTGCCAACTTCTATTAGCAGTTTATTCCAAACTTCTCCTCTCACTGCTCCTATTTCTGCTTTGACAAAAATAGGGGTGGATGAAAAAAAGTGGACCCCTGAGGCCTAATCTGCTTTCCTGCATATGAAAGACTGTATTGCCACTTTTCCGATTCTTCATCATCCAGATACCTCCCAAACAGTATTTCCTTGAAGTGGATGCTTCTTCTTCTATTGGCGCTGGTGCTGTCCTGCTGCAAAAGAACTCTAAGGGGAGGTTTGTCACGTGGTTTCTTCCCCAAGATTTTTTCTGCCTCAGAAGGAAACTATACCATTGGCGATAGAGAGCTGCTAACCTTGGAAGAATGGAGATATCTCCTGGAGGGGGCAATGCATCCAGTGATAATATACACTGATCACAAGAACCTCACTAATCTGCAGTCTGCACAGCGTCTTAACCCTCGGCAGGCTCGATGGGCGCTCTTCTTTGCCAGATTCAATTTTCTTCTGCATTTTAGACCGGCAGACAAAAATGTGAAGGCTGATGCACTCTCCCATTCCTTTGATCCAGAGGACAATATTGAGGAACCACAACACATTGTGGATCCTTCTCGTCAGGTCTCTGTGGCTCCTGTCCAGCTGAAGGATATTCCTCCTGGAAAGAGTACTTGGTGACACTGTTCCAAATTTGCTGGTCAACCTGGGGTGCATAAGACCCTTGACTTGCTGTCCCGTCACTACTGGTGGCCCACTCTGACTAAGGATGTCCAAGAATTTGTCTCCGCCTGTACCCTTTGTGCCCGCAACAAGGTCTCCAGAACCAAACCCACCGGATTGTTACAACCACTTCCCATTCCAGTAGCCCCCTAGCAACACATTGCAATGGACTTCATTACGAACCTGGGTAGTGGTGGACCGATTTTTCAAGATGGCACACTTTGTTCCGCTTCCTGGATTGCCTCTGCTTGTCGTCTGGCTCGTCTATTTGTAGAGCATATCTTCTGTCTTCATAGTCTTCCTCTACATATTGTGTCTGATTGTGGAGTATAGTTCCCTTCCCGAGTCTGGCGAGCACTCTGTGGATCAAATGGGATTTCTCTTCCAGTTACCATCCACAGACTAATGGACAATTGGAGCGTGTAAATCAGATCTTAGAGAATTAACTGCAACACTATGTCTCAGCACAGCATGATGATTGGGCTCGTCTTCTGCCTTCGGCAGAGTTTTCTTATTACAGTCATACTGGAGAATCTTCATCCACGTGTTCCCTTGCCATTATCTGCAAACTCTGAAGTTCCAGCTGCCAATTCTTCCTACAGAGACTTTCTCAACATCTGGAATCAGACCAAGAACTCTATCTCGCTGGCTGTGTCTCGGATGAAGAAGAATGTGGACACAAGACACAGACGGCCTCCTCAGTTTTCCCCTAGTGACAAGGCCTGGCTGTCTTCACAGAACATTCGCATGAAGGTACCCTGTTACAAGTTTGCTCCCCAGTTTTTGGGCCCATTCGAGATTCTGCAGCGCATTAACTCGGTCGCCTACAAGCTCTGGCTACCTCCTACTCTCCGGATTCCCAACTTCTTCCATGTGTCTCTTCTGAAACCATTGGTTTTGAACTCGTTCTCCAGATCTTCCAACACTACTTTTGTACTCAGCAGGATAAGAATCTGAATTTGAAGTAAAAGATATCTTGGATTTCACGGTGGCTGGTGGTAAGAGGTACTATCTTGTGGATTGGAAGAATTATGGTCCTGAAGAGCGTTCCTGGGAACCTGAGAATATTCATGCCCCGAATCTACTGAAGTGATTATTTTTGCATATCAGGACAAAGAAGAAGGGGTGTGAGGGGGGGGTGGGGGAACTGTAACGACGGCAGTTGGCGACTGTCATTGTGTACCATCTACTTCTGCCTACCTTGGCCAAACATCTGGAACGGCTCTCCCTCCTCGTTGCAGATTTCAGAATGTGGCTCCCATACGGACTCATTCAGCATCTGTATCTGGTGCACCTAGTAGGGGCCGCACAAAGCCTGTCCCTTTAAGGGTTTGTGCCCACCTCTGAGTCCACTCCCTCTCCAATCCCTGTTCAGCAGTACCTATTTAAGGACACTCCGCCCTGCCTTCCGTGCCTGAGCAATATTGTGGGTTTCCATAGAGAATGTTCTGCTGCTTACCTGCTGACTTTGTGTTCCAGACTTCTGCCTGTTTTGTGACTCCGTCTCTTGTCTGACCCCTAGTACTTTCCTGTCCCTCCTGGTACAGACCTTGGACTGCTAGACTATGCCTTTGCCTTCTGTTGAGCTAAATACACCACCGGCACCTGTGCTACTCAGCTCTGCTATTCCCTGCTCCAGCTCTGCTACACCATCTGCCTGGTCAGCTTCTACTGACCCTCCTGCTGTGCTACTCCACCCAGCCTCAGCCAGCCCCACCCACCTGCAAACACAAATCCCTTCCTTTAAGGATTCTCTGGCCTGCTTTGGCCAGCTACCTCTTCACCGGGACCACTCTTGTGTAGCCAACTGGTATCTCCCTGCAGCTAAGACCAGCTTCCGCACCCAGAGCGGGGTAAAGAATGAAGATGAGGGAGATACTTATACTCCGCTTGCGAGTTTGGCCCAAAGCCAAACCGGTAATTGGCACAGTGGGTCCACACCCGTTGGGGTTTTAAATTAAGCTTGGAAGAACATTACCTGGTCTGATAAGTCTCAATTTCAGCTGCGACATTCACATGGCAGGGTCAAAATTTTGCATCAACAACAAGAAATGATGGATCCATCCTGCCTTGCATCGACAGGTCGAGGTGGTGGAGGTAAAATGTTGTGGAGGACATTTTCTTGGTAAACTTTGGGCAACTTTCCTACCAATTGAGCATCATTTTAATGTGACTTGAGTATTATGTAAATTGTAGAAAAGGACAGGCGTCCTGCACTCACCGCTTAGGATCTGGTCATACGACTCCCATCTTGGGTCGTTCCTCCAGTGGGGATATCAGGACAGCATGGGGCGCTCACTTGAGTATTGTTGCTGACTGTGTCCATACTTTTATGACCACAGTGTACACATCTTCTGATGGCTACTTCCAGCAGGATAATGCACCAAGTCACAAAGCTCACATCATCTTATACAGTTCTCTTGAACATGACAAGGAGTTCACTGTACTACAATAGACTCCACAAAGATAAGACCTCAATTTAATTGAGCAACTTTGGGATCTGGTGGAATTAGAGATTCACATCATGGATGTGCAGCCGAAAAATCTGCAGCAACTGCGTGATACCATCATATCTATATGGACCAAAATTTCTGAGGAATATTTCCAGAAATGAAACCAGCAATACTCATCTGTTCTGCTCCTCTACGACTGCCATGCTGAAGGTTCCATGCCCTAGTACTCTTGGCATTTTCTGGTTCCTGGACAATGTGACCATGCAGGAACTGCCCCACTCAGCCAATCACTGACTGACACTGGACACTACTGTGGCCACTGATTGGCTGAGCGGTGCAGTACTTGGTTGGGATGTCACCCAAACCAAGAAGAATCCAAGACAACCAGGGACCGGAACCATCAGTGTAGCAGTGGTAGGGGAGCGTGACAGGTGAATATTATTTATTGTTTATTATTTTTACATCACCCCCAACTATGGAGATTTTTTTTTTACCCTGGATGTATGTATAAACTTGGGTATCGTTGCATTTCATGTGAGCCCTAAAATAAAGTAATACTATATGTTAACAAGCATGATCAATGCCATAAAAATTAGGGATGCACTGAAAGGGAAATTTGGGGCCGAAATGAAAATGCATTGCCCCCCACTTTTTTTTAATAAATGGTTTTTGTAAAATTGTATTATCAGAATTTTTACTGGAAAGAACAGCAGCTTTCAAAGGGAGGGGAACCTTACGCTGTCCATTACACCCTTACTCAGGGCCGCCATCAGGGGGATACAGCCAGTACCTGAGTAAGGGGCCTGGGCTGCCACAGGGGCCCGGGCCCCAGCTGCACCCCCCTGCGGCGGCCCTAGCACAGAAGACCACTGTTTAAACAGCGGTCTCTTGCTTCTGTACGTACATTATGCAATTTCCATATGTAATGTACGTACAGAATACAGCAATCTCCTGTATGTACATTAGGCAAATAGCATACGCAATGTACGTACAGGCTGTGTAGACTACGCTGTAGGCCGCGTGATGACATAATTTCATCACACGGCCTGCCAGTGCGTCCTGCTCCGCTGATCGGTGGTGGGATTTCTTATTTTATTTTTAAGAGGACCTATCTGGGAACATTTTGTAGTGGGTGCCCTATCTACATGGAGGCACAACCTTCTGGGGACATCTCCTACCTGGGGGGCACTTACTGGAGGTAACACCACCCTGGGGGCACAATTACTGCAGTCACGACATACTTGGGGAGCACTTGTTGCTGGGGGCATCTCCTACCTGGCTGGGGAGCACTACCTGTTGTGGGCATCTCCTACCTGGGGGCACTACCTACTGGGAAAATTACCTACCTGGCGGCACTGTTATTGGAGGCACTATCTACTGAGGGCACTACCTGCTGGGGGCATCTTCTACCTAGGGGCACTATCTACTGGGGCATGATCTGTTGGGGCACTACTTTCTGGGGCTATGTCCTACCTGAGGGTATTATTACTGGGGGCACTACCTGCTGGGGGAATCTCCTACCTGTGAGCACTATTACTGGATGCACTATCTATTAGGGGCACTATTTACCTACAACCTACCTGGGGGCATTATTACTAGCAGCACTATCTATTAGGTACACTATCTAGTAGTGGCACAACCTACCCAGGGGTATGACCTTCCTGAGGACAATATCTGCTGCAGGCATGAGCTACCTGGTGGCACTATCTTCTTGGGTCATTATCTACCTGGGGGGAACTACTTACTAAGGGAACTACCTACTGGGATCATTAATTACCTGGGATGCACTATCTAATGGGGGCATTACCTACCTGGGGGCACTACCTACTGGGGGCATTACTTACTACCTACCTATTGGGGGTATTACCTATGACTTACCTGGGGGCATTGCCTACTACCTACTGGGGGCATCACCTATTTCCTACCTACTGGGGAAATTACCTACTACCTACCTCCTAGGGCATTACCTACCTGGGACATTACTGGAGGCATTACCTACCTACCACTTGGGGCATTACTGAACTACTGGGGGCTTTTACCATATAGAGGGCGTACCCTACGTACCTACCTGGGGCATTACCTAATAGGGGAGGGGAAATTACCCACACCACCACCATCCAATCCCCCTTTCCCCCCAACACACCCCAAGAGAGGCATTATTTAGGACACTGAGAGTGGGGAACAGGCGGGGAGGCTAATATGTTTGTTGTCTGTCAGATTCTGTGAAGACAAATCATGGTTGAAAAAAGACTTCATGATGGTCTGAGCAAGACAGAGAAGAAAAGGAAAGAGACTCAAAGAAGACGTCTCCTGTGAGTCAGTAACTGCACTAAAATCACTAATATGGTCTACAGTGCCTCTGCATAGCTCTGCTTTATGGGCTTTGTATGGGGGAATATTGGTCTATGTTCTGTGATTTTAATACAATCACTAAGTTATGGCAGTGGTCATAGTGTGGTATTATGGTGTGGTATGATTGGTAATATTGGTTTTAGTATACAGGATTTGGTCAGTAACAATATCATAGTAAAATGTACGGTGATAATATTTTCTAATTTCCTCCTTCCTCATTCAACTAAAAGGCTCTTGTTTTTCTTGTCCTGTCCCCCCCCCTGGGGACCGCCTTGGGATGCGTCACAGGGTTTTTTTTTGGGGGGGGGGCAGGCAGTAAGCAGTGTAAGGGGACCCAAAATTTCTGATGGCAGAATGCTCGGCAGCATTAACTGCATAGATGCCGTGATCAGTCTTGATCATGGCATCTATGGGGTTGACAGGGGAAGGGGGCTCACGTTGGTTGCCATGGCAGCAGAAGGCCAGCTAATGGCCTCCTGTCTGCCTAGTACGCCAGCCTGTGATGTCCAGCCATAGGCTGGATCACACGGGCTGTTAGTCGGTGTAGTACTGATTTATACTGTGCTGTAGTAAAAGTGAAAAGTAAAGAAATATAAGGTTAAATAAATTAATAAAGGGTAAAAAAAAAATAGAAAACACCCAAACCTATACATAATAGGTATTGCCACCTCCGTAATGACTTGTACAATTAACTGATAATGTTATTTATCCCGCACGGTAAACAGCTTAAAAAAAACACGCACATTTTGGTCCAAAACGTGGAATAAAAAAGCTCAGATCAAAAGGTAGCATGAATCAGTGGCGTTGCTAGGGTTGGTGTCACCCGGTGCGGTAGAAAATGGTGTCACCCCCATACCTCCCCCCTCCCCCCAGTAAGTTTTTAGCCTGTTGTGACAGACACCACTGTTGTAGCGCACTGTGAGAAATTCCAGTATAATAATCAGATATACCAGTTGCCACAGAATAGGAAAGTGTTAAAGAAGTTTTCACCATTTAAATATACAGCTCCCAGAATTACTTAAAGGGGTAATCCACTAGAAAACATTTACTTTTATATCAACTGGTGCCAGAAAGTTAAACAGATTTTTAAATTACTTCTATTTAAAATCTTAATCCTTACAGTACTTATCAGCTGCTGTATGCTCCACAGGAAGTTGTGTAGTTCTTTCCAGTCTGACCACAGTGCTATTTGCTGACACCTCTGTCCATGTCAGGAACTGTCCAGAGCAGGACAGGTTTGCTATGGGGATTTGCTCCTACTATGGACAGTTCTTGACATGGACAGAGGTGTCAGCACAGAGCACTGTGGTCAGACAGAAAATAAATTAAAAAAGAAAAGAACTTCCTGTGAATCACTTATACAGCAGCTAATAAGTACTGGAAGGATTAAGATTTTAAAATAGAAGTAATTTACAAATCTGTTTAACTTTGTAGCACCAATTGATAAAAAACATTTTTTTCCAGTAGAGTACCCCTTTATGCAGTGGTAAGATTATGTCGGGAGTTGTAGTTTCACTCACCATAACTGTAGAACTTACAAGTGACTACAGCTCTGATAGGACACAGAGAGGAGAATACACAATGATATCAGTGACTACAGGTGACGTGTTCTCTATAGTGAGAAGAATACACAATGATATCAGTGACTACAGGTGACGTCTTCTCTATAGTCTTTCCTTATCTAATTCAGATGGTACATACCGCTTGGTCCAGCTAAAACTTCTGTCTGTAGAATGTGACGCCCAGACGTCTCCTCACTATGTCAGCGCATTCTTATCCTCTATATCAAAACAAGTATTATTATAAACCTGCCAGACACTGTATCCTCTAAATATAATACTACTATACACTATACTCTTTGATTATAAACCTTCCATACACCATACCCACTGAATATAATACTACCACACACTGTACATTCTGAATATACCAACACATACTGTACACTCTGAATATAAATCTGCCACATACTGTACCCCTGAATATAATACCGCCACACACTGTACCCTCTGAATATAATACTACCACACACTGTACATTCTGAATATAATACCATCACATACTGTACCCTCTGAATATAAATCTACCACATACTGTACCCCTGAATATAATACCGCCACACACTGTACCCTCTGAATATAATACTACCACACACTGTACATTCTGAATATAATACCATCACATACTGTACCCTCTGAATATAAATCTACCACATACTGTACCCCTGAATATAATACCGCCACACACTGTATCCCTGAATATAATACTACCACCCACTGTACCCTCTGAATATAATACTACCACAAACTGCGCCCTCTGAATTTAACGTTGCCATACAGTGCACCCTCTGAATATAATACCACAACCGCAGTAACACCCCTCAACATCCGTTAGCTGATGCTATTACCACGGGAGGGGGGTTTTGGTGGTGTTGCTAGTGGATGATGGGGGTGCTACTGGCCATCCCCCCTGGCAGTAT